>NC_083237.1:40807392-41407392 GCF_032191835.1 Heteronotia binoei | reverse complement strand
GCAACTTTATTGAACCAACAGCCTGGGGCAACCTAACAACTACCCAGGCAGGCGACGGGAAATCCAAAACCCTTCCCTGCCCGGGGGAGGGCGGGCCACCCCGCCCCCAGCAGCAGCCAGGTAAAACTAGCTGCTGCCAGGCCGGCAACGGTCGGGAATCCCCTCCAAATGGCGCTGCCGCCCGCCCAGGGACGGCACGCAAAAGGAGGGACCCTTGTAGCGGGAAGGACCGCAGAGGGCCGTTGAACCCAGCTGCTGTCTGTCCCCCGCTACCTCCCTTAACCGGGAAAACCGTGGGTGCCCACCAAAACAAACCTGACTTCCAGTACCGCCCCATAAAGTTACCTAACATAAACCCAACCTCGAAGCAATAGTACAAGGTAGGCGAAAAACATCCCAGCTCGAGCCAATCAGCTGAGATGAAAAAATTCCTACCTGGCCCCGATAAACGGCGACCGGAGAAGCCTGTACTATTGCAGGGTGGGAGGGTGGGCCGAAAATGGCCAGCCGAAGTGTGTGGCCGCGGGCGTGGTCGGGCCTATAAGGCCCCAGCAACCACGCTTCCAGCATCCCCGGATGAAGGGGCCGTCTTGCCTCGCTCCATCCGGGGAGGCAAACTCGGCCCCCGCCCTAAAGCCGCCTAAAGTCGGCGTGGGCGGGAAGGGGCCGGATTGCCCCCCCAGTCGGAAGAACGAGACAACACAGTGTATGGGTATAAACAGGGCAACTTTATTGAACCAACACCCTGGGGCAACCTAACAACTACCCGGGCAGGCGACGGGAAATCCAAAACCCTTCCCTGCCCGGGGGAGGGCGGGCCACCCCGCCCCCAGCAGCAGCCAGGTAAAACTAGCTGCTGCCAGGCCGGCAACGGTCGGGAATCCCCTCCAAATGGCGCTGCCACCCGCCCAGGGCCGGCACGCAAAAGGAGGGACCCTTGTAGCGGGAAGGACCGCAGAGGGCCGTTGAACCCAGCTGCTGTCTGTCCCCCGCTACCTCCCTTAACCGGGAAAACCGTGGGTGCCCACCAAAACAAACCTGACTTCCAGTACCGCCACCACAATGCCAAGCCTCTGCTTAGGCACTTGGGCCCACCCGCTGGCCTAAAGCCAGCCTAAGCCCCAGCTGGAGGTCCAACAAGAACGCCCTGTTGCCTGCTACGGACAGGTGGACGCCGTCCTGCCGATACAGGTCCGCCTTGTATGACCGAATAACCGGGTGTGGCAGGTAAATACCAAGGCCCCCGGCGAGCGCCCTCCGCATCGCCCTATTGGCCTTGCGTCGAGCCCTCTCGACACTGGCTGGGTTCCAAGCCGCCCTCCAAACCCGCCGCGAAAGGATGGCGGACCATAAGATCAACACCTCGGGCCACCTGCTCCGTATCACCCGGAGGTCTTCGATCGCCTGGCATGACAGGGCCCTCCCCTGCACCAGGCCCAAATCGTTACCCCCAAGGTGAATCAACAAAATCCGAGGCGGAGGGCCGTCCCTCCCCCGGAACAGCAGCGGCAAGAGGCCGTCCCAACGTAGGCCCCGGCGCCCTTGCCATTCAACCACTGCTCGCTCACTGAGGCCCAACTGCAAACCAAAGGGCGATCGTCGAGTGTAGTGGGTGGCCCAAAATATCATGCTGTGGCCGGCGATCAAGATCCTTGTCCTCTCTCCCCGTGCCACAGCACCTGAAACAAAGAAACAGATTGAAAACATCAACATTACAACCAAAACCTCAGTGAGTAATGGGCCGAACGTAACCTTTATAAGCCGCAGACCTCCACCTTCCCACTTTTTGAATGGCAGGTCCCGGGTACCCCATGGCCGCTGCCGTCGATGCAGCGTCAATACGGAAAGAATGGGTCCCGAACCGGACCCCCCCCCCCAAGCCAAGCCTGTCCAGGGCGCAGCTTGTTATAGACCAAAACTGGAATTTGGTCAACGGCAGCCCGTCATTGTGCCGAAATAGTGGACCCAAATCATCCCCCCGGACAGCGATATATTCCTTCAAGGCCAACACCGGGCAAATATCACTATCACAGCAGGATCACAGGGTAATACACACACCTCGTTGCCTCTGGTCAGTCTTTGACTTACGTAATGAGATGACAACGCTGTCCCCCTGGATCTTTACATCACCCGCTTGTAGGGCCCGCTCGGAGCGGTCCTTCCTCGAGCTGACCACCAGCTCGCTCACTCTGAGCGCCCCCAAAAATGCCGTCATTGCCGCCGCATGAAAAAGTGTGGCCTCAAAACTAGAAAAACAAACTGAAGGCCAAATGGCCCTAAGTCCCTTCAACACAGCGGGTGAAAAGGGGTGCCGGGTGTCAGCTCGAGGCCCCTGTTCCCGCGCCCAGCCCTCAAGCATCTTACGCAGTCTGAAATCATCAGATCTGTCTGGGAAGCCCTTAATCTTTCCATGAAACGCAAGGGCTGCCAACTTGGCCCTAATCATCTTAACCACTAGCCCCTTACCTTTCAGATGCACACAAAACTGCATAAGGTGCGATACAGGAACGGGCCATCGGATGGCCAACCCCACCTGCTCCCTAAAGGTCTGGAACTGGATGACAGCATGATCGTAGGCCTTCCGGGTGGAAGGCGCCAGCGCTAGCATCATAGCTCGGTTGGCCTCGAGTCTCCAAGCCGCCACATTTCTGCGGGCATCCGAGCCGGCTGGAGATCGGCCTCTGGTGCGAGAAGGCGGAATCGCTCCATCTGCCGACGAGACAGGGCATCCGCAACTCCATTGCACACGCCGGGCACGTGCTTAGCCAGGAACAAGACATTTAAGCGTAAACAACGTAAAACAAACGCCCTAACTAGGCGCATAACCGGAACCGATTTGGAGGACAATTTGTTAATCACATGGACAACGGCTAAGTTGTCGCACCAAAAGTGGACAACGCGGTTAGCCAAAGCCGGCCCCCATAACCGAAGTGCCACCACAATCGGAAAAAATTCCAAAAAGGTTAAATTCCGGCAAAGGTCACTGGCCATCCACTCAGCTGGCCAGTCTTCAGCGCACCAATGCCCTCGAAAATAAACACCGAACCCAATGGAACCAGCGGCGTCGGAAGTGACCTGGAGCTCAGCCTCGAGCTTCAGCTCCTCCCGCCAAAAGGAGACCCCATTAAATCCGGACAGGAAGTGCAGCCACACCTGCAAATCAAGTCTCATGCCCTGGGTGATCCTGACCCGGTGATGGGGCCGGCGCAAGCCCGACATAGCGTCACATAAACGCCGCAAAAAGGCTCTCCCCGGGGCCACTACCTTACAGGCAAAGTTGAGGTGGCCGACTAGTTTCTGGAGCTCTAATAGCGACAGCTTGCGCCGGCCCACAGCCGCAGTAAGCATCTGCTTCAACTGGTTAATTTTTTCCCCAGGCAACCTAGACGACTGTTGGGCAGAATCCAACTCGATACCCAAGAAAGTCAAGGTAGCCGCTGGGCCCTCAGTCTTCTCGTGCGCGAGCGGAACTCCCAACTCAGATGTTAAATCCAAAAAGGTCTGGAGCAGGTGGGCGCACTGGCCCGCCCCCTGGTGGCCCACAAACAAAAAATCGTCAAGATAATGCACCGTGGTGGCACAACCGGATCGAACCCGCAGGGCCCACTCGAGGAAGGTGCTAAAACGCTAAAACGCTGAGCACGAGATAGCACACCCCATGGGAAGGGCCCGGTCCATATAAAACTTCCCTTCAAACGCGAAACCCAGGAGCTCAAAATCATGCGGGTGCACTGGCAACAGGCGAAATGCCGACTTAATGTTGCACTTCGCCATTTCAGCCCCCACCCCGCAGCTCCGGACGATCCTGACTGCCTGATCAAAAGAAGTGTATTTCACTGTACAAAGGGAGTCTGGAATGCCATCATTGACTGACCCACCTTCAGGATACGAAAGGTGGTGGATCAGGCGGAACTCCCCCGGGGCCTTCTTAGGCACCACGCCCAACGGAGATACCCGCAAATTGGGAACTGGGGGGGCCTCAAAAGGACCTAAAACACGGCCCTCCCTGCATTCCTTCAGAATTTTGTCCCTAACAACTGGTTCCATCCCTTTGATGGATTGCAAATTACTGGACATACAGGGGCCCCTGGGGCCCTGAAAAGGAATGCGAAAACCGTAACTAAAACCATCCAACAAATAAACCCGGTCACGGGCACACGGGTAGGCCGCAATCAAGCTTCTAAGAACCGTCACCCTGATGGGACTGGGGCCCTTTTCCAGACCCCGGGGCGTTACCACTGCCCCCTGTCCGCTTACCCCCAGATCGGGGCTTCGTTTTGCTGCAGGAGGACAAAGAATGGGAGCCGCCACACAACGGGCACTCATGCTTGTATTTGCACGGCTTCCTGGTGCACCCCACCTGGGAAGAGAAATCCCAACAGACCAGCCGGGGTTGAACCGACTGCCCCGCCGATGGGCGGGGACCTGACGCCATTGCCTGTTTACTGACTAAATGGCCACTATCCGACCTGTCGCCACTGTTAGGCTTAGCCGGTGACATGAGTTGCAGCCAAAGCTGCTGGTGAATATGGTCCCAAGGAATGCTGGGGTTCAAGGCAGCTCTCATACGGAACTCCTCGTCATACTGCAGCCAGGCAGCGCCAGAGAAGTCCGTATAGGCCTTATAGATTATGTCAATGTATTGAAAAAGCGGTGACGCCCGTACAGGCTGTGCCCGCGCAATGACCCCGGCATAGATCAGGAACCCTGGCAACCAATTGGCCCAGTTCCTTTCTACCTTGCGACATTTGATCTTTTCTTTGTCCTTATCATCTAATTCGTCTTTGTCCTTCTTTTCGAGCTCCCGATAAAGAAGGCCAAAAACATCAACATATTCACCATGCAGGATTTTTTCCCGAGTAGCCGTCATCAGGTGGTCTCCCAGAGGCATGGCAGTGTCTCCAAAGGGGCGGCAGTGAAAGGGAACTGCGCCCCATGCACTCGGGGGGCAACCCCAGTTCCCCCACTGTGGGAACGGCCAGCCCGATGGCGGCATGCCGCCCGATTGGTGCCCCCAGGGTAAAGAGCCCCCCGGGGCAAGCTGACCCGTAGCACCAGAAGGCGCAGGAGGAGTAACTGCCGCTCCGGCTCCAGAGGGCAGGCCCCAAGGCAAAACTTGCCCTTGGCCAAACGAACCTGCTGTAGCGGCTAACCCGGGCGCCAACCCCTGACCAAAATTGACCGGTAAACCCGCCATATTCAGTGAATACCAGGGGTTCCAACCCCCCAAGGCCACGTGCCAGTATCACCTGGCCGCCCCAGCTTACCATCAGGCTCCACGCCAGCCGGCACCCCGACAGGAATAGCACCACCTGCACCGCCCAGGCGGGCCAGCCCCTCAGAGGCGTTACCTTCCTCTGCATCAGAGTTGTCAGGTGGCTCCTGGCCCGACCCGCCTGAAGGCCCTGGGAGGGCTGCCATTTCCTGCAAGGAAGAAAGACGAGCCAGGACCTCCTGTTCGAAAGCCCTAGTCGAAGACCGAGCTGCCTTACGCCCCCGGGGTGGGATGGTAGACCCCGGATCTAACCCATGATGCCTCTCCAAGGCCTCAAGCCTATCGACAATGGCCTGCCTTGTTAGGGCCTCCTCTTCCGATCCCAGGGGGCCACTGGGGATGGGCCTCTTTTGCCCCTTCCTTAAGGGCTGCTTGCCCTTTGATTTGCCTTGTCCCTTGGGCATGTCTCGGGCTAGGCCCAACACAATGAGTAGAAAAAGGACTTGCCCCCCTTATGCACAGGGAACCAAAGAAGGAGGCCCCACCCACCCAGCCGTGCTGGGGACACAGGCCCAGGTTCAGCTCCCCCCTGAGGAGGCCCAGGTCTGAGGCCACACCGTGGAATGTATGGGGGGGGGTTGCTCAGTTCAGCCCACCCACTTCCCAAGGAAGTCCCTGAGCCCCGTGGTCGCGTGCGGGAGGCCCCGGCACTCCCAAGAGACAAACAAAGTAGGCCGCCGACCACCACGGGAGGAGGGGGCCCTACCACCTAAAGCGGCAACGAGCCGCACGTATCCGCGCCGCCGCAATCGCCCGCTGCTCCCAAACAAACCGCGCTGCCAGGTGTAACGCGGCCAGGCGCCGCGCAGAACAGCTGATCCCGCCGAACAAGCGGGCCGAAGAGCTGCGCCGTGGCCGCTCGCCGCCCTCCGACGAGGCTCCCAGACTTCGGCCGGTGAGACGCGGGCGAGCGCCAGCCGGCTGTTCCCGGCCGAGAAAACGGGGGGTGGGTGGGTGGGGAGGGGGCGACAAGCGCCTCCGCAGCCAGTCCCACTCCCGCCGACGGAAAAGAACCCCGCCTTTCCCCGAGGCCCTGCAGCCGCGCCTCAGAAGGGGCTGAGGGAAGACGTGCTCTCCCTCCGAAAACGGCCAGCCGAAGTGTGTGGCCGCGGGCGTGGTCGGGCCTATAAGGCCCCAGCAACCACGCCCCCAGCATCCCCGGATGAAGGGGCCGTCTTGCCTCGCTCCATCCGGGGAGGCAAACTCGGCCCCCGCCCTAAAGCCGCCTAAAGTCGGCGCGGGCGGGAAGGGGCCAGAAACTTTGTGGACCAAAAGTTCAGCTATAATATTTACTAACTGACAAAAATTTAATACTTCTTGCATTCTTTCCCCCTAAAATGTGTAATCTAAGAACATCTTTACTGAGGATGCTTTAAACACATGCACACTGCTTCTATGATAAAATCATATTTGAACTGGAAAATATTGCCCTCTCTCTTTTTTCCTGTATGATGCTAAAGGTACTTGTTCAGGGGGAAAAAATGACTTTTAAAGAGCTTTCCTGATGTCCTTGTGTCTCAGACTGTAAATTACTGGGTTTGCTACTGGCAACACCATAGAATACCATAGAATACTAACAAAGCCACCATTATACTAACAAAGCCAATTCATTGCCAACTTCTGGCAGGAGTTTTGCAAACTGATGGGTATGGAGCAGGGGTTGAGTTCCGCCTACCACCTGCAGACGGACGGACAGACGGAACGCGTGAATGGGCTATTAGAGCAGTATTTGAGATGCTATATCAACCATCAACAATCCGATTGGGTAGATCTACTGCCCTTTGCTGAATACTGCTATAATAACAGCGTTCACAGCTCCACCAAAGCCTCACCATTTCAAACAGTGAGTGGGTATGAAAGAAAACCCCTCCCTTTGCTACCGGGGGGGATGCAAAAAAGGAGCCAAGCCCGTTCGATCAGTGGTGGGGCACACTGACTAAGAGTTGGAAGGAAATCCAGGAGAACTTAGAAGCAGCCAAGGAGGCTTACAAAAAGCAATATGACAAAAGCCATGTTCCTGCCTGGGAGTTCATAGTAGGAGACTCGGTATTTGTGTCCACAAAGAACCTTCCACTCACTCAACCATCCAAAAAATTGGCATACAAGTACCTGGGCCCCTTTAAGATCAAAAGGGTGATAAATAAGGTTACAGTAGAGCTGGAGTTACCAAAGATGTTTAGTAAAGTCCACCCTGTCTTTTATTGCAGTCTTCTTCGGAAGGACCCTGGGTGTTCCCCTTGGCATCCTTGGCCAGAAGCACCTCAACCTATCCAGATGGGGAGCCACAGTCACCATGAGATCCAGGAAATCCTGGACTCAAAGCTTAAACACGGGAAGCTGTATTACCTAATTAGATGGAAACATTTCTCTCCTAGTGAAAATGAGTGGGTAGCATAAAAGGATGTGTCAGCCCCTTATCTGATCAAAAAAATTCTATCTAAGCACCCTCAGAGACAGAGAGGGTCAGCTTAAGGGGGGCAGTATGTCAAGATCGACTGATTATGACTAAAGACTGAGGGATCTTGGCCTATGTATTAGGCCTCGTTAAAATCATAATGGATCCACTGCTGCTAATGTTCCACCCTTAGTTACTTCCCTTCCCCCCTTTTCTTATTTTGATTTGCAACTGTGTGAAAGAAATAGTTGGCGCCTTCTCAAGGCCTGAGGTGAGAGGAATCCTTGCATGATAATGCCAAGACAAGAGGCCAGCTATCACCTGAGAAAGTATCTAGTAGTTGTGTGTGAATGTTTCCTCCTGAACCCCCCCCTCCCGTGGGAATGTTTTTGAAGTGTATCTTAAAACCCACGTATCAATGTATTGGTTTCATTCTTAGCAAGCTAGAGGCTTGCGCCAGAGTACCAGTTATCAATAAATGTAGTCTTAGTATCAACTTTGACTCATTCTTGAATCCGTTGACTTGACACTTCCCATAACTGAAAGGAGCAGAATAATTCTTCTTTGGTTAAATTAGAAGATATGCAACAGCAACCAAATTAGCACAGTTCCCAAACAGCATTTCCAATCGTACTATACTCCTCCAAGGAGGGTCAAAGCCCTGTAATAGTTTCAAAAATAATCCAGACAAAAGAGATAAATCAAAGAGGCTCCTACAGCTGTTATAAAAATATAACAAAATGAGAGTGAGAGCCACAAGACAATGATGCTGCCACTCCGAGTCTACTCACAGTGTAAAATACAAAAGTCACTGTTACACTAAGCAGACCAAATTCCGGCAGCTGATTACAGGCACGTTTATTTTCAATATTTCAGTATTTCACTCTTTCTCACTTGCCAACAAATTCTAGTCCACTATGATAAGGTAAAGTCAATAATTGCCGGAGAGTGAAAGTTCAGGTCTAGTTGCCCTTGGAGTTGTAAATTAGGCAAGTCTATAATTCTCTCCCTGGAATCTTCATGCTTCACACCAGCTGCCCATTGATAAGATTTAGTATTCAAAATATGATAAAATAAGAACTTGGCGGCTGGCCAACCACCAAGCCCAGGAATGCTGAAGACGCCAGCCAATTATCCAGTTAAGTCGGTGGGAGTTATATTCTTTAATCATACAGCCCGCAGTTGGAAAGGTTAAAATGAAAAAAAAAGAGATAAAATCCTCAAATTTAAAACAATAGTTAAAAGATTAAAACCAGTTAAAACCAAGTTTAAAAAGACTTATCGTAGCAGAGATGAAAGACTACGTGTCTGCCTCCCTCCGACGCCTGACCGGAAGTCTTTATGTATGTCAACATCCCAGTTAATGTCAACAAACAGCACACACCCAGAGAGGTGGAAAAAGCTTTGAACTTTCCAAGTAAAAAGGAACTCTTCAGACTGTGGGAAAGATATGAACACTGAAGAGCAGAAGATTAACATAAAACAACGCCACATAAAAGGATCCCCATTTCATTGCCAGATGTTTAACAGAAGCAAACTTTAGAAGGTGCAGGATGTCACAAAATAATTGATCAATCTTGTTTGACCCAAAAAAGATAAGCAAATTATGTTCACAATGTGCTGTGATGCATAGGTAACATGGATAATCCAAGATCTTCTAATATAGAGGGACATTTTGTATTGTTCTTTATCATGTGGTAACATAGCGGGTAGCATATTGCAACATAATCATAACGAATCATGACAGCGAGGCCAGTTTATTTATATATTTTATTTCTGCTGAAGCAGAGGGGAGTCTCATAAAGATTTGGACTATGCATCCAGAGAAAGGAATATATTTGAGCAAGTGCAGAAAAATTAAATGTTGCTTATGTTACACATCTGCCGATGCATTTTCATACTTGTACCTTGAACTTTATATTAATAAAGCTTTTTATTAATCCAAAAAAAATGTTGCTTATCCCATATATGTACATATGATAAGGGAGTGATGGACTCTCCTTTCTTGAAGGTTTTTAAACAGAGGCTAGATGGCAATACTGATGCTATGAATTAGGCAGGGGGAAAATATTTGTGAATTTCCTTCATTGTGCAGGTGGTTGGATTAAATCACCCTGGAAGTCCCTTCCAACTCTATGATTCTATAATTTTATAATATGAAAGCAGCACAAACCAAGCTTAAAGCTGCTCCATGCTGATAATCAATATTGTGGAAACAGAAGCACCGAAGAGCTTGTGCAAGCAGACTGTGATTCTGTAAAGCCTGTATTTCCTGGGTAATAAAGTTGTGCTATATTTTTAGAAACAACTCATATATTCTCTGTGTGAGAGAGGAATGTTACGTGATTACTATTACTCAATGATCAAGACAAGCTGGAACGGGTCCAGAGGAGGGCGACTAAGATGGTGAGGGATCTGGAGACCAAGTTCTATGAGGAAAGGTTGAAGGAGCTGGGGATGTTTAGCCTGGAGAGGAGGTGGCTGAGAGGTGATATGATCACTATCTTCAAGTACTTGAAGGGCTGTCATTTACAGGATGGTGTGGAATTGTTTTCTGTGGCCACGGAAGGTAGTACCAGAACCAATGGGTTGAAATTAAATCAAAAGAGTTTCCGGCTCAACGTTAGGAAGAACTTCCTGACCGTAAGAGCGATTCCTCAGTGGAACAGGCTTTCTTGGGAGGTGGTGGTCTCTCCTTCCTTGGAGGTTTTTAAACAGAGGCTAGATGGCCATCTGACAGCAATGAAGATCCTGTGAATTTAGGGGGAGGTGTTTGTGAGTTTCCCGCATTGTGCAGGGGGCTGGACTAGATGACCCTAGAGGTTCCTTCCAACTCAATGATTCTATGATCTGTCAAACATAAGTTGACAATTTATTTATTTTCATTTGTGGTTTATCTACCTCACTCACTGGGAATCAAAACAGATTACACGTATGTTATTCAGTCAATTACAGCATATGATAAACCTTTTCAAAGTCCTCCTTTTGCAGACTGCCTGTGGAAATTGCCCTCCCCCCCCAGTTGGAATGATGAGACAGAGACAGGTTTGGAATTAAAGGGCCACTTTATTCAATTTAACATAAACTGCTAGGGCAAACTGATGGGTCAGGTCAAGCCAGGGGACATTCTCTGGTCCACCCCCTTGACCTGGTTTTGGGTGAGCAGCCAGCCCCAGGTCTGAGTCAATCTGATGGCTCCCACCCGGCCGGAAAGGCCCAACTGATCCCTGCCTAACGGAGCTCCACCCTCCCCAAACTGTACAGCCTGGGATGTGGATGCTTCCCATTGTGAGGAGGTCCCCAGGTCACCTGGGTTTGGGTCCTAAGCCATAAAGCTTAATGGCTGATCCAAATAGGCCATTACCCACAAAGTTATGGTGCCCCAGGTGCTCACCAATACCCATGCTTAACAAGTGCCCAACTATTAACAGCCAGTGACCAACCTATTTAACAGCCCACCATATCAATTGCCAGCACCCAGCAATTACCAGTGTAGGATAGGCAAAAACACCTCCCACAGTGCCTATTCGTTGGGGGCGAACAACTCCTACCTAGACCCTTGAAATAGGCAGCCAACCTATGCCTTCACTGATTAAAGGGTGGGCGGGTGAGCCAAGAGTGGCATCTAACTGTGCCACAGGAAGCAGGGCTGGCTCTTTTAAGTCTGTGCCCACCCCCTGAGCTCCCATATGGATGGGAAGAGACCACTGCTTCCTCTCCTTCTGGGGAGGCAAAAGATGGCCCCCAGCCTTAGCAGCCAATCAGCTGCTCAGTTGGGAGAGGGTTAAATTGCCTCCTCAGTCAGAATGAAGAGAAAGACACGGGTTTGGAATTAAAGGGCCACTTTATTCAATTTAACATAAACGGCAAGGGCAAACTGATGGGTCAGGTCAAGCCAGGGGACATTCGCTTGTCCACCCCCTTGACCTGGTTTTGGGTGAGCACCCAACCCCAGGTCTGAGCCAATCTGATAGTTCCCACCTGGCCAGCAAAGCCCAACTGATCGCCGTCTAAGGAGCTCCACCCTCCCCAAACTGTACAGCCTGGGATGTGGATGCCTCCCATTATAAGGAGATCCCCAAGCCACCTGGATTCGGGTCCTAAGCTGTAAAGCTTAATGGCTGATCTAGAGAGGCCATTACCTACAAAGGTACGGTGCCCAGGTGCTCACCAATACCCATGCTGCCACCAAGGCCAAGCCTCTGTTTAAGCCCTTGTGTCCATTGAACAAGTCAACACCCTTCCAAGCCCTTGCTGAATATGCTCTAGGAAAATCTGGTTGCCTTTTTGAGGTGCACTCGATCCGATGTATACAAGTACTTGAGGTTGGCATGTATAGTTAGATGCAGCATGTAAATTCCCAGTCCTTTCTTGAGGGCTTTCTGTATGGCCCTATTGGCTTTTTTGCAAGCCTACTCCAAACCAGCCAGATCCCAAGCCACCTGCCATTCCCGGCACGGCAGCATGGCTGACCACAGAATCAGGACTCCAGGCCACCTTTCGTGAATCAAACTAAGGTTGGCCTGTGCCTGCAATGAAAGGGGCTTCCCCTTCAGTAATCCCCGGTCATTTGCACCGAGGTGGATCACCAAGATATTCCTCAGTGGAACAGGCTTTCTTGGGAGGTGGTGGTCTCTCCTTCCTTGGAGGTTTTTAAACAGAGGCTAGATGGCCATCTGACAGCAATGAAGATCCTGTGAATTTAGGGGGAGGTGTTTGTGAGTTTCCTGCATTGTGCAGGGGGTTGGACTAGATGACCCTAGAAAAGAAGTGGCAGGAGCCCCGGCCATCTCAGGCCTCAGCAGCCCTGCCACTCTGTGACGGCCCACTCACTAAGGCCCAGCTGCGAACCCACCGGTGTCTGTCAGGCATGATGGGCTGCACAAAAGATCTTACTGTGGCCACAGATGAGGATCCTTCTCCTCTCAGCACAAGCCATGGCACCTGTGAAAGAAACGCAGTTAGGCTCTTTCCTAAACGCACTAACAACAACCATAAGCATTGTAACAGAACTGGGGAGGGCTGTAGCAGTGGCTTTCATTCAAGGCAAAGCCAGTGGCCACACATAGGCACAAAAAGCCCCCGACCTCCAGTGTCCTACACGGTGAATGGATTCCTCCCATATCCAAGGGTAGCTGTTGTAGAGGCAACCCCAATCCTAAAAGAATGTGTGCTGAATTTCACACCCCCTAGACCTAGCCTTACTAATGCCCGGCCTGTGATGGTCCAGAACTCGTACTTCGTCAAGGGTGTCCCATCCTCATGAAGAAACAATGGACCCTCCCCTCTGCCCCGCAACCCAACATACTGGGAAAGGCGGAAACTGGGCACAACTCCTGGTCCGAGCAGGTTCCCAGGGTGACAACAGAGCCCCGCTGCCTTTGGTCTGTTTTTGACCATTGGACGTGAACAAAACCTGGTCACCCTTGAAGTGAACATCACCGCCCAGCAAGGCCCTTGCTGCAGTATCGTGGCGAGAAAAAACAACAAACTCCGATACCCGCAGGGCCTCGAAAAAGACAGTCAGTGCTGCAGCATGAAACAGCACCTCCTCATAAACTGAACTGCAAATGGATGCCCAAGTGGCGTTTAGACCTTTTAGGACAGTGGGGAAAATGGGCTGTGTTTTGTCCTTCTGGGATCCAGCCTCGCAGGACCACCCCTCTAGCATTTTCTGAATCTGAAAGTCCCTTGTGGCTTCCCCGAATCCATGCACCTTGCTCACAAAAGCCAGAGCAGCCATCTGACCCCTAATGGTTTTAACTGTTAGGCCCTTCGCTTTCTGTAACATGCAAAAATGCATCAAATGGTTGACTGGTATTGACCAACTGTCAACTAGGCCCATCTTCCTCCTAAAAAAGTGGCTTGCCATCCAGCCATATGGCCTGGCCAACTTCCTCCCTCCAAGCCGCCATAGATGGATGGGAATGCATACTGGTAGCAGGTCAGCCTCTGGGGTGAGTTGATGAAATTATTCCATCTGTTGGTGAGACAGTGTCCACCACCTTATTACTAGTACTCGGAACATGTGTTGCAAGAAATAATACATTCAGTTGAAGACAACGCAATGTAAATGCTCTAACAAGGCCCATAACTGGAGGAGAGTTAGAAGTCCAATTATTAATTTCATGTACAACAGCCATGTTTCATGTCGGAAATACACTGTTTGATTAGCTAGAGCCTGTCCCCAAAGAAAAAGTGTAAAAACGATGGGAAAAAACTCCAAAAAGGTCAAGTTTCTGCACAGGTCAGACTCTGACCATACCGGAGGCCAATGTTTTGCACACCAGTGCCCTCTGAAATAGACCCCAAAGCCTGTGGTGCTGGCAGCATCGAAAGTAATCTGGAGCTCCGCTTCCAGTCTCATATCCTCCCGCCAAAAGGAGACACCATGGAAGGCTTACAAAAATCCTCCCACACATTCAGGTCCCTGCGCGTGCCCACCGTAACCCAGGTGTGGTGATGTGGCAGCCAAAGGGCTGCCATGGCATCACAAAAAAGATGTAAAAATGCCTGACCCAGTGCCACCACTTTGCAAGCAAAGTTCAAGTGGCTGACTAACTGTTGCAACTCAAGGAAGGAGACCTTACGTTTTTCCTTAACCGCCTGCACCCTACTCAGCAGGTCTTTCAACTTGTCGGCGGGCAGCCAGGATGCCTGTTGTATAGTATCGAGTTTGATACCTAAAAAGGTCAAAACAGTAGCTGGACCATCCGTTTTCTCCTTTACCAATGGCACCCCAGGTCCCTGGCCAGATTCTCAAACATTGCTAGCAAGAAGGGATATTGTCCTGATCCTGTGAGGCCCACGAAAAGGCAGTCATCTAGGTAGTGTGCCGTGTCACACAACCCCGACTTGATCTGAAGCACCCACTCTAAAAATGCACTAAAACACTCAAAAGCAGCACAGGAGATGGAGCACCCCATAGGGAGAGCCCTGTCCATGTAAAAACTATCCTCGAACACAAAGCCTAACAAATCAAAATCCTCAAGGTGAACTAGAATGCCAAGTTAATGTCACATTTCGCCATCTCCGTGTCCACGCCACATCATCGGACAATACCCACTGCCAGGTCAAAGGAAGTATATTTAACAGAACACAACTTTTCTGGGATGGAATCGCTCACTTATTACCCCCAAGGGTAGGAATTACTGCTGTGCATCCAGAGACATTCATAATGGGAGGGTCTTTTTGCAATTTTTTTTTCCATTACCTGCCATTTTATCTTCATATGTTCCTACCCTGCCACTGGAAGCTTCTTTATGGATACACACACACACACACACACACTATTGTAATATGTATATATACTACTGAGAAATAACATTACAGCCACCCAGTGCTACACTCTACTCCTTCAAAATTCACAATTTTTTTTAAAATAAGTTTCCAGTCCCTTTCCTTGTGAGTTATATCAGGCCAAGAGAGGGTGATTGACCCAAGGTTGCTTTTTACAAGGTTACCATGCAAATTGCATGGCTGAAGGAATCTTAAACTGGGTCTCTCAGATCCTAGCAATACCACTATACCACAATGGCTTTCACCTTTCTCCCCCCGTTATCAGCCTGTCCCTGGAAAAAGCTAGACAATCTATAAAACACATATGGTAGCAAGTCATTCAGGTGAGTTATATGGTGGCCAGTCCTAGATCCTCTGAAGCAGCATAGATTTCAATGAATTTAAATTTCTATAGAACCTAAAAGGGGACAAATAATCAAAATAGCTTCCCATGTATTCATACAATTTATTAAAGTGTTGGTCTAGGAGCTAAAAGCCAAAGGGATGGATCCAGTCAGCTTTCCTACTCAAACAAACTCTATTATCCTCAAAATTACAGCCACCCACTCAGATCACTTTTATCCATGCGGGTCCCATGATTCAGCACAATCCTTTTCATGGTCAAATTCCCCCCTCCTTTTTTTTCACTGTGAAGTAATTGCTTGAATCCTAGCCATGGGTTCAAATCTCCACTTAACCACGATTTATTGAGGGACCTGGACCAGTTGCTTTTTCTCTATCTAACCTTCCTCCCAGGGTTGATGTTGGGGCAAAATGGAAGAGGGGAGAACCTTGTGCCATATCCTGAGCCAATTGCAAAATGGTGTCATTTTTGTAAAGGTATCTATGGGTGTTTTCGCACTCACGTTTTACTGGCGCCACGACCCTCCTCACGCCGGCGAATCTGCATGGATTTCGCACCAGAAGCGCCGGCGCACCCAGAAGCGCCGGCTACTTCCGTCGCTAAGCCAGCGCAAACGTTTTCCTGCATCTTTGCGATTTCCGTTTGCGCTGGCTTAGCGACGGAAGTAGCCGGCGCTTCTGGGTGCGCCGGCGCTTCTGGTGCGAAATCCATGCAGATTCGCCGGCGTGAGGAGGGTCGTGGCGCCAGTAAAACGTGAGTGTGAAAACGGCCTATGAGTTTCTCAGTAAGAAGCAGCAACCACTATTATTATTGGTAAATGAAAATGTATGAAGTACATCAATTTTACAAAATACAAAATCAACTGCAAATAAATCCCTCCAGGATACAAGTATGCACATACTTTATTTGTTCAATGATAGTTTTCTTGCTTTGGAAATCTAGATTATTAACCAGCAGTGAATGAAATCATTTTGTAAACAATCTCCTTAGAGCTGTCTTCACTTCTTTGTTTTTCAGGCTGTATATGATTGGGTTTAACATGGGGGTTAGGATGATATACTGAATTGACACCAGCTTGTCTAGAATGTCTGAATACCTGTAGGCAGGTCTCATGTACCTAATGAAAGCTGTCCCACAGAACAGAAGGACCACAGTGAGGTGGGAGGCAAAGGTTGAGAATGCTTTTTGGCTCCCTTTTGAAGAGCTGATCTTGCGAATGGTGCCAATGAAGTGAACATAGGAAGCTACAATGAGAATGAGGGTGGCAAACCCTAATGTCATATTGAAGGTGAGAATTGGCAAAGGTACTACTGCAAGACATCTGCAAAAGCAAAAGCAACTCACAGCTGAAATGGTTAAAGTAGCTGGGTCCACAGAGGTACAGGTCAATTGAAAAGAGAGTAAAGGTAAGTGCATTCTCTATGTTTGAGCTGAGAATGCTACTTGGAGGGAATTGGTCTGCCAAGAAAATGACATGATGTGAAGTCACTTCTTGGGTCAATAAAGACTTGGTGCTTGCACAGGGGGCTATCCTTTTTTTTTTTTTACCCCTCCTAACTTTACTCCAGCTTTGCAGAAAGAAAAATGAATTCCAGACAATTTATTTTATGTGCTGGGAAATGTGTTAAGTAATGAGCCCATGCTAATAAACAAATAATTGGCTAATAAACAAGTAATTGGCAGACTATGTCACCTTTCTGTTATGAGCTGTGAAAAACCGGTAGTCCTTTTTTTACAATTCACATGAGGAAAGGCATTTGCATTGGAATCTCTTAATTGCTAAAAGTTTCTGTTATAGAAAATGTAAAGGCTTCAGAGTTGTTGTTTTCTTTACTTTTTTTTTTTAGGGATCTGGCTCAGAAACTGGCTGTGACTCCAAGGGAATGCCTATTGCGAGCAGCTATTTTGTCTTCACTTCTCCCATGAGAAAACTGACAATACAGAACCCTTGTATTTAATGACTCCACTTGGAAGTTAATTTGCAAGGTTATAGCAAAGAATAAAAATTATTTTAATGGCTTTTGGCCCCATGCAATAAATGGTATCTAACTATCTAGCAGCACCTCATCATCAGTGACCATGCAACATTCTTGTCCTATTAATTATTCCTAATGGGATTGTAAGGTTCAGCCCTTTCCCAGCCAAGCTGGCATTGCCGGCGTTCAGGCTAGGGGCCGCTGATTGCCACCCAGAAAAAGGGGGTGGCTGACAGACAGCCCGGGCATCCGGGTCCTTCTTCTGGGTGCAGTGTCCGAGCTATATAAGCCCGGCCCCACCCAGAAGTACACAGTTTGCTTCTGGCTCTCTGTGCGAGAGCCGCGTCGGAGCTGACTGCGTGCGAGCAAGGGGTGTTGCGCTCATGAGGGCCCCCAGGGAGCATCGAGGCTGTGCGTGGCGAGCTTGGCGGTGCGAGCAGCGGCGGAAGTCTTCATTATCGGGGCTACATGGGCTGGAAGCCCCTTCTTGTCGGTGGTACCGGGGTGGGGTGTTGGAGCGGGAGTTTGGTGAGCCCCCCTCCCCCCTCCTTTTGGGAGGAAGTGCTATTCACCTGAATGGCTATCTTGTTAGACCTTGGAAGTTAAGCAGGGTCGGGCTTTGCTAGTATTCAGGAGACATTTGGAGTGGTTTCTGTTACCCCCCCTCCTAGTTCCCAATTAAGGGAGCAGTGGGTGGGCAGTAAGAGGGTTTTTTACACACACCCTGGGGCAGAGTGCTGGGTTGTTAAAGGTGTGGTTTGGGGCTAGGGGTGCTTGATTGCCTGCCCCCCCTTTTTGCTTCTTATTCTACCCCACCCATCACCCGCTGCCTGCCTCGCCCCCCCTCTCACACCACGGTTTAGTCTAGTGGTGACACTGTGTGGGGGCCGGTGGTGAGTGGGTGAAAGAAAAATATTTTTAGGGTCTGTTAGGACTGAATTTTTTTTAGGTGAGCTCAGGTGGGTCTGTGTGTTTCTTTGGGGGGTGTTAGTATGGCACCAAAAAAGGGTCAGGGCACCTCTAAGGGGAAACAACCTGCCCGACCCCGTCGGGGGCGGGGTCAGCAACCTGGCCTCGCTGAGGACACAGGGCAGGAGGCCCAGGTAAGATTAGCTATAATGGGCCAATTGGAAGCGCTGGAGCAGCAGAGAGTGGCTGCAGGTGCCCCCATATGGCAAGGGCGTCGCAGAGCAACTGGGCGCTCATCACGTATGACTTTCAAGGAGGTACTGGCCCGTTTGTCTGCTTTACAGGGAGGAGCGCCCGGGGTAGAACTGCAACAGGAGCCAGACCAGGAAGAAGGCCCTGGCCCGAGCAAGGGTCCCGTCGAGGAGCCTTCAGATGGTGGAGCGTCTGGAGAGGTCATGCAGCAGACTCCAGCAGTTGCATTGGTGATTAACTCCCCAGGGGACGTCAGTAAGCATTCCTTGCAACAGCACCAAGTGTGGCCTTGGGGCCCTACACAATTCTCTACCCCGACCACAGCAGCGGAAGCGCAGTGGGTTGCAGGGCAGAGTGGATCTTTGGCTGACCAGAATGTGGCTGGGCTGTCATGGGCTTGGGGTCCCCGCGGAGTATTTCCTCAGGGGCAAGGTGTGGGTAGCTTGGTTCCACTGGCCTCTGGACAAGCGGCTGCCCCGGCGGTGTCGCAGAGTGCTCCTGCACAACATGCCCCGTCCGGTGTGCTACCTTGGGGTGGGCAGCAACACCTCCAGATGTATGGTGGGTGGCCGGGTTATCAGAGGGGTATGTGGTTTTATCCATCAAATCCTTATGCGATCATCCCTTTTCATGTGCTCCCATATGGCGACATGGCATTGCCATTGGGGGACCATCTGTCGGTAGCTACACGAGATAGGATTTTACGGGGTGAATATGTAGACGTCTTTAGTCTCCTCTTTAGGGAATTAGAGAAGAAAGATAAGGAGGAGCTGGACGATAAGGAGAAGTTGAAGCGTAGAAAAGTGGACAGAACTTGGGCTAATTGGCTGCCCGGCTTCCTTATCTACGCAGGTGTCATAGCAAGGGCGCAGCCGGCTTGATGGCTGCACTTTTCCAATATTGCAACATTGTGTACCGGGCATACACGGATTTTGTAGGTGCAGCTTGGCTGCAATACGATGAGGCCTTTAGGATAAGGGCTGCCGTTAACCCTGGGCTGCCTTGGGACCAGATTAACCAGCAGCTTTGGCTGCAGCTGATGTCCCCGGCAAAGCCAAATTTAGGCGACAGGTCAGATAGTGGACATTTGCTGCACAAGCAGCAGAGTGCTTCAGGGGCCCACGTTTCGGTGGGCCAACCGGTTCAACCCCGGCTGTTGTGTTGGGAATTTATGTCAAAGGGCGTGTGCTCTAGGAAGCCCTGCAAATTTAAGCACGAGTGCCCACTCTGTGGCAGGTCTCATGCCCTCTTGGCCTGTAGCCGGTCAAAACCCAGGGTGGGGGTTAAACGCCCCGGCAGTGGGGGCAACCAGCAGCCACCTGGAAAAGGGACTCAGCCCCATTCGTCTGAGGGTTTTCAGTAGTTTACTTAGCAGATATCCCCATAAAGCTGATGGAGTATTTATTGAGCAGGTTTTCTTTTGGTTTCTGGATTCCATACTTGGGACCAAGGGTTCCTTGTTTGTCTCCTAATCTCCGTTCGGTCGTGGGTTTAGAGCAGGTGGTTAGGGCTAAGATAGCCAAGGAGTGTCAGGAAGGGCGGGTCTTAGGACCTTTCGATGCCCCACCTGTGCCCGTGTTGTGAGTATCCCCTTTGGGGGTTGTGCCCAAGAAGGCACCAGGGGAATACCACCTGATACACCACCTGTCCTACCCAAGAGGGGCATCAGTGAATGATGCCATTCCCGACGAATTATGTTCAGTACGGTATACATCCTTTGACCAGGGGGTCAAGGTAGTTAGGGGATATGGCGTTGGGGCTGAGATGGTGAAATGCGACATTGCCAGTTCATCCGGAGGATTTTGAGCTGCTGGGATTTAGCTTTGAAGAAAAGTTTTATATGGACAAGGCCTTACCTATGGGTTGTTCGGTTTCTTGCGCCGCATTTGAGTGTTTCAGTTCCTTTATGGAATGGGCACTACGGGATAGGTCAGGGCTTAGTGATACGGCACTTTACCTGGACGACTACCTTTTTGTTGGTCCGTTGGGCACTGGACAATGCACCAGGTTATTGCAGTCATTTCAGGAGTTAGTGCAGGAGCTCGGAGTACCTTTGGCGCATGAGGAAACCGAAGGGCCCAGTTCTGTACTTACGTTTTTAGGTATCGAGCTCGATACCAATGAGCAAGCTTCATGGTTGCCGGAGAATAAAGTGGTTGAACTCAAGGTACGGTTAGCCTCGCTGAGGAGACAGCGTAAAGTGTCGCTGCTTGAGCTCCAGCAGGTGGTGGGTCACCTCAACTTTGCATGTAAAGTGGTGGCATCAGGTTGGGCCTTTTTGAGACATCTTTGTGATGCTATGAGGCAGTTGTGGCTTCCTCACCACCAGGTCCGGGTGACTGCAGGCATGCGTAGGGACCTTGAGGTTTGGGAAGAATTCCTGGGATCGTTCAATGGAATTTCTTTTGGGGGGGAAGATTTAAGGATTGAAGCGGAGCTTCAGATCTCTTCGGATGCGGCTGGATCCACTGGATTTGGAGTATACTTTTGGGGCCATTGGTGTGCAGAACAATGGCCTGCGGAATGGTTGGACAGTGGGCTTTGTAGGGAGCTTACCTTTTTGGAGTTTTTTTCCTATTCTGGTAGCCGTTTGGCTATGGGGGGAGCAGCTGGCCAACCATTCTGTTCATTTCTGGTGTGATAACATGGCTGTAGTACATGTCATCAACTCCTTGTCCTCCAAATCAGTATTAGTAATGAATCTGGTGAGGTCATTCACATTACGATGCCTCCGGTTGAACATTTTATTCCTAGCAAGGCATGTTCCAGGAGTGTGCGATGGGGTGGCGGACGCTCTATCTCGCCAACAGATCGAGCGTTTTTGTCAACTTGCTCCAGAAGCAGACCCGCGGCCAGCTCAAATGCCTCTGGAACTCTGGCAGCTTGGGAAGCAGAAGCCGGTAGGGCCATTCATTTAGCATTGGCACCGAGCACTAGAAGAGCTTACGATAGGGCAGGATTACAATTTCGGGAATTTAGGAGTGCCACTGGACTTCATGATAGTTGGCCGGTCCCCACGGCGCATATCATGCAGTTTTGTGTATACCAGAAGGAGAGGGGCTTGGGGCTCGTCAATTAGGGGTCAATTGGCAGCACTTGCCTTTATCAGTAAAGCACAGGGGCTCCTGGAGAATACAGGAGATTTCAGAGTTTGGAAGATGCTTGAGGGTTGAGCTAGGGAGCGCAGGTGGCAGGTTGATACCCGGCAACCTATATCCCCTTCAGTACTCAAGGGGTTGTACGGGATTTGGCCGGGGATATGTTCTTTTTCTTTTGAGGCTGCGCTGTTCCATGCCGCCTCTTTGGTGGCCTTTTTTGGGACTTTGCGCATCAGCGAGTTGGTGGTGCAGTCCAGGACTGACAACTCCGGCCGAGCGCCGGGTGCCAGGGATGTTAAAATTGTGCAAGGGCAGATCCGTTTGACAGTTCGGCGGTCCAAAACGGACCAACTTCAGAGGGGGACGAACATTACAATTGGTCAGTGTGCCTTGCCTGAATTGTGCCCGGTTAGGGCCGTGGAGCACTATGCACGGCTCAGGGGGGAGGGGGAGGACCCCTTTTTTAGGCATTGTGAGGGCCCGCCCCTTACAAAATATCAATTTTGGGCTGTGA
Source organism: Heteronotia binoei (assembly GCF_032191835.1). Lineage (NCBI taxonomy): Eukaryota > Metazoa > Chordata > Lepidosauria > Squamata > Gekkonidae > Heteronotia > Heteronotia binoei. Next base: position 41,385,331 of record NC_083237.1, on the reverse strand, counting down.
CGAGCAAGACCCTGGCAGAGTTGGGGTTAAGGGGCGTCAAGTTTGGAACGCATTCGTTCCGGATTGGGGCCGCCACCACAGCAGTGATGATGGGTTACACCCCCTCCAACATACAACTCATTGGCCGGTGGCGGTCAGCAGCTTTTAAATCCTATGTGTGCCCGTTGGTCATTTAGGAGGGTTTCGTTGTGGTTGGATTGTGTTGTTGCCTTTTGGCATATTTCTGGGTGTTGACAATTTTCTGTTTTTCAGGTGCTGTGGCTCGTAGGGAGAGGCGTCGTATCCTTATCTGCGGACACAGTATGGTATTCTGGGACGCCCATCAAGCCAGGAGGTCTCCGGTGGGCACCCAGCTGGGCCTCAGTGAGTGGGCAACAGTGGAATGGCTGGGTCGCCGGGGCCTGCATTGGCCAGGGATCATGCCATTGTTGTTCAGAGAAAGGTTGGCACCTCCTCCTCATATCCTGGTCATTCACCTGGGAGGTAATGACTTAGGATTCATGCAGGGGAAAGCCCTCTCGCTGCAGGCGCTGGTTGACCTTCAGGAAATCAAGTGAAGATGGCCAGGCGTTGTATGGTCGGCGATATTGCCCTTGTATGGTGGCGATATTGCCACACAGGGTTTGGAGGTCCGCCCTTTCCCCTAGGGGTATAAAGCGCACCAGGCGTAAGGCCAACCGGGCCTTGCAGAAGGCCATGGAAAATGGGCTAGGGATTTTCCTCCCACTTCTGGCCATACGAGTCGAGGATGTTGACTTGTATAGGCCGGATGGGGATCATCTTTCTGAGTTGGGTAACCAGGCCTTTTTAGAGGAGCTTCGGCGGGGGTTGCAGTCGGCTCTGGGCCATCTGGTGGGGCACTAATGCCTAAGCAGAGGCTTGGCATTGGCGGTGGCTGGAGGATGTATTGGCCTCAGTGTTTTCAGGGGAGCACCTATGGCTCAGCATCAGGTGTGCGGGTGTCTGTATGAACCGCAGATGGGCTGTACAGCTCAGTGCGGGGAATGCAGATCACGGAAAAGCCTCACCTGGGCAGATCTTTTCCATGGGGGGTTGATGCTAGCCCAGGTGGAGGATGGCTTTGGGCCTGGCCGCTCAGCACCAGCCAGAATACGGAGGCTTGTGCTGGGGGCAGGGTGGCTCACCCTCCCAGGACGAGGCGGGGTCAGGGGGTTGACCCCAGCGCTTGTCCTGCTAGGCCATACTCCTGCCAGTTATAAGTTTGCTCAAGTTTGTTTCAATAAAGCGGCCTGGTTTTTATACCCAACACAGTGTCAACCTCTTCATTCTGACTTTGGGGGGGGGGGGCAATAGGAATTACCTCCTGCAGTAACAGCCCTACATAATCTGCTGCTTCTTGATGCACACCAATCCATCCTACTTATACTGACCAACCCACCCTATTCTTACCATCATTAGTTGTGGCCTAATCAGTCCAATTTCATCAGATTTTAGAAGCTGAGCAGGGATAGTCCTGGCTATTATCTGAATGGGAGACCTCCAAAGAATACCAGGGGTATGACATGGAGGCAGGCAATGGCAAACCACCTCTGAACTACCTCTCTTGCCTTGAAAACCCTACAGGGGTGCCAAAAGTCAGCTATGACCTCATGGCACTTTCCACCATCAATCAGTGCAAAGATTAGGTCTATCTGTAAGCAACATGAAACAGAAAAATATCTGACCACTAGCATCATCTTCTGAGCAGGACCAACCCACAAACTCAGTGGACCCAGATGATTGTCTAGGGCACCATAGGGAGAGGTAGTCCAGGAGGGCCAAAAGAAGCTTCCTGGTGGCAAACAGCAGTGCTCCAGTTCTAGAATTGCTGACTAGGTATATGTCATAATCAGGACATTTAAAATAAATTAAAAAAAAGGAATGCACAGGAACACAGCTCTCACTAGCTTGGCATCGGGGGTTCTTGCTGGGCTTCTTCTACAAGTATGAAACAATGGTGACGTCAGGGGGTGTGGTCTAATATGCAAATGAGTTCCTGCTGGGCTTTAAAAGCCCTGGTCATGATCAACAGTCTTACTGGCAGCTGGGACATGTTCACCCTGACTGATTTCCCCTGCCCTACACTCATGAAGAAGGCAGGCAAGCAGGTACGGAAAGAACAGGAGAGACAACCAGAGGTTCTCAGTTGCTCTGTTGCCTTTCCAGCTTACCTAGCCACCTGGCTTTCCCTCTCTACCCTGAAAGAAGGAGGGAGAAGAACAGGAAGTTGGGGAGGGATGGTGACTCAGTGGTAGAGCATCTGCTTGGTAAGCAGAAGCTCCCAGGTTCAATCCCTGGCATCTCCAACTAAAAAAAGGGTCCAGGCAAATGGGCATGAAAAATCACAGCTTGAGACCCTGGAGAGCCGCTGTCAGTCTGAGTAGACAATACTGACTTTGATGGACCCAGGGTCTGATTCAGTATAAGGCAGCTTCACATGCTCATATTCAGGGCTTTTATTGTAGACAAAGCCCATCAGGAATTCTTTTGTGTATTAGGCCACACCCCCAACATCACCATTGTTTCACACAGGGCTTTTGCATAGAAAAAGCCCAGCAAGAGCTCATTTGCATACTAGGCCACATCTCCTGGTGCCAAGCCAGCCAGAACTGTGTTCCTGTGTGTTCCCTCTCAAAAAAAGCCCTTTTCATATGTACCTCTACTCCAACCTCAACTCAGTCAGCAATGTGCTTTCTTATCCCACCCCTCCATAAGGGAGGGAGTAGGGTGGAAGAGCAGGCAGGTACCAGATTACCTTAGGCTTCCCAAATCCCCTGCCTAGCCGGGGGACCCCCGATTTGGAGCCTTCTCCCCCCGCTCGCCAAAATCTGGAAAGCAGGGGAGGGGAATGGCGGCCCTTCCCACCCAGCCCCAATCCCAGCAGCTTCTCTTTGCCCTTCCCTTCCCACCCAGCCCTGATCACAGCAGCCTTTCTTCAGTTTTCCCAGGCTGCTTCCCACCCCCAATCAGCTGGCTGGTGGGGGAGGGGGGAGAGGGAGCCCCGCCAGCAAAGGACCATGTGCCTTTGCACCTCTGGAGGCTTGACTTGAAAGGCTTCAATTTAGGATGGTGTGTCTATGTTTCTGTGAAGAAGCTGGCAGCAAATGGTGAGTAAAGAGGCCGATCCACTGCTTCAGACTCGCCAGAAAGGGAGGGGGGGGGAGAGAGGGAAACGTCTTCATTATTCCCTATGTGATTGATTCTCATAAGGTATAATGGGGAATTGTTTCGGGGGCTCTGGGGGAGCTGTTTTTTGAGATTGAGGCACCAAATTTTCAATATAGTATCTAGTGCCTCTCCCCAAAGCACCCCCCAAATTTCAAAACGATTGGACCAGGGGGTCCAATTCTATGAGCCCCAAAAGAAGGTGCCCCTATCCTTCGTTATTTCCTATGGAAGGAAGACATTTAAAAAGGTGTGCTGTTCCTTTAAATGTGATGGCCAGAACTCTCTTGGAGTTCAATTATGCTTGTCACACCCTTGTTCCTGGCTCCGCCCCCAGTGTCTCCTGGCTCCACCCCCAAAGTCCCCAGATATTTCTTGAATTGGACTTGGCAACCCTAGCTTACCTGGGTCTGTGAGATCTTGGGGTGCATCAATTTGGGGTATGCCCAAATTGAAACAGCTCACATATACCTGGGTGGGATGGCACACTCAGTTTATGTCTGGGCTAGGGTGCCAAAAACCCATGCATTAGCCCTGCTTCAAGTGTCCCTGCCTTCTGAGATTAAGCCACTATGGTGTTGTTGACTCTGGATATTTGGGGTTGGAGCCAGAGAAAGGAGAAGTTTTGGGAGGGACCGCAGCAGGGCATAATCCCTTAGAGCCCAGCCTCCAAACAGCCATCTCCACCCCTTGAGGACTGATCTCAGTAGTCTGGAGATCAGTTGCAGTTCTAGGAAATCTCCAGGCTCTGCCTAAAGGTTGGTGGCCCTAAGTGGGTGTCATGACTCCCTTCAATCACCCCAGCAATGTGGACACAGAATCCTCAGGGGAAAACCCAAGGATACAAGGCCATTGGCTAAGAATGACCAGCAGGACCAGGAAGGACCTGATGAGGCAGATGCTCCAGCCGACACCCTGTCAGAACCTGCAAGGGAGACCTTGCTGCTGGCTCCTGAGATAGCTACAATGCCACCACTGTGTAGATCATAAACCTGGGCCCACAGCACCCCTGGGCCCCCATCCCTTCTCTGCCAGAACAGGGGCAACAAAAGGCCCAGGCTGAAATAGCCCAAAGGAGGTAAGGTGGCAGACTAGCTGCACACAACCCCATCCCAAAGCCATGCAGTGACACTTCTACTTCTTTGCAGGATCCTGGCCAAAGCCCAGCACAGCCACAGGAGCTCAGCACCTGCCAGCAGTGCAGCTGAACCTGTGCCTCCAAACCAATTTAGACTGAGGCTTGGGAAGGTTACCTTGCTGGTTCAGCTGGTCCACTTGGCAGAATCTTGTGTTGCAGTTTCTTGCCTCTATTTTCTGTCAACCCTTCCAAAAATTGCTACCTAGACCTGCTACTTCCCAGAAAAGACCTGATCGGGCATGCCTATAGAGAACAGGATACGTGGCATCGTACAAGATGGCTATCTAGGCCATGGCACTAAAATGATGAAATTTTCATGGTTGGGACATGTCCACTTCTGGCACCCTGGTTTGGTGTCGGGAACTCACCAAAAACAGACCTGTTTAGGTGTAGTGAGACTGCTGTTCTGGGTGCCTTCTAACCATATTGCAACCATACATATGCTAGCATGCTGTTGGAGATAAGAGATAATGCAACTGGAGAAAGTGGGCAACTCTCAGGTGTTTGCTTGCTAAGGAATAAATATATTCCTTAATGGTGCATGGGCCACTTGGGATTAATGCAACAAAGCTCTGTTCTTTAAAACACCATAGATGAATTTCTAATTAAAATCAGAAAGAGACCATGCTATCACACCATGACTTTTCCTAAGCGCTTCCTGAAAGTAGCAGTCATGCTACCATTGAACTAAGAATAGTACTTTACATAGAAGCAAGGCATTAATTTTTCTCTATGCAAGAACTGTTCAATACTTGGGAATAGTAACTTTTTGAAATTTTCACCACAGTAAATTTTGTTGGAAATTACATTTTCAACCACCATCACCACAAAAAGCATACCTAGCCTGTGTAATCACCGTTGGAGAACATACCTTCTTAATTGTTGAGGTAGGTGTGACATTTCTTGAACAGGAGACTTGACATGAAGTTTTAGATACTCAGGAAAGGAGATGTTCAATCAGAAAATTAGTTTTGCTGGTAACTCTCAATACTTTCATCTTACCAAGTGGGTCTGTGTTAGTATTTATTTTAAAATGTAAACGCTGCTTTTTTTAGAATACACTCTTCTTCCATGTGGTGCCATGCTGTAGACATACGACACTGCAAATACAATGTAGCATCTGCATAAAGCAATTCTTGATTTTTTTTTCATCCCCATATACTTGGAAAGTCTCAAAGGTTCCCTTATACTAAGGTGTTTTGGGGTTTTTTTTGTATGCCCATCCACAAAATGAAGAGGAGGGAGGTGTCCATATATCTGAAGGAAGTCCTGTGCAGGGTGTAGGAGTAATTACTGATTGTCTCATGCTGGTCAGCTGATAGTCAAAAGACTGGGAATAAGAATGGGGGGGGGGATTCATTCAGACTGGCACAATAATCTTTTGCCTTTACCTTCCCACCCTTCAGCAGACTTTTTGCTTGTCTGATGGTCAAAGGATTAGGAAAACTATTTAAGCTATATTTCCCACCCTTCAGCAGGCTTTATACTTGTCGGGTCATCTAAACAAAGGAGTAGTTGGTTATGTTTAATGGGATGACGTAAGAATATTGGGGGATTCATTCAGACTGGCATAATAATCTCCCCCCCCCCTCATTATTCCTCTCATTTGATCCTGTTGTAGAACTTCATCCAGCCTGGTTTTTAGACTAGTTAACACATAATTATATTTGCAGTGGGTTGTTTTTATAACATAGGTTGGTCCTTTGGCAAGCACCTTGAGGCATCTACAGACAAAAGGTTGTTCTTCAGCCATCCCATCACTGAGCATCACTTGAGTATCCAGGTGGGTGGGGAGAGGGGTACTTTGGTTCTGAGCAGCATCAACCAAGCCCTTACTAGCTACAGTAGCATGTAGAGGAAGGGAGAAGCAATGTTAATTGATCAGAACTATTTTGTATACAGGCTAGGATTTAAAAGGCCAGGAGTAACATTTGTCAAGTTTGCAGACAGTGTAGGTTTACCCCAAATGCTGGTAGCTGTGGTAGGCAGTCCTATTAACTTACAACCCATATTTAAATGTTATGGATTTGTGTGTGTGTGTCCTTAAATTGATCAGCCATTGCTAAATCTTAGCGTAACCCAGAAGCTTGTGTCTCATGCAACTGGAGATTCTGTGCTGGATCCAATCCATTGTTGTCTTCACTGTCTGTTATACATAGCATGAGACATTTCCTCTTGTACAACTTTAGAATCAAATTAAATGAAATTAGGTGACTGTCTATTGCAGTTTCCATTGTTCCATATTGTTATTTTATTAAAGATCATGTTGAAAAAGAAGAATTATAGATTTATACTTGCCCATCTCTCTGAATCAGAGTGGCTTACTATCTCCTTTATCTTCTTCCCCCACAACAGACACCCTGTGAGGTGAGTGGGGCTGAGAGAGCTTTCACAGAAGTGGGGAATCAAACCCATTTCTCCCAGATAAGAGTCCATGCACTTAACCATGCACTTGGTTACTGCAGTCCCCATACTTCTGGTTGTGCTAAGTATATTCTGCTTTACACTCACACATCATTGTAAGGTTGTATAAAAACATTTTATTTAGTATTCTAAAAAATGACCCAGGAAAGTGTGTGCTAGGGTTAACAGATGGGGCTTGGAGTTCTTGAGGTATGCAACGGACCTGCAAATGACAGAGATCAGTTCCTCTGAAGGAAATGAAGAAGAAGAAGAATTGCAGATTTATACCCACCCTTCTCTCTGAATCAGAGACTCAGAGCGACTTACAATCTCCTATAACTTCTTTCCCCACAACAGACACCCTGTTAGGTGGGTGGGGATGAGAGGGCTCTCACAGCAGCTGCCCTTCCAAGGACAACCTCTGTCAGAGCTATGGCTAACCCAAGGCCATTCCAGCAGGTGCAAGTGGAGGAGTGGGGAATCAAACCCGGTTCTCCCAGATAAGAGTCCACATACTTAACCACTACACCAAACTGGCTCTCAACATTTGAAAGTAGACAGCATTGACAGCATTGGAAGGTAGCATTAGAAAGTAGCGTTGGAAGGTAGACTATGGCATTAGATCACTTCTAAACTCTCTACCCCAAGGTACAACCCCCAATATCCACAAATCTCTCCAGTCATAGCTGGCAACCTTTGTGTGTGCGCATCAAAAGCATCTAGATGTAATCACATAAAAAACCCAAATCAAGGTAGTATTTTATCGATACAAATCTGAACATTGATAAAGAGAAAGGGAAGGACAAATGTTACTTGATTGACAGAACTAGAAACTACGGCAAACTGTATATACTCAAGTGATGAAATTAAGTTTATTTCTCTCTATCTAGGGCCCTTCAAAGGGGGCAGGGGGGCCATTGAGGTCTCAAAGGTTGCCTCAGATTAGATATTTGCTGAATTGTTAAATTCTACCAATGTTTTTAATGAAGATCACATGTTGATACTTTTAAAAAACATGTTATGACTGAATGTCTTAAAATCTGGAAGTGAATTGGGTCTCTCTGGACCTCTGAGAGGCTTGAGTCTAACACATGATATCATTGGTTGTAGTTACATTAACAATTCAATAAAGAATGCACCACAAAACATAGCAAACATGGAACAATAAAGGAATGGAACGGGGGGGAGGGGAAATCTACCTAGTTATTAGAGTTATATAAATTTCTGAATGGATTTCTTCTTCTATCTCCTTCTTCTCACAGTATTTTCTCATAGAAATCCTTTAAAAGAAATGAAGTGGAGAAACCAAACTTTGGTGAAGGAATTTATCCTGGTTGGCTTTTCCAGCATACCAAATTTAGAGCTGTTTCTGTTCCCCCTAATTTTGGTAATATACATTGCAACAGTGACTGGAAACATCCTCATTATTGTCATAATCATTGTAGATGCTGCCCTCCAGTCACCCATGTACTTCTTTCTGAGAAACCTGGCTTTCATTGAGATCTGCTTCACTTTGGACACAGTCCCTCAAATGCTCATCAACTTGCTGGTGAAGGACAAAACTATCTCCTTTGTTGGCTGTGCCATTCAAATGTACTGCTTCTTTCACTTTGGATGTGCTGAGTGTTTTCTCTTAGCTGCTATGTCCTATGACCGCTACGTTGCCATCTGCAACCCCCTGCGCTATGCCACTGTCATGAATAGGACCTTCTGCTACAAGTTGCTGGGTGGAGTCTGGGTGATTGGAATCCCCGTCTCATTGCTGCAGGCAGCTTGGATCTTCAATCTTCCTTTTTGTGGTCACAACAAGATCAATCATTTCTTTTGTGATACACCACCAGTGTTGAAACTAGTCTGTACAAATACCTACCCGTATGAAATGCAAGCCATAGGCTCCACACTTGTGTTTCTCATGTTCCCTTTTGTGCTCATCCTGATCTCCTATACCCATATCATAACCACCATCCTCAGAATGTCTACAGTAGAGGGTAGAAGCAAGGCCTTCTCAACTTGCTCTTCTCATCTCATTGTGGTGACTTTGTTCTATGGAAGTGGGAGCCTCGTCTATCTAAGACCAAAATCCAACTATTCCCCTGAAGTCAAAAAAGTACTGTCTTTGTTCTACACTGTTGTCACTCCCATGCTAAATCCCATTGTTTATGCTCTGAGGAGCTATGAAGTGAGGGAATCTCTGAAGAGAACTCTAAGATGGAAAGTCTCCTCACACAGTACATAGATTTCTTTTTTACATGAATGTTTTAGCATGGAGTTTTCCTAAAGGGGGGATCGAGCCAGCTTTTTCAGTTGGACTCACCGAATTCTACTCCTTACTCCAATTCTACTTCTCTGTCCCACATGGCTTTTTTTTCAGCGCAGATCGCCTGATTTCCGACATAGTGTTGTTGTTGGTGGTGATGTTGTTATTTTGGTGGTCACAGTGAACACCTTCTTTCTTTTTCACCAGAGTAAAAGCTGGTTGAATCCCACTCCATGTCAGTGAACAAATGTATAGCCAGCGTTGATAATGTTCCTGGCTTCCAGGAGAAGAGACAGGGCATGCTAGGCAATATGAAAAAGGAGCATTTTTTAAAAAATGAATATTTTTATTCTATGGAAGTGGGAACCTTGTCTTTCTGAGACCCAAATACAACTATTCACCTAAAGTAAAAAACAAAACAAAACAAAACACTATCTTTGTTCTACAGTGTTGTCACTCCCATGCTAAATCCCATTGTTTATGCTCTGAGGAGCTATGAAGTGAGGGAATCTCTGAAGAGAACTCTAGGATGGAAAGTCTCCTCACAAACTACATAGTTTGTTTCTTTTTTTACATGGATGTTTTAGCATGGAGATTTCCTAATGGGGGATCCAGCCAGCTTTTTCAGTTGGTTTCACCCAATTTTACTCCTTAATCCAATTCTACTTCTCTGTTCCACATGGCTTTTTTTTCAGTGCAGGTCCCCTGATTCCCAACATAATGTTTGTTTGTTTGTTTGTTTTGTGGTCACAGTGAACATCTTTCTTTTTCACCAGAGCAAAAGCTGGTTGAGTCTCACTTCATGTCAATGAACAATGTAGAGCCAGTGTTGATAATGTTTCTGTTTGCCAGGAGAAAAGACAGGGGAAGTTAGACAAGATGAAGGAAGAATTATTAAAATACTAATGTTTATTCCAATGTAATAGTGGTAGCAAAAAAGTTTATTAAATATTGCATTGGAAACAGTGTTTGTTGAGCAAAATTTGAAAAAATTCAATTAAGTTTGGGAAACCCAAAGATTACTTTTGACTCACTTCAGAACTGGAACCAGAAAAACTGAGTTATTTGGTCAGCAAATACCTATTGACATATCTACAGTCAGAAGGAAATAAATCATTATGACATAGCAATAAGGTCTAAGGTTCTATATAGATTAAATGCATTTAAAAACAATACTGCCTGAAATTTGAAAATTCCTAAGAGAATCAGCAGCATATAGAACACTGAGTCAAAGGAATCAACTATCCATATAATAATTGGTTCCGGTCACGTGATGGTGTGAGTAAGTAGTCTCCGGCACTCGCTCCGGCAAACTTTCAAGAGAAACCCGTTAATTAGGAAAATATAGCTCCTCGCCGCGTGCTTGCAAGTGAGATTATATAAGATTTATTACTAAAGTAACTGGCAAGCGAGAAAACGCGGGGGTTAACGAGCTATTTATCAATCTTCTGACAAGTGGTCTTACAAACAGAAACCTGCTGCTACGGTGTGGGAAAGCGCTTATGTCAGCTTCCCACAAGAAAAGAAAGAAGCAAACCACGGATAAAAATGCTGTAATGGAGGAGGAGGAAGGAGAGGAATTACAAGGAGCCGTGGTAGAAGCCTCTGCAGCAACAGCAGGAGAAGGTACGAGCATGTCCCAAACAACCCCGGCACCCCCTCCAACACTGGAGACAATGGCGCCGACATTAAATGAGCTGGTGTCAAAAATGACGCAGGTGGTAGCGTGTTTGCAGATGCTCACTCCACTCCCAGAAATGGTGCAAAAATTGCAAGACTCTGCAACAAATACCCAAGCCTTACTACAGCAACAAGAAACAAAAATAGCTGATATGGAAAAAAGCCTAACAGAACAACAAAAAACTATGGAAGAAACAGGCACTCGGGTGGAGGCACTTGAAGCCTGGCAACGCAGATACAATCTACGTGTCGTTGGAATGGAGGTACCTAACATTGGGGGGAAGGAACTAATTACTCATGTTGAGAATGTGTTCAGGAAAGAATTAAAGATGCCGGGGGATTACCAGTTCGACATACGGGAGATACATAAATGGAGTCGCCCCCAACGTAATGGCCCCCCATTAACAATTCTGGTGGTTGTCTTTTTAAGAACAGTCAACAGAGATGAGGTTCTCCACGCCGCTAGAGCAATTGCCTCTGCCCCTGGAACTATTACCAAGATGAATATCTCTTCAGATTACAGTCCGGCAATATTAAAAAAACGGCTGGCTTATAAAGAAACAAAGAGAATGGCACGCGAGAGAAGCTTACAGTGCTTTGTTCGTTATCCTGCAGTGTGTATTATAATTAAAGACAGCATTAGGCACTCCTTCCAAACACCCCGCGCGGCGGAGGAATTCCTGCAGAAACTGCCTCTACCAGAGAAAGCTTTGCCTTCCCGGATGGACACTTAGCATTGCTGAAAGACTAGATGGCTGGGTAATAGTACGGAGCTTGTTGCAGATGGCGATGGTTAAGGAACAGCCTTGGTAGACCGGATCAAATTACAGCTGGTGTGAGGTGGGGGGGGTGAGGGAGTAAGTGTACTCAGCACTATATCTTTCTGTTGTGGACATATTGTAGAAGTGTTACATAATGAGGGAATAAGGGTAGTGCTTAGAATGTATTAAGAATCATTATGAGGAAATTAAGAAATAGAAATTTAAAGAATAAAAAAAAATAAAAGAATAAAATATAAAAATTACCTACATATATATAAGTGAATAATACATTAGTACAGGCAGGGTTTGGAGGGGAAGGGGTATTTTTTTTCTTTTTTCTGTGTTTTTTCTTTTTTTGTTTTCTTCTCTGTCTCTATAAATTATAGAATCATGTATAATGAATTAAAGTGATAGAGATATAAATAGGAATAATATGTTATAATTATCTAGATACCCCTGAGAGTTAGGATACGGAGTGAGGTTCGAATTAAAGAGCACGTTTGACCTTTGGGAACCTATAGTTTGGGTGAGGGTAAAGATGGGTGGTGGGTCACATGTGTCACATTTCGCTATACTGAGACAATGTTATAATTACAAGCTTATGTGCCCAAATGCTGAAATTATTATCTTTAAATGTTAGGGGAATGCGCTCCCCTAAAAAACGTGTAATGATAGCAGCCTTATCACAAATGGAAACTATAGATATTCGGATGTTCCAGGAAACGCATCTGGTCACAGGGGAAGAAAAATGGCTTAAGAGAAAACAAACAGACCAGGTATTCATGACAAGCTATTGCACTAACGCCAGAGGTGTGGCTATTGTGATAGGTGAGAAAGTTGGGTTTGTAAAAGAACATGTGGAGATAGATAAAGATGGGCGGTTTGTAATAGTAGAAGGGTATGCCCAAGGACAGAGGATCATCCTGATTAATGTATATGGGCCGAACGTGGAGGACCCAGACATTTTTCATAAAATATTTGGATATTTGTTAGGAAAATCATATATGTTTCTCTATATGGCTGGTGATTTTAACGTAACCTTAGATCTAGCATTAGATCAAAGTAATAATATGAGTGCAGGACTTAGGAGTAATAGAAGAGCAATATTAAGTGCTATGAAGGAATTGAATTTAATAGATCCTTGGCGAGAAACCCATCAAAATATGAAAGCGTTTTCATATTACTCCCCAACTCATAACACGGCAAGTCGTATTGACTTTTTTTTTATTCCTAAAGTATTGAGAGGTATGGTAGAGAAGTGTGAGATTGTTCCCAGCTCCTTCTTAGATCATAATATGATTATATTGGAAATGGAAACCAACAAACAATTTAAGAGTCAGGCAATATGGCGGTTTAATAACCAGCTATTGAATGATGAACAATTCTGCTTACAATTTATAAGGGAACTACAACACTTTTGGGAGTTGAATGAAGGTACAGTATCAAGCTATATTACACTGTGGGAAGCCTTAAAGGTAACTATGAGAGGTTGGATTATTGCCTACTCTGCTTTTAAAAGGAAAGAAGCAGCAAACAGAGAGGTAACTCTGGAGGCACAACTGAATAACCTCTGGGAAGTTATGTACCAAGCCCCAACTATTAATCAATATAGGACGATTCAGCAGGTTAGTTTAGAGTTGAATACCCTCAGAACTTTTAAGGCATCAAGCATCTTGTTTAGCATGAAACAGACAAGGTGGGAATTAGCAGAGAAACCTAGTCGCATATTGGTGGCTCAGCTGAAAAAACAGATAGAAAGTAACTGGGTACCACAGATTATCGACGCACAAGGCCAGATTTATAAAACCCCTTTAACAATAGCAGAGCAGTTTCAAAACTATTATGCAGAGCTTTATAAAGCCCCAATACCAATAAATGAGCAGAATCTGAATCAATTTTTACAAAATTTAACAATCCCTAGACTTTCACAGGAACAACAACAAGTGCTGAGCTCCCCAATTTCGTTGGCAGAAATTAAGTTTGCGATTAGCGCGTTGGCCCCAGGGACCTCCCCGGGTCCCGACGGGTTCACGACTAACCTGTACATAAAATTTAGTGATATACTAGCTCCAAAACTCCTTAAATTATACACATACTGGATTCATGTGAATCAACCTGGAAATCACCTGGGTGATGCATTAATAGCGCTTATTTTAAAACCAGGGAAAGAACCTTCAAAATGTACTAATTACAGACCAATCTCATTGTTGAATGTAGACTTAAAAATTGTTGCTACTATTCTGGCAACGAGGTTGCAAGGTGTTATCCCGACGCTGATTCATCACGACCAGGCAGGTTTTATTAAAAATAGGCAAGGTACTAATAATATTAGGTTAGTTACGGATTTGATTAGTTTATATAATGATACTCAGGAGCAAGTGGCAATCCTGTCCCTAGATGCTGAAAAAGCATTTGATCAAATTCCTAGGGATTATATGATAGCTATAATGGAACAAATGGCTATTCCAAATTATTTCATTAACTGGGTTCGGGTATTATATCATAACCCTACCTCGCGAATAAAAGTTAATGGTGCGATATCTAAGGTGATTTCATTGCAAAAAGGAGTGCGACAGGGCTGTCCGCTCTCACCACTTCTATTTGATCTTGCCCTAGAACCATTAGCCTTAGCAATTAGACAGAATGGGTTGATTCAGGGTTTTAAGTTTAGGGAATACCAATATAAAATCTTGCTATACGCAGATGACATACTATTAATGCTTACTAACATAGAAAAGTCACTGCGGTTAACTATGAAAATTATAAACCAATTTGGTAAAGTGGCAGGGTATAAAATCAATTGGAGTAAATCAGAGCTATTGCAAATTGGTAAGGGAACCCCACTATCACAAGAAATTAGTGCGCAATTTCAAATTAAATCGGAAAGCTTAAAATACCTGGGTATACAGATCCCGAAGGATGTTAAGAAGTTTGTTCCAATTAACATGGAAAATATACTGTCTGCTGTGGAGATGGATTTGCAACGATGGGGGCAGCTACCACTGTCATTATGGGGCAGGATTAATGCTTTAAAAATGAATGTGTTCCCGCGTCTGTTTTATATAATTAGGGGTTTACATGTTGTAATTAATGCTTACTGGTTTAGGAGAATTGATAAGTTAATCAGAATGTTTCTATGGGGTGCAGGAAGTGCGAAAATCTCTTTAAAAAGATTACAGATTCCGATTACAGAGGGCGGTTTTGGGCTTCCAGATTTACAGTTATATCACTGGACATATATGATATCTACGATTAAGCATTGGCGAACTGGATTACCTGAAACAAGCTGGGGTGAATTGGAAACTGCGGCTATTAATCCAATATTGGGTTGGCAAGCTCTGGGGTCTCAGTTTGTAAATAGGGACAATGAAATACCAATTGCAATCGTTGCAACTAGGACGGCCTGGGAAAGATTAAGCGTTAGATTACAGTTTGAAAGATTTTCACATGAAAAAATGACATTGTGGGACAATCCCTTAGTAAAAATTGGGGGTCAGAAAATTAAATGGAAGCAATGGATGTATGCCAGTATACTTACATTAGATCAAATTAAAAATTCTCAGGATGAGTTTTTAACTAATCAGGAATTTTTGCAGAAATTTAATTTGAAAAATAACCAGCTATGGTGTTATTATCAACTGAAACATTTATTAAGAGCGCAGTATGGACCAGATGCACTGGCTGCTCCAGAGTGTCCAGAGATGCTACAGGCTGTAATTGACAAAATACATGAACAGGATGGTCGAAAAAAGATTTATAATAAGCTGTTAATAAAAAATGTACATGAACTGGCTGAATTAAGACATAAATGGAATGTGGAGTTGAACAGTGCCTTATTGCCACAACAATGGAAAGCGATCTGTCAAAATGTAAAGAAAACGGCATTTGAATTAAGATTAATATTAATACATGAAAAGATCATTTTTAGAACTTACTGGACGCCGATGCGGCTATACAAACGTGGTATGAAACCGGATTCGAGATGTTGGCGCTGTAATAACTTAGAGGCAGACATAAAACATATGCTATATGAATGCCCAATATTATCAGAATTTTGGCATCAGATTACTCGATATGTTAAACGTGTGTTGAACCTACAGGGTCGGTTTCCCTTGACATTATATATTTTAAATTATGTTCCGGCACTGTGGGGGTTAACAAGAGAACAGAAAATGTTGTTATATCGGGCAATGATAACAGCTAAAAGAATTATTTTAAGACAATGGAAAGGCCCTTTTTCTGGCTCTTTGCTACAATGGAAAGATGAAATGTTACAACTGGCATGTCATGAAAAAGTATTTTGTGTACGACAAGAACAGGGGGCGAAATTCGAGCGAGTGTGGTCAGCTTTTGTAAATAGCATTTAGGATATGAGAAGGATAACTAAAGGTCTACGAATGGCGAAATGCACGAGGTGTGGAGAAAAGTGACACGGGGTGTTGTATGTTGTATGTCTCAATATAGTGTAAAATAAATAAATAAATATTTTTAAAAAAACTATCCATATAATTGATTCCATATAGATTAAGTACAGTAAAGGACATTGCTATATAAAATTTTGAACTTTAAGAACTTCTGTAAGAAATTTGGTGACAGCATTTGTGATCTCAGGGACCAGATCATTTAGAAGAAATTGACTTTTCAACTTAGTATTCAGATATCTTCCGGGATAGAGCCAAGTTAAGAACAGTTTTTTGGGAGGTAACTCATACAGAGGGCAGTCTGCTAGTATGTGCTCTATTGTGTCCAGACAGTTAAAACTACAAGGACATAGCCATTCTTGTCTCAGGATCTGATGGTATCTACCATAGAGCATTCTCAAGGGGACTGTGTTAATTCTTACCAAAACAAAGACTCTGTGTTGGAGAGGGATATCAAGATTATAAAAATATTGGGGCATTTTCCCAAAGTGATTAGTGAGATCAAGCATAGCAGGAGAGCTGATATGGGGTTGGGTGGGGAATAGCTTTTGCTGTTCAATGTCAAGTAATCATTGTTTGATTAGTTTAAAAATATAAGATTCCTCCAATAATGTTAAATCATCAAGAGGGATACCAATTTGACTTAATTTAGATATAATCTTGCAGTTCCAGGAGGCATTGTGCAGTTCTTTTTGCAAAAGAGATGAGCCTGGCAGTTCTAAATAGAGCCTGAGCCAGAAGCATGATGTTAAAATCCAGGCCTTAGTCTCAATCAGGTTTTGTCCAACCCATAATTTGTCAGATAAAATTTGTGTGGATATTCTCAATGTCGTGATTAAGGGCATTAAACCAAATATGGATTCCAAACAAGATCTGAGATAAGATTTTAGAGTTAAATATTCTAATTGCAGCAAGAATATATTGATTGCCATTGGTAAAGTAGAAAGACTTGAGTTGAGAAAGGGAGATCCTCGACTGTTTTATAGTCCTACTTCTGTGAGCTGCACAGTTGAGGTTGTAGTTAAAAGTGACACCAAGATATTTATAACTTTTAACTTGTTAGATTCTAATGTTCCCAATGTGCCATCTAAAAGGGGCCCATTTTTGGGAAAATACTACTATGTTTGTTTTAGCATAATTAATTTTAAGCAAGTTAGCATGGCAGTAATTGTTGAAAGCTTCTAGATATCTCTGGAGACAACTTTTGGTGAAAGAATAAATTGCAATATCATCTGCATATAAGAGGAAAGGTATTGGTTGGCCTCCTAGTTTGGGTGGATGACCATTAACAAGCTCCAAAGAGGTAGCCAAATAAGAGAGGAATAGGTTAAACAGAAGTAGGGCAAGGATGCATCCTTGTTCTGGTTTAACAATTTATTATGTTTCAATCATAGGAAAGTTCGGGTAAGGGAAAGTGGATGGGGGATAATGAGGTTAAAAATTACATTCCAATCTTTGTTTCTCCATTAACGGATTGTCTTTCACATATATAAAAGTATTATTCCTTTCACAATCTCTATCATACATTAAAGTAAGCATAATTTTCATACACTGATTTGAGGTACAATTTCTCTATTTATCTTTCTCTATCTATCACACTTTCATTTTATAGTTTGCAACCCATTATAAAATGGTTGCCACACTTCTTGTAAGTCTTGTTTACTCTCTTCCCTCAACAAGTCTGACAAGATATCCATTTCTGCCATTTGAAATATCTTCGTAATCACTTCTTTCTTCTTCTGCCTTCTTCCAGTTTTTTTCATGTTGAATTCTCGCTGCAGTTAAAATGTGTATAGATAAGTGCTTAATTTTCCTTTCCTTAACCTCTGGAATTATGTTAAATAAGAAACACTCCGGCTTAAATGGAATTATTCTACCACATACCTTTTGAATTACCTTAAATACCATTGCCCAATATATATATGCTTTTACACAGGACTGCCACATGTGATAAAAGGAGCCCTCCTTATCCTGGCATTTCCAACATTTATTTGACATATTTGGATACATATTAGCCTTTTTTTGCAGGTGTTAAGTGCCATCTATGGAACATCTTATAAATATTTTCCTCAAATGAGATTTTGTTATTTTCAGATTAGTTCTCCACATTTGCTCCCACTGATCTAATGGAATATTGTACCCAAAATTTCTTGCCCAATCAATCATGCTTTCCTTAACTACCACCTCCTCTATCCTTTCCTGCAACTGAAAGGTTCTTAATCAACTTTTCATCAGGGCCACAAATAATTTTATCAAAAGGCGACAGATCTTTCTCAAATTCCTGAGTTTTGTCTTTCCCAAATCTTGTCTGTACTTGTGCCCTTGTCTACCAGAAGGACGCATCCTTGTTTAACACCTTTCTTAGATGGAATTATGTTTGTCAGCCTTCTGTCTGTAGAATATTTAACAAGTCATAGTAGCTGTGTATAGTTTTTTTTAATAAGAAAAAGAAGACATAAGTCAATTCCATCTCCATCTCTTTGGCATCATGGATCCCATCGATCAACTGCCCCCTTACTTTGTATAATGACAATAGTTTTTAGTCCCTAATCACAATGTTTTAAATTCAGGCAATGTTGCAGAAGCATGGAGTTGGTAGAAGATATGGTAATTTCTCTCCTCCTCTGCCTGCAACACCACTCTTGATTTTTCTAGGAGGTACATTCTCATGTTAACGCCAATGATTCGATACATCTTATCAAAGCCAATTTTCATGTACTTCCCAAAACGACTGCTGTAGTCATTCCAAGTGGTTTTGGTATTCCCAATAGACTCCATTATAGGATTGGAAGCCAATACCTTCTCTTCAACATTAGCTTCACTGGCAGACCCAGCTACAGTGGCAAAATATCTAATTTCATACTTTGCGGAGAATGTCTTTCCAGCTCCAGATTTCCCACTTACAATGATCAACTAGTTCTGTTCATCTCTGGCCATTTGTTTATATGCTTCCTCCACCACAGCAAAGATGTGTGGGTCCATATCCCCCATGTTCTGGCTGCTGTACATGTTGATGATATCTTTGCCATAGATAGGCAGCTGTTGATAAGATTTATGGCCACTAAAACTATGCCACAATATGTATAAATGAGTTTGAAGTCTATAAATTGAACTTTGAGGTTATGGAGAACAGCAAGTTTGTGGAGATAGCTGAGCACGGTCAGGTCATTTTTCCCCACAAGTATGTCTGGGTTCTGCAGGAGTGGAAGCTCCTTAGTTTTAGGATCAAGCTTATATTCAAGATCTTGCCATCTTCAAATCTAAGATGAAGGACTTTGTCACCTCATTTATAATCTTTCAGGGGTTCTGCTGACTTTCAGACTACTTCTGAATCAGGGATCCAAATCCTTGCATATTTGGTGTAAAGTTCACAGGCTGCCATCCTGCTGGCTGAGGCTCTCCGTCCTCGGTCTCCACCAAAGGGGACCAGCAGCACCACTGCTCTGCTTAGGCATAAGCATCCAGAGCCAACCATAGCCCTTGCCGAAGATCCTCTAAGAAGGCCTGGTTGCCCAACTCTGACAGATGGACACCATCCACTCTATACAGTTCTGCTTGCTCCGCCCATAAAGTGGGATGCGTCAAATTTAACATCACTGGCTCGCAGTGCATGGTCCAAAAGGTCCTTATGCGACTGCACCACCAGCTCACTGACCCTGAGAGCCCCCAAAAAGGCCATTAACAAGGCTGCATGAAAAAGTGATACCTCAAAACTAAATAAACAAACCTCAGGCCATACCTGGTACAACTTCTCGAGTATGGAGGGGGAAATGGGTTGATGTGCATGAACTCATGGGCCACATTCGTGGGACCACCTGTCCAACATTTTCTCAATCAGAAAATCCCCAGTGGCCTCAGTAAAGCCCTGTGCCTTACTTATGAATGCTTATGCAGCCAATTGACCCCTGAAAGACTTAACCGTCAACCCCCTGTCCTTCTGGTATACACAAAACTGCATCATATGGGGTGCCGGAATGGGCCAGAGATCCTGCAACCCTACAGAATTCCTAAAAACCCAAAATTGCAATGCTGCTCATTCACAGGCTCTCCTGGTACTTGGGGCTAATGCTAATAGAATCGCCTACTGGTTTTGGCCCTCCAAGCTGCCACAGGTCTTGAGGCATCCTCACTGGCCAAGTGTTGGCCTCTGAGGTGAGCTGGTGAAAATGCTCCATTTGTTGGTGAGATAGAGCATCCACCACCCCATTACATATCCTAGAAACATGTTTTGCTAGAAACAACAATTTCAAATGAAGACAACAAAGTGTGAAAGCTCGTACTAGGTTCATTACCAGCACCGATTTGGATTACAATGTGTTGATAACATGGACCACCTCTAGGCTATCACACCAAAAGTGTACCACATGATTGGGCAGCTGCTCCTCCCATAGCCAGATGGCCACTAAAATGGGGAAGAACTCCAAAAATGTGAGATCACGGCAGAGCCCACTAGCCAACCATTCCTGGGACCACTGTTCGGCACACCAGTGCCTCCAGAAATGAACCCCAAAGCCCATGGAACCCGTGGCATCCAAAAAGATCTGAAGGTTGGCCTCAACTTTCATGTCCTCCCTCCAAAATGAAATACCATTGAAGTACTCTAGGAATTCCTTCCAGACCTCCAAGTCACCTTGCATGCCTGTAGCCATTTGCACTCTGTGATGTGGAAGACAAAGGGATCCCATGGCATCCCACAAATGCCGCAGGAATGCCCTACCTGGCACCACAACTTTGCAGAAAAAATTGAGGTGCTCTGCAAGCTGCTGTAGCTCAAATAATGACACCTTCCTGTGCCCCTTGAGTGCAGCTAGTCGAGCCCTAAGGTCTTCAACTGTCTGCAGGCAGCTTTGAAGCTTGTTGTGTATTTTCTAACTCAATACGCAAAAATGTTAGGACGCAGATAGGGCCTTCCATCATCTCATGCGCCAGCTGTCAAGTCGGCTGAATTCAATAACGAGTCTCTTGTTAAAACAGAGTTGCAAGTTTATTGTAATCAGAACTGAAGACCATGGCAGAGATTGAAGGACTGAGATACATAGGCATTAAACCAGCATTTAAGGTATAGATCAAAGGATTCCTACGGGGAGGGCAATCTATGCAATACATTTTCGCACTCGGGTGCTACTCCCTTCATTCCCAGCCTGAGACCTTGCCGCCCCATCCTCCCACAGACATCCAGGCTGGGAAGGTACCACTATCTTGCTCACATGTTAGCATTTCAAAGCAGACTACACAACAAAGGCTTCTCTAAGGAGGGGGTAGGGAAGATAGCTAGCAGCATTCGGTGTTCATTGTGAAACTCCCAGACTCCTTCACTTCAGAACCAAACTTAATGTTTTAGTTGAGAAAATTATAGCAGACTTGACATACTGCCCCCCCTAGGCCCCCCCTGGCGGGCGGGCCCGCGAGGATGGTGGTTCACATTTTTGGCTCAGTAACTCGGGCCCCAAAAGGCTTCGGCACTCCCCCTTCGGGAGGAGGGTTGGCGAATCTTGTGAGTGCCATTTGGACGGCTCCGGGCATCGGCGCAGCAGGCTGCAATGAAAAACAGGGTGGACTTTACCAAGAGCAGGGGGGAGGTCGAGTTCTACTGTCACTGGGTTAATTATCCGCTTGATCTTAAATGGCCCCAGGAACTTAAAAGCCAGCTTTCTAGACGGTTGTGCCAGGGGCAGGTTTTTTGTTGACAGAAACACGGAATCCCCTACCTTCAAGTCCCACACTGGCACATGGTTTTTATCGTACTGCTTTTTATATGCCTCTTTGGCTAGCTTCAGGTTTTCTTGTATAGCTGGCCAACACTGGCTGGGACCTTGCCACCACTGTTCGAAACTTGAGCCCGTCAATCCCTCCCCTCCTGGTAACATGGGGATCGGCTTCCCCTCATACCCAAAGACGGTTGCAAAGGGAGACGCTTTAGTAGAGCTATGGGCGCTGTTGTTGTAAGCGTATTCTGCAAAGGGGAGGAGGTCCACCCAGTCGGATTGGCGTAGGCTGACGAAGCACCGTAGGTATTGCTCTAGCACCCCATTCACTCTCTCTGTCTGTCCGTCCGTCTGGGGGTGATAGGCGGAGCTCAACCCTTGTTCCGTCCCCAACAGTTTACAAAACTCCCGCCAGAAGGTGGCAACGAACTGAGGCCCCCTGTCACTTATGACCTTGTCTGGGATGGAGTGGTGTTTGGCCACGTGATCGAAAAATAAGGCCGCTAACTTCTTGGCCGTGGGCAACTGACTGCAGGGGATGAAGTGGGCTTGTTTTGAAAACGTGTCCACTACCACGAGTATGACTGTTTTTCCCCGGGAGGATGGCAGCTCGACTATGAAGTCCATAGACACTATGGCCCATGGCCGTTTCGCTGTTTCTAACGGTTGCAGGAGCCCCGGGGTTCCCCCCCCCTCTTTTTTGCCATTACACACACAGGGCAACCGGCCACAAACTCTGAGACATCTTTCTTTAGGGACGGCCACCAAAACTGCCGGTGCACTAAGTGCAGGGTTTTGACGTAGCTGAAGTGCCCCGCTAGTTTGGAACAGTGACACAGTTGAAGAATTTCTTTTCTTAACGATTCCGGAACGTATAGTTTCTCCCCCTTGTACCAAAGGCCATCTTTTCTCTTTTGCACCCCCTCTGGCCGCCCACCTCCCTCCTGTTCGGCCTCTAGGGCGATGCGTTCCTTACTTAGCCCGCTCAATTCCTTTTTTCTCTGCGAGCGGGTGGTGACCATAGCTGCTACTTGTGTGGGGGGGATTAGGGAATCTACCACCTCCTCCCTCTGACTCTCATGCTGTGGGAGCCTGGACAGGGCGTCCGCTAAAAAATTCCGGGTCCCCGGGATGTGCTTCAGGGTGAAGTCGAACTTGGAGAAGAACCCCGCCCACCTGATCTGCTTTTCACTCAATTTCCTTTTCCCCGTTAGCGCCTCCAAATTCTTATGGTCCGTCCAGATCTCAAAGGGCACCTTGGCTCCCTCCAACCACGACCTCCAAGTCTTTAGCGCAAACATGACAGCGAAAGCCTCTTTGTCCCACACCGACCAGTTCCTCTGTTCTTCCGGGAACTTTCGCGAGATGTAAGCGCAGGGTCTTAGTTTCCCCTCCCCATCTTTCTGCATGAGAATGGCTCCTATGGCGACATCGGAGGCGTCACATTGGACCACGAACCCCTTCCGCTCGTCTGGGTGGCTTAGCACCGGCTCGCTTGTGAATAGTTGTTTGAGCCGGTCAAAAGCCGCCTGACAGGTTGGTGTCCAATTCAGCCGGGCCCCGGGTCGCTTCGCCTCCTCCCCCTTTCCCTTCGTCTTTAGGAGATCGGTCAGGGGTAGGGCGATTTGGGCGAACCCCTCAATGAATCCCCTATAGAAATTTGCGAACCCGAGGAAACTTTGGAGCTGTCTGCGTGTCCTCGGGGGGGCCCACTCTAGGACTGCCTGCACTTTGGCTGGATCCATGGCCAGTCTGTCCCTAGACACTCGGAAACCCAGATAGTCTAGCTCCGTGCGATGGAACTCACATTTGGACAGTTTGGCATAAAGCTGGTGCTCCAGCAGGGTGGTTAACACTTCCCTCACTAGCTTTACATGGGACTGCTCATCTTGAGAATAAATAATGATGTCATCAAGGTACACCACCACCCCCTTGTACAGAAACTTCCGCAATACATCATTTATGAAGTTCATAAACACCCCCGGTGCCCCCTGCAGTCCAAACGGCATGACCAAGTATTCAAATTGTCCCATCGGTGTGTTAACCGCCGTCTTCCACTCATCCCCCTCTTTGATGCGCACTCGGAAGTACGCGTCTCGCAGGTCCAGCTTTGTGAAAATTTCCCCCCCCCCCGCCACCGTGCCTAACAAGTCTTTGATAAGGGGGATGGGGTAGGCATTGGACATGGAAATCGCATTAATCCCGTGAAAATCAGTGCAAAGCCTAAGACTATTGTCCTTCTTCTTCCTAAACAACACTGGGGCTGCGTAGGGGGCCGTCGCGGGTCTGATGAACCCCCTTTTCAAGTAGAAGTCTAGGAACTTGCGCAGCTCCTTCTTCTCAGCCCACCCCATTTGATAGAGTTTGGCTTTGGGAAGGTTTTCCCCAGGAATCAGTTCTATCGCACAGTCCGTGCTCCGGTGGGGGGGCAGCTGGTTGGCCTCCCGCTCACTAAATACTTCCATCAAGTCGCGGTAGGCGTCCGGGACGTGGTGCACCTCTTCCACCAGGACGCACGCTCTCTCTCGAGCGGCCGGCGCTCGTGGCCCCCACGCCGCTTGCCAAAGATGTTGGCTGCAGCCTGGGTCGGGGAATCTGATGGTCTGGGCTCTCCAGAGAATGAGGGGCTCGTGCTTCTCCAGCCACCCCACCCCCAGGACCACGGGGTAGCCACAGGCGGGCACAATCACAAACGTCTCTGAGTCCCAGTGGTCCTCAATCCCCAGTGGGCACGGTTCAGTTTCTTGCGTGCAGGGTTCCCCCCCCATCACTGACTCGTCCATCTGTTCAAAGTGCATGGGGTGGGGCAGCCGCAAGCGTTCCAACCCCAGGGCCTCCACCACCTTGGGGGAGATTAGCTCCCTATTACAGCCCGAGTCTATGAGGGCTCGGATCTGCAGGAACCTTTTTAGTTTTGGGTTCAACAGCTTGACCATTATAAAATACAATCTTCCCGTGGGTCTCACCTTTAGTGGTGCCTCCTCCCAGTCGACCTGCTGGTTGGCACCGTTCAAAGCAGGTCAGCGTCGTTTCCCGCCGGCTCCTCTTCCCAAGCCAGCTTGGCCAGCTCCGCGGACAGACGCACCTCTTCCTCTTGCAGGTCCTCTTGCACCAGGAGCACGCTGCCCTTCACCGCATCCTTAGGGCGGCTCGCGGTTTTCTTGGGGCCAGGGGTGCCCAGACGGGTCGCGCCCTGTGCTGGGGCGGCCCCGGTGGCGGGCTGGGGGCAACTGGAAGCCAAATGGTTGGGGTCTCCACATCGGAAACAACGGCGGGCTCCCCCCGGGGTAGCCGCCGCCGGCTTCTTAGCTTTGGGTGGCTCGGTTTTCCCTGGGGTGGCTTTAGGCGCCCCTTTCCCAGCGGCTAGTGCTTGGCGCAGCATCGCTACTCGTTTCAGGTTGGTCTCCACTTCCCCCGCCAGCTGGATCCACCCCACCAGGGTGTCGGGGCTGGCTTGCGTGAGTGCCCGGTCCAGGATGCTCGGGTTCAAACCGTTGGTGAAGTGCTCGATCTTCATCACCTCGTTCCAATTCCGAGCCCTGGCGGCGTTGGCCTGGAAGTCGACCGCGTACTCTCGGATGGATCGGGCCCCTTGCTTCATGTTCCGCAGCGCCGCCAGCGCCCGGGCCTCTTGCAGGGGGTCCTCATACTGGGTTAGTAGAGCTTGCACAAAGGTGTTTATGAAGTGGAGGACCGGGCTGTTGGTCTCGCAGAGGCTCACGTACCACTTCTTCGCGGCGCACAGTAGTTTCGACCCCAGGTAGTCCACTCGGCTCATCTTGTCGGGGAACAGGTCCCCCCAGTAGTACATATAGCTGTTCGCCTGGATCGCGAAGTAGTTCACTTCCTCCGGATCTCCGTCGAACGTGGCATCCAGCTCCCGACTTCCCCCCCGGTCTCTTTGCCTGACCGGAGCAGGGGGGGCACCGCCGGGGCGCCCGGGGCTGGCGGGGCCGCTCCAGGCGCCGGGGCGGCGAGGCCCGGTTGATTCGGGGGTCCCCGGGGTCCCGTCGAGGCGGGTTGCTGCTGACGGGCCCCGGTCACTCCCAGCGCCCTGCCCAGCTGTGCGGTCAGCGTTTGCATCTGGTCCTTGAGGTCTTTCACCGCCCCGTCGATTTCCCGGCAGACCATCGCCCAGAACGCCTGGTAGTCCTCGTCGGCCTGGTCCTTGGGCCTCGCCCCTCCATCATCTGGTCCGCACTCTGCCCCCTCGCCTTCACTCCCGGGGTTCTGAGTCCCCGCGGCTCCGGCCCCGTCGCTCGTTTCGCCCGGGTTGGCGGCGGCTGTTTCGGCCAACTGGACCTGCTTGGTGTGGCGGGTCATGATCGCCTCCCATCGGAACGGGGCTTGATCCATCAGCGTGGTGGAGGTCCTTGGCTGGTATTGCCGCGGTGTCACCACCAGCTGAAACTGTGGAGGGGAGGCCGCGGTCCTTCTGGCAGTATGGATGTGCCAGGGTGTCTTGGCCCCCTCCACTCTGGTCGGGAGTTCTCCGTTCTCCGGAGACTGTTCGGACATCGCCTTTTCAGTTGCTGGAAAGGTTGAACTCCGAGATAGGGAGTCCTTCAAAATGTCAAGTCGGCTGAATTCAATAACGAGTCTCTTGTTAAAACAGAGTTGCAAGTTTATTGTAATCAGAACTGAAGACCATGGCAGAGATTGAAGGACTGAGATACATAGGCATTAAACCAGCATTTAAGGTATAGATCAAAGGATTCCTACGGGGAGGGCAATCTATGCAATACATTTTCGCACTCGGGTGCTACTCCCTTCATTCCCAGCCTGAGACCTTGCCGCCCCCATCCTCCCACAGACATCCAGGCTGGGAAGGTGCCACTATCTTGTTCACATGTTAGCATTTCAAAGCAGACTACACAACAAAGGCTTCTCTAAGGAGGGGGTAGGGAAGATAGCTAGCAGCATTCGGTGTTCATTGTGAAACTCCCAGACTCCTTCACTTCAGAACCAAACTTAATGTTTTAGTTGAGAAAATTATAGCAGACTTGACACCAGCAGCACACCCAACTTATTGGGCAAGATCACAAAGGATTCCAGCAGTCTGCCACAATGCTCAGAGCCCCTAGGGCCCACAAAAGGATAGTCATCAAGATAATGAACTGAATCCCTCAAACCAGATCTGGCCTGGAGCACCCATTTTAAAAAGGAACAGAAACGCTCAAAGGATGCACATGAAATTGAGCAACCCATTGGTAATGCTCTATCCATGAAGTACTTACCATCAAACATGAATCCAAGCAACTCAAAATCCGCTGGGTGTACTGGCAAGAGACAAAATGCTGACTTAGTGTTGCATTTTGCTATCTCTGCACTCACTCCACACTTACACACCACCTTGACCACTTGGTCAAATTAAGTATATCTCACTGAACACAGAGTGTCAGGAATTGCATCATTCACCGACTCACCCCTCAGGTAAGAGAGGTGGTGAATTAATCGGTATTTCCCTGGTGCCTTCTTGGGCATGAATCCCAGGGGGGGATACCCTCAATCTGGGCACTGGGGGGCATCAAAAGGGCCAAGAACTTGGCCCTCCAAACATTCTTTGGCAATTTTTGCCCTTACAATGTGTTCCATCCCCAAAACTGACTGAAGACTGGACACCATATAAGGAGCCCTGTGGCCCTTGAATGGGATCTGGAAATCATAAGTGAAACCCTCCAACAAATAGGCCTTATCAGCTGACTGGTAATCATTCAACCATTGTTTAAGAACTTTCAGTCGTATAGGGCTGAGTCCCTTTTCCAGGCTGATGGGGGTTATTTCCCCCACCTGGGCACTTGGCACCTCCTTTGGCCTTGGACTTACTGCATGCCAAGAAGGCATGAGACCCTCCGCATTGCGGGCCTTCCTGGAAGACACACCCTGGGAAATATATTCCCAGCATAACAGTCAAGGTTGAACCAACTGGCCTGCTCAGTGGTAGAACATCTGCTTGGTAAGCAGAAGGTCCCAGGTTCAATCCCTGGCATCTCCCAAAAAGGGTCCAGGCAAATAGGTGTGAAAAACCTCAGCTTGAGACCCTGGAGAGCCACTGCCAGTCTGAGTAGACAATACTGACTTGGATGGACCAAGGGTCTGATTCAGTATAAGGCAGCTTCATATGTCCATATGTCCATAAAAGATGAAAGTAGCCACCTTAAGGGTAACATCTGGAATGGCATCAGCCAATAAAAATTTAATACATTTCTCTTCTGATTTAAACTTTGTGAGAATTTGATTCGGCAGTTTATTTTGAATGGACCCATAGAATGGACAGGATAGACTACAACAAGAAATATCTTCTGTCTGATTGGTACCACAGGAACAGAGACGCTGGTCTACAGGTATTTTTTTGGAATCTACCCTGAAGGTATAAGGATGGCATGGTTTGGAAACAAGCTTGGGTAAGTGCTTTTCTTAAAGGGGCATTTGAGAGTTCAGCAAGATAGCAGAAAAAAGAATTTATTTTTCTTGAATTGGGAACACCAGACAGAGAGTTTAGATTGATGGATCAGATTGATAACAAGAAAGGCATACTTTTCAAAAATCCAATCCCGCAGTTTACTTCGGTCCCAGCCTATTACTGACTTCGGCCGTGGGCGTTGACCAAGAAGTTCCTCGTCCCCGGGATGTGCCTCAGGGTGAAATCGAATTTGGAAAAGAAGCCTGCCCACCGGATCTGCTTCTCGCCCAGTCTTCTTTTTCCCGTCAGGGCTTCTAGATTTTTGTGGTCTGTCCACACTTCGAATGGCACTTTGGCCCCTTCCTACCAAGACCTCCAGGTTTTAAAGGCAAGCATGACTGCGAACGCCTCCTTGTCCCAGACTGTCCAGTTCCTCTGGTCATTCGAGAATTTTCGGGAGATATAAGCGCATGGCCGTAGTTTCCCTTCCCCGTCCCTCTGCATGAGAATGGCTCCTACGGCCAAGTCGGTGGCGTCGCATTGAACCACGAAGGCCCTCTGCTTGTTAGGGTGGCTTAGTACTGGTTCGCTAGTGAACAGGCGCTTTAGCTGGTCAAAGGCCGCCTGACACTTTGGAGTCCAGTTTAACCGGGCTCCCGGCTGCTTGGCTTCCGGCCCCTTTCCTTTCGTCTTTAGGAGCTCAGTCAGGGGCAGGGCGATCTGGGCGAACCCCTCTATGAACGCCCTGTAGAAATTAGCGAACCCGAGAAAAGATTGGAGCTGTCTACGTGTCCTTGGGGGGGCCCACTCGAGCACTGCCTGTACTTTAGCAGGATCCATGGCCAACCCCTGCCCCAACATCTAGAAGCCCAAGTAGTCTAGCTCAGTCCGGTGAAACTCACACTTGGATAGCTTAGTGTACAGTTGGTGCTCGAGCAAGGTGCTGAGCACCTCCCCCACCAGTTTCACATGGGACTGTTCGTCTTGTGAGTAAATAATGATGTCATCCAGGTACACCACCACCCCCGTATACAGAAATTTCCGGAGCACATAATTTATGAAATTCATGAACACCCCCGGCGCCCCCTGAAACCCAAACAGCATGACCAGGTACTCGAACTGGCCCATCGGGGTGTTAAACGCCATTTTCCATTCATCCCCCTCCTTGATGCACACTTGGAAGTATGCGTCTCTCAAGTCCAACTTTGTAAAAATTTTCCCCCCTGACACCGTGTTCAATAAGTCCCGGATGAGGGGGATGGGGTAGGCATTGGACATCGAAATTGCGTTTATTCCGCGAAAATCTGTTCAAAGTCTAAGCGAGCCATCCTTTTTCTTGCGGAACAGCATGGGGGCGGTGTGGGGGGCCGTGGCTGGTCTAATGAATCCCCGCTCCAAGTTTTGGTCGAGGAACTTGCGCAGTTCCTTCTTCTCAGCCCACCCCATCTGGTAGAGTTTGGCTTTGGGCAAGCTCTCCCCTGGAATCAGTTCTATGGCACAGTCTGTGCTCCGATGGGGGGGCAGCTGGTTGGCTTCTTGCTTGCTAAACACCCCCATCAGGTCGCGGTAGGCACTTGGGACGGGGTGTGCCTCCTCCACCGACATGCATGCCCTCTCTTTAGCCACGGGAGCCCGCGCCCCCCCCCCCGTATCCCACAGGTGGGTCTTACACAGCGGGTCCAGAAATCTGATTGTCTGGGCTCTCCACCGGATGAGGGGTTCGTGCTTCTCCAGCCAGCCCACCCCCAATACCACCGGGTAGGAGCACGAGGGGGCAATAACAAAGACCTCGTGGTCCCAGTGTTCCTCGATTCCCATGGGGCAGGCCTGCGTCTCCCGGGTGCACGGCTCCCCACACATCATGGACCCGTCCATTTGCTCAAACAGCATGGGGTGAGGCAGCTGTGAGCTCTCTAGCCCCAGGGCTTCCACTACTTTGGGGGAAATCAATTCTCGGTTGCACCCCGAGTCTATTAGGGCCCAAATCTGCAGGAACCTCCTCAGTTTCGGGTTTAAAAGTTTCACTGTGATAAAATATAATCGTCCCGTTACTCTCAACATCAGTGGTGCCTCTGTCAGTAATTGAATCTATCTCTACACAGTTTGACAGCTCAAATGTGACAGCAGGTGATCTAGCTGGCATGCTAGGTCACAGTGACCTTATCTACAGGCCGGTTTGAGCCGGCAGAAGACAGGTGGAAAGGACCTGCTGAGTCAGCATGACTGTGGACTGCCAGGATTGGCTGATAGAACTATATATGGACTGTGCTTGCAATGCACAGGTCTCTCTTCGAGAGTTCACATGCTGGCGGAGCACTTTGGTCCTGTGTTTAATGTATTTAACTGCACTAGTGAGCACGAGTTGTATATATTGTAAATACACTGTTTTAGCACTAGCTGCAGGTGTCTGGCTCACTTCTTTACTGGGGCTCACCATTGAGCACATCACACCGCTCTCTCTGCTAACACCCGCACTGACAGCCTCTTCCCGCTCGACCTGCTGGTTGGCACCGTTCAGAGCAGGCCAGACTAGTTTCCCGCCGGTTCCTCGGCCCAGGCCAGGTCGGCCAGCTCTGCGGAGAGCAGCACCTCCTCGTCCAGGGGTTCCTCCGGCACCGCCGCGCTGCTTTTCACTGCATCCTTAGGGTGGCCGGTCGCTTTCTTCGGCCCTGGGGTGCTGGGTTTCGCTGCTGGCAGGGGAGCCCGGGCGGGGGCCGGCTGCGGGCAGCTGGAAGCAAAATGGTTCGGGTCCCCGCACCGGAAGCATCGGCGGGACCCCATGGGCACCGCTGCGGGCGGTCTCTTGGCTTTTGGGGGCTCGACTTTTCCCGGGGTGCCCCTCGCCTGGCTCTTCCCCGACTGGTGTTGGCATAGCATCGCCACCCTTTTCAGGTTAGTCTCCACTTCGCCCGCCAGCTGGATCCACCCTACCAGGGTGTCTGGGCTCACTTTGGTGAGGGCCCGATCCAGAATGCTGGCGTTCAGCCCATTAGAGAAATGCTCGATCTTCATTAGCTCACTCCAGCCTCGAACTCTGGCTGTGTTCACCTGGAAATCCGCCGCATACTCACGGATGGAGCGGGACCCTTGTTGCATGTTGTGGAGGGTCGCCAGTGTG
This sequence comes from Heteronotia binoei, assembly GCF_032191835.1. NCBI lineage: Eukaryota > Metazoa > Chordata > Lepidosauria > Squamata > Gekkonidae > Heteronotia > Heteronotia binoei. The sequence goes on along the minus strand of NC_083237.1, from coordinate 41,354,280 downwards.
GGGGTCTCCTGCAGGGGGTCTTCATACTGGGTCAACAGGGCTTGGAGGAAGGTGTGCACATAGTCCAGGTCAGGGCTCATGGTTTCACACAGGCTCACATACCAGCGCTTGGCTGCCCCTCTCAGCTTTGAGCCCAGGTAGTCCACCCTGCTGAACTCATCTGGGAAGGAGTTCCCCCAATAATACATGAAGCTGTTTGCTTGAATGGTGAAGTAGTTCACCTCCTCCAGATCCCCGTCGAAGGTAGCATCCAGCTCCCGGCCTCTGCCTGCGTCGCGGGGAGCCGCTGGCACCTGGGGTATCTGGGGGGCTGTGCTTCTTGCCGGGGCTGCCGCCTGGGCCGGTTGGCCTAGGCGGCCTCGGGCCGCTGGCTGAGCAGGTTGTTGCCGGCAGGATCCGGTCACCCCCAGCGCCCTCCCCAGGTGAGCCGTCAGGGTTTTCATCTCATCCTTCAGGCCCCGGATCGCTCCGTTGACCTCCCGTCGGACCATCGAGCAAAACATCTGATAGTCCTCATCGTGCATGTCTTTGGGCCTCAGTTCCCCACTCTTGGCCCCTCTGCACTCTGCATCCGCGTTCTCGTCTCCTGGGACTTGGATGATGATGATGCTGTCCGCCTCTCCCGACTCAATGGGACCCGGGTTGGTGGCTTCTGCTCCGGCGATCCGGACTTGCTTGGTGTGGCGAGTCAGGATGGCTTCCTGGCGGATCGGGGCCTGTTCCATGATGGTGGTAGAGGTCCGCGGTTGATACTGCCGGGATGTAGTCACCAGCTGGAACTGTGTGTGGGGGGGGGAACTCCGCGGTTCTCCTGGAGTCGAGGACGTGCCACGGTGCCTCTGCCCCTTCCAGATTCACGTTGATAGGAAGTTCTCTGTTGTCCGGAATCTGGTCAGCCATAAGGCTTTAAAGTTGCCGGAAAGGTTGAACTTTGAAGGGGAGTCTTTCAAAATGTCAAGTCGGCTGATTCAATAATGAGACCTTCTTGATAAAAAGCTTCTAGTTTATTGATATCATTGTTCTCGACTACTCAGAGAGATTGAAAGACTGGAGACCATACAGTAAAGTGTAATCATATAAGGTATACTTCAAAGGGATTCTTTAGGGAGGTGGTACTATGCAGGGCACATTCACACATTGATGTTACAATTTCATTCTCAGGCCTGTTGGCCTTGGGCGAGAAACCTCCCCCGGTGCCCAGCCTGAGAAGGCACCATAATCTCTTTCACATATTCCCATTTCAAAGCAAAACTACATAACAAAGGAAGGGAGGGGGGGGAAGGAGAGCTCAAGCTAGCAGCATTGGTATACAGTGTGACTTTTACCCAGAATGCTTCCCCCTGAACAAAAGATGGAATACAGACTTGACCAGATTTGAAGCAGACTTGACAGGAAGGGGGTAGGGAGAGGGTGTGCTAGCAGCATTTGGTTATACTTTGGTTTTACCCAGAATGCTCAATGGTTTAGCCAGAGTTATAGACAGACTTGACATACTGCCCCCCCCCCAAGTTGCCTCCACCGCCCCGTTGGAATATTTTTTATGGAACCTCCTGATTAGCTCTGGCGCTGAGATATCCTTCTCAGCCACCCATTCATTTTCGCTGGCTGGGAAATGCTTCCATTTGACTAGATAGTACATGATCCCTCTTTTGACTCTAGAGTCCAGGATTTCTTGGACTTCGTGGTGACTCTGGTTTCCAATTAATACAGGCTGGGGGGCTGGTGCTTGAGGATGCCAGACCGGAGCCCCGGGGTATCGACGAAGAAGGCTGCAATGAAATACAGGGTATACTTTACTAAGTGCTTTTGGCAGCTCCAACTCTACTGTCACCTGGTTTATGATCCTCTTGATTTTGAAGGGTCCTAGAAACTTATAAGCCAGTTTCCTGGAAGGCTGCCTGAGTGGCAGATTCTTAGTGGACACGAATACTGAATCTCCCACTTTGAAATCCCACGCAGGAGCATGGGACTTGTCATATTGCCTCTTATACATTTCTTTAGCTGCCTCTAGATTTTCTTGTATAGTTTTCCAGTTCCCGCTCGGTCCCTGCCACCATTGTTCAAAAGCGGTGGAATCTGAGGAGGGTTCTCCCCCCGGTAATAAGGGCATCGGCTTTCCCTCGTACCCATATACTGTGGAGAAGGGGGAGGCCTTGGTGGAACTGTGCAGGCTATTATTATACCCATATTCAGCGAACGGGAGCAGGTCCACCCAGTCAGACTGTCGGTGGTTAATGAAGCAGAGTAGATATTGCTCTAGAACCCCATTTACACGCTCCATCTGTCCGTCCGTCTGGGGGTGGTAGGCAGAGCTCAAACCTTGCTCTATCCCCACCAATTTACAGAACTCCCACCAGAAGGTGGCAACGAACTGTGGCCCGCGGTCGCTAATGACCTTGTCTGGGAACGAGGGAAGTCTAACCACGTGATTGAAGAATAGCATGGCCAATTTCATTGCTGTGGGTAATTTGGCACAGGGAATGAAGTGGGCCTGCTTGGAGAATGTGTCTACCACCACCAGGATCACCGTTTTCCCATGAGAGGGGGGCAGTTCTACAATGAAATCCATAGACACCACTGACCAGGGATGTTTCGCAGTTTCTAGGGGCTTGAGGAGTCCCGGGGTCTTTCCACCCCTTCTTTTGGCCATAATGCAGATGAGACAGGAGACTACATATTCTGACATGTCCTTCTTTAGGGATGGCCACCAGAGCTGTCTACTGATCAAGTGCAGGGTTTTGATGTAGCCAAAGTGCCCTGCCAGCTTATTGGAGTGACAGAACTGCAGTACATCTGCTCTTAAACTTTTCGGGACGTAAAGCTTTTCTCCTTTGTACCACAGTCCATCTCTCCCCTTTTGTACCTCGTTTGGCTAATCCTCCCCTTCTCTTTTGGTCTCCACGGCTAGCTTCTCCTTGCCTAGTCCCTCTTGGTCCCTTCTCTTTTGCAACCGCGTAGTGACCATCGCCGCTACTTGGGAGGGCGGAACTAAGGAGTCTACCACCTCTTCCCTCTGCCTCTCGTGTTGTGGGAGCCGCGAGACAGCGTCCGCTAAGAAGTTTTTCGCTCCCGGTATGTGCCTTAGGGTAAAATCAAATTTGGAGAAGAATCCCGCCCACCTGATTTGCTTCTCACTCAGCTTTCTTTTACCCATGAGGGCTTCGAGGTTTTTGTGGTTGGTCCAGATTTCAAAAGGCACTTTGGCTCCCTCTAGCCAGGACCACCAGGTCTTTAGAGCGAACATAACTGCAAAAGCCTCCTTGTCCCACACCGACCAATTCCTCTGCTCGCCCGAGAACTTCCTAGAGATATAGGCACATGGTTTCAACCTCCCCTTCCCATCCCTTTGCATGAGTATGGCACCGACGGCCACATTGGAAGCGTCACATTGCATAATGAAGGCCCGCTGCTCGTCGGGGTGGCTTAGGCCTGGCTCGCTAGTGAACAGGCGTTTTAATTTGTCAAAGGCCACTTGGCACTTCGGGCTTCAATTTAGCCGGGCTCCTGGCCGCTTAGCTTCAGGCCCCTTCCCCTTGGTCTTTAGCAACTCAGTTAAAGGGAGGGCGATCTGGGCGAACCCCTCAATGAAGGTCCTATAGAAATTTGCGAATCCGAGAAATGATTGGAGCTATCTACATGTCCTCGGGGGAGCCCACTCTAGCACCGCCTGCGCCTTGGCCGGGTCCATCACTAACCCCTTTTCTGACACGCGAAACCCCAAATAGTCTCGTTCGGTTTGGTGAAATTCACATTTAGACAGTTTAGCATAGAGCTGGTGCTCCAGCAGGGTGCTGAGCACCTCCCTCACCAGCTTTACATGAGACTGTTTGTCTTGCGAGTAAATAATGATGTCATCCAGGTATACCACCATCCCCTTAAACAGGAACTTTCTGAGCACATCATTTATAAAGTTCATGAACACCCCCGGGGCCCCCTGCATAACCAAGTATTCAAACTGTCCCATGGGCGTATTGAACGCTGTCTTCCACTCGTCCCCTTCTTTGATGAGTACTCAGAAGTACGCGTCTCTCAAGTCCAATTTGGTAAAGATTTTGCCCTCTGAGACCGTACTCAATACATCTCGGATGAGGGGGATAGGATAGGCATTGGTTGTGGAGATCGCATTTATTCCGCGAAAATCCGTGCAAAGTCTAAGCAAGCTGTCCTTCTTCCTAAATAAGACCAGTGCGGCGTAGGGGGCCGTTGCCGGTCTAATGAAGCCTCTTTCCAAATTCTGATCTAGGAATTTGCGGAGCTCTTTCTTCTCCGCCCACCCCATGGGATACAGTTTTGCTTGGGGCAGGGTTTCCCCAGGGATCAGCTGTATGGCACAGTCCGTGTCCCGATGGGGGGGCAGTTGGTTTGCCCCCTGCTCACTAAACACCCCCATCAAATCCCGGTAGGCCTTCAGAACGGTGTGGATCTCCTCTACTGACATGCACGCCCGTTCCTTAGCCACCGGAGCCGGTGGGTCCCAGGCTGAATTCCAGAGGTGGTTTGCACAAAGGGGGTCTACGAAACTGATGGTCTGTGCCCCCCATCTTATGCGGGGCTCGTGTTTCTCCAACCAGCCCACCCCCAGGACTACCGGGTTGGAGCACGAGGGGGCAATAATGAAGGATTCCTGGTCCCAGTGCTCCTCAATCCCCATCGGTAGGAACTGGGTCTCTAGTTTGCATGGTTCCTTTCGCATCACTGACCCGTCCATCTGCTCAAACTGCATGGGGTAGGGCAGCGGTGAGCTTTCGAGTCCCAGTGCTTCCACTAGTTTGGGGAAAATCAGTTCTCGGTTGCACCCTGAATCTATCAGGGCCCGAACCTGCATGAATCTTTTCAGTTTAGTGTTCAGCAGTTTCACTATTACAAAATACAAATGTCCCGTTACTCTCACCCTCACTGGTGCCTCTTCCTCCTTGACCTGCTGGTTGGCACCCTTCAAAGCAGGTTGGTCTCGTTTCCCGCCGGCTTGGACGCCCAAGTCAAGTTGCTCAGCTTCGCCAACAGCAATACCTTTTCCTCCGGCTCTTCCATTGCGGCGAGGCTGCTTTTCGCCGCTTCCTTAGGGCGGCTGGGCAGCTTCTTCGAGGTCGGGACATTGGTCTCCGCCGCCCCTTGTGGGGTCTTGGGGGGAGCAGGGCAATTGGAGGCTAGGTGGTTCGGGCTGCCACACCTGAAGCATTAGCGTGGACCCCCAGGCATCCCTCCTCCTCCCGCGGGTTTCTTGGGCTCGGCCTTAGGGAGAGGAGGCTTCTGGGGGCCCTTTCCGAACTGGTGCTGACGCTGCAACTCCACATGCTTCATGTTGGTCTCAACTTCTCCCGCTAGCTGTATCCACCCCACCAGGGTGGAGGGTCTAGCTTGGGTGAGGGCTCAATCTAGTATGCTGGCGTTCAAGCCCCGGGTGAAGTGTTCAATTTTCATTAGCTCACTCCACCCCGGACTTTGGCGGCATTCGCCCGGAACTCCGCAGCGTATTCTCGTATGGACCGGGACCCCTGCTGCATGTCCCTCAGGGCTGCCAGCGCGCGCGTCTCCTGGAGGGGGTCTTCGTATTGGGCCATTAGAGCCTGGAGGAAAATTTGCACATAGTCCAGCTGTTCCCCCAATAATACATGTAGCTGTTCGCTTGGATGGCGAAGTAGTCCACCTCCTCCGGGTCCCCGTCGAAGGTGGCTCCCAGCTCTCTGCTTCGCCCCCTGTCTCTCAGGGCTGCTGGAGCTGCTTGCTGTTGTATTGGCCCCCTCGCTGGCGGAGCCGCCAGCACTGGTGGTGGAGCCGCAGGGGCCCGAACCTGGGGGGCCGGCTGGGGTCTTTGGGGCCCTGCCAGGCCCAGGGAGCAAAAGATCTGGGCAATCATCACTTGCATCTTGTCCTTCAGCCCTTTGATCGCCCCATCTACCTCCTTTCGAACCATGGCCCGGAACATGCATGCGTCCTCCTCGTGCATGTCTTTCTGCAGCGGCTCCTCTTCTCCCCCTTCTGCACATTCAGGGTCGTCCTCCAGCACTGGGACAACGATGATGGTGTCCACATCGCCCGGCTCGATGGTGCTCGGGTTGGTGGGCTCCGGCTCGGTCATCCGCACCCTCCTCATGTGTCGGGTCATGATTGGATCCCAGCGGACCGGCGCCTCGTCCATGGTGGTGGTTGAGGTCCACAGCTGATACTGCCGGGGGGTAAACATGAGCTGGAATTGTGAAGGGGAGACGGCGGCTCTTCTGGTGTCCAAGACGTGCCAAGGGGCCTCCGGCTCTCCCTCCTCATTGGGAAGCTCCCCATCTCCCGGAATCTTTTCAGCCATCTGGTTACAAAGTTGCCAGGGCGATTAAGCTTCGGAAAGGGAGTCTTTTCAAAATGTCAAGTCGGCAGATTCAATAACGAGTCATTGTTGAGACAAAGAAGCTACTTTATTGATACTGATACTTGTGGCCTGAGCCAAGGTTTGAAAAGACTAAAGAATATACTGTAGATATATTACATATAAGGGATACTTCAAAAGGATTCCTTAGGAGGGGGGACTATGGAGGGAGCATTCACACATAGATGTTACAGAGTCGTTCTCATGTTGATTAGGCCTGCATGGCCTTGATCATTTTAGGTTCCTGCCTCCCTTCCATGAGCCAGGGCTGAGAAGGCACAGATAAGACTTTCACATATTTCCATTTCAAAGCAAGGATACTCTCTACAGGAAAGGAGGGGGTAGGGAGAGGGTGTGCTAGCAGCATTTGGTTATACTTTGGTTTTACCCAGAATGCGCAATGGTTGAGCCAGAGTTATAGACAGACTTGGCACTAGCTGGGCACCCACTCTTGACAGCAGTTCGCTAACACCTCTGCCCTGTTCAAGAGCCTAAAGTGAGCTGTGCAGCTTGGGGTGTGGCTACACAGCGCTCCACTCCATGCAGTTCCCCAGATGCCCTGTACAATGCTAAAGGTATCTTGTTCAGAAAAACAATGACTTTAAAAGAACTTTCCTGATGTTCTTGTGATTGTAAATGACTGGGTTTGCTACTGGCAACACCATGGAATTCAACAGAGCCACCATTATTTCCTCAAAGATGGAAGACTCTGAACTTGTCTTTATGTATGTCAACATTCCAGTTAATGTCAACAAACAACACGCACACACATAAGGTGGGACAGACAGGTGGAAAAAGCTTTGAACTTTCCCAGTATAAAAGGAACTCTTCAGACTATGGAAAAGATATGAACATTTAAGAGCAAAAGATTAACTCAAAACAATGCCACATACAAGGATTTCCATTTTATTGCCAGATGTTTTAGCAGAAGCAATCTTTAGCAGTTGCAGGATGTCACAAAATAATTGATCAGTCTTATTTAGCCCACAAAAAGATAAGTGAATGCTGTTCACAGTGTCCATTGATGAATAGGTAACACTGATAATCCAAGAATCTCCTAATACACAGGGACATTTTGTATTGTTCTTTATCACGTGTTAACGTAGTGGGTAGCATATTGCAACATAATCATCACAAACCAAGAAAGTGAGGCCAGTTTATTTTATCAGATTATTTTTATTAAATTAAGTTCTGCAAAAACAGGGGGGAATCACATAAAGATTTCGTCTATGCATCCAGAGAAAGGAATATATTTGAGTAAGTGGAGAAAAATTAAAGAGTAAAATGTTGCTCATCCAATATAAGTACTTATGATAAGAGAGGTGGTGGGCTCTCCTTTCTTGGAGGTTTTTAAACAAAGGCTAGATGGCCATCAGATGGCAATGCTGATCCTGTGAATTAGACAGATCATAAGAAGGAAGGCAGGAAGGGTGTGTGTGTGGGGGGGGGGGGGGGTGGGTAGTATCTGTGAAATTCCTTCATTGTGCAGAGGGTTGGACTAGATGACCCTGGAGATACCTTCTGACTGTATGATTCTATAACTCTATGATATCCAAAGCAGACAGTATCCAATGCAGCACAAACCAAGCTTAGAACTGCTTCGTGCTCACAATCAATATTGTGGAAGCAGAAGCACTGAAGATCTTGTGCAAGCAGACTGTGATTCTGTATAGCCTGTATGTCCTGGGTGATAAAGCTGTGCTTTAGTTTTAGAAACAACTCTCATATTCTATGTGAGCAGGGAATGTTTTGTAATTACTGTTACTCAATGATCTGACAAATTTGTAAGTTGACATAATTTACTTATTTTCATTTGTGGTCCATCTACCTTACTGGCTGGTACTCAAGACAGACTACAAGTGTGCTATTCAATCAGTAACACAATTACAACATATGTCTTCCATATCATCAGCTACCCAATCCTTTTAACTGGAAATGCTGTGGACTGAAGCTGTGACCTTCTGTGTTTCAAGCAGGTGTTCTAGCTCTGAGTCACAGCCTTCCTAAAGGATGAATTGTGTATTCTGATTGTCTGCCCTCTCCCTAGTTCTTCACTGGGCACACTGACTGACCTTGCAGAAAAAATCTCAGTTAGTACTGGAGATACTCATCCTGATTGTTCTAGGCAACTTCATCATCCATGTTGGTGGAACCCCAGTGGAGCCAGCACAAGCTAACACAAATAGAACAAAACAGGGCAAGAACTGCAGAATGGACATCCATGGAGCCAAGGAAAACTGCACTGAAATGTCATTGCATGTGGTTAGTTACATTTAGGGGCAGGATGTAGCTCAGTGGTGTAGCATCTGCTTTGCATATGTAAAGTCCCAGGTTCAGTCTCCAGCATCTTCATTTAAAAGGATGTAGGAGAAAGACCTGTGGCTGAGTTCCTGGCTACATTCACATGACATGGTTTCTCTATTTTCTTGCCATCACTGCCATCTCCGCCCACTACCAGCCTGTCTCTGGAAAAATCTGGACAAGCTTTAAAACTCACATGGTAGCAAGTCACTCAGGTGAGTTATCTGGTGGCCAGTCCCAGACCCTTTGAAGCAGCATAGATTTCAATTGATTTAAACTTCTATAGAACCTAAAAGTGGACAAATAAAATAGCTTCTCAAGTATTCATACAATTTATTAAAGTGTTGATCTAGGATCTAAAATACAAAGGGATGGATCCAGTCAGCTTTCCTACTCAAACAAACTCAGTTATCCTCCAGATTACAGCCACCCACTCCGTATCACTTTTATCCATGTGGGTCCCATGATTCAGTACAATCCTTTTCACGTTTAAAGTGCTCCCTCTCTTTTTTCACTATGCAGTGATTGCTTGAATCCTAGCCAGGGGTTCAAATCTCCATTCAAACACAATCTATTGAATTATCTGGACCAGTTACTTTTCTCTATCTAATCTTCCTCCCAGGGTTGATGTTTGGGGGAAAATGGAAGAACCTTGTGCCATGTTCTCCTGAGCTCATTGGATGAGGGGTAGGATAAAAATGCAGTAGAAATATAGTAGGTTTCTTTCTTGGAGTCTAAAAAAAGGTGACAGGTAAACATAAACTGGTACAAGCTGCTAGGGTGTCATGTTAAGAAAGAGACCAAAATAGTACCAACTATCTTCTGCTTTAAACCTGCTGAATGAGAGCGTGTTGGTAAGAACTTTAAATTACTTTAACCGCAGCCAATTGCAAGATGGTGTCATTTTTGTGAAGGTATCTATGAGTTTCTCACTAAACAGCAAACCACTATCATTTGTGGTAGTAAGTGAACATTTATGAAGCACATCATTCTTACAAAATGCAAAATCAACTGCACATGAATCCCTCCAGGCTACAAGTATGCACATACTTTATTTGTGCAATGATAGTTTTCTCGCTTTGGAAATCCAGATTATTAACCAGCAGTGAATGAAATCATTTTGGAAATAGTCTCCTTAGAGCTGTCTTCACTTCTTTGTTTTTCAGGCTGTATATGATTGGGTTTAACATGGGGGTTAGGATGCTATACTGAATTGACACCAGCTTGTCTAGAGTATCTGAATACCCAGAGGCAGGTCTCATGTACCTAATGAAAGCTGTCCCACAGAACAGAAGGACCACAGTGAGGTGGGAAGCACAAGTTGAGAATGCCTTTTGCCTCCCTTCTGAAGAGCTGATCTTGAGAATGGTGCCAATGATGTGAACATAGGAAGCTACAATGAGAACGAGGGCAGCAAACCCTAATGTCATACTGAAGGTGAGAATCACCATTTCATTGGCAAAGGTACTAGTGCAAGACATCTGCAATAGCAAAGGCAACTCACAACTGAAATGGTTAATGTAGCTGGGACCACAGAACTGCAAGTCAATTAGAAAGAGAGTATTGACCAGAGAATCTAAGAAACCAGATACCCAAGCACCCACTACCATCTGGACACACACACGGTGGCTAATGACTGTGCTGTACCTTAGTGGATTGCATATGGCAGCATAACGGTCATACGCCATTGCTGAGAGTAAGAAGATCTCCGTTCCAACCATGGAAATAAAAAAGAAGATCTGAGCAATGCAGCCATGGAGAGAAATGGTCTTCTTTGTCACCAGGAGGCTTTCAAGCATTTTTGGAACAGTGACAGAGGAATAGCAGATGTCAAGGAAGGATAAGTTACTAAGGAAGAAATACATTGGGGTGTGCAGTTGAGGATCAATCCTTATCACGATCATAATAAGCATATTCCCTACTAGTGTTGTTAGGTAAATAGATAAGAATATCAGGAAGAGGAAAACTTGGATTGTTGAATCATCTGAAAGTCCCAAAAGAATAAATTCATCTACAGAAGTCTGGTTTTCCATTATATTTTTTTTCTCAGCTAACCTATGGTTGGGAAAGAAATGTGACAAAAATCAGTTGCTAACCAAATTATGAGAAACATTGCTAACCAAATCCACACCATAGCTATAACAGACTACCAAGACATGTGAATCAAAGTACAAGTACTTTTAAAGTTTATAGAGTTATTTACCCGCAACAGACACCCTGTGAGGAAGGTGGGACTGAGAGACCTCTTTTCAAGAACTGCTCTTGAGATAAAAGATCTGAGAGAACTGTGACTGACCCAAGACTACCCACCTGGCTGCATGTGGAGGAGTGAGGAATCAAACATGGTTCTCTAGATTAGAGTCCGCCACTAAACCACCACATCAAACTGTCTCTCAGCAAAACCATACACAAAAAAAATCCTTCATCTTGAGGATCTTTTATTTTGAAATTCAATTGCAACTCTAGAGTAATCTCAGAGGACTGAAAAACAGGGAATAAATTTACAAATATGTTCATTATACACAATATTGACTATAAAATAACAAAAGTATTTATAACGGAGAATCTCACCCTCTTGGACTACCTACACATAAAGGTAGTCCCCCTGTGCAAGCACCTGTCGTTTCCGACTCTGGGGTGACGTCGCATCACAACATTTTCACAGCAGACTTTCTAAGGGGTGGTTGGCCATTGTCTTCCCCAGTCATCTACACTTTCCCCCCAGCAAGCTGGGTACTCATTTTACCGACCTTGAAAGGATGGAATGCTGAGTCAACCTTGAGCCAGCTACCTGGGCCCAGCTTCTGCTGGGATCAAACTCAGGTTGTGAACAGAGAAGCTTGGACTGCAGTACTGCAGCTTTACCACTCTGCACCACAGGGCTCTTACCTACACATAGCTATCAGGAAAAAAATTCCCCTTACCTACTTGAAGTATGTCTCTCCGTCCTTGGTGTCAGCATAGCCATTGTATTGTTCAGCATTATAGACAACCTTTTTATTGCTTTTCAGCAATTGGATTCTTTGTGAGAATGAATATTGCTGCAGTAGGAGTCTGAGTTCTGACTCTCAAATGCTCATGTCCACAAGATGTGTGCTTGCCATGCTTCATTCACAGTGAGACAATACGGAATCTTCAGAAACCGTGTTTTTAAAATGTGCTTGATCAAATAAGAAAAATTATGTAATCGCTGTCCCTGAGGGTTACTTAGTGAAACAAATAAAAAGCCTAGTATTTGGGGAATATCTTAATGAATTTGAAATGCCATACTTGGGTGATATAGTGCATAGAATTTCCCCACAGAAACCAGCTTGTCCCACTGTTTCAAAGGGCACAACACAGCAATTGTGGTGGTATGACATATTCTGCTGCTGTTTTTTCTTCTTCTTCTTCCTATGTTTCAGAACCCATGAAGGAAATGATGTAGCTATGCCATGCTAATTAATACAGAAATATGATACAAGAGCTGGAGTGCTCATTAAAAGTTATCAGGGGAAGGGTCTTAAAAAGCAGTGTCCACATTTTGAATCTTCTTTCTTACATTTGGTGGCACAAAATGTCATCAGGTTGCAGCTGATTGGTGACCCTGTAGGGTTTTCAAGAAAAGAGATAAATAAAGGTGGTTTACATTGAGGAGATCAGGCCAGCCTGGGCCATCCAAGTTAGGGCTCCTTAAGGGTACTACATGGATTATGACCACACAGTAAGTATTTCCACACACCCTTGTTTTCTCTACTGGCATCTTCTGTGAAGGCCACAGGGCTTTAGAACATGGATCATCCCTACCCACAGGGCTATTTGCTCTGTATATTAAGACACTGAGGCCTTGCTATTGATGATTTGGTTTCAACAGAATCTTCCTTAGGGATACTGTCAATTTTTTGATCTCTATCAATTTCACTCTCAAAATCTCCCCCCCCCCTTTTTTTTTGCTTGAGGAATTCTTTTACCTGGAATTAAAATGTATACATTATCAGGACTCAGATTAGATCACAAATGTACAGAAATGGTTCACTCTGTCCAGTTTTCCCATTCTTTTAAAAAGGAGATAGCTCCCCCCCCCCTTTGACCACTGGAAAGAGTATTCTGGGTGTTTTGGGATGCGCATGGGCAGAAGCAGTCTGCAAAAGGATGCAGTCTGCAGTGAGGAGGGAAATCAGGTGATATTGAGGGGGGGGGGAAGCTGACTCAAAGAATGTCTGTCCTATGTTGAATTGCGCATTTGGGAGACCATTTTGTCCAATGGGAACTTGAGTGTGTCTAATGGTGCATTATAGGTCATTGGCCTTTACATTTTGAAGCCAGATTTTCTGCAGTTAAAAAGGGAAGGGGACCTCTATCTCCACACATAAAGGTTATGTTGGGTATAAAAAGATCTGCATGACAAAAACTATGAAGGACAAGATCTGTAGCCAGTTGTTCTGTCTTTTTAACATTTAAAATTGTAACCTAAAGGACTATCTATTCCCTTATGTCCCCATTCATTAACTATAATTTTCAGGTTTCCATTGGTTGTTACTCTTAAGGTAACCCAACTTCCATCAACTACAGTTTGTACTTTTTTTCTGTAGGTGGTTTTTCTGTAGGCAGTTCAACCTATGGAGTGGGATCCCTGAAGAGGCTGCCATCTAAAGCCTTCAGGAGATACAGTAAGGCCTTTTATTTGCCAGGGCTTTTAATGGGGGTGATGTCATGTGCCAGCCATTCTAGGAGCTTCCAGGAGATCTCTGTGGGAGACTTGGAAACCCTAGCAATAAGCCTCTACCAGGTTTGGGATACTGCAGTTCCATATCCAAGTACTCTACTTATTCCAATTCAAGATGTGTTCAAGAAACAATTCTCTACCACACCCAGTGTTTCAGGTTGTCTGCCAACTCTCCTTGCCTGTAATAAGCAACTCACCCCACTCCTGCCATAGTTATAACTCAGAAAATATACAACCACATGATCATAGTGACCAGATAATGAATTAATAATGTCAAAATAGAATATAACAATAACAAAAATTAGGAGTCCCGATGTGCAGGGGATTGACTTGAAATTCCTGCTCCGTTCACACTTCATGCAAGGGGTGCTCTGTAAAAGTTTTCACTACAAAACATAAATAAATACATAATATTCATAATATACATGTTAACCAATAAAGTACATGATTATGCTCATGAGAATTCCATACTTACAAGTCAAGTTCAGACCAAAATCAATACACGTATTCACACAACGTTCAGTGACTGCAAACTAATAATGAACATACAAACCAATGTTACAAATTTACCAATACCCATTTACCAATACCATAAAAACTCACATAATGAATTTTTCATAGGGACACAAAGTGTTCTGAAAACAACTTCAAAGACAGGCCCTACACTCAATAAGGCTCAATGGCAACTGCATATAAGCAAAACTACTCTTAAGCATAATCGCGTACACCTGCTTGTTACAGTTAACAATCTTAAAAGGAAACATTCATCTATTACAGACACCAGTACTATGATTCAATAATGAAACTTTCACAATTACTAAAAAACAGCACTGTACTAACTTGCGAAAAATATCTCTTTCACATAATTACAGAAAACATGATAAGTCCAGGCAATTATTGAGACCATAAGGTGCTACAGAGTTGAGTCTATGAATCCATCTGCATTCTTCCCTCTGTAAATTTTTTCCAACATCCTCAGGAGTACCTTGAGAAATATGCTTATACAATACAAGAAACTTAAAACTGTCAAAAGCATGCCTTTTTTCTAAAAAATGGCTGACTAGCGGCATATCAGTCACGAAATTATTGATCTGACTCTGGTGTGCCAATATCCTAACTCGCACCGGATGAGTAGTGTTTCCTATGTAGGGAAGCCCACAATCACACAATATTAAATGAAATACATTCCTAGTGGCACAGAGTGAATAATGTTTCAACTGGATAGGAGAGCTCCCCTGTGGTAAAATAAATTCACTGACTTCTAGCGCTTGAGGGCAGACTAAACACCTTTTGCAGGAATGGTGGCCTCTTAAAGGGTCCTCCTCCAGATGTATACTACCCATTCCCGAGTGTACTAATCTATCTCTAATATTACTCGTTCTTCTTAATCCAATATATAGGTTCAGTTGGCCCCCAGGAATATCACTAATTATATGTCAATGTTGCAAAATGATTTTACGAATTTCGTCAGCCATTGGCATGTAGTACAATCCACATGTAATGCGGTTCACATGTGGTTTACTCGACGGTAAAAATAGTGACTCCCTTCCTGTCCTGGCTGCCCTTGATATTGCACCCTCAATAATGCGGCGGGGATAACCCCTTCTGCAAAATTCACCAGCCAAAATTCTACTGTCATGCTGGTAATGCACTTCATTAGTACTGTTACATTTCAAGCTTAAAAATTGTCTATATGGAATGTTGTTGCACAAATGAACTGGGTGGAACAAACGGAAGTGCAAAAAAGAATTTTTATCGATATCCTTCCTATGAGTGTGCTCCGCTAGCAATTCCAATTGTTGTTTATAGACCTGTGTATCTAAAAACGCCACCGTTTGCTCATCATGCTGGCCCGAAAATTTAATATTAGGATGAATCTGATTCAACCAACCCACCAACTCAGGTATGCAGGATCCATTCTTTATGATCATGAACATGTCATCAATAAATCTTTTGTATAGCAATATCTCATTAAAGAAGGGATTAACCTCTTCATTACAAATCCACATTCTCTCGAGCTTGCCCATAAATAGATTTGCAACGCTGGGTGCAAAACTCGAACCCATCACTACACCTCTAACTTGTATGTAGAAATCCTCCTTATATTTAAAATAGTTATTTTCTAAAACAATTTCAGTAACCCAACTTCCATCAACTACAGTTTGTACTTTCTTCTGTAGGTGGTTCTTCTGTAAGCAGTTCAACCTATGGAGTGGGATCCCTGAAGAGGCTGCCATCTTTAGGGACTTCCTGTTTGGCTGGAAGACAGTGCTGCTGCCCTCTAGTAAGGGGGATTTTTTCCCTCTGTTCAGGGTATGAAAGACCCTTCTGGGGGGTCTATGCCTATCAATCTTAGTAAAAGATTAATCCAAGATGATGTCAAGCACCTTTAGCTGTTGATTTCGGTTTTAGAAAGGTGGGTAGCTGCCTTTTTCAAAACCTTGCGATCCGGCCAGAAAGGGAACATCTAATATACATCTGCAGAGGACTAAAAAGTCATTAATTTGACTTAAGCCTGTCGGAATCCAGACACTTAAAGACTGATTTATAACTGCAAGATAACGGAAGCCGGAGTGCCAAAGAATATCTGTTTAAGGTACTTTGATCTATTTCTATTTCTACTTCGAGACTCTTTGAACCTTATCTAAATGTTGTGGGGATTATAAACAGATTGAGCTGAAGCGTAATTGAATGAAGATTATTGCCTGCCAAGTCTGAACTTTGTAAATATAAAGGCTTTAGCAGAATTGGGAAAAAGAGGGAGATGTTTTGACTGTCTGTGGTCTGTGGTGGGTGACGCAGATTTCTCTTAGTGGATGTCCTACACTCCTACAAGTTTTAAAAGTTGCTGGAATTTATAAATAGACTGAACTAAGGCATAATTGAATGAAGATACAGCCTGCCAAAACTGAACTTTGCTAATTTAATAGCTTCAAAAGAACTCAGAGAAAAGAGAAAGATGTTTTGAATATTTGTGGCTGTGGCTGGTGACGAAGGCTATTTCTATACATTCCCACAAGTTTCAAAGGCTGCGATACTAGACACAAGAACGGAGCAACTTGAACCAGGAAGTAAAAGTGACTGACCAATCAAACAAAGTCTATAAAGATTACAAAAGCTGTGACATCTGAACTAGGAAGGAATTAAGACCAAGATCAAGAAGGACATCTCTAGGAACTGTGTTTAACCATAGAGAAAGAACGATTGCCATTTCAAAAGAAAGAAAAACTGTCAAATTTGTTAAAAATCAATATCTCAGCCTAGGAAGCTAGGAGAAAAACGAAATTAGTCTTGTTTGAAACAGCATGTTCTAAGCTATTGGACTTGGTGTTGAATTTTAATTGGAAAACTTTTTAAGTTTTGGTGACTTTTTTATGTCAGAAGGGAGGGTAACCCTGTTAGTGTGTGAGTCCTCCGTCCACAGCATGAATGCAGCATGGAGCAGCAGGTGGATCTACAGTGACAGCATCTGACAATTCAGGTCAGAGCAACCCTGGAAGAAAGCCGGTTTAAGCTGGACTGTATCTGGGGAAAGCACCTGCTGGAGTCAGCATTTGTGTGGACTGCCGTGATTGGCTGACCTATGTATATATGGACTACAGTGCCAGACAGTATTTCTCTCTGGTGAGAGTGAGTTCCTGGCGTAGCACTTTGTCACTCAGTTTAATATATGTTATTCACCGCACCAAGTTGTTTTGTACATAGTTGTAAATACACTACTTTTATACTAGGTGCTGGTGTGAGGCTCAATTTTCTTCCTAGCGTCGACCTGGTGGCAGTTCTGTTTTGCACTCTGCACATGAACCACTGACAAACCCGTGCAAGGGCCCACTCATTTGACAAAATGCAATCCCAATTTGATGCTCTAGAATCGAGAATGTTAAAAGCAATGGGCAAAATGCAAATGGCAATGAAAAAAAGAATTTAAAAAGGAAGTTGGAGATCTTAGAAAATACATTGAGGGTTTTAAAGATGAGGTCAAAGATAGAGTTAAAGAGGTAGAGGAAAAAGTGGATACACATGCTTCTATTCTGTTAAAACTCCAAGAGAAGGTTACAATACATGATTGCAAGTTGATGGAAACACAAGTTCATTTGAGAGGAATACCTGAAAGGGAGGAGGCGGATTTAATGGACTATATGGTGAATATTATTACTGAATACTTAGAAGAAGATCCTGAAAAATTTAGAAGTATGTTGGATGGTGCTTATAGAGTCAACTCAGCATATGCAAAGGATAAAGGCCTGCCAAGAGACATTGTCATAAAACTAAGATATGGCAGGCAAAATCTTAAACAAAGGTTTTCAAAAAGCTTGGACTATAGAAGGGAGCAAAGTCAAAATAATGAAAGAGTTACCAAGACAAGTGATCAATGACAGGAAGAAATACAAGAAGTTAACAGACAAGTTGCGTGCAGAGGGCCCAAGATATAGATGGATATTACCTGAAGGTCTTGGCTTTGAACAACATGGAAAAAGGATTACAATAAAGAGTGAACAAGAGATGCATAGCTTTTTCGAAGAGAATAAAGAGTTTGCATTATAATGGAGTACAAGTTACTATCTTGGAATATAAATGGACTTAATTCACCACAAAAAAGAAGAACAACATTTCATTGGATTAAAAAACAAAAATGTAACATAATTTGTCTACAGGAAGTTCATATACAACAAAAAGATTGTAAATTTTTGTGAAATAGAAAATTGGGGCTGGAATTTTTCTCACTAGCAGAACAAAAGAAAAGAGGGGTAGTCTTTTATACTAAAGAACAACTAGAACCTAAACTAATATTTAAAGATAAAGAAGGAAGATATATTGCAGTAGAAGTGACAATTGAGGCGAAAAAAAAACGTTGTTACTAGCATTATATGCGCCCAATGGAGCGAAAGATAAGTTTTTCAAAGGTATTAATCAGCAATTAGATGAGAAGACATATGATCAGATTTTGATGATGGGCGATTTCAATGGGACAATATAAAATAATATTGACAGATCAAGCCAAAAGAAGAATGACAAAGAAGGAAAATTACCAAATTCTTTCTTTGAGTTGATCAAACAAGAAAATCTGGAAGATATCTGGAGAAAATTCAACCCTGAAGTAAGAGACTATACCTTCTTTTCAGTGAGACATAACTCTTTCTCTAGAATAGATATGTTATGGGGTTCCAAGAGTTTGTGCCTCATAACTAAAAAAATAGAGATTCTACCAAAGGTTTATGCAGACCATAATCCAATATGCTGGTCTACAAAATTGCAAAAGAAAACAAGATGGAGAATTAATGAAGACTTGCTACAAGATAAAGACATTGTGACATTTTTAGAAAAGGAGACCACAGCTTTCTTCCAAATAAGTGAAACCAAGGATATGGAATTTCAAACAGTATGGGACACTTACAAAGCAGTAATGAGAGGACTATTAATCACATTGAACAATAAAGATAAGAGGGCCAAAGAAGAACGGTTGGTAGCATTACAAAATGAAATAAATAAAAAAAGAAAGGGATCTGAAAAAAAGGCCAGGAAAAAAGAAGTTAATAAAAGAAATTACAATATTACAATCTCAAGTCAAACATTTGCTGAATAAAGAACTAGAATGGAATTTAAAAAGTCTGAAACAGAAATCGTTCGAAAGTGCGAATAAACCTGGAAAATATTTGGCCTGGCAATTGAAGAAAAAGAAAGAAAATAAAACTATTAATAAAATTATGGCAAATGGAAAAGCAATAGTACATCAAGAAGGCATCAAAAGAGAATTTTTTAAATATTATGCAAATTTATTTAAAGGTGTGAAAATTAGGAAAGAAAAAATGGAAGAGTATCTACGGAATATTCAAGTGGCACCTTTGACTGAGTACATGAGAAAGATTTTAAATGACCCAATAGAGAAAATTGAAATTGAAGCAGCAATAAAAGCAATGAAAGAAGGTAAGGCTCCTGGGCCAGATGGATTTACATCTAAATTTTACAAAACCCTTAAAGATGAGATAACACCCAAACTGATAAAATTGTTAAATACGATAAGAGAAAAAGGAAAAAATCCAAATACTTGGAGGGAAGCTGTAATTTCTTTGATCCCTAAAGGAGACAAAGATGCCACAAATGTAAAGAACTACAGAACAATTTCACTGCTGAACAATGACTATAAGATCTATACAAGAATTTTGGCAGAACGATTGAAGCAATATTTGATTAACTTTATAAAAAAAGACCAAGCCTGATTTCCTCCTAAAAGACAAATAAGAGACAATGTAAGAGCTGTTATTAATGTTGTGGAATACTATGAGAAACATCCAGAAAAGGAAGCGGCCTTATTTTTTGTAGATGCAGAAAAAGCCTTTGATAATTTGAGTTGGGACTTTATGTTTGCAGTAATGGAAAAAATAAATTAAGGGAACATTTTATAAAAATGACGAAAGCAATATATACGGAACAACAAGCAAAATTGTGTATAAATGCAGATCTTACAAAAGAATTGAAGGTAAGCAAAGGTACAAGACAAGGATGTCCGTTATCACCATTGTTGTTTATAATGACTCTTGAAATTTTACTACAACAAATACAAAATGATAAAGAAATAGAAGGATTAAAAATCAGAGGATTCTCTTATAAATATAAAGACTTCGCAGATGATATTGTGTTCATAATAGAGAATCCGATCCAAGTGTCACCATTGCTGTTAGCTAAGATAAAAGAATATGGAGAGTTAGCAGGACTATATATAAATGAAGAGAAATTGAAATTTTTATGGAAAAATATGCAACCAAACAGAATTAAAGAATTGCAAAATGTGATGGGTTGTGAAGTCACCACTAAAGTTAAATATCTTGGATTAGAGATAACCATGAAGAATATTGACTTGTTCAAAAATAATTATGAAAAATTATGGTGTAAGATGGACAAAGATTTGATGAAATGGAATAGACTTAACCTATCCTTATTGGGCAGGATATCTGCAATTAAGATGAATATTTTGCCAAGAATAATGTATTTATCCCGATTGTGAAGGATACCAAACAATTTAATAAATGGCAAAGGAAGATTCCTGATTTTGTATGGGCCAGAAAGAAACCAAGGATTAAGATGAAGATTTTAATAGATGCCAAAGAGAGAGGTGGTTTTCAGCTCCCGGATTTAAGATTGTATCATGATGCGGTTTGTTTGACATGGATCAAAGATTGGATAATGCTGTTAGATAAAAAACCTCTATGGTTAGAAGCTCATGGGAATGAATTTAGCTGGCACGCGTATTTGTGTTATGGGAAGAATAAGATGGATGTTTTTTTCTCTCACCATTATATCAGAAATAGTGTCAGAACTTGTAACTTTCCTATATGCCATTAGCATAACCGACTCCATATTGAAAGCAAATACTAACCCAGGCAGCTGCCCAAAATACTAACCAGTTCCCTTGCTGTGTATGCTTGTGCATTTCAAACAAACTGTGATCACTGAAGGGTAACAGATAGCCCAGGGTCAACATCTGCAGATGGCCTTTGAAGCCGGACCGGCCTACACTTTCTCAGCGGGATTCCATCCTCCTTGCCTGATAACAACCCAGAGAAACAGACTGTTGTCTGTACCTCTGTGAGTGATCGGTTTATTGTTGTCAACAGAACCACATAAAGTGTATCAAATACTGGCTGTCTGTTATCAGTGTTATCCTGCACCTCAAGCTCTGAAGTTCCCTAATAAATGCCTATACTTGCAACTAAGTCTTGGGCCTTTCTTGAAGTTCTGCCAGTTCTGACATTATAACACTGATCCCTTTGTTTTGGGACTTATCCAAACTGGCAACCTGGCTGAATGGCAGCCAAGGCTCCAGACGACGGAGAGCCCACCACTCCATTAGAGGACAGACCCTTGGAGCCCGGAGTAACAGTGGTGAGGTGCAAGATCCGGGACCCGACTCCCTTCTCCACGGACGTGTTCCCCTCGCAGAGCTGGAGCCCGCGAAAGTCCACCAAACTAATGGACGAGGCGGAGGAGAGATACAAGGCGCTCACCGGCGGAGCAGGGGGCGACGACTGGGAAGGAGACGATGACGAGTATCGCGACCCTGGGACGGGGGACCCCGCGCAAGCACTCCGCAACAAGCTATCCCAGTGGGTGAGAGAAATCCACAACCAGGTCCATGAGACCCGAGTCATGATGACCGCAGAGATGCAGCTGCCGCTGGGTGCGCTCCGAGACCAGATCCGTGCCCTACAAGCGACTATCCTGGCAGGGCCGGCCGGGCCCCCAGGGGGGGAGCCCGCCCCGGGGGTCCCTGTAGTGCCGATTGACGGGAGGCAACCTGGAGGGCCCCCCGGCGGCAGAGGAGGAGGCCCCGTCGGGCCACCTGCCCCGGGGCCCCAGGCCCCAGCCGTACCGGCCGCCCCAGCGCCCTCCGCGGCACCAGCGGCCCCGGCCGCGCCAGCAGTTCCAGCTGCCCCGGCAGCACCAGCAGCCCCAGGCATGCCCGCCGTGCCGGTCCCGCCACCCCCGCAACCAGCACCCCAACCGGCGCTACCCCCCAGTAGCCCCAGGGGGGGGGAAGGCGGGAGACCACACGAGCTCAAGATCACCTTCAATGGCGACGGAGACGAAGTAGAATACTTCACCATCCAGTGCAACACCTTCTTCACGCACTGGGGGGGGGCGGCTACCCGACGGAGGCCAGCCGCGTAGACCACATAGCATCCCGACTGAAGGGGGCCGTGAGGAAATGGTACGTGGGATTGTACACCGGGCGGAAGCCCGAGTTGGCCTCGGTGGCCGAGTTCCTCCAGGCGATGCTACGGCAGTACGGGGATCCCCTGCGAGAGGAGAAGGCCACCGAAGCTCTCCAGAGAATCGAGCAGGGGAACCGCACGATTCGCGAATACGCCACAGAGTTCATGGGCCACTGCACCGGGGTGAGCGGCTGGAGCGAGCTGATGAAATGCTCGGCATTCAAGAACGGGCTGAACACGAACATACTCGACCCGTGTTACCACCAAGGGAGACCCGACACTCTCGTGGGGTGGATTCAACTGGCAGGCGAGGTAGAGATGAACCTGCAGCACGTCGGGCTACGCCGGCAGCAGCAGCTGGGGAAGAGGGGAGGGAAGACAACCCCGGCAACCCTGAAGGCGGAGGCGAAGAAACCCCTAGCAACCTCCACGCCAACTGGCGGCGGGCGGAGGTGCTTCAGGTGCGGAGACCCGGGGCACCTCGCCGCCAACTGCCCCGCGAGAGCCTCGACGGCCACGCCACCGCCCAAGCAACCCGCGGGCACACCAAAGAAAGGAGCAGGCCACGCCAAAGAGCCCAGTCGGGGCGCCGTCGCCACGTCCATGGCGATTGACGAGGAAACTATAACCATCGGCGAGTCGAGCGAGGAGTCGTGGGACCCCGAACCGGCGGAAAACGACAGCGACCTGCTTTAATGGGTGCCGCAAAGCAGGTCTGGGAAACGCCGGCACCGATGACGGTGAGAATTACCGGGGAACTTTTGTTTATGGCAGTGACCCTACTAAACCCCCACCTCAAACGCTTTATGCACACCCGCGCCCTAATCGACTCGGGGTGCACGAGAGATATCATGTCCCCCCGCCTGGTAGGGGCCTTGGTGTTGACAAAATCCCCCCTGCCTCACCCCATCCAATTCGCCCAGATGGATGTGTCAGTGATGAGGGGCAAGCCCTGCACCGAAGAAACCCAAGCGGTGCCCGTGGGGACCGAGGACCACTGGGGGATAGAGGTGTTCGTGGTCGCCCCGTCATCCTCGTTCGATTCGGTAGTGGGGGCAGGCTGGTTAGCGAGGCACCAACCAGATATACAGTGGGAGGCCCAGATTGTTCGCTTCCCCGACTGGCGATGCGATCACCACCACTGGAGGGAGGAGTGGGGCCCAAAGCCCCGCCGCGAAACGAGCGGCTATGCTTGACCATAGAGGAAGTAAAATTGATCCCCAGGGAATATCGGGACCTAAAAGGGGCTTTTAGTGAGCGGGAAGCGGACGAGCTCCCCCCGCACCGCCCCACCGACTGTGCCATTGAACTAACACCGGGGCAAGAGCTAGCGAAGGCAAAACTGTACTCGATGGGGTGGGCGGAAAAGGCGGAGCTGAAAAAGTTCATAGACAAAAACTTGAAGCGGGTTTACATCCGCCCCACTACAGCCCCCCACGCAGCCCCCGTATTGTTCTGAAAGAAGAAAGATTGAAGTTTGAGACTTTGCACAGATTTTTGCGGGATTAATGGGATTTCAATGTCCAACGGCTACCCGACCCCGTTGATAAAAGACCTATTAACCACGGTGGCTGAGGGCAAGGTGTTCACGAAACTTGACTTGCGTGACACGTATTTCCATGTCTGAATAAAAGAGGGAGATGAATGGAAGACGGCGTTCAACACACCGATGGGACAGTTTGAGTATTTGGTGATGCCTTTCAGGCTACAAGGGGCGCCAGGAGTGTTCATGAACTTTATCAATGAGGTCCTACGGGAATACTTGTATAAGGGGGTAGTGGTGTACCTGGATGACATCATTATTTACTCAAAGGACCTAGAATCACATGTGCCCCTGGTCAGAAAAGTGTTGTCTACATTGTATCAAAACAAATTGTATGCCAAACTGTCTAAATGTGAGTTCCACAAAACGGAACTAGACTACTTAGGGTTCCGAGTGTCGGGGGAGGGATTAGCGATGGACCCCGCGAAAATACAAGCAGTACTAGATTGGGAACCCCCCCGAACCCGACGGCAGCTACAATCATTCCTCGGGTTCGCAAATTTTTACCGCGGGTTCATCAAGGGGTTCGCCCAGGTCATGTTGCCCCTCACGGAGCTCCTCAAAACCAAAGGGAAGGGAGAGGAGGTGAAAAAACCCGGGGCGTGCCTCAACTGGTCGCCTGAGTGTCAGCGCGCCTTCGACAAACTAAAAAGATTATTCACCAGCGAGCCAGTGCTAGCCCACCCCAATGAATTAAAGCCCTTCGTGGTGCAATGTGACGCTTCCGACGTCGCGGTGGGGGAAATATTAATGCAGAGAGACGAGGGGGGGGAGCTCCGGCCCTGCGCCTACATCTCCCACAAATTCTCAAACGAACAGAGGAACTGGTCGGTGTGGGACAAAGAAGCTTTCGCAGTCACGTTCGCCCTTAAAACCTGGCGATCATGGCTAGAAGCGGCCCGAGTCCCGTTCGAAATCTGGACAGACCACAAAAACCTAGAGGCATTGACCGGCCGCCGCAAATTGACAGCCAAGCAAATTAGGTGGGCCGGATTCTTTGCAAAATTTGACTTCGTGCTGAAACACATCCCCGGCACCAAGAATTTTCTCACAGACATGCTCTCACGCATGCCCCAGCACGATAGTCAAAGAGAAGAGGTAATAGACTCTCTAATCCCCCCAGACCAGGTAGCGGGGGGAGTCACCACCCGATCGGGGAAAACGACTGGAGCCCCAGAGCTGAAAGGGAAAGAGCGGTTTGTGGCCGAGACGGAAGCGGAGGGAGGGGATCGGCCCGAGGGAATAGCAAAGGGGGAGGGGGGGCTCTGGTATCACAACGGGAAGATCTATGTACCCAAAGCCCTGCGCAAAGAAGTACTGGAAAACTGCCACTCAGGCAGGCTGGCGGGGAACTTTGGCTATGTGAAGACCCTGAACTTAATCACGAGGCAATTCTGGTGGCCCCAATTAAAAAGAGATGTGTCGGAATTCGTAAGCTCCTGCCCCACATGCATCATGGCAAAACGGAGGGGGGGGGGAACCACCGGGCCACCTCATTCCCCTGCCAACAGCCACCCGGCCATGGGCGGTATTCTCGATGGACTTCATAGTCGAGCTACCCCCCTCCCAGGGGAAAACGGTGATACTGGTGGTAGTAGACACTTTCTCCAAGCAAGCCCACTTTATCCCATGCAAACAACTCCCCACCGCTAAGAAACTGGCGCACCTCTTCTTTAATCACATGGTACGCCTACACTCATTCCCAGATAAGGTCATTAGCGACCACGGGCCACAGTTCGTTGCCAACTTCTGGCGGGAGTTTTGTAATATTGCGGGAATAGAACAAGGACTAAGCTCCGCCTACCACTCGCAGACAGACAGACAGACGGAGAGGGTGAATGGGCTTCTGGAGCAATACCTTAGGTGCTATATCCACTTCCAGCAGACAAACTGGGTGGAGCTGTTAGCCTTCGCGGAATATTGCTATAACAATAGCCTACACAGTTCCACAAAAACCTCGCCTTTCCAGATAGTGAACGGCTATGAAGGCAAGCCGTTCCCACATCTCCCTCTACCAGCAGGAGAGCCCAAGCCGACTTCCTGTCAGCAATGGTGGGAGGGGATACGACGAGGGTGGGAAGCGATAAAGGAAAACCTGGAACAAGCCAAAGAGGAATACAAACGGCAGTTCGACAAAAAACATTCCCCCCAGTGGGAATTTAAAGTGGGGGAGAAAGTCTTTCTGTCCACCAAAAACCTCCCCCTTCCACAAACCTGCCGGAAACTAGCCTACAAATACTTGGGCCCATTCACAATTAAACGGGTAATTAACAGTGTAACGGTGGAGTTGGAACTGCCAAAACTGTTAAGTAAGATCCACCCTGTTTTTCATTGCAGCCTTCTTCGCAAAGATCCTGGGGCTACATCCTGGCACCCTCGCCCTCCCGAGCCACCTCCTACACAAGTGAAGGGCCAGAGTCACCATGAAGTCCAGGAGATCCTGGACTCCAAGGTCCATCGGGGGGTTCTGTACTCTCTGATCCGCTGGAAATACTTTCCCCCGAGCTGCGACAAGTGGGTCAAAGCCAGTGATGTAGCTGCCCCGCAACTGCTTAAAAAATTCCACCTACTGTACCCACACAAGCCCAGGGCGAAAGCTTAGGGCGGGCAGTATGTCAGAACTTGTAACTTTCCTATATGCCATTAGCATAACCGACTCCATATTGAAAGCAAATACTAACCCAGGCAGCTGCCCAAAATACTAACCAGTTCCCTTGCTGTGTATGCTTGTGCATTTCAAACAAACTGTGATCACTGAAGGGTAACAGATAGCCCAGGGTCAACATCTGCAGATGGCCTTTGAAGCCGGACCGGCCTACACTTTCTCAGCGGGATTCCATCCTCCTTGCCTGATAACAACCCTGAGAAACAGACTGTTGTCTCTACCTCTGTGAGTGATCGGTTTATTGTTGTCAACAGAACCACATAAAGTGTATCGAATACTGGCTGTCTGTTATCAGTGTTATCCTGCATCTCAAGCTCTGAAGTTCTCTAATAAATGCCTATACTTGCAACTAAGTCTTGGGCCTTTCTTGAAGTTCTGCCAGTTCTGACAAATAGTTTATTAAACACTTGGATAAAATATAAGAAATATGGTGACGAGAGAAAACCGCTCTGGATAGTGCCAGCAGAAGTAATAAAAATAACAGCTGAATCTGATGAAGAAAGAGTGATGTCATATAATCAACTGCTCAAGATTCAAGGAGGTAAAATTGAATTAAAATCTGCAGAAGAGTTAAACAATAAGTACGACTGGTTTCAAATGCAACAAATCAAAAGCTTGATGGAAAACGATATTAAATTGGATGGAATTAGACGTGAGCAAACAGAACTGGAAAGGGTCCTGCTTGGAGATAATGAAAAATTAATATTGAAAGTATATAAATTATTATTGAAATGGTCTACAGAAGAAGAAGTAGTAAAGTCTCAAATGGGCAAGCAATGTGAATAGAGAAATACAAATGGATATGTAGGAGCACCTTTGGAAGAACTCGATGAAGATCTCAACTTGTCAGAGTATTAAAGAGAACTGTTTAAGATTATGTATAGGTGGTATATGACTCCAAAAAAGCTGGCTAGGATGAGTAAGAAGATGTCGGATAGATGTTGGAAATGTAGAAAACATGAAGGTTCCTTTTTTTCACATGTGGTGGACTTGTGAAAAAGCGAAAGAATTTTGGAAGATGATACAACAAGAAATCTCCAAAATTTTGGGTTATGACTTTAAGAAAACTGCATAGACGTTTTTGCTTGGATTACAATTAGAAAAATTTCTAAAGGAAGACAGGACTTTAATTTGGTATTTACTCTCAGCTGCTAGGACATTGTATGGGCAGCTGTGGAAACAGAGAAAAATACCAGAGAAATGGGATTGGATTGTGAAAGTTTTATCGTGGAGTGAGATGGACAAATTAACTAAAACTTTAAGAGACTATGATTTAGACATATTCAAAAAGGAGTGGAAGAAATTTAAAGGATATATGGAGAAAGAGTGGAATGTAAAAAGACATTGGACAATTTTTTAGTATTAATGAGAAAAGAAAAATATTGAACTTTGATTGGTTAGCGGTACCTTTATAATTGAATTTAAATTTATAACTTCGGGGAAGTCAAATACTGGAGGGAGGGGGGTTGAAATATCATATGAGTTAGTATAGAAAAGAGACAATTAAATATTTTAACCATATGTTATTAACAAATTGTTAAAACGCAAGAGGCTGCCATCTTTAGAAGACTTCAGGAGATGCTGTAAGCCCTTTTATTTAATGGGGGTGATGTCATGCACCAGCCATTCTAGGAACTTCCAGGAAATCTCTGTGGGGGACTTGGAAACCCTAGCAATAAGCCTCTACCAGGTTTGGGATGCTGCAGTTCCATATACAATCACTCTACTTATTCCAACTCAAGATGTGTTCAAGAAACAATTCTCTACCACACCCAGTGTTTCAGGTTGTCTGCCAACTCTCCTTGCCTGTAATAAGCAGCTCACCCCACTCCTGCCATAGTTATAACTTAACCAGGCCTAGTTATATCCCACCCCTAGTGATATTATGAAGCAAGTGAGTGCCTCCCATAACCAGAAAACCAAAGAATAGCTGCTTGATCTCAAAGCAATAGCAAATCCCACAATATCTCATGGGCAGGCAGATAACATATAATTGCCCTAGGATTGTCTGGTCCAGTTGTCACACCAGTGGGGGAACTGGGGAGGCATTCTGGGACTGGACGTGGGACATTGTATGACTTAGGCATGCTAATTTCCCTCAAACGAAAGAGCTTTGCTCAAAAACCAGAGCTTGACCCCCCCCCCCGCCCCATGTCACCAACACTGCTATGTCACTTCCAGGGATGTCAGTACATTCTGCATGATGTTGCTGTTTGGGGAGGTGGGGAGAATTTCCTCCTGCTGGCCAACTGGTTGCTGGTGTTCATGAGCCCACAAAAGCATGGGACCCCCCCTCCTGGGGAATGGTAATCCTACCATGCCCCCTTTCCACCAAAATAAGTTCCCAGTGGTGAGCATCAAATATTTCAACATTAAAATAATGTATTTATAAAATAATTCAATAAAAAAATGGACACACATGACACCAAAGTAAGCAAAAATGGCCAATAATAATTATTGGACATTTGCCAAACAAACAAAAGCATCTTCACCCACTGGTGGAAAATGACAATATAGGGAGATGGACACATCTCCCTGGAGAAAAAAGTTCCACATTTTGGTGCGTTTACCAAGAATGTCTTTACTCAGGTTGTCACCAGTCTAGTTTCAGATGATACAGGGGCCTCTAAAGCAGGGCCTCCAAAGGTGACTAGTGTGGATGGGTAGATTCATCTTAGAGAAGGCAGTCCTTAAGGTATGCTGGCCATAGGCCATATAAAGCACCATGAACTGGACCCAGAAGTAAATTGGAAGTCACTGTAGATAGAACAAGGCATGGCATTTTTTACAGTCATAATAAGGGAGAGCTATGTAAAGGAATTTCATTCCAGATGACCTAAATTGAATATGGGATCAATCCACAAAGTGTTTATTTTTCTTTTGCAGCATCTCAGCTAGTTTTCTTTGGAAAGGCACAGAAAAACATGTGGTTTAAATTATTTTTATAAAGTTTGTTAATGGAACCAGAACATATATATATATATATATATATATATGTGTGTGTGTGTGTGTGTGTGTGTGTGTGTGTGTTATATATGTTATATATATATGTTATATAACATATATATATATATATAGTTATAATTTAGTTATAACATATATATATATATATATATATGTGTGTGTGTGTGTGTGTGTTATATATGTTATATATATATGTTATATAACATATATATATATATATATAGTTATAATTTAGTTATAACATATATATATATATGCTGAAAACAATATATTGATTCTTTGCCCAGTTGTTGGCACACACTAGTTGCAGCCTGAAATCATTATGCCTGGCATTGATGCAGCAGGAATAGTGCAATCCTAAACACAGTTACACCCTAGGTGTTGGTCTGAAGCAATAGAACAAAGTTCTATTAACAAAGTCTTTAATATGCTACTGGGCTCCAACTTTGTTCTACAGTTACATCCTGACCTTGATAGCCCAGGCCAGCCCAATCTTGTCAGATTTCAGAAGATAAGCAGGATCAGCCCTGACTAGTATTTGGTTGAGAGATCTCCAAGGAATAGCAGAGTCATGATGCTGAGGCAGGCAATGACAAACCACCTCTGAACGTCTGTTGCCTTGAAAACCCAATACCATAAATCAGCTGTGACTTGACAGCACTTCAACCACCACCAAGTACAGTTACACCCTCCTAAATCCACTGAAGTCAATCAGTTTTTAAGGGGGTAATGCTGCGTAGGACTGTACTGCAAATCTTCTGTGATGTCTGAAGCATGTATAAGTGGCTGTTGTGAGAGACCCTTGAGGAAACATTCTATACTAACCAACATTTTACCACCCTCTTTGCAGTACAGAAGCATACTATGCAGGTCCAAAACAATGTTTGTTGATTGTTTGCATGATTTTTGACCAAGACAAAATGTACCATATTTTTCGCACCATAAGGCACTCCGGAGGATAGGACGCACCTTCCTCCTGGGGGGGGCGATCCGCTGCCTCTTCCTCTGATCCGGCGCTTCCCCCGCGCCTGCCTGCCTGGCTCCATCTTCTTCAGGCAAGCGCTGGGATCGCTCCACGTGGCCCCAGTGCTTCGCAAGCGCCGGCTGCGGAGGGGGCACCGTGCTTCCTCCTTGCCTGTCTGCCTGTCTTCTGCTGTGATGTTTAAAGCAAGCGCTGGGATCGCTCCCTCCCCACTCCAATCCCAGCGCTTGCTTTAAACATCACAGCTGAAGGCAGGCACACAGGCAAGTAGGAAGCACCCGCCCCCTCCGCAAACCCAGCGCTTTGCGAGCGCCGGCTGTGAAGAGGGCAGCGTGCTTTCTCCTTGCCTGTGTGCCTGCCTTCAGCTGTGATGTTTAAAGCAAGCTCCCTCCCCCCTCCGATCCCAGCGCTTGCTTTAAACATCACAGCTGATGCCAGGCACACAGGCAAGGAGGAAGCACGGTGCCCCCTCCGCAGCCGGCGCTTGCGAAGTGCTGGGGCCACGTGGAGCGATCCCAGCGCTTGCCTGAAGAAGATGGAGCCAGGCAGGCAGGCGTGGGGGAAGCGCCGGATCGGAGGAAGAGGCAGCAGATCGCCCCCCCCTGAAGGTACATACCTTCGGACCATAAGATGCACACACTTTCCCCCCACTTTTTTTGGGGGGGGGAGTGCGTCTTATAGTCCGAAATATATGGTAATTAAATAATAGATAAAAACTTTTGTTTGTAAGTTTTCCTAATTATTGTAGACATTTTCCACTAAAGAAAATACATAGAATCATAGAGCTGGAAGGTACCTCCAGGGTCATCTAGACCAACCCCTGAACTATGCAAGAAATTCACAAGTACCTTCCCCTCACACATCCCCAGTGACCCCTTGCTCCATGCTCAGAAGATAGTAAAAAAGTCCAGATTTCTGGCTTGGAGAAAAACTACTTGTATGCTCTTACGACATATAGCTTTGCCCCCCCAGTTGGAATGAAGAGGCAGACACAAGTGTTGGGTTTTAAACCGAGCCGCTTTATTAAACCATTAATTAACTGTAACTGGCAGGGGGGTGAAAACCTGAACCAGACAAGCCCTGGGGTCAACCCCGGACCCCGCCTTGTCCAAAGGGCGAGCCACCCTGCCCCCAGCACAAGCCCGCCGTATTCGGGTTGTAGCTGAGCGGCCAGGCCTCCAGCCATACACCACCTGGGCCGGCATCAATCCCCATGGAAAGATCCGCCCAGGTGAGGCTCCCTGTGATCTGCATTCCCTGCACTGAGCCGTGTAGCCCATCTACGGTTCATACAGACCACCGCACCAACGGTGCTAGGCCATAGGTGCTCCCCTGGAAAACCCTGTGGCCAAACCTCCTCCAGCCACCGCCAATGCCAAGCCTCTGCTTAGGCATTAGCGCCCCAACGGGTGGCCCAGAGCCAACCGCAAACCCT
This sequence comes from Heteronotia binoei, assembly GCF_032191835.1. Lineage (NCBI taxonomy): Eukaryota > Metazoa > Chordata > Lepidosauria > Squamata > Gekkonidae > Heteronotia > Heteronotia binoei. The sequence continues at coordinate 41,322,616 of NC_083237.1, read as the reverse complement.
GCCGTATCTCGTCTAAAAAAGGCCCGGTTGCCCAACTCCGAAAGATGAACACCATCCGGCCGATACAGGTCAGCCTGCACCACACGTATGGCCGGATGAGAGAGAAAATCCCCGAGCCCTTCTCCATGGCTTTCTACAGGGCCATTGGCCTTGCACCTAATACACTCTATCCCACCAGGTGAAAGGGGGGCACCTCCGACTCTCGCGTGGCAATCTAGCTGACCACACCAGGACCAGCCAGAAAGGACAAGCCCTGGGGTCACCACCGGACCCCGCCTTGTCCAAAGGGCGAGCCACCCTGCCCCCAGCACAAGCCCGCTGTATTCGGGTTGTAGCTGAGCGGCCAGGCCCCCAGCCATTCACCACCTGGGCTAGCGTCAACCCCCCATGGAAAGATACGCACAGGTGAGGCTGTTCAGTGAACTGTAGTCCCCGCACTGAGCCGTGTAGCCCATCTGCGGTTTTTACCGTCCACCTGCACCCATGGTGCTAGGCCGTAGGTGCTCCCCTGAAGCCACCTAAGCGAATGACCCAGATGTGCAGAGGAGGTGCCCTGCCTCTCCCCGCACTACGGCCAACACTGGCCCTTCGGCGACCCGGCCATTCCCCAACTGCCCCGTCAATGAAGCCCAGCCGGGTGCCCGTTGGAGACCGCCTGGCTTGATGGGCCGCCTGGAACGCCCGGCTGTGCGCACAGATGAGAACGCGCTACCTCTCACTATGAGCCACAGCACCTGGAAAACAGAAAAAATTGTCAGAACAGGTAATAACTGATAGGCGATAAAACCATCGCCCTCCAAAAAATCGCCCTCCAAAGGTGACCCCTCGGCAACCAATGGGCGCACCTGATCCGAAAGGTTGCCACCCTCCAAGGGCCAACCATGCTATTAGTAAGTTTTCATCAGCAAACCCATGGGCTTTACCAATAAAGGCCAACGTCGCCAGTTGGCCCCAATAGTCCTCAACTCCAGACCTATCTCACTGCAACACGTAGGATTGCATAATATGAGCCGTCGAAATTGACCAGTAATCCTGCAGCACCGCGGCCTTATGCAACTCCTGGAATAGGAAGGCCGCGCTACCGTAAACCCCTCTGGTACTGGGTGCCAAAGCCAGCTGAATTTCCCTACCAGCATCAGCTTCCCAAATTAACAGAGTTCCAGGGGGAATCGCGCCGGCCACGAGTCCACTTCCGGGGCGAGCTGCCGAAGCACTACATCTAATGGTGAAATAGAGCGTCCGCCGCCCCATGCAGCCTCCGGGTACATGCCCAGCCAGGAACCAAATGTTCCTCCGGAGGTAACGAAGTATGAATAACCTAACCAGGTTCATAACCGACATGCTTAGAGGTCAAGGAGTTGATAACATGTACTACCGCCATGTTGTCACCCCAGACAAACCCAAAATGGACAGGGAGTAGCTCACCCCAAGGCTAAACGGCCATTAGAATAGGGAAAAGATTCCAAAAATGGCAGGTCCCTACAGAACCCGCTGACCAACGCAGGTGCCCCTAGCATCCCAAATACGCCTCCAAGAGGCCCCAGCAGGTGCCACCACTTTGGGTGCAAAGTCAAGGTGCCAACCACCTGCAGTAATTAGAGCAGCGACACCCTGCGTTGCCCGCCAAGGGCAGCCAACCGGCCCCTAAGGTCAGCAACCTTATCCTCCGGCAGCCGAAATGTCCACTGGTGGGTATCGAGCTCAACGCCTAAGGAATGTAAGCACCGTACTGGGCCCCTCAGTATTCTCGTACGCCAAAGGTACCCCCAGCTTGATGGCCAACTCCAGAAAAGCATTTAAGAGCCAGGCACATCCTTATGCCTGCTGGACCGACAAAAGGTAGGCGCCCCGTTAGTGCGCCATGTCGTTAAGCCCGGTCCTGTCCCATAATGACCACTCCACCAAGAAGCCAAAGCGCTTAAATGCCGCGCAGGAGACCGGGCACCCCATCAGGAGGACCAAATCCATTTCAATTTTGCTCTCCAACAAAAACCCAGGAACTCAAAATCCTTGTGATGAACTGGCGAGGGCGAAATGCCGCCTTAATGCCGCGTAACGCCGACGCAGCCCCATCACCACAAACCCCACAGCACTTTAACCGACCGGTCAAAGGAAGCCGGGGCACCTACCACCAGGCCGCGGCTTTGACCTAATACAGGTAGAGAAGGCGTGATCCACCCTGCCAGGTGAACACTCGTGCTAGAAATTGCAGGGTTCCTACCCTACACACCAGGCACTGCCTAGTGCCCACGCCTCGCACACCAGGCCACGCCCCCAGTATATGTGCATACTGCTACCCCCCCACAGTGCGAAATGCCAGGGGGGGGCGACACGGCGGGAACGGCAGGAGCCACCACCGGAGCAGCCTGTGACCCAAGGCCGGTAAGCCTGAACTACCCAATGCGGACCATAGGGGGCCACCCTCTGCCTGCCCCAAGCCCAAGGCGGCCCGAAACCCCCCCGCTCGGTGGGAGTCATGGACCGCTCAGAGCCCCACCCCCCGAAGCCAGGGGGTGGCATTCGAATAGGACCGCAGGGCCGCCCCCGCGTCTGCTGCAACGGGAACTTACCACCAATACCCAGGGCATTCCAGCCCTTCCTGGGGTCTGCTGCACTCTGCCTCCGGACACGCCGCCGCTCACCTGTTCACCAGACGGACCCTCGTCCGGGCCATCCACCTGATCCGATTCCAATTGAGGTGCGGGCCCAGGTGCGCCACCCTGCGAAGCAGTCAGGCGGGCAAGTATCGCCGTCTCAAAAGCTAGCGGCCACGAGCACCAAGATGCGCTACGACGCCCCTCCCGAATGGGAGTACCCCTGTCAACTTTTTCCTGCTCGAGGGCCACTAACTGGCTTATAATGGCCCTCCTGACCCACTTCCCCTGCCCCGGCTCTTCAACCGGGCCGGGCTGCAGGCCTCGCCCCCAGGCCCGACGTGCGGGCTGAATGCCCTTAGACCTGCCCTTCTCTATCATGGGTGCCATCAGGACACCTCTAATCCGCAGCCAGGCCCACAGCAGTAACTGTGCAAGACTTTCCCCGCCGGTCCCAAGTTCCCCCGTCAAGCCTAAATGACACAATACGTGTATGGGTGCCCGCAAAGTCAATCAGCCCCGTAGCCCCCCGACCCAACAGGGGAGAAAAAGATCAAGCAAGACCCCAAGCAGCACCGAGATGGAATGCTGAGTCAACCTCGAGCCGGCCACCTGAACACCCGGCCCCCGCCAGGGATCGAACCCAGATCATGAGCAGAACCCGGGACTGCAGAACCGCAGTGTCAACACTCTGCATCGAGGGGCTCATCCAACCCATTCCAACCGCCGGCTGGCACAGTGTAAATATGAGGGGGGTGGGGGTGCTTAACCGCGTCGACCACCCTGAAGCGCAGTGCCGTCCCTCCCATATGGGAGCCCCTATGGCAACCCTTTGTTGCACAAGACCCTCCAGTTGTCGGATGATGGCAACCGGACCCGCTGCCCTTGACCTGGGTCCTAGGTGCCATACTAATGTCCTTGGTCTCAGCTTTGAACACACCACAGTAACCCTAATAAGCTTTTCAGCAACCTTGAACTGCCCCACAACTATACCCTCGCCAATAATAATACTAAAAACTGGGGGGGGGGGCAATGTGTTTTAGCTGCCTTACATTAAAGCAGACCCAAGTCCATAAAAGCCAGCACTGTACACACAGACTGGCAGCAGCTCACCAACGACTCCAGCTGAGGTTTCTTAACGCCCATTTTCCTGGGCGCATATATATATATATATATATATATATATACACACACACACATACATATATTTTTATTTTATTTTAGTTGGAGATGCTGGGGATTGAACCTGGGACCATCTGCTTGCCCAGCAGGTGCTCTACCACTGAGCCACCGTCCCTGCCCCTGCTATGAGATGTGCCGCCCGTCCCATTAATAAAACTTGCAAGCATCAGCTTAAAAGATGTTGGGCACAGTTTTCAAAAGCACCCTGTGGCTGCTTGGGGAGAAAACAAACAGGAAGGAGGGGTGGGAGGGAAAGTCAAGGCCGGGCCCCACACAGCTACTTGTATGCCTAAAGGCACAATAAATTAACGAGAGGGGTAGTGAGCACGGGGAACGGGCATCTGACTGAAAACCCGATACCAAAACCTCACTCTCACCACTCAAGTGGTATATAAAACTCGAACTACCCGGCCACACACGAGTCCCCCGTATCGCTTTAGCCACCCTGGGACTGTGGAAACAGTCTAAATCCAAACAGGCGGGCCCAGGCTAGCCAGCCAGGGAAGAAAAGAGGGGGGCGGGGTAGGTAATGATTCACCCCCCACCAGGCAACCACAAGCCCAGTTCCCCCACCAAAGGAGCAGCACATTGTTTGACACTGGCAGCCCTAGAATCAAAGGTCTCTATGAATCCAAGATCTTTTACCCTTTCACAACAGCTGCCCTGGCTGCAGACTCCCTGCACCCAAGGGAAAGGAGGGTGGAATGAGGGGGGGGGGTGCTTAGAGGAACGAGCCTCAGCACCCGTCACCCCAGCAACCACGTAGGTGGGCTCAGGCCAACGGGCCAGAAAAGGAAGAGGGGGGGCCTTGCAAGCAATTATCCACCCCCAATCAGGTACCCCCAACCAGGTACCCCCAAGCCGACTTCTTCCCCACCAAAGCTCAGTGTTTTATGGGCCCCAGATGGCCCAAGGCCCAACTCCGTCAGAGCACCAACAAGGAATGCTACAGCCTTATAACTGGCCCAGCGCGTGCGACCCGCCCCAATAAAAGGGGACCGCTGCGCGCTTCCCTCCTCAGCAGGAAAGAAAAGTGGCCACCAACACTGCCTATCGGAGCGCTGCCCAGAAACGGCCCCTGAAACCCAAGGGGCGAGGGAATGCTGAGCGCCGCGCTGGCCTCTGCTCAGGCCGCTAACCGCCCCGCCGCGCTACAGACTATTCGGCCACGCAAGCGCTGCTTCACCCGCCGCACGCGCTCCTTGCAGCCCGAAGGGCTGAGGGATGACGGGGACGCTGCGTTAGCTTCCCCCACTTAGGCCACCCAAGCCGCAAACCCGACTCAGCCTCGCAAGGGCAGAGCAGCAGGCCGCCCGTGACGTCGCCCGATGAGTGAAGGAGCCAGGCCGCGCCGCTCTACAGCTCCCGACAAGGTCCCTCTACTACTCGACGCCCGTCGGCCGCATGTGGCTCTCAACACAGAGAGCCAAAAGAACTGCGTGCAAGAGGGCAGGAGCCGGGGCTTATATAGCCCCGACTCCACGCCCCAGCAAGCACCCGTATATCGGGTGATGCTGCCTCTCCCTCCTTCCAGGAAGGAGCAAAGACGGCCCCCAGCCTGAATGCCGGCAAGCCGGCTTGGCTGGGGAGGGGCCGGACCTTTTCTTTATTGATGCATGTTTCCCATTTCAGATAGGGCAGAGTGCTCTTGATGCCCAGATGATCAATATGCAAACAAAAACCAGAATTCATGTAGTTCTAGGATTGTAAGCTTCTTGCACTATAAAGAATCTTTGAGAACTGGTCTAGGAATTAGTGCTTTTTCATTGTCTTTCACCACAGTTCTGGTACTGGGAATTTTTATAAAACACCACAACTCTCCTATAGTTAAAGCAAACAACTGGAAACTCACCTATATCCTTCTCATCTCCCTTCTGCTCTGCGTCCTTTGTGCTTTCCTGTTCATTAGTCAACTCGTACAAGTGACCTGCCTCCTCCAACAAACAGCTTTTGGCATCATCTTCTCCATTGCATGAAGAAATTATATTGGACTGTAATGAAGGGTCTCCTACCATGTTTTACTATCTCTTGGGCTACATGGACATTTTGGCTTTATGTAGCCTCACAGTAGCTTTCTTTTCCAGGAAGTTTCCAGATGGTTTAAATGAAGCCAAGTTCATTACTTTCAGCATGTTGGTCTTTTGCAGTGTTTGGCTATTGTTTATTCCAACTTACCTGAGCTATTGTTTATTCCAACTTTCCTGTGCCTTACAGTATGTTCTTTTGGGGAGATTTCTGTGGGAGGCCTGGGTGGCCAAGAAGGGTGTGTGGGTTTTTTCAGCCGGGAGGGGCAGGGAGTGGGCATTCCAGTACCTGAGTAAGTTGGAATAAACTAACTACCTTTTTGTTTTCCCATTAGAAACTTTTTTCTTCTAAATTGTAAGAGATCCAAAAATAAAGCTGGCATCCCTGGGTTGATATAAGGGGTGTTAAAGAAGTAGGGAGGTATCCAGCTATTGCAATTTCCCCTCATAAAACACCTAATAAAAACAATCACATTCTCAAGCAGACAAAAATAATCTTGATCATGCAGCCTGCAGCATAGCTGCTAGGCTGCTTGGATCTGTTTGCCCACCAGGGCGGGAAGAGATGGAGATCACCCGTTTGGGCGCGCTTTGCTGGGGGCGGGGTTTAGCCGCTTTAACGGCTAGCTCCCCATCCCCTCGTGTCAGTCCCTCGTCGATCAGTGCGTTGGTCGGGAGGCTGTCTTCACGGGGCTTCTTGTCTGTCTGTGCGTTTGTCAGGAGGCTGGATTTCGTCGCGGGGCTTCTTTGTCATCGAGAGTGTCCAGGGTTCCTTGAGCAGCTTGCGAGGCGCGGCGGCAGCAGCTTTGTTCAGCGGACGGAGTGACGTTGGCTGCCTGAGTTGTGCCGGGGGCTGGGTGTTCAGCGTTGGGGAGGCCTGGTCGGTTGGAGTTGGAGGGTGGTTGTCTGGTGTTTTTTGCTCCTGCATATTGTGTGTTCCACACATATATTGCAGTTTAAGCTCTACTCACAAACTGGGATAGATCCTGGTGGAAGCTTGGGTCAGGTGATGGGCTTAAGGTTGCCTCAGTCTTCATTGATCGTGGGGGTGATTGGCCATTGGTGTAAGGTGGGAGGTGGAGTCCGTTGAAACCCCCCCACCCTTGGTTATAGTGGATTAGCCTTCTTAGGCTGTGTGGTAGCTGGGGCTGTTGCTAGGCAGTTTGGGTGGCCATTTTAGGTTCCTTAGGGAAGGGGCAGAAAGGCAGTTGGGCGGCCGTTTTGAGGTGCCTTTTATAAGGAAGGTGGTTGTGGCCATTTTGGTGGTTTTCTGGGTTGTAGTCTTGTGGCAAAATGGCTGGGGGTAAAGGTTCAGGCAAGTCGAAAGGTAAGAAGCCTGCACCCAGACCATCTAAAGTGCCTGCTAAGAGGCACCACCCCCGTCATCCTCTTTGGATGATGAGGGTGAAGTGGCAGTAGATTATAATATTCTGAGCAGGCTGAGGGCCTTAGAGCAGGTGTTGGGTGTTCCTTCCTTGAGTGGGGGGGGGGGGAGGAGATGTGAGGCAATCCAAAAAGGCGAGGCAGGCTAACATTCTCACCAGCTTGTCCATTCTTGAGGGCAGGTCTGGTGGCATCGTGCTTGGCAAGGATGCCAATTTCTGTGGCCCTGATTCAGGTGCGGTGGAGGCGGCGGGGATGTCAGGCATCGGTTTGCCAGTGGTGCCTGCTGGACTTGGAGGTAGGTTTGGTGATGGTTTGCAAGTTGGGTCCGAGCAGGTTTGGCCATGGGGGACATGGGGACCTGCTTCGGCAGCCGGGCAGGGTGCCTCAGGGATAAGCTTAGGTGTGCCTACTCCTTCTGGGGCAGGGCTGGTGCAAAATTGGGCATGGCCAGGGGGGCAGGGCATACCTTGTGTGCATCCAGGTACAGGGCAGATGAACTTGTCAGGTCCCATTTTGGGAGCACTATCTCAGTATGGGATGGTGCCTTTTACAGCCTTGCCTTTTGGGGAGGTTGCTCTGGCACTCGGGGACCATTTGCTTCCTGCCACAAGGGAGAAAATTTTAAAGGGAGAATATGTGGACATATTTTCTCTTCTTTATCGGGAGTTAGAGAAAAAAGACAAAGAGGAATTAGATGAGAAGGAGAAGGAGAAGTTAAGGAAACGAAAAGTTGACAGAACATGGGCTAATTGGCTGCCTGGGTTCTGTATTTACGCCGGGGTGATTGCTAGGGCGCAGTCGTGGCGGGCGGCATCCTTGTTTCAATACTTGGACATAATTTATAAGGGCTATACGGCCTTTAGTGGACCGGCCTGGATACAGTATGACCAGGAATTTAGGATGAGGGCTGCTCTATATCCGTCCCTCCAGTGGGATCGGATTCATCAGCAGCTTTGGCTGCAGTTATGTCCCTGGCTAGGCCTAACCTGGGTGACCAATCAGATAGCGGTCATTTAGTGAGTAGGTCGTCCACATCTGCTTCGTTAAGCTCTCCCCGCGGTACAGCGGGGCAGGCAGTTCAACCCCGCTTGCTCTGCTGGGAGTTTGGATTCCTTGGGGTGTGTAATAGAAAGGCATGCTAGTTTAAGCATGAGTGCTCCATGTGTGGTGGATCCCATGCCTTTGACAGCTGCCCTAAAGCCCAGGGGCGCAAGAATTCTAAGAGGCCCGGGGGGAGTGAAGGAGCTTTTCCAGCCAAGAAAGGGCCCAGCCCGATAAGGGTGGGACCGCTTTTGCGGTGGCTGGCTAGGTATCCTAGGAGGGTTGACGATTTGTACTTGTTGGAAGGTTTCAAGTTTGGGTTTAGGATCCCTTTTCAGGGGCCTCGAGTTCCGTTCATGTCTGGAAATCTTAAATCAGGGTTTGGAACAGGTTGTTAGGGACAAGATCGCCAAGGAGTTGGCTGAGGGAAGGATTCTTAGTCCTTTTTTGCAGCCTCCAGTGACTACTTTGAGAGTCTCGCCTTTAGGTGTGGTGCCTAAAAAGACGCCTGGTGAATTTCATTTGATTCACCATTTGTCTTTTCCTAAAGGTCGGTCAGTGAATGATGGGATTCCGGAGCATTTGTGCTCTGTTAGGTACACCAGCTTCGACCAGGCCATCGCCGTGGTGAGGCGTTGCGGGGTGGGGACAGAATTGGCAAAATGCGATATTAAGTCTGCATTTCGCCTTTTGCCTGTCCACCCTGATGATTTTGACCTCTTAGGGTTTTCTTTTGAGGGCCAATTTTACATGGATAGAGCATTGCCAATGGGCTGCTCTGTGTCATGTTCTGCTTTTGAGCGTTTCAGCACGTTTTTAGAATGTGCTGTGCGGGAGAAAGTGGGTTTGCAGGATGTCGTTCATTATTTGGATTACTACCTGTTTGTGGGGCCTGAGGGGACAGGGCATTGTGGGCAGCTGCTGGCAGGTTTTCCTGAGCTGACTGCTGAACTTGGGGTCCCCTTAGCGCCGGAAAAAACGGAAGGTCCAACCCAGAGGTTGACCTTTCTGGGGATTGAGATTAACATGATTGATCAGTTGTCTAGGGTGCCTTTTCAGAAAGTAGTGGAGCTGAGGGCTAGGATTGATGCCTTTCTCCTTAAGAAGAAGGTCACTTTGCTGGAGTTGCAGCAGTTAGTGGGGCACCTCAACTTTGCTTGCAAAGTGGTTGCTCCGGGAAGGGCTTTTCTTAGGAGGCTGTGTGATGCTATGGTAGGGTTACGCTTGCCTCAGCATAGAACTAGGGTTACCTGCAGCATGAGAGATGATCTGAGGGTTTGGCAGGATTTTTTGGAGTCCTTTAATGGAGTCTCCTTTTGGAGCGAAGACTTGAGGCTGAGCTCCAGGTCACGTCTGATGCTGCAGGATCTTTAGGCTTTGGAGTCTATTTTCGCGGATATTGGTGCACGGATGTTTGGCCTGATTCCTGGATACAGGTAGGAGTGAACTGAGATCTTACGTTTCTCAAGTTCTTTCCCATTTTAGTCGCGGTTTGGCTGTGGGGGAAGGATATGGCCAGTCACACTGTGCATTTTTGGTGTGATAATATGGCAGTGGTCCACGTCATTAATTCCCTTTCATCCAAATCGGGGCGGGTTATGAGATTGGTGAGGGCCTTCACTCTGCACTGTTTGTGGCTTAATATATTGTTTTTAGCCAGCCATGTTCCTGGGGTGAGTAATGGGGTGGCTGACGCTCTATCTCATAAACAGATGGAGAGGTTTCATCAGCTGGCCCCGGAGGCAGACGGATAGCCGGTGCCAGTGCCCCAGGAGTTATGGCGGATTGGAGAGCCGAAGCCTGCAGAGCGATAGGTCTGGCCATTGCACCTAGTACTCAGAAGTCTTATGAACGGGCTGTGCGGCAGTTTGAAGACTTTCGGGCTGAGGTAGGGTATCGCAGGGTTTGGCCCCTCCCGGTAGAGGAATTGCTCCATTACTGTGTTTCGCTACGAGGTAAGAGGTTGGCCGTGCGATCTATTAGGGGGTGCCTGTCTGCATTGGCTTTTGCAAGTAAGGCGCTTGGTTATAGGGAGGATACAGCAGATTTTCGTCTTCAAAAGATGTTGGAAGGGTGGTCTAGAGAGGCCAGGCCCAGGGTTGATACGCGGAATCTGGTGTCTCCGTCGATTCAGCAGGGTTTGAAGAGGGTGTGGGACATGGTGTGTGCCTCGCCTTTTGAGGCATGTTTATTTCACGCTGCGTCCTTGTTAGCCTTTTTTAGCTCTTAGAGTGAGTGAGCTAGTAGCTCACTCTAGAAATGATGTTTCTGGTAGAGCTTTTCAGTTGAGGGATTTGAGGTTGTTTGGGGGTAAGGCAGTCATTACTGTCTGTTGCTCGAAGACGGATCAGTTGCAGCGGTGTACTGTGCTCGAGCTTGGTAGTTGTTCAGAGCTTGAGCTGTGTCCAGTTAATAATAATATATAATAATCCTAGAAGCTCAGATAAAATACATACCACAAGTTAGGAAAGGCGCAAACAGGTATAAGAAGAGGCCAGCATGGTTAACAAACAAAGTAATGGAAGCTGTAAAAGGTAAGAAGGACTCCTTTAAGCAGTGGAAAACCAGTCCTAGTGAGATTAATAAAAGGGAACACAGGCAGTGGCAAATCAAATGCAAGACGGTGATCAGGCAGGCAAAAAGGGACTATGAGGAGCATATTGCAAAAAACATAAAGACCAACAATAAAAATTTCTTCAAATATATTAGAAGTAGGAAACCAGCCAGGGAAGCAGTGGGGCCCTTGGATGACCATGGGGTAAAAGGATTACTGAAGGAGGATGGGGAAATGCCTGAGAAGCTGAATGCATTTTTTGCCTCTGTCTTCACCGTGGAAGATGAGAAGTGTTTGCCTGCCCCAGAACCACTAATATTGGAAGGGGTGTTGAAAGACCTGAGTCAGATTGAGGTGACAAAAGAGGAGGTCCTACAACGAATAGACAAATTAAAAACTAATAAGTCACCGGGTCCGGATGGCATACATCCGAGAGTTCTGAAAGAACTCAAAGTTGAACTTGTGGATCTTCTAACAAAAATCTGTAATCTTTCATTGAAATCTGCCTCTGTTCCTGAGGACTGGAAGGTAGCAAATGTCACCCCCATCTTTAAAAAGGGTTCCAGAGGAGATCCGGGAAATTACAGACCAGTCAGTCTGACTTCAATACCGGGAAAGTTGGTAGAAACCATTATCAAGGACAGAATGAGTAGGCACATTGATGAACACGGGTTATTGAGGAAGACTCAGCATGGGTTCTGTAGGGGAAGATCTTGCCTCACTAACCTGTTATATTTCTTTGAGGGGGTGAACAAACATGTGGACAAAGAAGACCCGATAGATGTTGTTTACCTTGACTTCCAGAAAGCTTTTGATAAAGTTCCTCATCAAAGGCTCCTTAGAAAGCTTGAGAGTCATGGAGTAAAAGGACAGGTCCTCTTGTGGATCAAAAACTGGCTGAGTAATAGGAAGCAGAGAGTAAGTATAAATGGGCAGTCTTCGCAGTGGAGGACGGTAAGCAGTGGGGTGCCGCAGGGCTCGGTACTGGGTCCCATGCTCTTTAACTTGTTCATAAATGATTTAGAGTTGGGAGTGAGCAGTGAAGTGGCCAAGTTTGCGGATGACACTAAATTGTTCAGGGTGGTGAGAACCAGAGAGGATTGTGAGGAACTCCAAAGGGATCTGTTGAGGCTGGGTGAGTGGGCATCAATGTGGCAGATGCGGTTCAATGTGGCCAAGTGCAAAGTAATGCACATTGGGGCCAAGAATCCCAGCTACAAATACAAGCTGATGGGGTGTGAACTGGCAGAGACTGACCATGAGAGAGATCTTGGGGTCGTGGTAGATAATTCACTGAAAATGTCAAGACAGTGTGCGTTTGCAATAAAAAAGGCCAATGCTATGCTGGGAATTATTAGGAAGGGAATTGAAAACAAATCAGCCAGTATCATAATGCCCCTGTATAAATCGATGGTGCAGTCTCATTTGGAGTACTGTGTGCAGTTCTGGTCGCCGCACCTCAAAAAGGATATTATAGCATTGGAGAAAGTTCAGAAAAGGGCAACTAGAATGATTAAAGGGCTGGAACACCTTCCCTATGAAGAAAGGTTGAAACGCTTAGGGCTCTTTAGCTTGGAGAAACGTCGACTGAGGGGTGACATGATAGAGGTTTACAAGATAATGCATGGGATGGAGAAAGTAGAGAAAGAAGTACTTTTCTCCCTTTCTCCCAATACAAGAACTCGTGGGCATTCGATGAAATTGCTGAGCAGACAGGTTAAAACGGATAAAAGGAAGTACTTCTTCACCCAAAGGGTGATTAACATGTGGAATTCACTGCCACAGGAGGTGGTGGTGGCCACAAGCATGGCCACCTTCAAGAGGGGGTTAGATAAAAATATGGAGCAGAGGTCCATCAGTGGCTATTAGCCACAGTGTGTGTGTGTGTGTGTATATATATATATATATTGGCCGCTGTGTGACACAGAATGTTGGACTGGATGGGCCATTGGCCTGATCTAACGTGGCTTCTCTTATGTTCTTATGTAATAATAAAATTTTATTTATATCCCGCCCTCCCCGCCTAAGCAGGCTCATGGCGGCAAACAACATCCATAAAATATACAATACAATAAATATACAAGACTTCAAAATCAGCATTATCCCAAACAATTCTAAGTTCACATTTGACATGATTTGACAGTAACAGTGATGTTCCTGGCGCTATTTTTGTCAGTTTACATGATAGTGAGGGTCCCTAGGCAAAGTAATTTTGGCGGATCCATTCGTTTAGTAATCATAAATCAGCAGTCTGTAAAAGCCGACCTAAAAAGGATGGTCTTGCAGGCCCTGCGGAATTGGTCAAGACTTCGCAGGGCCTGCATCTCTTCCGGGAGCTGGTTCCATAGGCATGGAGCTGCGATGGAAAAGGCCCGTGCGCGGGTGTTCTGCAGTTTGGCCTCTTTTGGCCCAGGGATAGTCAGCTCTCTGGGGCTCGTATGGGGAAAGACGGTCCTTCAGGTAGGCAGGTCCTCGGCCATATAGGGCTTTAAAGATAACAACCAGCACTTTGTAGTGAACCCGATATGTAACTGGCAGCCAGTGCAGTTCATGCAGCCCCGGCTGTATGTGCTCCCACTTCGGGAGCCCTAGCAACAGCCTAGCCGCCGCGTTCTGCACTAGCTGCAGCTTCCGGGTTCGGCACAAAGGCAGCCCCATGTAGAGGACATTACAGTAGTCCAGTCTTGAGGTGACCATCGCATGAATCACTGTTGCTAGGTCCCAACGCTCTAGGTAAGGGGCCAACTGCCTTGCCCGCTTCAGATGCAAAAACACTGACTTGGCAGTGGCTGCTATCTGGGCTTCCATTAATAGTGAAGGCTCCAGTAGAACTCCCAGGCTCTTGACTTGGTGCGCCGCTTTCAGCGGCACACCGTTGAAAACCGGGAGAGGTATTTCCCTCCCCAGAGCACTGCGGCCCACGCAAAGGACCTCTGTCTTCGTTGGGTTCAGCTTCAGCCCACTCAGCCTAAGCCACGTTGCCACAGCCTGCAGTGCCTGATCCAGATTCCCTGGGGCGCAGCCATGCCGGTCGTCCATTAGCAGATAGAGCTGGGTGTCATCTGCATATTGATGACAACCCAGCCCAAACCTCCGGGCAATCTGGGCAAGGGGGCGCATATAGATGTTAAATAACATCGGGGAGAGAACTGCTCCCTGGGGCACCCCACAGTCTAGTGTGAGCCTCTGGGACCACTCGCTCCCGATCGCCACCCTTTGTCCCCGATCCTTGAGGAAGGAGGAAAGCCATTGTAGGGCCAACCCCTTAACCCCTATATCGGCGAGGCGGAGGGTCAGTAGCTGATGGTCGACTGTCTCAAACACCGCCGACAGGTCTAATAACATCAGCACTGCGATGCCACCTCGATCCAGTTGCCGTTGGAGGTTATCTACCAAGGCGACCAGCACTGTCTCCGTCCCATGGCCCGGCTCAAAGCCAGACTGGCAAGGGTCTAGGATGGAAGCATTATCCAGAAACCTCTGCAGCTGCAACGCCACTGCCCTCTCAATAATTTTACCTAAAAACGGTAAATTAGACACCAGTCAGTAATTTGCCAATTTGGCCGGGTCTGCTGTACATTTTTTCAGGAGGGGGTGGACCAAGGCCTCTTTCAGAGGTGTTGGAAAGCGCCTCTCTAGGAGGGATCTATTTATGATGTCCTGTAAAGGACATCTAAGCTCCCTCTGGCAAGATTTAATCAGCCAGAAGGGGCAAGGGTCCAAATCACAGGTTGTTGGGCGAGCAGCAGAGAGAATTCCGTCGACTTCCTCCAGGCTGAGTGGGTCGAAGTGACCCAGCACTAAACCAGAAGACAGGCACGGAGCTTCAATTTCCCGTACTGTATCCAATGTGATAGGCAGGTCTTGGCGGAGCGACGTGATTTTATCTGCAAAATGTTTCGCAAATGCCTCACAGCCTATCTCTAATTCTCTAACATTTGGCTTGCCTTGTGGCAATGTAGTAAGGTTTCCAATTATTCTAAACAATTGTGCAGGGCGCGAATTTGCAGATGCAATCTTGGCTGCAAAGTAATCTTTCTTTGTGGCCTTGACTGCCATCTCATAAGACTTCATAAATGTTCTATAGGATGTTCTCGTCGCTTCGTCCCGAGTATGCCGCCACTGCCTCTCTAGTCGTCTGAGCCCTTGTTTCAGCTGGTGTAACTCCAAGGTGTACCATGGGGCCAGCCTCACACGAGGGCGCAGAAAGCGTCGAGGTGCAATTTCATTGATAGCCCTGGATAGCTGGCCTTGCCAGACCTCCACCAGGTCATCAAGGGAATTGCCAGGGGGCCAGGGATCCCTCAGAGCCGTTTGGAACCGTTCCGGATCCATCAGGCTCCAGGGACGAGCCAAAATAGGCTCTCCGCCCATACAGGGTTGGGGCAGCGTCTCCATACGGGCCTTGAGGGCTAGGTGATCCGACCATGGAACCGCTTCTACCGTGATATCATTCACCAAAATCCCGGATGCAAAGATCAGGTCTAATATGTGCCCGGCCTGGTGCGTGGGGGTCGTAACAAACTGAGAGAGTCCCAGTGTCGCCATGGAAGACACTAGACCCATCGCCTGAGTGGAGGCCATGTCATCGGCATGGACGTTGAAATCACCCTAGACCATAAGCCCTGGGTACTCCAACGCTCAGCCTGCCACCGCCTCCATCAGGGATGGTAAGGCGCTAGCTGGTGCGTTAGGTGGACGGTACACCAGCCAGATTGCCAACCCCTCTCCGACATCCCATGCCAGACCGACACATTCAATACTGTCAATCGTTGGGGCTGGGAGAGCCCGGAAGGAGTAACCCTCCCATATGAACTATGCCACCCCTCCCCCCGCCCGCTATTCCGTGATTGGTGAAAGACTGAGTAACCTGGGGGGGTCATCTGAGAGAGAGCCACCGTCTCCCCGTCCCGTACCCAGGTCTCAGTCACGCAAGCCAGGTCCACGTCCTGCTGAAGCAGGAACTCCCCAAGGGTTGAGGTCTTATTATTTATGGACCTGGCGTTGCATAACACCAATGACGGAGACAGGCATTTCCTCTTGGCCCCACTACCTGCCACCGTTGGGATGCGAAGGAGACTGGAAGGTGGCCGAGCACCATTTTGTCTCCGTCTCCTTCCTTTATACTTCTGTCTATTCCCACCGTCATACCTTCCCCTCCCCAGGAGCACAGGAATCCCTTGGCCGAGCATCCACGCCTATGCCTGGAATGATCTCACCAGTATTAGGGTGGTTTCACCCCCCTCCTAGATTATCTCAACCTGCAATTGGCTGCTTACTTGGCAGTGCGCGGGCCCAAGGATGGATTTTTGTTTATACACCTGGATGGTAAGCCATTGATGAAACACCAGTTTTGGGCTGTCACGTCCAGGGCGTTGGGTGAATTAGGATTATCAAGGGTGCGGTTTGGGACCCAGTCCTTTAGAATTGGGGCGGCTTCGACAGCGGCTGCCATGGGATTTCCTTCTACCTCTATTCAGAAGTTGGGACGTTGGCGTTCTTCGGCCTATAAGGCCTATATACGCCCCTTTTTCGGGCAGTGAGTGCTCTGGATTGTGGAATGTTTTGGTTCTGTTTGTGTTTTATGGTTTTTCTCTTTTTAGATGCTGCTGTTCCTGGCCAGAGGAGCCGGAGCCGAGTTCTCATCTGCGGCCATAGCTACGTGTTTTGGGCCGCTCTCTAAGCACGGAGAACTGCAGTCGGCTCTCAGCTGGGACTCAGCCAGCATGCGGTTATTGAATGGCAGGCGTGCCGGGGCCTTCAGTGGCTGGGCTTGCTGCCGTTGTTATTCAAGGACAGAGCGGGACGTCCTCCTCCTCAGGTCTTAATTGTTCACCTGGGAGGTAATGATCTGGGGTTGCTGAAGGGTAAGGCCTTGGTATGGCAAGCCGGGGATGACTTCCTGTGCATTCGGGAGCGATGGCCAGAGACCATCATAGTTTGGTCAGCCATGCTGCCCCGCCAGGTATGCTTTGGACCCGCCAGGTTATGCTTTGGACCCCGCAGCCATAGAAAGAGCCAGGTACAAAGCCAACAAAGAAATTAGAAAAGTACTTGAGAGGGGATTGGGCCACTATTTACCCCATCCGAATATTTCGGTGAGATGTCTACAGAGGGGATGGGGTCCATCTCTTGGAAAAGGGTAATATGCTTTTCCTGAGAGATTTGCAGCAAGGGTTGCAGGTGGCTTTGGGCCTCCCAGTGGGTGCTAAGCCCTAAGTAGAGACTTGGCCTTATTAGTGGCAGGTTTTAGGGGTTTAGGACACTATGCTGCTAGGGGAGGACTGTGAAGCATCCCCCTTTTGGGGAATTTTGGGGTCTGGCATGATCGACCTTGGGGTTTGGAGACCCGGGTTTGGAGAATGCAGACTATCCAGGAGGCTTGGCTAGAGGGTGCCTTTCTGCCGAGAGGTGCGTCTGGGTTTGGGCCCTCTGGTGCGGGCCTCCCTGCTGGGCCTCCCTGGAGGGAGCTGAGTGGCTCAGCTCTGGCTGGGGGGCTGGGTCTCTCACCCATTAATGGCAGGGGAGCGGTCACGGTGACCCCTAGCCCTGGCCAGGCCGCTGGTGGGGTGCCCTTGCTGTTCATGTTGTGAGTTAATAAAGTGGCCCAATTTTATTCCAATGCATTGTGTCCGACTCTTTATTCCAACCTTGGTGGGCAAATTGCTCTCCAATAGGGGACATAATGCTTCTGTTCCAAGAAGGCATTAGCAATGCTACAAAGAATACCTAACCTGACACTGAGTACCCTGTAATTATCCAGAGGACAGTATTTAATCTGTTGAAGGCTAAATCCCCTGTGGCATTCCAGTGGCCAATGAGAAAATTAACAAGGATTGTGAAGGATGGTATAAATATACCCCAGTACAGTTTGGAAGGAGGGTGGGGATTAAGGACAAAGAAGACTGATTGCAGGTACTTCACCTTCTTTTTCTTATTGGTCTCAAGATTTTAAGCAGACTGGACAATTATTCAAATTTTATTATGGAGACACCAATGAATGTGCAGCAGATGCACAAATGAGAATCTGAGTTCAAGGAGTAAGAATTGTGCTCAGTATGGTAATTATATTGGTGTTGCTTTTATTGCTGCTGCCACATATGGTGTGCAAGTCCCGACTCTGAGTTGTTACATGTGGGTTACAAGACCCCCACCACTTTGTAAATAGTTATTATCAGCCTGGAGATCTTGTCATTGGAGGTATTCTTTTTCATACATTTGTTGCTGTTTTTCCACCTGCCTTCAATGAATATCCTCATGGTTCACTTTCAACTCATGTTGGGTAAGTATTTTTCCTGATATACTATTGCTTTGTATACATCTGTGTAAGAAATGTCAGGACAAATAAGGAATTACAAATTGCAACTTGCAGTTAAAGGTTTTTAAAAGAGTTTCTATTGATTTCTTAATAAGGTTTACAAATATAAACATATAAACATTATATATAAATATAGATAATTTAAGTTGCTATTGCTTTACTATTGTAATAGTTTTTTACTGTATTTTTTCAGTATAGAAATATATAAATGAAAAGGACAAACTGTCAAGTCTGCAGATTCAATGATGAGTCGGTATAGATACAAAGACTCTATTTTATTGATACTGATACTTGTGGCCTAAGCCAGGTCTTGAAAAGACTAAAGTACATACAGTAGATACATTGCATATAAGGTACACTTCAAAGGGATTCCTATGGTGGGGGGAGAATTGTGCAGAGGACATTCACACATAGATGTTACAAATACATTCTCATGTTGATTAGAGGCCCATTTGGCCTTGATACTCCCAGGCTCCTTCCTCTCCCCCAAGCCTGAGCTGAGAAGGCACAGATAATACTTTTCACACATCACCATTTCAAAGCAGGAACAGTTCTATGAGGGGAGGGGGAAATAGGAGAGGATGAGCTAGCAGCATTTGGTTATACTTTGGTTCTACCCAGCATGCTCTTTGTGTGAGCCAGAGTTACAGACAGACTTGACATAAACACAAAATATGGAACTTGTTAGTAAGATTGTTTTCTCTTCCAGTTGAGAAATAGCAAGCATGAAACAAATTTCTCAAAACTGATCTCAGAAACCACCATCACCCCCCCCAAAATTCAGGTCACTTAGGTTACCTTCTCTTTCAGGTAGAATTATTTTGTAGAAGAAGACCATTCATACACTGAAAAAAGTTAAGCAGTAGGGTCCCTCAGAAATCCATATTTACATATCCGAGGTATTTTTTTTTTCTTCATAACTTGGAACCACAACCAGGCCTCATTTTAGGCAGGAGCTCACAGGAGTGGAGCTCCGGAACCTCTATATTTGTTTGTGCTCTTTCTTTCTTACCCCACTTCTTTCTCGGCTCCGTTGTTCAAACTCCATGTGAGAATTTTTCTGTACTCTAAGATTTGACAAACTTTTTAATATTTTTCCCCACCAAAAAATGGGCAAATAACCAAAAAATATAAAGCAGACAAATGGAAATCTTCATCAGCCTTGGCCCCAACCTGGTGGAATCAGGTCCCTGTGGAGATTTGGGCCTTTCTGGATTTGTTATCATTCCGGAGGGACTGTAAAATGGAGCTGTTCCGCCAGGCCTATGGTTGAGGCAGGCGGACATCCTTATCCTGTTATACCTTCCAACTGGCCTCCCAGCAATGACTGCCACCTGATTGGGGCTGACACTGCTGACATTCTAGGGCAATCTAAGTTGCCTATGATAATTATGCCTTCTGTGTACACATTATCCAGGCCACCCTCAATTATTTCTGATCTATTGTTTTAACTGTTTAATTGCATTGATGTTTGTTGCTGGTTTTAATGGTTTTATTATGTTGGAATCTGACCTGAGCCTGCTATGGGAAAGGGTGGAATAACTAACTAACTAAATAAATAAATAAATAAATAAATCATGCCACTGTAGCCACATAGGAGAAAGACATTTAAAAAGTATGAGGGAAGTCAGGTTTTATTGTGACAATAATAATTCAAGAAGCACTTTAAGCTAAATGCTCAGCTGATATAATTTTGTACACCTTCCAGTGATATTAGGGGTGTGTGGCATATGCAAATGAGTTGTGCTAATGAGCTCTGCCACTGGTTCTTCTATGAAAAGACCCCTGGTAACAACTAAGGAAAGCAACACTAAAGTTTGCTTTTTTCACACTCCATCTTCCTCCTTACTACAGCCTCATCCCACATGGCTTCTGTCCATGCAGGTCCCATGATCCACAGTCTTCTTGGGTGAACAAGTGGGACCCCAACAATGTCCCCTCTAAGCAGAGTTAGTGTGAGCTACCTCAAAATTTTCTAGCCTCCAGCTCACATATTTTGTCTTAGCTCATGAAAAATGGCCCCAAAGGAAACTAATTTATGCAGTAGCTCACAACCTTGCAATCAGTAACTCACAAAGCAAAATTTTTCCTCATAAGACTCCATAGCCCCCATTTCTCTTTTCACCTGAAGAAATGAAAACCAAAGATGATTCCAAAGAACCTAAAAGCAGCCTCTTCAAACTGAGTGGTTGGGTAATCAGAAAAGGATAAATGTGATATTGACATAGACACCAATGATGTCTGAAGAGACCTTGGGTTCACAATGGAAGTGTGCAGCAATAGTGAAAATGACACAATCTATACTACCAATCATCAGGAAAATGAATAAAAATTGTGAATATTATTATGTACTTGTATAGAACTATGGTGAAGAGGCATTTAGAATATTTTGTATAGTTTTCTTTGCACTGAACTAAAGTGTTAAATGTGTTTTGTCTCTAAAAATGGAAATCTTTTTGTAGTATTATTAATCAAATTGAGAACTACCAGAATGTAATGGCCTTGATTTTTGCTGTAAAAAAGATCAATGAAAACTCTCAGATCTTACCCAATGTCACACTGGGAGTCCGTATCTATGACAGCTATTTGAATTTGAAGGGAACCTATCAAGCCGCTATGCAACTTATCTCCCCAAGAAACAGACTAGCCCCCAACTACAGGTGTAACATCAAGGACAACATAATCGCAATCATTGAAGGACTTTTCTCAGAGATCTCCTACCAAATAACAGAATTTTGGAACATCTACAAATTTCCACAGGTAGGATGAGTATATGTGAAGTAGTAGAAGAGTATGAAATAATCAGGGCTAGCCCATCCATTGGACAGCCCTAGATGACTGCCTAGGATGCAGTCCTGGAAGGGCACTGATTTGGGCCCTCCCTCCCACCCTTGCCTCCTCAGCAAGGGATATAGGTAAGTATAGCAGCGTGGTGTGGCTCCTGTGCATCAGAGCCTGTCCACCATTGCTAAGCCTCTCAGGTCTGTGCTTCCAGTGGGACCTCACCTTGGGCACCAGACACCCTGAAGCCAGTCCTGATAATAACACAAAACTGCAGTTTGTTTTCAGATGTTACTATATATATATATATATATATATATATATATATCCATATATATATATATCCATATATATATAAATCCATTCCATAAATACTGTATATGTCTGGGAATCCATTTCAAAGATGCTCCATCACAATGTTTAAATTCTGAGCAGATTCCCTGAGGAAGAAGGGTACTACTTCGCTATCCTCCCCTTCTTTTATTCCCTATACCTAGGATTTTTTTTGTATTTTTATTGTTATACCTTCTAAGATCAAAAGAATTAATCCTGTTTAGGATTCATTGTATTTGATTTTATAAAGGCTAAAGGAGACTCAAGGAGGATTACACAATGTAAGGCAATGTAAGGTTTCTAGTATACGAGCTACCACTAAGAACAAAATAAAATTACCCAAAGCTTTCTTAGCAACAAAAAAAGGTCTTGGTTTATTTATTTTCAGTAATGTTAGCTGGTCATCTGTGCTCCACTAAAAACTAGGATATAGAGTGTGCTCCAAACTGAACCAATTAAGAAAGCTGAACTGATATTTTCCCAATACCTTGGGAGACTATGCAATATGTCTGTTTAGAATAAAAAGCCAATAAGCAGTCTGAAAGGAGGGAAAGCCAAGCTCCATGGTATTCTTATTACAAAGGGTTTTGAGTTTATGATTTCTGGTTTGGCAAAGAAATCAAATTGCTCACTATGAACCATGGCCTATACTAGAACTCATTCCAGTTAAATCTTGCAATATTTATTGTCCTGGAGGTTGTAGTGTCCTCTGAAGTCACCAGTGACCAGAATAACAAAATTTCTGTTTATTTTGAGGCTTTAATACAAGCTGGCATATAAGGAAATCAACAAATAGGCAACAAATAGAGGAAGCTAAACTATTAAATATAGGGGGAAATGCACAGCTGGACTTTTTACAATTGTCTCCATTTGTTAGCAATTTTGCTATTGTCACTATGTCATATGAAATGCAAATCAATCAGAAAAAATAAACACTTGAAAACAATTTATACCTTTAAAAACAATATAAACAATGACCATCTATGCCCTGGTCTGTGGAGATTGCTCTAAAATGTACATAGGATGTCCCCGTAGGGCGATTAAGACACGTATTTTGGAACACATCTCAAGGGTTTGCCATCAAGTTCCTGGTGTTCCTCTCCTTCAACATTTTACTGAGACTGATCATAACTTAGAAGCCTTAAAATTCTTTGTGATTCAGAAAATTGGTGAAATTTGTGAAAGTAGAGGTGGTGATTTACAAAGGACCATGTTATAAAAAGAGGCACGGTGGATACATCGTTTAAACACTATTGAACCTTCTGGCCTTAATCAATACAATGATTTCTCTTGTTATATATAATGTATTTTGTTTCTTGGGTATGTTGGTAGATTGTGGTGAGGTCTCCTTTAAATAGTTGAGTAACAACAGCTGTGTCCGTCCTTTTTAAAAAAAGCTCTGTTAGCCCAAGCCGCAAATTAAGATACCAAAATGGGCGTTTGAGAAAGAACTTGGCTGGAGATTTCAGGTTGTTTTACCAACTGTTTCTGTATGTTTTTGTTAAGATTACTTTGGTTTAGGGTGGTTTTTATCAGTCACTTTTGTTGTTTACAGTTGACTTACGAAGAAGCTGCAGGAGCAGTGGAACGCAATCAAAGCCGGGGTTTGCGTGAAGGCTAGAATTTGTCCTTCAGAAGTCAACAAGCAACGGAGGGACTCCTGTGGAACTTTATTATTGAGTCTTAGTACTCAGTTTGGAAAACTCAGTGACTGTGTGGGGTCCTTCTTGGAATATTGTTTTGAGACTGTTGTTTGTTTTCTATTTATACTGTATGAATGTATGCCCACTGTTGTGGGCTGTTCATTTCATGATAATAGAACTTTGTATACGCCAGTCAAGAGTGTTTGTTTGTGCACAATATATTGTATTTTTGTATTTTATATATTGTGCTGCCACTGTTCTTTTGCACTATTTATTTTAAAGCTTTTGTATGGCACTTCTCCAGTGACACTGGATGACACCAAAGTTTCCTCCTTCTACCAGATGGTCCCAAGTGAAACCCAACAGCACATGGGGATTCTCCAGTTACTTCTCCATTTCAAATGGACATGGATTGGATTCCTTGCTGCAGTTGGCATAAATTTAGAATGGTTTGTGCAATTCATGTTCCCAGTATTTTCCCAACATGGCATCTGTTTTGACTTCCTAGAATCTTTCCCCAATGTAGGTTCAGATGATCACAAGAGAAATCTTGATAAATGGAAACAGTATGCAAGAATCATGACAAGCACAACCAATGTATTGGTCTTCCATGGTGACAGTCGTTCCATGATTGTCTTGAGGTTTTTGTTAGAGTTACCAAAAAAATAAAGAGGGTGTACCCAATCCAAAATGGAAAGTGTGGATTCTGTCAGCTCAGATGAACTTAAAAACACATTACAGTGTTCACAGAAGGGATATAGAACTTTTCCATGGTGCCCTAACAGTTGCAATTCGTTCCAAGGATGTCCAGGGATTTGCAGAATTTCTAAAGAGCAGAAACCCATCCAACAATGAGGAAGATGGTTTTATCAGGAATTTTTGGGCACAGGCATTTCACTGTAAATATCCAAATACATTTTTACTTAAACAGGATTTAAAAAAAAAACCAGAAACTGCACTGGAGAGGAGAGACTGGCGAACCTTCCAGGACATCTTTTGGAAATGAGCATGACTGGACACAGCTATAGCATCTTCAATGCTGTCTTTGCTGTGGCTAATGCTTTAAATGCCATATATCTGTCCAAATCCAAACACACCAAAAAAAATAGTGGATAATAAAAGAAGGGAGCTTTGGAAAGAGCAGCCATGGCAGGTAATTAATTTTAAGCTCTAATCTAAGAGGGGAGAATTCAGGTATCATTTGCAATTGTCTGATATCAACTAGTGCACAAAAGAGTGTGGAGCAACAAGCATCTGAAAAAAGGCACAAAGATCAATGTTTACAAAGCAGTTGTGATGACAACCCTCATCTACGGCTCCAAATCATGGGTTTTATACCGTCATCTCCTGAGACTCCTTGAGCGCTTTCATCAGCGCTGCCTTTGCACCATCCTCAACATCCACTGGAGTGACTTTGTGACCAACACTGAATCCTCAAGAGGGCGGAGGTTACAAGCATCGAGGCACTGCTGTTGAAGACGCAGCTGCGCTGGGCAGGGCATATTTCTAGGATGGAAAACCACTGCCTTCCCAAGATTGCTCTGTATGGCGAACTGTCCACCGGCCATCTAAATAGAGGGGCACCAAAGAAGAGGTACAAGGACTCCTTGAAGAAATCCCTTGGCACCAGTGGTCTGACCTAACCTCAGATCGCAAAGCATGGAGGCACACCATCCACCAGGCTGTCTCTTCCTTTGAGAACGCACGCATAGCTGGTCTTGAGGACAAAAGGAGATTGAGGAAGAATCGCACTGCTACAGCACCAACCCCAAATCAGACTTTTCCCTGCAGCTACTGTGGCCGGATCTGCCTGTCCTGCATTGGTCTTGTCAGCCACCAGCGAGCCTGCAGCAGACGTGGACTACTGCACCCTTCTTAAATCTTCGTTCGTGAAGTCAAGCCGAGAGAGAGAGAGAGATCAACTAGTGTTCCTCTCCCAGTGTTGGTGATGAAAAGAGCCATAATGTAGCAGCCATCTTATGCTGTCCCAATATAAATTTCAAAGCAAGAGACACACAAATGTGGTTTATCATTATCTTCCTCTGTGTAATAACCCTTGACTCCATTGGTTGTTTCACATTCAAATACAAATCACAGTCAACCCTGCTTATCTTTTGAGATGTGATAAAGTCAGGCAAACCTGGGCCATCCAGGTCAGGATGATCTGCTCCTACTTTTCATTATGTTTTGCAGTATGATTTTTTTTAATCATTACATTGGATTTTATATCCTATTCTCCATGCAGAGGGGCTATGGTTGGGTAATGTCTTACAAAAATAAGTAAAAGATTTGGGGTCAGAGCATGTGGAACAAAAATGGGATGATATGGTCCCTATAATGCACCTTAGTCAACACTTTGGCAGCAGCATCCTGAACCAATGGTACATTCCAGACAGTCTTCAAGGACACCCTATAGGGAACACAGTGCAGTAATCCAATCTAGATGTTACCAGCTCGTGCACATCCCCCCCAAAACAAACAAACAAACAAATCCCTGTTGACAGGTAGCAACTTTTCCCCTTTCTTTCCCTTTTCAATCTAGCTCCACCACTTTCTGAGACATGTCTCTTTTAACAACTGTGCTGGTGATCAGGTTTCCTTCGATGACAATGGAGTACAAACATTCTTAGGACTGGATATTATCAACTGGGTTACTTTTCCAAACAAATCTTTTGTCAGAGTGAAAGTTGGAAAGGTGAATGCCAAGGCTCCTCCTGACCAAATGGTTAATATCCATGAGAATCTGATTACATGGCACAGCAAGTTTAATCAGGTAGATATTTTGGAATGTATTCTGCTTTTGAATATTCATGAGTATATTTGATGTGGTTCTTTCTTAACACTTTTTCTGTTGGCGTATACTAACATGGTCATGTCACTGTGTTGTAAATGAGCTGAGAAGGTCTCCTAAAACATAGCCTTCAAAAACAGGGTGTTTTTTTTTAAATGGCTCTATCTTGTATTTTTGCCTGAAACAGTACAATTACTGTTCATCTGTAGAATAAGTTCATCAAAGATACTATAATTGCATACAGATATGTAACCCTACATGTTATTTAAGGCTAAGCATAAGCCTCAAAACATTGGGCATTGTTTAATTTCCGGTGTGTATCAAGTTGGTCTGCAGTAGAACAGCAAGACTCAAGTCCAATGGCAGTTTAAATACCACACTCATATCCTGGAAATCTAGTCAGTCTTTAAGGTGCTACTGGAGATTAATTTTGCTCATGAACATTCTGTAATGGTTCATATGTCAATTTTGGGACAGAATAATCACTTCAAACACTATGCACCTCTGAATGTTTAGGAGAACATGGTACCATTACAGTAGTAGATTATGACATGGAATTAGATTAGCTAGGGCTGTCCATGGAGCTTGCTGAAAGTGAACAGTCTCTGAGTTGCTAGTGCTGGTAAATGTTCTGGCTCTGTTCAGCAAAGTCAACAAAGATTCTGCTGAGATGTCTGGATTTGCCTTAGTAAGGAATGTAATAAAGTTGTCTTTAGCTCAGTGAAATATAATAGCCTTCTTTAAAGGTACTAGAACCCCCCCACACACACACACACAAACACTTTTTAAGAGGCATTGTCCATGACCTCAGGTTCAAGTTCAACAACCTTTACAACCTTTATTGGCATAATATCGTCTGATAAAAAACCAATCCATCCATCAGTGGGGTCTTTGCAAATACATTGAGTGCTTTCTAGATGCTAGATACAATAATTTCAATTACTAATTGGTTCCAATTTTACATTTGTCAGGCTTGCCTGTTTGTTCACTTGAACAGGGATAAGTAAGTGTGGGATACAAGTCAGAATAAAAAGTACAAATTAGGAACACATCTAAAGTTCTTATCTCTTGTCGCACACAAGTGTACAATATGTTAATATACGGAGTTTTATGGAATCTTCCAAGAAGGATAGCGGATGGTAGCACATTAAACCTAACTACCAAATAGGCTCTGTGTTGCCAAGTATCTGTTAGGCAACTGAGATATTCAGCCCTATATTCAGGATGGAAAAACCCCAAACTCAAGGCTGAGCATCTGCTTTTGGCAAAGCTCTCAAGAACCTGCAATTTGATGTCAACCAATCTTGTCTAATCAATGAGACTTTTCTATATGAAGAAATAGTTCTCCAATATTAATCCCAACTGAATTGATTTTTTTTCTCTATGTGGTACAGCCGTGTAGAGGACTGGGGCTCCATTAACAAATGAGCAGTGAGGCTACCATCATCTTTTTTAAAGAGCAGATGTAATCAGAATTTAATAGCAATAGTCCATGCTCTATTTTCAAGGAGTCTTTGATAGGTTTCTAAACAGATGACCATGTATGGCACACATGTGGGAAGGCCCAGAATCTTCTGTAGGAAGCTAGTTTGAATTATTTCCACATCTTTATTGAGGGCCATAATCCAAATGGGAGCTCCATAAGAGCAATCATGTGATGATTTTATGGTTAAATATGTTGATTTCTGTGGGAACAAATTGATTACCTTTAGTAAAGTAGAAATGGGTAAGCGCTGCTACATTACATTTTGTGGCTTTAATTATTTCCTTCCTGTGTGTCACCCAACTGACTCTATAATTAAAATGAATTCCACAATAGTGGAAGCTTTTAACCTGATCTAACCAGTTACCTCTTATATTCCAACTTAGGAATTCTATGTTTCAGCGAAGACTATGATTTTTTATTTCTCAAAATTCAACACAAAATGATTTAATAGTATTCACAAAAGCATGAGAGTAATCTTTTCATTCCAATTTGCATGAGGGAAAGCAACACTGCATCATCAGTATATAAAAGCAGTGGGACATGGATGGTTCCAAGTCTAGGGCTATGACCATCCAAATTTCTCAGAAATGAAGCCGTAATTTAAAAAGAGGTTAAATAGTACTGACCTCAGGTTGTACAAGCTGGAAGGTATTCATAAGACAATGGCAAGAAAGAACCATAGATGGCACTAATGACTCCTCCACTTCCAAAAGTCATTGTTAAATTTTTCACCCATAGCCCCTCAACAGTTCTGAGTGCCAGAAGCTACTAGTCTACAAAAGAACTATCGCATCTCCTATCACTATACAAATCTTTATGATAGATTGTTTTCCCCATTGACAAATGACTAAAAGTCAACAGCACTGCCCATCATGCTTCAAGATTTGCAACATGTCCTGGTATATTATTTGTTGTTGACTTTCTCAGATTCCAGTGTCCTTCTGAAATTCGGCCACGCCCTGGCCACGCCGCGAAAGCGGCTACGCGCCACGGGGCCGGGCTTTGCATCCCCGGAGGATGCAGGAGGCAGCGTTCCCAGGCATCCAGGTAATTTCGGTGGGTGGGGGTGAGGCTGGGGCCTGGGGCCCCGGGGCAGGTGGCCCGACGGGGCGAAGGCAAAACTGTACTCGATGGGGTGGGCGGAAAAGGCGGAGCTGAAAAAGTTCATAGACAAAAACTTGAAGCGGGTTTACATCCGCCCCACTACAGCCCCCCCACGCAGCCCCCGTATTGTTCTGAAAGAAGAAAGATTGAAGTTTGAGACTTTGCACAGATTTTTGCGGGATTAATGGGATTTCAATGTCCAACGGCTACCCGACCCCGTTGATAAAAGACCTATTAACCACGGTGGCTGAGGGCAAGGTGTTCACGAAACTTGACTTGCGTGACACGTATTTCCATGTCTGAATAAAAGAGGGAGATGAATGGAAGACGGCGTTCAACACACCGATGGGACAGTTTGAGTATTTGGTGATGCCTTTCAGGCTACAAGGGGCGCCAGGAGTGTTCATGAACTTTATCAATGAGGTCCTACGGGAATACTTGTATAAGGGGGTAGTGGTGTACCTGGATGACATCATTATTTACTCAAAGGACCTAGAATCACATGTGCCCCTGGTCAGAAAAGTGTTGTCTACATTGTATCAAAACAAATTGTATGCCAAACTGTCTAAATGTGAGTTCCACAAAACGGAACTAGACTACTTAGGGTTCCGAGTGTCGGGGGAGGGATTAGCGATGGACCCCGCGAAAATACAAGCAGTACTAGATTGGGAACCCCCCCGAACCCGACGGCAGCTACAATCATTCCTCGGGTTCGCAAATTTTTACCGCGGGTTCATCAAGGGGTTCGCCCAGGTCATGTTGCCCCTCACGGAGCTCCTCAAAACCAAAGGGAAGGGAGAGGAGGTGAAAAAACCCGGGGCGTGCCTCAACTGGTCGCCTGAGTGTCAGCGCGCCTTCGACAAACTAAAAAGATTATTCACCAGCGAGCCAGTGCTAGCCCACCCCAATGAATTAAAGCCCTTCGTGGTGCAATGTGACGCTTCCGACGTCGCGGTGGGGGAAATATTAATGCAGAGAGACGAGGGGGGGGAGCTCCGGCCCTGCGCCTACATCTCCCACAAATTCTCAAACGAACAGAGGAACTGGTCGGTGTGGGACAAAGAAGCTTTCGCAGTCACGTTCGCCCTTAAAACCTGGCGATCATGGCTAGAAGGGGCCCGAGTCCCGTTCGAAATCTGGACAGACCACAAAAACCTAGAGGCATTGACCGGCCGCCGCAAATTGACAGCCAAGCAAATTAGGTGGGCCGGATTCTTTGCAAAATTTGACTTCGTGCTGAAACACATCCCCGGCACCAAGAATTTTCTCACAGACATGCTCTCACGCATGCCCCAGCACGATAGTCAAAGAGAAGAGGTAATAGACTCTCTAATCCCCCCAGACCAGGTAGCGGGGGGAGTCACCACCCGATCGGGGAAAACGACTGGAGCCCCAGAGCTGAAAGGGAAAGAGCGGTTTGTGGCCGAGACGGAAGCGGAGGGAGGGGATCGGCCCGAGGGAATAGCAAAGGGGGAGGGGGGGCTCTGGTATCACAACGGGAAGATCTATGTACCCAAAGCCCTGCGCAAAGAAGTACTGGAAAACTGCCACTCAGGCAGGCTGGCGGGGAACTTTGGCTATGTGAAGACCCTGAACTTAATCACGAGGCAATTCTGGTGGCCCCAATTAAAAAGAGATGTGTCGGAATTTGTAAGCTCCTGCCCCACATGCATCATGGCAAAACGGAGGGGGGGGGAACCACCGGGCCACCTCATTCCCCTGCCAACAGCCACCCGGCCATGGGCGGTATTCTCGATGGACTTCATAGTCGAGCTACCCCCCTCCCAGGGGAAAACGGTGATACTGGTGGTAGTAGACACTTTCTCCAAGCAAGCCCACTTTATCCCATGCAAACAACTCCCCACCGCTAAGAAACTGGCGCACCTCTTCTTTAATCACATGGTACGCCTACACTCATTCCCAGATAAGGTCATTAGCGACCACGGGCCACAGTTCGTTGCCAACTTCTGGCGGGAGTTTTGTAATATTGCGGGAATAGAACAAGGACTAAGCTCCGCCTACCACTCGCAGACAGACAGACAGACGGAGAGGGTGAATGGGCTTCTGGAGCAATACCTTAGGTGCTATATCCACTTCCAGCAGACAAACTGGGTGGAGCTGTTAGCCTTCGCGGAATATTGCTATAACAATAGCCTACACAGTTCCACAAAAACCTCGCCTTTCCAGATAGTGAACGGCTATGAAGGCAAGCCGTTCCCACATCTCCCTCTACCAGCAGGAGAGCCCAAGCCGACTTCCTGTCAGCAATGGTGGGAGGGGATACGACGAGGGTGGGAAGCGATAAAGGAAAACCTGGAACAAGCCAAAGAGGAATACAAACGGCAGTTCGACAAAAAACATTCCCCCCAGTGGGAATTTAAAGTGGGGGAGAAAGTCTTTCTGTCCACCAAAAACCTCCCCCTTCCACAAACCTGCCGGAAACTAGCCTACAAATACTTGGGCCCATTCACAATTAAACGGGTAATTAACAGTGTAACGGTGGAGTTGGAACTGCCAAAACTGTTAAGTAAGATCCACCCTGTTTTTCATTGCAGCCTTCTTCGCAAAGATCCTGGGGCTACATCCTGGCACCCTCGCCCTCCCGAGCCACCTCCTACACAAGTGAAGGGCCAGAGTCACCATGAAGTCCAGGAGATCCTGGACTCCAAGGTCCATCGGGGGGTTCTGTACTATCTGATCCGCTGGAAATACTTTCCCCCGAGCTGCGACAAGTGGGTCAAAGCCAGTGATGTAGCTGCCCCGCAACTGCTTAAAAAATTCCACCTACTGTACCCACACAAGCCCAGGGCGAAAGCTTAGGGCGGGCAGTATGTCAGAACTTGTAACTTTCCTATATGCCATTAGCATAACCGACTCCATATTGAAAGCAAATACTAACCCAGGCAGCTGCCCAAAATACTAACCAGTTCCCTTGCTGTGTATGCTTGTGCATTTCAAACAAACTGTGATCACTGAAGGGTAACAGATAGCCCAGGGTCAACATCTGCAGATGGCCTTTGAAGCCGGACCGGCCTACACTTTCTCAGCGGGATTCCATCCTCCTTGCCTGATAACAACCCTGAGAAACAGACTGTTGTCTCTACCTCTGTGAGTGATCGGTTTATTGTTGTCAACAGAACCACATAAAGTGTATCGAATACTGGCTGTCTGTTATCAGTGTTATCCTGCATCTCAAGCTCTGAAGTTCTCTAATAAATGCCTATACTTGCAACTAAGTCTTGGGCCTTTCTTGAAGTTCTGCCAGTTCTGACAAATAGTTTATTAAACACTTGGATAAAATATAAGAAATATGGTGACGAGAGAAAACCGCTCTGGATAGTGCCAGCAGAAGTAATAAAAATAACAGCTGAATCTGATGAAGAAAGAGTGATGTCATATAATCAACTGCTCAAGATTCAAGGAGGTAAAATTGAATTAAAATCTGCAGAAGAGTTAAACAATAAGTACGACTGGTTTCAAATGCAACAAATCAAAAGCTTGATGGAAAACGATATTAAATTGGATGGAATTAGACGTGAGCAAACAGAACTGGAAAGGGTCCTGCTTGGAGATAATGAAAAATTAATATTGAAAGTATATAAATTATTATTGAAATGGTCTACAGAAGAAGAAGTAGTAAAGTCTCAAATGGGCAAGCAATGTGAATAGAGAAATACAAATGGATATGTAGGAGCACCTTTGGAAGAACTCGATGAAGATCTCAACTTGTCAGAGTATTAAAGAGAACTGTTTAAGATTATGTATAGGTGGTATATGACTCCAAAAAAGCTGGCTAGGATGAGTAAGAAGATGTCGGATAGATGTTGGAAATGTAGAAAACATGAAGGTTCCTTTTTTTCACATGTGGTGGACTTGTGAAAAAGCGAAAGAATTTTGGAAGATGATACAACAAGAAATCTCCAAAATTTTGGGTTATGACTTTAAGAAAACTGCATAGACGTTTTTGCTTGGATTACAATTAGAAAAATTTCTAAAGGAAGACAGGACTTTAATTTGGTATTTACTCTCAGCTGCTAGGACATTGTATGGGCAGCTGTGGAAACAGAGAAAAATACCAGAGAAATGGGATTGGATTGTGAAAGTTTTATCGTGGAGTGAGATGGACAAATTAACTAAAACTTTAAGAGACTATGATTTAGACATATTCAAAAAGGAGTGGAAGAAATTTAAAGGATATATGGAGAAAGAGTGGAATGTAAAAAGACATTGGACAATTTTTTAGTATTAATGAGAAAAGAAAAATATTGAACTTTGATTGGTTAGCGGTACCTTTATAATTGAATTTAAATTTATAACTTCGGGGAAGTCAAATACTGGAGGGAGGGGGGTTGAAATATCATATGAGTTAGTATAGAAAAGAGACAATTAAATATTTTAACCATATGTTATTAACAAATTGTTAAAACGCAAGAGGCTGCCATCTTTAGAAGACTTCAGGAGATGCTGTAAGCCCTTTTATTTAATGGGGGTGATGTCATGCACCAGCCATTCTAGGAACTTCCAGGAAATCTCTGTGGGGGACTTGGAAACCCTAGCAATAAGCCTCTACCAGGTTTGGGATGCTGCAGTTCCATATACAATCACTCTACTTATTCCAACTCAAGATGTGTTCAAGAAACAATTCTCTACCACACCCAGTGTTTCAGGTTGTCTGCCAACTCTCCTTGCCTGTAATAAGCAGCTCACCCCACTCCTGCCATAGTTATAACTTAACCAGGCCTAGTTATATCCCACCCCTAGTGATATTATGAAGCAAGTGAGTGCCTCCCATAACCAGAAAACCAAAGAATAGCTGCTTGATCTCAAAGCAATAGCAAATCCCACAATATCTCATGGGCAGGCAGATAACATATAATTGCCCTAGGATTGTCTGGTCCAGTTGTCACACCAGTGGGGGAACTGGGGAGGCATTCTGGGACTGGACGTGGGACATTGTATGACTTAGGCATGCTAATTTCCCTCAAACGAAAGAGCTTTGCTCAAAAACCAGAGCTTGACCCCCCCCCCCCCGCCCCATGTCACCAACACTGCTATGTCACTTCCAGGGATGTCAGTACATTCTGCATGATGTTGCTGTTTGGGGAGGTGGGGAGAATTTCCTCCTGCTGGCCAACTGGTTGCTGGTGTTCATGAGCCCACAAAAGCATGGGACCCCCCCTCCTGGGGAATGGTAATCCTACCATGCCCCCTTTCCACCAAAATAAGTTCCCAGTGGTGAGCATCAAATATTTCAACATTAAAATAATGTATTTATAAAATAATTCAATAAAAAAATGGACACACATGACACCAAAGTAAGCAAAAATGGCCAATAATAATTATTGGACATTTGCCAAACAAACAAAAGCATCTTCACCCACTGGTGGAAAATGACAATATAGGGAGATGGACACATCTCCCTGGAGAAAAAAGTTCCACATTTTGGTGCGTTTACCAAGAATGTCTTTACTCAGGTTGTCACCAGTCTAGTTTCAGATGATACAGGGGCCTCTAAAGCAGGGCCTCCAAAGGTGACTAGTGTGGATGGGTAGATTCATCTTAGAGAAGGCAGTCCTTAAGGTATGCTGGCCATAGGCCATATAAAGCACCATGAACTGGACCCAGAAGTAAATTGGAAGTCACTGTAGATAGAACAAGGCATGGCATTTTTTACAGTCATAATAAGGGAGAGCTATGTAAAGGAATTTCATTCCAGATGACCTAAATTGAATATGGGATCAATCCACAAAGTGTTTATTTTTCTTTTGCAGCATCTCAGCTAGTTTTCTTTGGAAAGGCACAGAAAAACATGTGGTTTAAATTATTTTTATAAAGTTTGTTAATGGAACCAGAACATATATATATATATATATATATATATGTGTGTGTGTGTGTGTGTGTGTGTTATATATGTTATATATATATGTTATATAACATATATATATATATATAGTTATAATTTAGTTATAACATATATATATATATATATATATATGTGTGTGTGTGTGTGTGTTATATATGTTATATATATATGTTATATAACATATATATATATATATATAGTTATAATTTAGTTATAACATATATATATATATGCTGAAAACAATATATTGATTCTTTGCCCAGTTGTTGGCACACACTAGTTGCAGCCTGAAATCATTATGCCTGGCATTGATGCAGCAGGAATAGTGCAATCCTAAACACAGTTACACCCTAGGTGTTGGTCTGAAGCAATAGAACAAAGTTCTATTAACAAAGTCTTTAATATGCTACTGGGCTCCAACTTTGTTCTACAGTTACATCCTGACCTTGATAGCCCAGGCCAGCCCAATCTTGTCAGATTTCAGAAGATAAGCAGGATCAGCCCTGACTAGTATTTGGTTGAGAGATCTCCAAGGAATAGCAGAGTCATGATGCTGAGGCAGGCAATGACAAACCACCTCTGAACGTCTGTTGCCTTGAAAACCCAATACCATAAATCAGCTGTGACTTGACAGCACTTCAACCACCACCAAGTACAGTTACACCCTCCTAAATCCACTGAAGTCAATCAGTTTTTAAGGGGGTAATGCTGCGTAGGACTGTACTGCAAATCTTCTGTGATGTCTGAAGCATGTATAAGTGGCTGTTGTGAGAGACCCTTGAGGAAACATTCTATACTAACCAACATTTTACCACCCTCTTTGCAGTACAGAAGCATACTATGCAGGTCCAAAACAATGTTTGTTGATTGTTTGCATGATTTTTGACCAAGACAAAATGTACCATATTTTTCGCACCATAAGGCACTCCGGAGGATAGGACGCACCTTCCTCCTGGGGGGGGCGATCCGCTGCCTCTTCCTCTGATCCGGCGCTTCCCCCGCGCCTGCCTGCCTGGCTCCATCTTCTTCAGGCAAGCGCTGGGATCGCTCCACGTGGCCCCAGTGCTTCGCAAGCGCCGGCTGCGGAGGGGGCACCGTGCTTCCTCCTTGCCTGTCTGCCTGTCTTCTGCTGTGATGTTTAAAGCAAGCGCTGGGATCGCTCCCTCCCCACTCCAATCCCAGCGCTTGCTTTAAACATCACAGCTGAAGGCAGGCACACAGGCAAGTAGGAAGCACCCGCCCCCTCCGCAAACCCAGCGCTTTGCGAGCGCCGGCTGTGAAGAGGGCAGCGTGCTTTCTCCTTGCCTGTGTGCCTGCCTTCAGCTGTGATGTTTAAAGCAAGCTCCCTCCCCCCTCCGATCCCAGCGCTTGCTTTAAACATCACAGCTGATGCCAGGCACACAGGCAAGGAGGAAGCACGGTGCCCCCTCCGCAGCCGGCGCTTGCGAAGTGCTGGGGCCACGTGGAGCGATCCCAGCGCTTGCCTGAAGAAGATGGAGCCAGGCAGGCAGGCGTGGGGGAAGCGCCGGATCGGAGGAAGAGGCAGCAGATCGCCCCCCCCTGAAGGTACATACCTTCGGACCATAAGATGCACACACTTTCCCCCCACTTTTTTTGGGGGGGGGAGTGCGTCTTATAGTCCGAAATATATGGTAATTAAATAATAGATAAAAACTTTTGTTTGTAAGTTTTCCTAATTATTGTAGACATTTTCCACTAAAGAAAATACATAGAATCATAGAGCTGGAAGGTACCTCCAGGGTCATCTAGACCAACCCCTGAACTATGCAAGAAATTCACAAGTACCTTCCCCTCACACATCCCCAGTGACCCCTTGCTCCATGCTCAGAAGATAGTAAAAAAGTCCAGATTTCTGGCTTGGAGAAAAACTACTTGTATGCTCTTACGACATATAGCTTTGCCCCCCCAGTTGGAATGAAGAGGCAGACACAAGTGTTGGGTTTTAAACCGAGCCGCTTTATTAAACCATTAATTAACTGTAACTGGCAGGGGGGTGAAAACCTGAACCAGACAAGCCCTGGGGTCAACCCCGGACCCCGCCTTGTCCAAAGGGCGAGCCACCCTGCCCCCAGCACAAGCCCGCCGTATTCGGGTTGTAGCTGAGCGGCCAGGCCTCCAGCCATACACCACCTGGGCCGGCATCAATCCCCATGGAAAGATCCGCCCAGGTGAGGCTCCCTGTGATCTGCATTCCCTGCACTGAGCCGTGTAGCCCATCTACGGTTCATACAGACCACCGCACCAACGGTGCTAGGCCATAGGTGCTCCCCTGGAAAACCCTGTGGCCAAACCTCCTCCAGCCACCGCCAATGCCAAGCCTCTGCTTAGGCATTAGCGCCCCAACGGGTGGCCCAGAGCCAACCGCAAACCCTGCCGTATCTCGTCTAAAAAAGGCCCGGTTGCCCAACTCCGAAAGATGAACACCATCCGGCCGATACAGGTCAGCCTGCACCACACGTATGGCCGGATGAGAGAGAAAATCCCCGAGCCCTTCTCCATGGCTTTCTACAGGGCCATTGGCCTTGCACCTAATACACTCTATCCCACCAGGTGAAAGGGGGGCACCTCCGACTCTCGCGTGGCAATCTAGCTGACCACACCAGGACCAGCCAGAAAGGACAAGCCCTGGGGTCACCACCGGACCCCGCCTTGTCCAAAGGGCGAGCCACCCTGCCCCCAGCACAAGCCCGCTGTATTCGGGTTGTAGCTGAGCGGCCAGGCCCCCAGCCATTCACCACCTGGGCTAGCGTCAACCCCCCATGGAAAGATACGCACAGGTGAGGCTGTTCAGTGAACTGTAGTCCCCGCACTGAGCCGTGTAGCCCATCTGCGGTTTTTACCGTCCACCTGCACCCATGGTGCTAGGCCGTAGGTGCTCCCCTGAAGCCACCTAAGCGAATGACCCAGATGTGCGGAGGAGGTGCCCTGCCTCTCCCCGCACTACGGCCAACACTGGCCCTTCGGCGACCCGGCCATTCCCCAACTGCCCCGTCAATGAAGCCCAGCCGGGTGCCCGTTGGAGACCGCCTGGCTTGATGGGCCGCCTGGAACGCCCGGCTGTGCGCACAGATGAGAACGCGCTACCTCTCACTATGAGCCACAGCACCTGGAAAACAGAAAAAATTGTCAGAACAGGTAATAACTGATAGGCGATAAAACCATCGCCCTCCAAAAAATCGCCCTCCAAAGGTGACCCCTCGGCAACCAATGGGCGCACCTGATCCGAAAGGTTGCCACCCTCCAAGGGCCAACCATGCTATTAGTAAGTTTTCATCAGCAAACCCATGGGCTTTACCAATAAAGGCCAACGTCGCCAGTTGGCCCCAATAGTCCTCAACTCCAGACCTATCTCACTGCAACACGTAGGATTGCATAATATGAGCCGTCGAAATTGACCAGTAATCCTGCAGCACCGCGGCCTTATGCAACTCCTGGAATAGGAAGGCCGCGCTACCGTAAACCCCTCTGGTACTGGGTGCCAAAGCCAGCTGAATTTCCCTACCAGCATCAGCTTCCCAAATTAACAGAGTTCCAGGGGGAATCGCGCCGGCCACGAGTCCACTTCCGGGGCGAGCTGCCGAAGCACTACATCTAATGGTGAAATAGAGCGTCCGCCGCCC
Organism: Heteronotia binoei; assembly: GCF_032191835.1. Taxonomy (NCBI): domain Eukaryota; kingdom Metazoa; phylum Chordata; class Lepidosauria; order Squamata; family Gekkonidae; genus Heteronotia; species Heteronotia binoei. Next base: position 41,284,875 of record NC_083237.1, on the reverse strand, counting down.
CATGCAGCCTCCGGGTACATGCCCAGCCAGGAACCAAATGTTCCTCCGGAGGTAACGAAGTATGAATAACCTAACCAGGTTCATAACCGACATGCTTAGAGGTCAAGGAGTTGATAACATGTACTACCGCCATGTTGTCACCCCAGACAAACCCAAAATGGACAGGGAGTAGCTCACCCCAAGGCTAAACGGCCATTAGAATAGGGAAAAGATTCCAAAAATGGCAGGTCCCTACAGAACCCGCTGACCAACGCAGGTGCCCCTAGCATCCCAAATACGCCTCCAAGAGGCCCCAGCAGGTGCCACCACTTTGGGTGCAAAGTCAAGGTGCCAACCACCTGCAGTAATTAGAGCAGCGACACCCTGCGTTGCCCGCCAAGGGCAGCCAACCGGCCCCTAAGGTCAGCAACCTTATCCTCCGGCAGCCGAAATGTCCACTGGTGGGTATCGAGCTCAACGCCTAAGGAATGTAAGCACCGTACTGGGCCCCTCAGTATTCTCGTACGCCAAAGGTACCCCCAGCTTGATGGCCAACTCCAGAAAAGCATTTAAGAGCCAGGCACATCCTTATGCCTGCTGGACCGACAAAAGGTAGGCGCCCCGTTAGTGCGCCATGTCGTTAAGCCCGGTCCTGTCCCATAATGACCACTCCACCAAGAAGCCAAAGCGCTTAAATGCCGCGCAGGAGACCGGGCACCCCATCAGGAGGACCAAATCCATTTCAATTTTGCTCTCCAACAAAAACCCAGGAACTCAAAATCCTTGTGATGAACTGGCGAGGGCGAAATGCCGCCTTAATGCCGCGTAACGCCGACGCAGCCCCATCACCACAAACCCCACAGCACTTTAACCGACCGGTCAAAGGAAGCCGGGGCACCTACCACCAGGCCGCGGCTTTGACCTAATACAGGTAGAGAAGGCGTGATCCACCCTGCCAGGTGAACACTCGTGCTAGAAATTGCAGGGTTCCTACCCTACACACCAGGCACTGCCTAGTGCCCACGCCTCGCACACCAGGCCACGCCCCCAGTATATGTGCATACTGCTACCCCCCCACAGTGCGAAATGCCAGGGGGGGGCGACACGGCGGGAACGGCAGGAGCCACCACCGGAGCAGCCTGTGACCCAAGGCCGGTAAGCCTGAACTACCCAATGCGGACCATAGGGGGCCACCCTCTGCCTGCCCCAAGCCCAAGGCGGCCCGAAACCCCCCCGCTCGGTGGGAGTCATGGACCGCTCAGAGCCCCACCCCCCGAAGCCAGGGGGTGGCATTCGAATAGGACCGCAGGGCCGCCCCCGCGTCTGCTGCAACGGGAACTTACCACCAATACCCAGGGCATTCCAGCCCTTCCTGGGGTCTGCTGCACTCTGCCTCCGGACACGCCGCCGCTCACCTGTTCACCAGACGGACCCTCGTCCGGGCCATCCACCTGATCCGATTCCAATTGAGGTGCGGGCCCAGGTGCGCCACCCTGCGAAGCAGTCAGGCGGGCAAGTATCGCCGTCTCAAAAGCTAGCGGCCACGAGCACCAAGATGCGCTACGACGCCCCTCCCGAATGGGAGTACCCCTGTCAACTTTTTCCTGCTCGAGGGCCACTAACTGGCTTATAATGGCCCTCCTGACCCACTTCCCCTGCCCCGGCTCTTCAACCGGGCCGGGCTGCAGGCCTCGCCCCCAGGCCCGACGTGCGGGCTGAATGCCCTTAGACCTGCCCTTCTCTATCATGGGTGCCATCAGGACACCTCTAATCCGCAGCCAGGCCCACAGCAGTAACTGTGCAAGACTTTCCCCGCCGGTCCCAAGTTCCCCCGTCAAGCCTAAATGACACAATACGTGTATGGGTGCCCGCAAAGTCAATCAGCCCCGTAGCCCCCCGACCCAACAGGGGAGAAAAAGATCAAGCAAGACCCCAAGCAGCACCGAGATGGAATGCTGAGTCAACCTCGAGCCGGCCACCTGAACACCCGGCCCCCGCCAGGGATCGAACCCAGATCATGAGCAGAACCCGGGACTGCAGAACCGCAGTGTCAACACTCTGCATCGAGGGGCTCATCCAACCCATTCCAACCGCCGGCTGGCACAGTGTAAATATGAGGGGGGTGGGGGTGCTTAACCGCGTCGACCACCCTGAAGCGCAGTGCCGTCCCTCCCATATGGGAGCCCCTATGGCAACCCTTTGTTGCACAAGACCCTCCAGTTGTCGGATGATGGCAACCGGACCCGCTGCCCTTGACCTGGGTCCTAGGTGCCATACTAATGTCCTTGGTCTCAGCTTTGAACACACCACAGTAACCCTAATAAGCTTTTCAGCAACCTTGAACTGCCCCACAACTATACCCTCGCCAATAATAATACTAAAAACTGGGGGGGGGGGGCAATGTGTTTTAGCTGCCTTACATTAAAGCAGACCCAAGTCCATAAAAGCCAGCACTGTACACACAGACTGGCAGCAGCTCACCAACGACTCCAGCTGAGGTTTCTTAACGCCCATTTTCCTGGGCGCATATATATATATATATATATATATATATATACACACACACACATACATATATTTTTATTTTATTTTAGTTGGAGATGCTGGGGATTGAACCTGGGACCATCTGCTTGCCCAGCAGGTGCTCTACCACTGAGCCACCGTCCCTGCCCCTGCTATGAGATGTGCCGCCCGTCCCATTAATAAAACTTGCAAGCATCAGCTTAAAAGATGTTGGGCACAGTTTTCAAAAGCACCCTGTGGCTGCTTGGGGAGAAAACAAACAGGAAGGAGGGGTGGGAGGGAAAGTCAAGGCCGGGCCCCACACAGCTACTTGTATGCCTAAAGGCACAATAAATTAACGAGAGGGGTAGTGAGCACGGGGAACGGGCATCTGACTGAAAACCCGATACCAAAACCTCACTCTCACCACTCAAGTGGTATATAAAACTCGAACTACCCGGCCACACACGAGTCCCCCGTATCGCTTTAGCCACCCTGGGACTGTGGAAACAGTCTAAATCCAAACAGGCGGGCCCAGGCTAGCCAGCCAGGGAAGAAAAGAGGGGGGCGGGGTAGGTAATGATTCACCCCCCACCAGGCAACCACAAGCCCAGTTCCCCCACCAAAGGAGCAGCACATTGTTTGACACTGGCAGCCCTAGAATCAAAGGTCTCTATGAATCCAAGATCTTTTACCCTTTCACAACAGCTGCCCTGGCTGCAGACTCCCTGCACCCAAGGGAAAGGAGGGTGGAATGAGGGGGGGGGGTGCTTAGAGGAACGAGCCTCAGCACCCGTCACCCCAGCAACCACATAGGTGGGCTCAGGCCAACGGGCCAGAAAAGGAAGAGGGGGGGCCTTGCAAGCAATTATCCACCCCCAATCAGGTACCCCCAACCAGGTACCCCCAAGCCGACTTCTTCCCCACCAAAGCTCAGTGTTTTATGGGCCCCAGATGGCCCAAGGCCCAACTCCGTCAGAGCACCAACAAGGAATGCTACAGCCTTATAACTGGCCCAGCGCGTGCGACCCGCCCCAATAAAAGGGGACCGCTGCGCGCTTCCCTCCTCAGCAGGAAAGAAAAGTGGCCACCAACACTGCCTATCGGAGCGCTGCCCAGAAACGGCCCCTGAAACCCAAGGGGCGAGGGAATGCTGAGCGCCGCGCTGGCCTCTGCTCAGGCCGCTAACCGCCCCGCCGCGCTACAGACTATTCGGCCACGCAAGCGCTGCTTCACCCGCCGCACGCGCTCCTTGCAGCCCGAAGGGCTGAGGGATGACGGGGACGCTGCGTTAGCTTCCCCCACTTAGGCCACCCAAGCCGCAAACCCGACTCAGCCTCGCAAGGGCAGAGCAGCAGGCCGCCCGTGACGTCGCCCGATGAGTGAAGGAGCCAGGCCGCGCCGCTCTACAGCTCCCGACAAGGTCCCTCTACTACTCGACGCCCGTCGGCCGCATGTGGCTCTCAACACAGAGAGCCAAAAGAACTGCGTGCAAGAGGGCAGGAGCCGGGGCTTATATAGCCCCGACTCCACGCCCCAGCAAGCACCCGTATATCGGGTGATGCTGCCTCTCCCTCCTTCCAGGAAGGAGCAAAGACGGCCCCCAGCCTGAATGCCGGCAAGCCGGCTTGGCTGGGGAGGGGCCGGACCTTTTCTTTATTGATGCATGTTTCCCATTTCAGATAGGGCAGAGTGCTCTTGATGCCCAGATGATCAATATGCAAACAAAAACCAGAATTCATGTAGTTCTAGGATTGTAAGCTTCTTGCACTATAAAGAATCTTTGAGAACTGGTCTAGGAATTAGTGCTTTTTCATTGTCTTTCACCACAGTTCTGGTACTGGGAATTTTTATAAAACACCACAACTCTCCTATAGTTAAAGCAAACAACTGGAAACTCACCTATATCCTTCTCATCTCCCTTCTGCTCTGCGTCCTTTGTGCTTTCCTGTTCATTAGTCAACTCGTACAAGTGACCTGCCTCCTCCAACAAACAGCTTTTGGCATCATCTTCTCCATTGCATGAAGAAATTATATTGGACTGTAATGAAGGGTCTCCTACCATGTTTTACTATCTCTTGGGCTACATGGACATTTTGGCTTTATGTAGCCTCACAGTAGCTTTCTTTTCCAGGAAGTTTCCAGATGGTTTAAATGAAGCCAAGTTCATTACTTTCAGCATGTTGGTCTTTTGCAGTGTTTGGCTATTGTTTATTCCAACTTACCTGAGCTATTGTTTATTCCAACTTTCCTGTGCCTTACAGTATGTTCTTTTGGGGAGATTTCTGTGGGAGGCCTGGGTGGCCAAGAAGGGTGTGTGGGTTTTTTCAGCCGGGAGGGGCAGGGAGTGGGCATTCCAGTACCTGAGTAAGTTGGAATAAACTAACTACCTTTTTGTTTTCCCATTAGAAACTTTTTTCTTCTAAATTGTAAGAGATCCAAAAATAAAGCTGGCATCCCTGGGTTGATATAAGGGGTGTTAAAGAAGTAGGGAGGTATCCAGCTATTGCAATTTCCCCTCATAAAACACCTAATAAAAACAATCACATTCTCAAGCAGACAAAAATAATCTTGATCATGCAGCCTGCAGCATAGCTGCTAGGCTGCTTGGATCTGTTTGCCCACCAGGGCGGGAAGAGATGGAGATCACCCGTTTGGGCGCGCTTTGCTGGGGGCGGGGTTTAGCCGCTTTAACGGCTAGCTCCCCATCCCCTCGTGTCAGTCCCTCGTCGATCAGTGCGTTGGTCGGGAGGCTGTCTTCACGGGGCTTCTTGTCTGTCTGTGCGTTTGTCAGGAGGCTGGATTTCGTCGCGGGGCTTCTTTGTCATCGAGAGTGTCCAGGGTTCCTTGAGCAGCTTGCGAGGCGCGGCGGCAGCAGCTTTGTTCAGCGGACGGAGTGACGTTGGCTGCCTGAGTTGTGCCGGGGGCTGGGTGTTCAGCGTTGGGGAGGCCTGGTCGGTTGGAGTTGGAGGGTGGTTGTCTGGTGTTTTTTGCTCCTGCATATTGTGTGTTCCACACATATATTGCAGTTTAAGCTCTACTCACAAACTGGGATAGATCCTGGTGGAAGCTTGGGTCAGGTGATGGGCTTAAGGTTGCCTCAGTCTTCATTGATCGTGGGGGTGATTGGCCATTGGTGTAAGGTGGGAGGTGGAGTCCGTTGAAACCCCCCCACCCTTGGTTATAGTGGATTAGCCTTCTTAGGCTGTGTGGTAGCTGGGGCTGTTGCTAGGCAGTTTGGGTGGCCATTTTAGGTTCCTTAGGGAAGGGGCAGAAAGGCAGTTGGGCGGCCGTTTTGAGGTGCCTTTTATAAGGAAGGTGGTTGTGGCCATTTTGGTGGTTTTCTGGGTTGTAGTCTTGTGGCAAAATGGCTGGGGGTAAAGGTTCAGGCAAGTCGAAAGGTAAGAAGCCTGCACCCAGACCATCTAAAGTGCCTGCTAAGAGGCACCACCCCCGTCATCCTCTTTGGATGATGAGGGTGAAGTGGCAGTAGATTATAATATTCTGAGCAGGCTGAGTGCCTTAGAGCAGGTGTTGGGTGTTCCTTCCTTGAGTGGGGGGGGGGGAGGAGATGTGAGGCAATCCAAAAAGGCGAGGCAGGCTAACATTCTCACCAGCTTGTCCATTCTTGAGGGCAGGTCTGGTGGCATCGTGCTTGGCAAGGATGCCAATTTCTGTGGCCCTGATTCAGGTGCGGTGGAGGCGGCGGGGATGTCAGGCATCGGTTTGCCAGTGGTGCCTGCTGGACTTGGAGGTAGGTTTGGTGATGGTTTGCAAGTTGGGTCCGAGCAGGTTTGGCCATGGGGGACATGGGGACCTGCTTCGGCAGCCGGGCAGGGTGCCTCAGGGATAAGCTTAGGTGTGCCTACTCCTTCTGGGGCAGGGCTGGTGCAAAATTGGGCATGGCCAGGGGGGCAGGGCATACCTTGTGTGCATCCAGGTACAGGGCAGATGAACTTGTCAGGTCCCATTTTGGGAGCACTATCTCAGTATGGGATGGTGCCTTTTACAGCCTTGCCTTTTGGGGAGGTTGCTCTGGCACTCGGGGACCATTTGCTTCCTGCCACAAGGGAGAAAATTTTAAAGGGAGAATATGTGGACATATTTTCTCTTCTTTATCGGGAGTTAGAGAAAAAAGACAAAGAGGAATTAGATGAGAAGGAGAAGGAGAAGTTAAGGAAACGAAAAGTTGACAGAACATGGGCTAATTGGCTGCCTGGGTTCTGTATTTACGCCGGGGTGATTGCTAGGGCGCAGTCGTGGCGGGCGGCATCCTTGTTTCAATACTTGGACATAATTTATAAGGGCTATACGGCCTTTAGTGGACCGGCCTGGATACAGTATGACCAGGAATTTAGGATGAGGGCTGCTCTATATCCGTCCCTCCAGTGGGATCGGATTCATCAGCAGCTTTGGCTGCAGTTATGTCCCTGGCTAGGCCTAACCTGGGTGACCAATCAGATAGCGGTCATTTAGTGAGTAGGTCGTCCACATCTGCTTCGTTAAGCTCTCCCCGCGGTACAGCGGGGCAGGCAGTTCAACCCCGCTTGCTCTGCTGGGAGTTTGGATTCCTTGGGGTGTGTAATAGAAAGGCATGCTAGTTTAAGCATGAGTGCTCCATGTGTGGTGGATCCCATGCCTTTGACAGCTGCCCTAAAGCCCAGGGGCGCAAGAATTCTAAGAGGCCCGGGGGGAGTGAAGGAGCTTTTCCAGCCAAGAAAGGGCCCAGCCCGATAAGGGTGGGACCGCTTTTGCGGTGGCTGGCTAGGTATCCTAGGAGGGTTGACGATTTGTACTTGTTGGAAGGTTTCAAGTTTGGGTTTAGGATCCCTTTTCAGGGGCCTCGAGTTCCGTTCATGTCTGGAAATCTTAAATCAGGGTTTGGAACAGGTTGTTAGGGACAAGATCGCCAAGGAGTTGGCTGAGGGAAGGATTCTTAGTCCTTTTTTGCAGCCTCCAGTGACTACTTTGAGAGTCTCGCCTTTAGGTGTGGTGCCTAAAAAGACGCCTGGTGAATTTCATTTGATTCACCATTTGTCTTTTCCTAAAGGTCGGTCAGTGAATGATGGGATTCCGGAGCATTTGTGCTCTGTTAGGTACACCAGCTTCGACCAGGCCATCGCCGTGGTGAGGCGTTGCGGGGTGGGGACAGAATTGGCAAAATGCGATATTAAGTCTGCATTTCGCCTTTTGCCTGTCCACCCTGATGATTTTGACCTCTTAGGGTTTTCTTTTGAGGGCCAATTTTACATGGATAGAGCATTGCCAATGGGCTGCTCTGTGTCATGTTCTGCTTTTGAGCGTTTCAGCACGTTTTTAGAATGTGCTGTGCGGGAGAAAGTGGGTTTGCAGGATGTCGTTCATTATTTGGATTACTACCTGTTTGTGGGGCCTGAGGGGACAGGGCATTGTGGGCAGCTGCTGGCAGGTTTTCCTGAGCTGACTGCTGAACTTGGGGTCCCCTTAGCGCCGGAAAAAACGGAAGGTCCAACCCAGAGGTTGACCTTTCTGGGGATTGAGATTAACATGATTGATCAGTTGTCTAGGGTGCCTTTTCAGAAAGTAGTGGAGCTGAGGGCTAGGATTGATGCCTTTCTCCTTAAGAAGAAGGTCACTTTGCTGGAGTTGCAGCAGTTAGTGGGGCACCTCAACTTTGCTTGCAAAGTGGTTGCTCCGGGAAGGGCTTTTCTTAGGAGGCTGTGTGATGCTATGGTAGGGTTACGCTTGCCTCAGCATAGAACTAGGGTTACCTGCAGCATGAGAGATGATCTGAGGGTTTGGCAGGATTTTTTGGAGTCCTTTAATGGAGTCTCCTTTTGGAGCGAAGACTTGAGGCTGAGCTCCAGGTCACGTCTGATGCTGCAGGATCTTTAGGCTTTGGAGTCTATTTTCGCGGATATTGGTGCACGGATGTTTGGCCTGATTCCTGGATACAGGTAGGAGTGAACTGAGATCTTACGTTTCTCAAGTTCTTTCCCATTTTAGTCGCGGTTTGGCTGTGGGGGAAGGATATGGCCAGTCACACTGTGCATTTTTGGTGTGATAATATGGCAGTGGTCCACGTCATTAATTCCCTTTCATCCAAATCGGGGCGGGTTATGAGATTGGTGAGGGCCTTCACTCTGCACTGTTTGTGGCTTAATATATTGTTTTTAGCCAGCCATGTTCCTGGGGTGAGTAATGGGGTGGCTGACGCTCTATCTCATAAACAGATGGAGAGGTTTCATCAGCTGGCCCCGGAGGCAGACGGATAGCCGGTGCCAGTGCCCCAGGAGTTATGGCGGATTGGAGAGCCGAAGCCTGCAGAGCGATAGGTCTGGCCATTGCACCTAGTACTCAGAAGTCTTATGAACGGGCTGTGCGGCAGTTTGAAGACTTTCGGGCTGAGGTAGGGTATCGCAGGGTTTGGCCCCTCCCGGTAGAGGAATTGCTCCATTACTGTGTTTCGCTACGAGGTAAGAGGTTGGCCGTGCGATCTATTAGGGGGTGCCTGTCTGCATTGGCTTTTGCAAGTAAGGCGCTTGGTTATAGGGAGGATACAGCAGATTTTCGTCTTCAAAAGATGTTGGAAGGGTGGTCTAGAGAGGCCAGGCCCAGGGTTGATACGCGGAATCTGGTGTCTCCGTCGATTCAGCAGGGTTTGAAGAGGGTGTGGGACATGGTGTGTGCCTCGCCTTTTGAGGCATGTTTATTTCACGCTGCGTCCTTGTTAGCCTTTTTTAGCTCTTAGAGTGAGTGAGCTAGTAGCTCACTCTAGAAATGATGTTTCTGGTAGAGCTTTTCAGTTGAGGGATTTGAGGTTGTTTGGGGGTAAGGCAGTCATTACTGTCTGTTGCTCGAAGACGGATCAGTTGCAGCGGTGTACTGTGCTCGAGCTTGGTAGTTGTTCAGAGCTTGAGCTGTGTCCAGTTAATAATAATATATAATAATCCTAGAAGCTCAGATAAAATACATACCACAAGTTAGGAAAGGCGCAAACAGGTATAAGAAGAGGCCAGCATGGTTAACAAACAAAGTAATGGAAGCTGTAAAAGGTAAGAAGGACTCCTTTAAGCAGTGGAAAACCAGTCCTAGTGAGATTAATAAAAGGGAACACAGGCAGTGGCAAATCAAATGCAAGACGGTGATCAGGCAGGCAAAAAGGGACTATGAGGAGCATATTGCAAAAAACATAAAGACCAACAATAAAAATTTCTTCAAATATATTAGAAGTAGGAAACCAGCCAGGGAAGCAGTGGGGCCCTTGGATGACCATGGGGTAAAAGGATTACTGAAGGAGGATGGGGAAATGCCTGAGAAGCTGAATGCATTTTTTGCCTCTGTCTTCACCGTGGAAGATGAGAAGTGTTTGCCTGCCCCAGAACCACTAATATTGGAAGGGGTGTTGAAAGACCTGAGTCAGATTGAGGTGACAAAAGAGGAGGTCCTACAACGAATAGACAAATTAAAAACTAATAAGTCACCGGGTCCGGATGGCATACATCCGAGAGTTCTGAAAGAACTCAAAGTTGAACTTGTGGATCTTCTAACAAAAATCTGTAATCTTTCATTGAAATCTGCCTCTGTTCCTGAGGACTGGAAGGTAGCAAATGTCACCCCCATCTTTAAAAAGGGTTCCAGAGGAGATCCGGGAAATTACAGACCAGTCAGTCTGACTTCAATACCGGGAAAGTTGGTAGAAACCATTATCAAGGACAGAATGAGTAGGCACATTGATGAACACGGGTTATTGAGGAAGACTCAGCATGGGTTCTGTAGGGGAAGATCTTGCCTCACTAACCTGTTATATTTCTTTGAGGGGGTGAACAAACATGTGGACAAAGAAGACCCGATAGATGTTGTTTACCTTGACTTCCAGAAAGCTTTTGATAAAGTTCCTCATCAAAGGCTCCTTAGAAAGCTTGAGAGTCATGGAGTAAAAGGACAGGTCCTCTTGTGGATCAAAAACTGGCTGAGTAATAGGAAGCAGAGAGTAAGTATAAATGGGCAGTCTTCGCAGTGGAGGACGGTAAGCAGTGGGGTGCCGCAGGGCTCGGTACTGGGTCCCATGCTCTTTAACTTGTTCATAAATGATTTAGAGTTGGGAGTGAGCAGTGAAGTGGCCAAGTTTGCGGATGACACTAAATTGTTCAGGGTGGTGAGAACCAGAGAGGATTGTGAGGAACTCCAAAGGGATCTGTTGAGGCTGGGTGAGTGGGCATCAATGTGGCAGATGCGGTTCAATGTGGCCAAGTGCAAAGTAATGCACATTGGGGCCAAGAATCCCAGCTACAAATACAAGCTGATGGGGTGTGAACTGGCAGAGACTGACCATGAGAGAGATCTTGGGGTCGTGGTAGATAATTCACTGAAAATGTCAAGACAGTGTGCGTTTGCAATAAAAAAGGCCAATGCTATGCTGGGAATTATTAGGAAGGGAATTGAAAACAAATCAGCCAGTATCATAATGCCCCTGTATAAATCGATGGTGCAGTCTCATTTGGAGTACTGTGTGCAGTTCTGGTCGCCGCACCTCAAAAAGGATATTATAGCATTGGAGAAAGTTCAGAAAAGGGCAACTAGAATGATTAAAGGGCTGGAACACCTTCCCTATGAAGAAAGGTTGAAACGCTTAGGGCTCTTTAGCTTGGAGAAACGTCGACTGAGGGGTGACATGATAGAGGTTTACAAGATAATGCATGGGATGGAGAAAGTAGAGAAAGAAGTACTTTTCTCCCTTTCTCCCAATACAAGAACTCGTGGGCATTCGATGAAATTGCTGAGCAGACAGGTTAAAACGGATAAAAGGAAGTACTTCTTCACCCAAAGGGTGATTAACATGTGGAATTCACTGCCACAGGAGGTGGTGGTGGCCACAAGCATGGCCACCTTCAAGAGGGGGTTAGATAAAAATATGGAGCAGAGGTCCATCAGTGGCTATTAGCCACAGTGTGTGTGTGTGTGTGTATATATATATATATATTGGCCGCTGTGTGACACAGAATGTTGGACTGGATGGGCCATTGGCCTGATCTAACGTGGCTTCTCTTATGTTCTTATGTAATAATAAAATTTTATTTATATCCCGCCCTCCCCGCCTAAGCAGGCTCATGGCGGCAAACAACATCCATAAAATATACAATACAATAAATATACAAGACTTCAAAATCAGCATTATCCCAAACAATTCTAAGTTCACATTTGACATGATTTGACAGTAACAGTGATGTTCCTGGCGCTATTTTTGTCAGTTTACATGATAGTGAGGGTCCCTAGGCAAAGTAATTTTGGCGGATCCATTCGTTTAGTAATCATAAATCAGCAGTCTGTAAAAGCCGACCTAAAAAGGATGGTCTTGCAGGCCCTGCGGAATTGGTCAAGACTTCGCAGGGCCTGCATCTCTTCCGGGAGCTGGTTCCATAGGCATGGAGCTGCGATGGAAAAGGCCCGTGCGCGGGTGTTCTGCAGTTTGGCCTCTTTTGGCCCAGGGATAGTCAGCTCTCTGGGGCTCGTATGGGGAAAGACGGTCCTTCAGGTAGGCAGGTCCTCGGCCATATAGGGCTTTAAAGATAACAACCAGCACTTTGTAGTGAACCCGATATGTAACTGGCAGCCAGTGCAGTTCGTGCAGCCCCGGCTGTATGTGCTCCCACTTCGGGAGCCCTAGCAACAGCCTAGCCGCCGCGTTCTGCACTAGCTGCAGCTTCCGGGTTCGGCACAAAGGCAGCCCCATGTAGAGGACATTACAGTAGTCCAGTCTTGAGGTGACCATCGCATGAATCACTGTTGCTAGGTCCCAACGCTCTAGGAAAGGGGCCAACTGCCTTGCCCGCTTCAGATGCAAAAACACTGACTTGGCAGTGGCTGCTATCTGGGCTTCCATTAATAGTGAAGGCTCCAGTAGAACTCCCAGGCTCTTGACTTGGTGCGCCGCTTTCAGCGGCACACCGTCGAAAACCGGGAGAGGTATTTCCCTCCCCAGAGCACTGCGGCCCACGCAAAGGACCTCTGTCTTCGTTGGGTTCAGCTTCAGCCCACTCAGCCTAAGCCACGTTGCCACAGCCTGCAGTGCCTGATCCAGATTCCCTGGGGCGCAGCCATGCCGGTCGTCCATTAGCAGATAGAGCTGGGTGTCATCTGCATATTGATGACAACCCAGCCCAAACCTCCGGGCAATCTGGGCAAGGGGGCGCATATAGATGTTAAATAACATTGGGGAGAGAACTGCTCCCTGGGGCACCCCACAGTCTAGTGTGAGCCTCTGGGACCACTCGCTCCCGATCGCCACCCTTTGTCCCCGATCCTTGAGGAAGGAGGAAAGCCATTGTAGGGCCAACCCCTTAACCCCTATATCGGCGAGGCGGAGGGTCAGTAGCTGATGGTCGACTGTCTCAAACACCGCCGACAGGTCTAATAACATCAGCACTGCGATGCCACCTCGATCCAGTTGCCGTTGGAGGTTATCTACCAAGGCGACCAGCACTGTCTCCGTCCCATGGCCCGGCTCAAAGCCAGACTGGCAAGGGTCTAGGATGGAAGCATTATCCAGAAACCTCTGCAGCTGCAACGCCACTGCCCTCTCAATAATTTTACCTAAAAACGGTAAATTAGACACCAGTCAGTAATTTGCCAATTTGGCCGGGTCTGCTGTACATTTTTTCAGGAGGGGGTGGACCAAGGCCTCTTTCAGAGGTGTTGGAAAGCGCCTCTCTAGGAGGGATCTATTTATGATGTCCTGTAAAGGACATCTAAGCTCCCTCTGGCAAGATTTAATCAGCCAGAAGGGGCAAGGGTCCAAATCACAGGTTGTTGGGCGAGCAGCAGAGAGAATTCCGTCGACTTCCTCCAGGCTGAGTGGGTCGAAGTGACCCAGCACTAAACCAGAAGACAGGCACGGAGCTTCAATTTCCCGTACTGTATCCAATGTGATAGGCAGGTCTTGGCGGAGCGACGTGATTTTATCTGCAAAATGTTTCGCAAATGCCTCACAGCCTATCTCTAATTCTCTAACATTTGGCTTGCCTTGTGGCAATGTAGTAAGGTTTCCAATTATTCTAAACAATTGTGCAGGGCGCGAATTTGCAGATGCAATCTTGGCTGCAAAGTAATCTTTCTTTGTGGCCTTGACTGCCATCTCATAAGACTTCATAAATGTTCTATAGGATGTTCTCGTCGCTTCGTCCCGAGTATGCCGCCACTGCCTCTCTAGTCGTCTGAGCCCTTGTTTCAGCTGGTGTAACTCCAAGGTGTACCATGGGGCCAGCCTCACACGAGGGCGCAGAAAGCGTCGAGGTGCAATTTCATTGATAGCCCTGGATAGCTGGCCTTGCCAGACCTCCACCAGGTCATCAAGGGAATTGCCAGGGGGCCAGGGATCCCTCAGAGCCGTTTGGAACCGTTCCGGATCCATCAGGCTCCAGGGACGAGCCAAAATAGGCTCTCCGCCCATACAGGGTTGGGGCAGCGTCTCCATACGGGCCTTGAGGGCTAGGTGATCCGACCATGGAACCGCTTCTACCGTGATATCATTCACCAAAATCCCGGATGCAAAGATCAGGTCTAATATGTGCCCGGCCTGGTGCGTGGGGGTCGTAACAAACTGAGAGAGTCCCAGTGTCGCCATGGAAGACACTAGACCCATCGCCTGAGTGGAGGCCATGTCATCGGCATGGACGTTGAAATCACCCTAGACCATAAGCCCTGGGTACTCCAACGCTCAGCCTGCCACCGCCTCCATCAGGGATGGTAAGGCGCTAGCTGGTGCGTTAGGTGGACGGTACACCAGCCAGATTGCCAACCCCTCTCCGACATCCCATGCCAGACCGACACATTCAATACTGTCAATCGTTGGGGCTGGGAGAGCCCGGAAGGAGTAACCCTCCCATATGAACTATGCCACCCCTCCCCCCGCCCGCTATTCCGTGATTGGTGAAAGACTGAGTAACCTGGGGGGGTCATCTGAGAGAGAGCCACCGTCTCCCCGTCCCGTACCCAGGTCTCAGTCACGCAAGCCAGGTCCACGTCCTGCTGAAGCAGGAACTCCCCAAGGGTTGAGGTCTTATTATTTATGGACCTGGCGTTGCATAACACCAATGACGGAGACAGGCATTTCCTCTTGGCCCCACTACCTGCCACCGTTGGGATGCGAAGGAGACTGGAAGGTGGCCGAGCACCATTTTGTCTCCGTCTCCTTCCTTTATACTTCTGTCTATTCCCACCGTCATACCTTCCCCTCCCCAGGAGCACAGGAATCCCTTGGCCGAGCATCCACGCCTATGCCTGGAATGATCTCACCAGTATTAGGGTGGTTTCACCCCCCTCCTAGATTATCTCAACCTGCAATTGGCTGCTTACTTGGCAGTGCGCGGGCCCAAGGATGGATTTTTGTTTATACACCTGGATGGTAAGCCATTGATGAAACACCAGTTTTGGGCTGTCACGTCCAGGGCGTTGGGTGAATTAGGATTATCAAGGGTGCGGTTTGGGACCCAGTCCTTTAGAATTGGGGCGGCTTCGACAGCGGCTGCCATGGGATTTCCTTCTACCTCTATTCAGAAGTTGGGACGTTGGCGTTCTTCGGCCTATAAGGCCTATATACGCCCCTTTTTCGGGCAGTGAGTGCTCTGGATTGTGGAATGTTTTGGTTCTGTTTGTGTTTTATGGTTTTTCTCTTTTTAGATGCTGCTGTTCCTGGCCAGAGGAGCCGGAGCCGAGTTCTCATCTGCGGCCATAGCTACGTGTTTTGGGCCGCTCTCTAAGCACGGAGAACTGCAGTCGGCTCTCAGCTGGGACTCAGCCAGCATGCGGTTATTGAATGGCAGGCGTGCCGGGGCCTTCAGTGGCTGGGCTTGCTGCCGTTGTTATTCAAGGACAGAGCGGGACGTCCTCCTCCTCAGGTCTTAATTGTTCACCTGGGAGGTAATGATCTGGGGTTGCTGAAGGGTAAGGCCTTGGTATGGCAAGCCGGGGATGACTTCCTGTGCATTCGGGAGCGATGGCCAGAGACCATCATAGTTTGGTCAGCCATGCTGCCCCGCCAGGTATGCTTTGGACCCGCCAGGTTATGCTTTGGACCCCGCAGCCATAGAAAGAGCCAGGTACAAAGCCAACAAAGAAATTAGAAAAGTACTTGAGAGGGGATTGGGCCACTATTTACCCCATCCGAATATTTCGGTGAGATGTCTACAGAGGGGATGGGGTCCATCTCTTGGAAAAGGGTAATATGCTTTTCCTGAGAGATTTGCAGCAAGGGTTGCAGGTGGCTTTGGGCCTCCCAGTGGGTGCTAAGCCCTAAGTAGAGACTTGGCCTTATTAGTGGCAGGTTTTAGGGGTTTAGGACACTATGCTGCTAGGGGAGGACTGTGAAGCATCCCCCTTTTGGGGAATTTTGGGGTCTGGCATGATCGACCTTGGGGTTTGGAGACCCGGGTTTGGAGAATGCAGACTATCCAGGAGGCTTGGCTAGAGGGTGCCTTTCTGCCGAGAGGTGCGTCTGGGTTTGGGCCCTCTGGTGCGGGCCTCCCTGCTGGGCCTCCCTGGAGGGAGCTGAGTGGCTCAGCTCTGGCTGGGGGGCTGGGTCTCTCACCCATTAATGGCAGGGGAGCGGTCACGGTGACCCCTAGCCCTGGCCAGGCCGCTGGTGGGGTGCCCTTGCTGTTCATGTTGTGAGTTAATAAAGTGGCCCAATTTTATTCCAATGCATTGTGTCCGACTCTTTATTCCAACCTTGGTGGGCAAATTGCTCTCCAATAGGGGACATAATGCTTCTGTTCCAAGAAGGCATTAGCAATGCTACAAAGAATACCTAACCTGACACTGAGTACCCTGTAATTATCCAGAGGACAGTATTTAATCTGTTGAAGGCTAAATCCCCTGTGGCATTCCAGTGGCCAATGAGAAAATTAACAAGGATTGTGAAGGATGGTATAAATATACCCCAGTACAGTTTGGAAGGAGGGTGGGGATTAAGGACAAAGAAGACTGATTGCAGGTACTTCACCTTCTTTTTCTTATTGGTCTCAAGATTTTAAGCAGACTGGACAATTATTCAAATTTTATTATGGAGACACCAATGAATGTGCAGCAGATGCACAAATGAGAATCTGAGTTCAAGGAGTAAGAATTGTGCTCAGTATGGTAATTATATTGGTGTTGCTTTTATTGCTGCTGCCACATATGGTGTGCAAGTCCCGACTCTGAGTTGTTACATGTGGGTTACAAGACCCCCACCACTTTGTAAATAGTTATTATCAGCCTGGAGATCTTGTCATTGGAGGTATTCTTTTTCATACATTTGTTGCTGTTTTTCCACCTGCCTTCAATGAATATCCTCATGGTTCACTTTCAACTCATGTTGGGTAAGTATTTTTCCTGATATACTATTGCTTTGTATACATCTGTGTAAGAAATGTCAGGACAAATAAGGAATTACAAATTGCAACTTGCAGTTAAAGGTTTTTAAAAGAGTTTCTATTGATTTCTTAATAAGGTTTACAAATATAAACATATAAACATTATATATAAATATAGATAATTTAAGTTGCTATTGCTTTACTATTGTAATAGTTTTTTACTGTATTTTTTCAGTATAGAAATATATAAATGAAAAGGACAAACTGTCAAGTCTGCAGATTCAATGATGAGTCGGTATAGATACAAAGACTCTATTTTATTGATACTGATACTTGTGGCCTAAGCCAGGTCTTGAAAAGACTAAAGTACATACAGTAGATACATTGCATATAAGGTACACTTCAAAGGGATTCCTATGGTGGGGGGAGAATTGTGCAGAGGACATTCACACATAGATGTTACAAATACATTCTCATGTTGATTAGAGGCCCATTTGGCCTTGATACTCCCAGGCTCCTTCCTCTCCCCCAAGCCTGAGCTGAGAAGGCACAGATAATACTTTTCACACATCACCATTTCAAAGCAGGAACAGTTCTATGAGGGGAGGGGGAAATAGGAGAGGATGAGCTAGCAGCATTTGGTTATACTTTGGTTCTACCCAGCATGCTCTTTGTGTGAGCCAGAGTTACAGACAGACTTGACATAAACACAAAATATGGAACTTGTTAGTAAGATTGTTTTCTCTTCCAGTTGAGAAATAGCAAGCATGAAACAAATTTCTCAAAACTGATCTCAGAAACCACCATCACCCCCCCCAAAATTCAGGTCACTTAGGTTACCTTCTCTTTCAGGTAGAATTATTTTGTAGAAGAAGACCATTCATACACTGAAAAAAGTTAAGCAGTAGGGTCCCTCAGAAATCCATATTTACATATCCGAGGTATTTTTTTTTTCTTCATAACTTGGAACCACAACCAGGCCTCATTTTAGGCAGGAGCTCACAGGAGTGGAGCTCCGGAACCTCTATATTTGTTTGTGCTCTTTCTTTCTTACCCCACTTCTTTCTCGGCTCCGTTGTTCAAACTCCATGTGAGAATTTTTCTGTACTCTAAGATTTGACAAACTTTTTAATATTTTTCCCCACCAAAAAATGGGCAAATAACCAAAAAATATAAAGCAGACAAATGGAAATCTTCATCAGCCTTGGCCCCAACCTGGTGGAATCAGGTCCCTGTGGAGATTTGGGCCTTTCTGGATTTGTTATCATTCCGGAGGGACTGTAAAATGGAGCTGTTCCGCCAGGCCTATGGTTGAGGCAGGCGGACATCCTTATCCTGTTATACCTTCCAACTGGCCTCCCAGCAATGACTGCCACCTGATTGGGGCTGACACTGCTGACATTCTAGGGCAATCTAAGTTGCCTATGATAATTATGCCTTCTGTGTACACATTATCCAGGCCACCCTCAATTATTTCTGATCTATTGTTTTAACTGTTTAATTGCATTGATGTTTGTTGCTGGTTTTAATGGTTTTATTATGTTGGAATCTGACCTGAGCCTGCTATGGGAAAGGGTGGAATAACTAACTAACTAAATAAATAAATAAATAAATAAATCATGCCACTGTAGCCACATAGGAGAAAGACATTTAAAAAGTATGAGGGAAGTCAGGTTTTATTGTGACAATAATAATTCAAGAAGCACTTTAAGCTAAATGCTCAGCTGATATAATTTTGTACACCTTCCAGTGATATTAGGGGTGTGTGGCATATGCAAATGAGTTGTGCTAATGAGCTCTGCCACTGGTTCTTCTATGAAAAGACCCCTGGTAACAACTAAGGAAAGCAACACTAAAGTTTGCTTTTTTCACACTCCATCTTCCTCCTTACTACAGCCTCATCCCACATGGCTTCTGTCCATGCAGGTCCCATGATCCACAGTCTTCTTGGGTGAACAAGTGGGACCCCAACAATGTCCCCTCTAAGCAGAGTTAGTGTGAGCTACCTCAAAATTTTCTAGCCTCCAGCTCACATATTTTGTCTTAGCTCATGAAAAATGGCCCCAAAGGAAACTAATTTATGCAGTAGCTCACAACCTTGCAATCAGTAACTCACAAAGCAAAATTTTTCCTCATAAGACTCCATAGCCCCCATTTCTCTTTTCACCTGAAGAAATGAAAACCAAAGATGATTCCAAAGAACCTAAAAGCAGCCTCTTCAAACTGAGTGGTTGGGTAATCAGAAAAGGATAAATGTGATATTGACATAGACACCAATGATGTCTGAAGAGACCTTGGGTTCACAATGGAAGTGTGCAGCAATAGTGAAAATGACACAATCTATACTACCAATCATCAGGAAAATGAATAAAAATTGTGAATATTATTATGTACTTGTATAGAACTATGGTGAAGAGGCATTTAGAATATTTTGTATAGTTTTCTTTGCACTGAACTAAAGTGTTAAATGTGTTTTGTCTCTAAAAATGGAAATCTTTTTGTAGTATTATTAATCAAATTGAGAACTACCAGAATGTAATGGCCTTGATTTTTGCTGTAAAAAAGATCAATGAAAACTCTCAGATCTTACCCAATGTCACACTGGGAGTCCGTATCTATGACAGCTATTTGAATTTGAAGGGAACCTATCAAGCCGCTATGCAACTTATCTCCCCAAGAAACAGACTAGCCCCCAACTACAGGTGTAACATCAAGGACAACATAATCGCAATCATTGAAGGACTTTTCTCAGAGATCTCCTACCAAATAACAGAATTTTGGAACATCTACAAATTTCCACAGGTAGGATGAGTATATGTGAAGTAGTAGAAGAGTATGAAATAATCAGGGCTAGCCCATCCATTGGACAGCCCTAGATGACTGCCTAGGATGCAGTCCTGGAAGGGCACTGATTTGGGCCCTCCCTCCCACCCTTGCCTCCTCAGCAAGGGATATAGGTAAGTATAGCAGCGTGGTGTGGCTCCTGTGCATCAGAGCCTGTCCACCATTGCTAAGCCTCTCAGGTCTGTGCTTCCAGTGGGACCTCACCTTGGGCACCAGACACCCTGAAGCCAGTCCTGATAATAACACAAAACTGCAGTTTGTTTTCAGATGTTACTATATATATATATATATATATATATATATATATCCATATATATATATATCCATATATATATAAATCCATTCCATAAATACTGTATATGTCTGGGAATCCATTTCAAAGATGCTCCATCACAATGTTTAAATTCTGAGCAGATTCCCTGAGGAAGAAGGGTACTACTTCGCTATCCTCCCCTTCTTTTATTCCCTATACCTAGGATTTTTTTTGTATTTTTATTGTTATACCTTCTAAGATCAAAAGAATTAATCCTGTTTAGGATTCATTGTATTTGATTTTATAAAGGCTAAAGGAGACTCAAGGAGGATTACACAATGTAAGGCAATGTAAGGTTTCTAGTATACGAGCTACCACTAAGAACAAAATAAAATTACCCAAAGCTTTCTTAGCAACAAAAAAAGGTCTTGGTTTATTTATTTTCAGTAATGTTAGCTGGTCATCTGTGCTCCACTAAAAACTAGGATATAGAGTGTGCTCCAAACTGAACCAATTAAGAAAGCTGAACTGATATTTTCCCAATACCTTGGGAGACTATGCAATATGTCTGTTTAGAATAAAAAGCCAATAAGCAGTCTGAAAGGAGGGAAAGCCAAGCTCCATGGTATTCTTATTACAAAGGGTTTTGAGTTTATGATTTCTGGTTTGGCAAAGAAATCAAATTGCTCACTATGAACCATGGCCTATACTAGAACTCATTCCAGTTAAATCTTGCAATATTTATTGTCCTGGAGGTTGTAGTGTCCTCTGAAGTCACCAGTGACCAGAATAACAAAATTTCTGTTTATTTTGAGGCTTTAATACAAGCTGGCATATAAGGAAATCAACAAATAGGCAACAAATAGAGGAAGCTAAACTATTAAATATAGGGGGAAATGCACAGCTGGACTTTTTACAATTGTCTCCATTTGTTAGCAATTTTGCTATTGTCACTATGTCATATGAAATGCAAATCAATCAGAAAAAATAAACACTTGAAAACAATTTATACCTTTAAAAACAATATAAACAATGACCATCTATGCCCTGGTCTGTGGAGATTGCTCTAAAATGTACATAGGATGTCCCCGTAGGGCGATTAAGACACGTATTTTGGAACACATCTCAAGGGTTTGCCATCAAGTTCCTGGTGTTCCTCTCCTTCAACATTTTACTGAGACTGATCATAACTTAGAAGCCTTAAAATTCTTTGTGATTCAGAAAATTGGTGAAATTTGTGAAAGTAGAGGTGGTGATTTACAAAGGACCATGTTATAAAAAGAGGCACGGTGGATACATCGTTTAAACACTATTGAACCTTCTGGCCTTAATCAATACAATGATTTCTCTTGTTATATATAATGTATTTTGTTTCTTGGGTATGTTGGTAGATTGTGGTGAGGTCTCCTTTAAATAGTTGAGTAACAACAGCTGTGTCCGTCCTTTTTAAAAAAAGCTCTGTTAGCCCAAGCCGCAAATTAAGATACCAAAATGGGCGTTTGAGAAAGAACTTGGCTGGAGATTTCAGGTTGTTTTACCAACTGTTTCTGTATGTTTTTGTTAAGATTACTTTGGTTTAGGGTGGTTTTTATCAGTCACTTTTGTTGTTTACAGTTGACTTACGAAGAAGCTGCAGGAGCAGTGGAACGCAATCAAAGCCGGGGTTTGCGTGAAGGCTAGAATTTGTCCTTCAGAAGTCAACAAGCAACGGAGGGACTCCTGTGGAACTTTATTATTGAGTCTTAGTACTCAGTTTGGAAAACTCAGTGACTGTGTGGGGTCCTTCTTGGAATATTGTTTTGAGACTGTTGTTTGTTTTCTATTTATACTGTATGAATGTATGCCCACTGTTGTGGGCTGTTCATTTCATGATAATAGAACTTTGTATACGCCAGTCAAGAGTGTTTGTTTGTGCACAATATATTGTATTTTTGTATTTTATATATTGTGCTGCCACTGTTCTTTTGCACTATTTATTTTAAAGCTTTTGTATGGCACTTCTCCAGTGACACTGGATGACACCAAAGTTTCCTCCTTCTACCAGATGGTCCCAAGTGAAACCCAACAGCACATGGGGATTCTCCAGTTACTTCTCCATTTCAAATGGACATGGATTGGATTCCTTGCTGCAGTTGGCATAAATTTAGAATGGTTTGTGCAATTCATGTTCCCAGTATTTTCCCAACATGGCATCTGTTTTGACTTCCTAGAATCTTTCCCCAATGTAGGTTCAGATGATCACAAGAGAAATCTTGATAAATGGAAACAGTATGCAAGAATCATGACAAGCACAACCAATGTATTGGTCTTCCATGGTGACAGTCGTTCCATGATTGTCTTGAGGTTTTTGTTAGAGTTACCAAAAAAATAAAGAGGGTGTACCCAATCCAAAATGGAAAGTGTGGATTCTGTCAGCTCAGATGAACTTAAAAACACATTACAGTGTTCACAGAAGGGATATAGAACTTTTCCATGGTGCCCTAACAGTTGCAATTCGTTCCAAGGATGTCCAGGGATTTGCAGAATTTCTAAAGAGCAGAAACCCATCCAACAATGAGGAAGATGGTTTTATCAGGAATTTTTGGGCACAGGCATTTCACTGTAAATATCCAAATACATTTTTACTTAAACAGGATTTAAAAAAAAAACCAGAAACTGCACTGGAGAGGAGAGACTGGCGAACCTTCCAGGACATCTTTTGGAAATGAGCATGACTGGACACAGCTATAGCATCTTCAATGCTGTCTTTGCTGTGGCTAATGCTTTAAATGCCATATATCTGTCCAAATCCAAACACACCAAAAAAAATAGTGGATAATAAAAGAAGGGAGCTTTGGAAAGAGCAGCCATGGCAGGTAATTAATTTTAAGCTCTAATCTAAGAGGGGAGAATTCAGGTATCATTTGCAATTGTCTGATATCAACTAGTGCACAAAAGAGTGTGGAGCAACAAGCATCTGAAAAAAGGCACAAAGATCAATGTTTACAAAGCAGTTGTGATGACAACCCTCATCTACGGCTCCAAATCATGGGTTTTATACCGTCATCTCCTGAGACTCCTTGAGCGCTTTCATCAGCGCTGCCTTTGCACCATCCTCAACATCCACTGGAGTGACTTTGTGACCAACACTGAATCCTCAAGAGGGCGGAGGTTACAAGCATCGAGGCACTGCTGTTGAAGACGCAGCTGCGCTGGGCAGGGCATATTTCTAGGATGGAAAACCACTGCCTTCCCAAGATTGCTCTGTATGGCGAACTGTCCACCGGCCATCTAAATAGAGGGGCACCAAAGAAGAGGTACAAGGACTCCTTGAAGAAATCCCTTGGCACCAGTGGTCTGACCTAACCTCAGATCGCAAAGCATGGAGGCACACCATCCACCAGGCTGTCTCTTCCTTTGAGAACGCACGCATAGCTGGTCTTGAGGACAAAAGGAGATTGAGGAAGAATCGCACTGCTACAGCACCAACCCCAAATCAGACTTTTCCCTGCAGCTACTGTGGCCGGATCTGCCTGTCCTGCATTGGTCTTGTCAGCCACCAGCGAGCCTGCAGCAGACGTGGACTACTGCACCCTTCTTAAATCTTCGTTCGTGAAGTCAAGCCGAGAGAGAGAGAGAGATCAACTAGTGTTCCTCTCCCAGTGTTGGTGATGAAAAGAGCCATAATGTAGCAGCCATCTTATGCTGTCCCAATATAAATTTCAAAGCAAGAGACACACAAATGTGGTTTATCATTATCTTCCTCTGTGTAATAACCCTTGACTCCATTGGTTGTTTCACATTCAAATACAAATCACAGTCAACCCTGCTTATCTTTTGAGATGTGATAAAGTCAGGCAAACCTGGGCCATCCAGGTCAGGATGATCTGCTCCTACTTTTCATTATGTTTTGCAGTATGATTTTTTTTAATCATTACATTGGATTTTATATCCTATTCTCCATGCAGAGGGGCTATGGTTGGGTAATGTCTTACAAAAATAAGTAAAAGATTTGGGGTCAGAGCATGTGGAACAAAAATGGGATGATATGGTCCCTATAATGCACCTTAGTCAACACTTTGGCAGCAGCATCCTGAACCAATGGTACATTCCAGACAGTCTTCAAGGACACCCTATAGGGAACACAGTGCAGTAATCCAATCTAGATGTTACCAGCTCGTGCACATCCCCCCCAAAACAAACAAACAAACAAATCCCTGTTGACAGGTAGCAACTTTTCCCCTTTCTTTCCCTTTTCAATCTAGCTCCACCACTTTCTGAGACATGTCTCTTTTAACAACTGTGCTGGTGATCAGGTTTCCTTCGATGACAATGGAGTACAAACATTCTTAGGACTGGATATTATCAACTGGGTTACTTTTCCAAACAAATCTTTTGTCAGAGTGAAAGTTGGAAAGGTGAATGCCAAGGCTCCTCCTGACCAAATGGTTAATATCCATGAGAATCTGATTACATGGCACAGCAAGTTTAATCAGGTAGATATTTTGGAATGTATTCTGCTTTTGAATATTCATGAGTATATTTGATGTGGTTCTTTCTTAACACTTTTTCTGTTGGCGTATACTAACATGGTCATGTCACTGTGTTGTAAATGAGCTGAGAAGGTCTCCTAAAACATAGCCTTCAAAAACAGGGTGTTTTTTTTTAAATGGCTCTATCTTGTATTTTTGCCTGAAACAGTACAATTACTGTTCATCTGTAGAATAAGTTCATCAAAGATACTATAATTGCATACAGATATGTAACCCTACATGTTATTTAAGGCTAAGCATAAGCCTCAAAACATTGGGCATTGTTTAATTTCCGGTGTGTATCAAGTTGGTCTGCAGTAGAACAGCAAGACTCAAGTCCAATGGCAGTTTAAATACCACACTCATATCCTGGAAATCTAGTCAGTCTTTAAGGTGCTACTGGAGATTAATTTTGCTCATGAACATTCTGTAATGGTTCATATGTCAATTTTGGGACAGAATAATCACTTCAAACACTATGCACCTCTGAATGTTTAGGAGAACATGGTACCATTACAGTAGTAGATTATGACATGGAATTAGATTAGCTAGGGCTGTCCATGGAGCTTGCTGAAAGTGAACAGTCTCTGAGTTGCTAGTGCTGGTAAATGTTCTGGCTCTGTTCAGCAAAGTCAACAAAGATTCTGCTGAGATGTCTGGATTTGCCTTAGTAAGGAATGTAATAAAGTTGTCTTTAGCTCAGTGAAATATAATAGCCTTCTTTAAAGGTACTAGAACCCCCCCACACACACACACACAAAC
This sequence comes from Heteronotia binoei, assembly GCF_032191835.1. NCBI lineage: Eukaryota > Metazoa > Chordata > Lepidosauria > Squamata > Gekkonidae > Heteronotia > Heteronotia binoei. The sequence continues at coordinate 41,259,694 of NC_083237.1, read as the reverse complement.
ACTTTTTAAGAGGCATTGTCCATGACCTCAGGTTCAAGTTCAACAACCTTTACAACCTTTATTGGCATAATATCGTCTGATAAAAAACCAATCCATCCATCAGTGGGGTCTTTGCAAATACATTGAGTGCTTTCTAGATGCTAGATACAATAATTTCAATTACTAATTGGTTCCAATTTTACATTTGTCAGGCTTGCCTGTTTGTTCACTTGAACAGGGATAAGTAAGTGTGGGATACAAGTCAGAATAAAAAGTACAAATTAGGAACACATCTAAAGTTCTTATCTCTTGTCGCACACAAGTGTACAATATGTTAATATACGGAGTTTTATGGAATCTTCCAAGAAGGATAGCGGATGGTAGCACATTAAACCTAACTACCAAATAGGCTCTGTGTTGCCAAGTATCTGTTAGGCAACTGAGATATTCAGCCCTATATTCAGGATGGAAAAACCCCAAACTCAAGGCTGAGCATCTGCTTTTGGCAAAGCTCTCAAGAACCTGCAATTTGATGTCAACCAATCTTGTCTAATCAATGAGACTTTTCTATATGAAGAAATAGTTCTCCAATATTAATCCCAACTGAATTGATTTTTTTTCTCTATGTGGTACAGCCGTGTAGAGGACTGGGGCTCCATTAACAAATGAGCAGTGAGGCTACCATCATCTTTTTTAAAGAGCAGATGTAATCAGAATTTAATAGCAATAGTCCATGCTCTATTTTCAAGGAGTCTTTGATAGGTTTCTAAACAGATGACCATGTATGGCACACATGTGGGAAGGCCCAGAATCTTCTGTAGGAAGCTAGTTTGAATTATTTCCACATCTTTATTGAGGGCCATAATCCAAATGGGAGCTCCATAAGAGCAATCATGTGATGATTTTATGGTTAAATATGTTGATTTCTGTGGGAACAAATTGATTACCTTTAGTAAAGTAGAAATGGGTAAGCGCTGCTACATTACATTTTGTGGCTTTAATTATTTCCTTCCTGTGTGTCACCCAACTGACTCTATAATTAAAATGAATTCCACAATAGTGGAAGCTTTTAACCTGATCTAACCAGTTACCTCTTATATTCCAACTTAGGAATTCTATGTTTCAGCGAAGACTATGATTTTTTATTTCTCAAAATTCAACACAAAATGATTTAATAGTATTCACAAAAGCATGAGAGTAATCTTTTCATTCCAATTTGCATGAGGGAAAGCAACACTGCATCATCAGTATATAAAAGCAGTGGGACATGGATGGTTCCAAGTCTAGGGCTATGACCATCCAAATTTCTCAGAAATGAAGCCGTAATTTAAAAAGAGGTTAAATAGTACTGACCTCAGGTTGTACAAGCTGGAAGGTATTCATAAGACAATGGCAAGAAAGAACCATAGATGGCACTAATGACTCCTCCACTTCCAAAAGTCATTGTTAAATTTTTCACCCATAGCCCCTCAACAGTTCTGAGTGCCAGAAGCTACTAGTCTACAAAAGAACTATCGCATCTCCTATCACTATACAAATCTTTATGATAGATTGTTTTCCCCATTGACAAATGACTAAAAGTCAACAGCACTGCCCATCATGCTTCAAGATTTGCAACATGTCCTGGTATATTATTTGTTGTTGACTTTCTCAGATTCCAGTGTCCTTCTGAAATTCGGCCACGCCCTGGCCACGCCGCGAAAGCGGCTACGCGCCACGGGGCCGGGCTTTGCATCCCCGGAGGATGCAGGAGGCAGCGTTCCCAGGCATCCAGGTAATTTCGGTGGGTGGGGGTGAGGCTGGGGCCTGGGGCCCCGGGGCAGGTGGCCCGACGGGGCGAAGGCAAAACTGTACTCGATGGGGTGGGCGGAAAAGGCGGAGCTGAAAAAGTTCATAGACAAAAACTTGAAGCGGGTTTACATCCGCCCCACTACAGCCCCCCCACGCAGCCCCCGTATTGTTCTGAAAGAAGAAAGATTGAAGTTTGAGACTTTGCACAGATTTTTGCGGGATTAATGGGATTTCAATGTCCAACGGCTACCCGACCCCGTTGATAAAAGACCTATTAACCACGGTGGCTGAGGGCAAGGTGTTCACGAAACTTGACTTGCGTGACACGTATTTCCATGTCTGAATAAAAGAGGGAGATGAATGGAAGACGGCGTTCAACACACCGATGGGACAGTTTGAGTATTTGGTGATGCCTTTCAGGCTACAAGGGGCGCCAGGAGTGTTCATGAACTTTATCAATGAGGTCCTACGGGAATACTTGTATAAGGGGGTAGTGGTGTACCTGGATGACATCATTATTTACTCAAAGGACCTAGAATCACATGTGCCCCTGGTCAGAAAAGTGTTGTCTACATTGTATCAAAACAAATTGTATGCCAAACTGTCTAAATGTGAGTTCCACAAAACGGAACTAGACTACTTAGGGTTCCGAGTGTCGGGGGAGGGATTAGCGATGGACCCCGCGAAAATACAAGCAGTACTAGATTGGGAACCCCCCCGAACCCGACGGCAGCTACAATCATTCCTCGGGTTCGCAAATTTTTACCGCGGGTTCATCAAGGGGTTCGCCCAGGTCATGTTGCCCCTCACGGAGCTCCTCAAAACCAAAGGGAAGGGAGAGGAGGTGAAAAAACCCGGGGCGTGCCTCAACTGGTCGCCTGAGTGTCAGCGCGCCTTCGACAAACTAAAAAGATTATTCACCAGCGAGCCAGTGCTAGCCCACCCCAATGAATTAAAGCCCTTCGTGGTGCAATGTGACGCTTCCGACGTCGCGGTGGGGGAAATATTAATGCAGAGAGACGAGGGGGGGGAGCTCCGGCCCTGCGCCTACATCTCCCACAAATTCTCAAACGAACAGAGGAACTGGTCGGTGTGGGACAAAGAAGCTTTCGCAGTCACGTTCGCCCTTAAAACCTGGCGATCATGGCTAGAAGGGGCCCGAGTCCCGTTCGAAATCTGGACAGACCACAAAAACCTAGAGGCATTGACCGGCCGCCGCAAATTGACAGCCAAGCAAATTAGGTGGGCCGGATTCTTTGCAAAATTTGACTTCGTGCTGAAACACATCCCCGGCACCAAGAATTTTCTCACAGACATGCTCTCACGCATGCCCCAGCACGATAGTCAAAGAGAAGAGGTAATAGACTCTCTAATCCCCCCAGACCAGGTAGCGGGGGGAGTCACCACCCGATCGGGGAAAACGACTGGAGCCCCAGAGCTGAAAGGGAAAGAGCGGTTTGTGGCCGAGACGGAAGCGGAGGGAGGGGATCGGCCCGAGGGAATAGCAAAGGGGGAGGGGGGGCTCTGGTATCACAACGGGAAGATCTATGTACCCAAAGCCCTGCGCAAAGAAGTACTGGAAAACTGCCACTCAGGCAGGCTGGCGGGGAACTTTGGCTATGTGAAGACCCTGAACTTAATCACGAGGCAATTCTGGTGGCCCCAATTAAAAAGAGATGTGTCGGAATTTGTAAGCTCCTGCCCCACATGCATCATGGCAAAACGGAGGGGGGGGGAACCACCGGGCCACCTCATTCCCCTGCCAACAGCCACCCGGCCATGGGCGGTATTCTCGATGGACTTCATAGTCGAGCTACCCCCCTCCCAGGGGAAAACGGTGATACTGGTGGTAGTAGACACTTTCTCCAAGCAAGCCCACTTTATCCCATGCAAACAACTCCCCACCGCTAAGAAACTGGCGCACCTCTTCTTTAATCACATGGTACGCCTACACTCATTCCCAGATAAGGTCATTAGCGACCACGGGCCACAGTTCGTTGCCAACTTCTGGCGGGAGTTTTGTAATATTGCGGGAATAGAACAAGGACTAAGCTCCGCCTACCACTCGCAGACAGACAGACAGACGGAGAGGGTGAATGGGCTTCTGGAGCAATACCTTAGGTGCTATATCCACTTCCAGCAGACAAACTGGGTGGAGCTGTTAGCCTTCGCGGAATATTGCTATAACAATAGCCTACACAGTTCCACAAAAACCTCGCCTTTCCAGATAGTGAACGGCTATGAAGGCAAGCCGTTCCCACATCTCCCTCTACCAGCAGGAGAGCCCAAGCCGACTTCCTGTCAGCAATGGTGGGAGGGGATACGACGAGGGTGGGAAGCGATAAAGGAAAACCTGGAACAAGCCAAAGAGGAATACAAACGGCAGTTCGACAAAAAACATTCCCCCCAGTGGGAATTTAAAGTGGGGGAGAAAGTCTTTCTGTCCACCAAAAACCTCCCCCTTCCACAAACCTGCCGGAAACTAGCCTACAAATACTTGGGCCCATTCACAATTAAACGGGTAATTAACAGTGTAACGGTGGAGTTGGAACTGCCAAAACTGTTAAGTAAGATCCACCCTGTTTTTCATTGCAGCCTTCTTCGCAAAGATCCTGGGGCTACATCCTGGCACCCTCGCCCTCCCGAGCCACCTCCTACACAAGTGAAGGGCCAGAGTCACCATGAAGTCCAGGAGATCCTGGACTCCAAGGTCCATCGGGGGGTTCTGTACTATCTGATCCGCTGGAAATACTTTCCCCCGAGCTGCGACAAGTGGGTCAAAGCCAGTGATGTAGCTGCCCCGCAACTGCTTAAAAAATTCCACCTACTGTACCCACACAAGCCCAGGGCGAAAGCTTAGGGCGGGCAGTATGTCAGAACTTGTAACTTTCCTATATGCCATTAGCATAACCGACTCCATATTGAAAGCAAATACTAACCCAGGCAGCTGCCCAAAATACTAACCAGTTCCCTTGCTGTGTATGCTTGTGCATTTCAAACAAACTGTGATCACTGAAGGGTAACAGATAGCCCAGGGTCAACATCTGCAGATGGCCTTTGAAGCCGGACCGGCCTACACTTTCTCAGCGGGATTCCATCCTCCTTGCCTGATAACAACCCTGAGAAACAGACTGTTGTCTCTACCTCTGTGAGTGATCGGTTTATTGTTGTCAACAGAACCACATAAAGTGTATCGAATACTGGCTGTCTGTTATCAGTGTTATCCTGCATCTCAAGCTCTGAAGTTCTCTAATAAATGCCTATACTTGCAACTAAGTCTTGGGCCTTTCTTGAAGTTCTGCCAGTTCTGACAAATAGTTTATTAAACACTTGGATAAAATATAAGAAATATGGTGACGAGAGAAAACCGCTCTGGATAGTGCCAGCAGAAGTAATAAAAATAACAGCTGAATCTGATGAAGAAAGAGTGATGTCATATAATCAACTGCTCAAGATTCAAGGAGGTAAAATTGAATTAAAATCTGCAGAAGAGTTAAACAATAAGTACGACTGGTTTCAAATGCAACAAATCAAAAGCTTGATGGAAAACGATATTAAATTGGATGGAATTAGACGTGAGCAAACAGAACTGGAAAGGGTCCTGCTTGGAGATAATGAAAAATTAATATTGAAAGTATATAAATTATTATTGAAATGGTCTACAGAAGAAGAAGTAGTAAAGTCTCAAATGGGCAAGCAATGTGAATAGAGAAATACAAATGGATATGTAGGAGCACCTTTGGAAGAACTCGATGAAGATCTCAACTTGTCAGAGTATTAAAGAGAACTGTTTAAGATTATGTATAGGTGGTATATGACTCCAAAAAAGCTGGCTAGGATGAGTAAGAAGATGTCGGATAGATGTTGGAAATGTAGAAAACATGAAGGTTCCTTTTTTTCACATGTGGTGGACTTGTGAAAAAGCGAAAGAATTTTGGAAGATGATACAACAAGAAATCTCCAAAATTTTGGGTTATGACTTTAAGAAAACTGCATAGACGTTTTTGCTTGGATTACAATTAGAAAAATTTCTAAAGGAAGACAGGACTTTAATTTGGTATTTACTCTCAGCTGCTAGGACATTGTATGGGCAGCTGTGGAAACAGAGAAAAATACCAGAGAAATGGGATTGGATTGTGAAAGTTTTATCGTGGAGTGAGATGGACAAATTAACTAAAACTTTAAGAGACTATGATTTAGACATATTCAAAAAGGAGTGGAAGAAATTTAAAGGATATATGGAGAAAGAGTGGAATGTAAAAAGACATTGGACAATTTTTTAGTATTAATGAGAAAAGAAAAATATTGAACTTTGATTGGTTAGCGGTACCTTTATAATTGAATTTAAATTTATAACTTCGGGGAAGTCAAATACTGGAGGGAGGGGGGTTGAAATATCATATGAGTTAGTATAGAAAAGAGACAATTAAATATTTTAACCATATGTTATTAACAAATTGTTAAAACGCAAGAGGCTGCCATCTTTAGAAGACTTCAGGAGATGCTGTAAGCCCTTTTATTTAATGGGGGTGATGTCATGCACCAGCCATTCTAGGAACTTCCAGGAAATCTCTGTGGGGGACTTGGAAACCCTAGCAATAAGCCTCTACCAGGTTTGGGATGCTGCAGTTCCATATACAATCACTCTACTTATTCCAACTCAAGATGTGTTCAAGAAACAATTCTCTACCACACCCAGTGTTTCAGGTTGTCTGCCAACTCTCCTTGCCTGTAATAAGCAGCTCACCCCACTCCTGCCATAGTTATAACTTAACCAGGCCTAGTTATATCCCACCCCTAGTGATATTATGAAGCAAGTGAGTGCCTCCCATAACCAGAAAACCAAAGAATAGCTGCTTGATCTCAAAGCAATAGCAAATCCCACAATATCTCATGGGCAGGCAGATAACATATAATTGCCCTAGGATTGTCTGGTCCAGTTGTCACACCAGTGGGGGAACTGGGGAGGCATTCTGGGACTGGACGTGGGACATTGTATGACTTAGGCATGCTAATTTCCCTCAAACGAAAGAGCTTTGCTCAAAAACCAGAGCTTGACCCCCCCCCCCCCGCCCCATGTCACCAACACTGCTATGTCACTTCCAGGGATGTCAGTACATTCTGCATGATGTTGCTGTTTGGGGAGGTGGGGAGAATTTCCTCCTGCTGGCCAACTGGTTGCTGGTGTTCATGAGCCCACAAAAGCATGGGACCCCCCCTCCTGGGGAATGGTAATCCTACCATGCCCCCTTTCCACCAAAATAAGTTCCCAGTGGTGAGCATCAAATATTTCAACATTAAAATAATGTATTTATAAAATAATTCAATAAAAAAATGGACACACATGACACCAAAGTAAGCAAAAATGGCCAATAATAATTATTGGACATTTGCCAAACAAACAAAAGCATCTTCACCCACTGGTGGAAAATGACAATATAGGGAGATGGACACATCTCCCTGGAGAAAAAAGTTCCACATTTTGGTGCGTTTACCAAGAATGTCTTTACTCAGGTTGTCACCAGTCTAGTTTCAGATGATACAGGGGCCTCTAAAGCAGGGCCTCCAAAGGTGACTAGTGTGGATGGGTAGATTCATCTTAGAGAAGGCAGTCCTTAAGGTATGCTGGCCATAGGCCATATAAAGCACCATGAACTGGACCCAGAAGTAAATTGGAAGTCACTGTAGATAGAACAAGGCATGGCATTTTTTACAGTCATAATAAGGGAGAGCTATGTAAAGGAATTTCATTCCAGATGACCTAAATTGAATATGGGATCAATCCACAAAGTGTTTATTTTTCTTTTGCAGCATCTCAGCTAGTTTTCTTTGGAAAGGCACAGAAAAACATGTGGTTTAAATTATTTTTATAAAGTTTGTTAATGGAACCAGAACATATATATATATATATATATATATATGTGTGTGTGTGTGTGTGTGTGTGTTATATATGTTATATATATATGTTATATAACATATATATATATATATAGTTATAATTTAGTTATAACATATATATATATATATATATATATGTGTGTGTGTGTGTGTGTTATATATGTTATATATATATGTTATATAACATATATATATATATATATAGTTATAATTTAGTTATAACATATATATATATATGCTGAAAACAATATATTGATTCTTTGCCCAGTTGTTGGCACACACTAGTTGCAGCCTGAAATCATTATGCCTGGCATTGATGCAGCAGGAATAGTGCAATCCTAAACACAGTTACACCCTAGGTGTTGGTCTGAAGCAATAGAACAAAGTTCTATTAACAAAGTCTTTAATATGCTACTGGGCTCCAACTTTGTTCTACAGTTACATCCTGACCTTGATAGCCCAGGCCAGCCCAATCTTGTCAGATTTCAGAAGATAAGCAGGATCAGCCCTGACTAGTATTTGGTTGAGAGATCTCCAAGGAATAGCAGAGTCATGATGCTGAGGCAGGCAATGACAAACCACCTCTGAACGTCTGTTGCCTTGAAAACCCAATACCATAAATCAGCTGTGACTTGACAGCACTTCAACCACCACCAAGTACAGTTACACCCTCCTAAATCCACTGAAGTCAATCAGTTTTTAAGGGGGTAATGCTGCGTAGGACTGTACTGCAAATCTTCTGTGATGTCTGAAGCATGTATAAGTGGCTGTTGTGAGAGACCCTTGAGGAAACATTCTATACTAACCAACATTTTACCACCCTCTTTGCAGTACAGAAGCATACTATGCAGGTCCAAAACAATGTTTGTTGATTGTTTGCATGATTTTTGACCAAGACAAAATGTACCATATTTTTCGCACCATAAGGCACTCCGGAGGATAGGACGCACCTTCCTCCTGGGGGGGGCGATCCGCTGCCTCTTCCTCTGATCCGGCGCTTCCCCCGCGCCTGCCTGCCTGGCTCCATCTTCTTCAGGCAAGCGCTGGGATCGCTCCACGTGGCCCCAGTGCTTCGCAAGCGCCGGCTGCGGAGGGGGCACCGTGCTTCCTCCTTGCCTGTCTGCCTGTCTTCTGCTGTGATGTTTAAAGCAAGCGCTGGGATCGCTCCCTCCCCACTCCAATCCCAGCGCTTGCTTTAAACATCACAGCTGAAGGCAGGCACACAGGCAAGTAGGAAGCACCCGCCCCCTCCGCAAACCCAGCGCTTTGCGAGCGCCGGCTGTGAAGAGGGCAGCGTGCTTTCTCCTTGCCTGTGTGCCTGCCTTCAGCTGTGATGTTTAAAGCAAGCTCCCTCCCCCCTCCGATCCCAGCGCTTGCTTTAAACATCACAGCTGATGCCAGGCACACAGGCAAGGAGGAAGCACGGTGCCCCCTCCGCAGCCGGCGCTTGCGAAGTGCTGGGGCCACGTGGAGCGATCCCAGCGCTTGCCTGAAGAAGATGGAGCCAGGCAGGCAGGCGTGGGGGAAGCGCCGGATCGGAGGAAGAGGCAGCAGATCGCCCCCCCCTGAAGGTACATACCTTCGGACCATAAGATGCACACACTTTCCCCCCACTTTTTTTGGGGGGGGGAGTGCGTCTTATAGTCCGAAATATATGGTAATTAAATAATAGATAAAAACTTTTGTTTGTAAGTTTTCCTAATTATTGTAGACATTTTCCACTAAAGAAAATACATAGAATCATAGAGCTGGAAGGTACCTCCAGGGTCATCTAGACCAACCCCTGAACTATGCAAGAAATTCACAAGTACCTTCCCCTCACACATCCCCAGTGACCCCTTGCTCCATGCTCAGAAGATAGTAAAAAAGTCCAGATTTCTGGCTTGGAGAAAAACTACTTGTATGCTCTTACGACATATAGCTTTGCCCCCCCAGTTGGAATGAAGAGGCAGACACAAGTGTTGGGTTTTAAACCGAGCCGCTTTATTAAACCATTAATTAACTGTAACTGGCAGGGGGGTGAAAACCTGAACCAGACAAGCCCTGGGGTCAACCCCGGACCCCGCCTTGTCCAAAGGGCGAGCCACCCTGCCCCCAGCACAAGCCCGCCGTATTCGGGTTGTAGCTGAGCGGCCAGGCCTCCAGCCATACACCACCTGGGCCGGCATCAATCCCCATGGAAAGATCCGCCCAGGTGAGGCTCCCTGTGATCTGCATTCCCTGCACTGAGCCGTGTAGCCCATCTACGGTTCATACAGACCACCGCACCAACGGTGCTAGGCCATAGGTGCTCCCCTGGAAAACCCTGTGGCCAAACCTCCTCCAGCCACCGCCAATGCCAAGCCTCTGCTTAGGCATTAGCGCCCCAACGGGTGGCCCAGAGCCAACCGCAAACCCTGCCGTATCTCGTCTAAAAAAGGCCCGGTTGCCCAACTCCGAAAGATGAACACCATCCGGCCGATACAGGTCAGCCTGCACCACACGTATGGCCGGATGAGAGAGAAAATCCCCGAGCCCTTCTCCATGGCTTTCTACAGGGCCATTGGCCTTGCACCTAATACACTCTATCCCACCAGGTGAAAGGGGGGCACCTCCGACTCTCGCGTGGCAATCTAGCTGACCACACCAGGACCAGCCAGAAAGGACAAGCCCTGGGGTCACCACCGGACCCCGCCTTGTCCAAAGGGCGAGCCACCCTGCCCCCAGCACAAGCCCGCTGTATTCGGGTTGTAGCTGAGCGGCCAGGCCCCCAGCCATTCACCACCTGGGCTAGCGTCAACCCCCCATGGAAAGATACGCACAGGTGAGGCTGTTCAGTGAACTGTAGTCCCCGCACTGAGCCGTGTAGCCCATCTGCGGTTTTTACCGTCCACCTGCACCCATGGTGCTAGGCCGTAGGTGCTCCCCTGAAGCCACCTAAGCGAATGACCCAGATGTGCGGAGGAGGTGCCCTGCCTCTCCCCGCACTACGGCCAACACTGGCCCTTCGGCGACCCGGCCATTCCCCAACTGCCCCGTCAATGAAGCCCAGCCGGGTGCCCGTTGGAGACCGCCTGGCTTGATGGGCCGCCTGGAACGCCCGGCTGTGCGCACAGATGAGAACGCGCTACCTCTCACTATGAGCCACAGCACCTGGAAAACAGAAAAAATTGTCAGAACAGGTAATAACTGATAGGCGATAAAACCATCGCCCTCCAAAAAATCGCCCTCCAAAGGTGACCCCTCGGCAACCAATGGGCGCACCTGATCCGAAAGGTTGCCACCCTCCAAGGGCCAACCATGCTATTAGTAAGTTTTCATCAGCAAACCCATGGGCTTTACCAATAAAGGCCAACGTCGCCAGTTGGCCCCAATAGTCCTCAACTCCAGACCTATCTCACTGCAACACGTAGGATTGCATAATATGAGCCGTCGAAATTGACCAGTAATCCTGCAGCACCGCGGCCTTATGCAACTCCTGGAATAGGAAGGCCGCGCTACCGTAAACCCCTCTGGTACTGGGTGCCAAAGCCAGCTGAATTTCCCTACCAGCATCAGCTTCCCAAATTAACAGAGTTCCAGGGGGAATCGCGCCGGCCACGAGTCCACTTCCGGGGCGAGCTGCCGAAGCACTACATCTAATGGTGAAATAGAGCGTCCGCCGCCCCATGCAGCCTCCGGGTACATGCCCAGCCAGGAACCAAATGTTCCTCCGGAGGTAACGAAGTATGAATAACCTAACCAGGTTCATAACCGACATGCTTAGAGGTCAAGGAGTTGATAACATGTACTACCGCCATGTTGTCACCCCAGACAAACCCAAAATGGACAGGGAGTAGCTCACCCCAAGGCTAAACGGCCATTAGAATAGGGAAAAGATTCCAAAAATGGCAGGTCCCTACAGAACCCGCTGACCAACGCAGGTGCCCCTAGCATCCCAAATACGCCTCCAAGAGGCCCCAGCAGGTGCCACCACTTTGGGTGCAAAGTCAAGGTGCCAACCACCTGCAGTAATTAGAGCAGCGACACCCTGCGTTGCCCGCCAAGGGCAGCCAACCGGCCCCTAAGGTCAGCAACCTTATCCTCCGGCAGCCGAAATGTCCACTGGTGGGTATCGAGCTCAACGCCTAAGGAATGTAAGCACCGTACTGGGCCCCTCAGTATTCTCGTACGCCAAAGGTACCCCCAGCTTGATGGCCAACTCCAGAAAAGCATTTAAGAGCCAGGCACATCCTTATGCCTGCTGGACCGACAAAAGGTAGGCGCCCCGTTAGTGCGCCATGTCGTTAAGCCCGGTCCTGTCCCATAATGACCACTCCACCAAGAAGCCAAAGCGCTTAAATGCCGCGCAGGAGACCGGGCACCCCATCAGGAGGACCAAATCCATTTCAATTTTGCTCTCCAACAAAAACCCAGGAACTCAAAATCCTTGTGATGAACTGGCGAGGGCGAAATGCCGCCTTAATGCCGCGTAACGCCGACGCAGCCCCATCACCACAAACCCCACAGCACTTTAACCGACCGGTCAAAGGAAGCCGGGGCACCTACCACCAGGCCGCGGCTTTGACCTAATACAGGTAGAGAAGGCGTGATCCACCCTGCCAGGTGAACACTCGTGCTAGAAATTGCAGGGTTCCTACCCTACACACCAGGCACTGCCTAGTGCCCACGCCTCGCACACCAGGCCACGCCCCCAGTATATGTGCATACTGCTACCCCCCCACAGTGCGAAATGCCAGGGGGGGGCGACACGGCGGGAACGGCAGGAGCCACCACCGGAGCAGCCTGTGACCCAAGGCCGGTAAGCCTGAACTACCCAATGCGGACCATAGGGGGCCACCCTCTGCCTGCCCCAAGCCCAAGGCGGCCCGAAACCCCCCCGCTCGGTGGGAGTCATGGACCGCTCAGAGCCCCACCCCCCGAAGCCAGGGGGTGGCATTCGAATAGGACCGCAGGGCCGCCCCCGCGTCTGCTGCAACGGGAACTTACCACCAATACCCAGGGCATTCCAGCCCTTCCTGGGGTCTGCTGCACTCTGCCTCCGGACACGCCGCCGCTCACCTGTTCACCAGACGGACCCTCGTCCGGGCCATCCACCTGATCCGATTCCAATTGAGGTGCGGGCCCAGGTGCGCCACCCTGCGAAGCAGTCAGGCGGGCAAGTATCGCCGTCTCAAAAGCTAGCGGCCACGAGCACCAAGATGCGCTACGACGCCCCTCCCGAATGGGAGTACCCCTGTCAACTTTTTCCTGCTCGAGGGCCACTAACTGGCTTATAATGGCCCTCCTGACCCACTTCCCCTGCCCCGGCTCTTCAACCGGGCCGGGCTGCAGGCCTCGCCCCCAGGCCCGACGTGCGGGCTGAATGCCCTTAGACCTGCCCTTCTCTATCATGGGTGCCATCAGGACACCTCTAATCCGCAGCCAGGCCCACAGCAGTAACTGTGCAAGACTTTCCCCGCCGGTCCCAAGTTCCCCCGTCAAGCCTAAATGACACAATACGTGTATGGGTGCCCGCAAAGTCAATCAGCCCCGTAGCCCCCCGACCCAACAGGGGAGAAAAAGATCAAGCAAGACCCCAAGCAGCACCGAGATGGAATGCTGAGTCAACCTCGAGCCGGCCACCTGAACACCCGGCCCCCGCCAGGGATCGAACCCAGATCATGAGCAGAACCCGGGACTGCAGAACCGCAGTGTCAACACTCTGCATCGAGGGGCTCATCCAACCCATTCCAACCGCCGGCTGGCACAGTGTAAATATGAGGGGGGTGGGGGTGCTTAACCGCGTCGACCACCCTGAAGCGCAGTGCCGTCCCTCCCATATGGGAGCCCCTATGGCAACCCTTTGTTGCACAAGACCCTCCAGTTGTCGGATGATGGCAACCGGACCCGCTGCCCTTGACCTGGGTCCTAGGTGCCATACTAATGTCCTTGGTCTCAGCTTTGAACACACCACAGTAACCCTAATAAGCTTTTCAGCAACCTTGAACTGCCCCACAACTATACCCTCGCCAATAATAATACTAAAAACTGGGGGGGGGGGGCAATGTGTTTTAGCTGCCTTACATTAAAGCAGACCCAAGTCCATAAAAGCCAGCACTGTACACACAGACTGGCAGCAGCTCACCAACGACTCCAGCTGAGGTTTCTTAACGCCCATTTTCCTGGGCGCATATATATATATATATATATATATATATATACACACACACACATACATATATTTTTATTTTATTTTAGTTGGAGATGCTGGGGATTGAACCTGGGACCATCTGCTTGCCCAGCAGGTGCTCTACCACTGAGCCACCGTCCCTGCCCCTGCTATGAGATGTGCCGCCCGTCCCATTAATAAAACTTGCAAGCATCAGCTTAAAAGATGTTGGGCACAGTTTTCAAAAGCACCCTGTGGCTGCTTGGGGAGAAAACAAACAGGAAGGAGGGGTGGGAGGGAAAGTCAAGGCCGGGCCCCACACAGCTACTTGTATGCCTAAAGGCACAATAAATTAACGAGAGGGGTAGTGAGCACGGGGAACGGGCATCTGACTGAAAACCCGATACCAAAACCTCACTCTCACCACTCAAGTGGTATATAAAACTCGAACTACCCGGCCACACACGAGTCCCCCGTATCGCTTTAGCCACCCTGGGACTGTGGAAACAGTCTAAATCCAAACAGGCGGGCCCAGGCTAGCCAGCCAGGGAAGAAAAGAGGGGGGCGGGGTAGGTAATGATTCACCCCCCACCAGGCAACCACAAGCCCAGTTCCCCCACCAAAGGAGCAGCACATTGTTTGACACTGGCAGCCCTAGAATCAAAGGTCTCTATGAATCCAAGATCTTTTACCCTTTCACAACAGCTGCCCTGGCTGCAGACTCCCTGCACCCAAGGGAAAGGAGGGTGGAATGAGGGGGGGGGGTGCTTAGAGGAACGAGCCTCAGCACCCGTCACCCCAGCAACCACATAGGTGGGCTCAGGCCAACGGGCCAGAAAAGGAAGAGGGGGGGCCTTGCAAGCAATTATCCACCCCCAATCAGGTACCCCCAACCAGGTACCCCCAAGCCGACTTCTTCCCCACCAAAGCTCAGTGTTTTATGGGCCCCAGATGGCCCAAGGCCCAACTCCGTCAGAGCACCAACAAGGAATGCTACAGCCTTATAACTGGCCCAGCGCGTGCGACCCGCCCCAATAAAAGGGGACCGCTGCGCGCTTCCCTCCTCAGCAGGAAAGAAAAGTGGCCACCAACACTGCCTATCGGAGCGCTGCCCAGAAACGGCCCCTGAAACCCAAGGGGCGAGGGAATGCTGAGCGCCGCGCTGGCCTCTGCTCAGGCCGCTAACCGCCCCGCCGCGCTACAGACTATTCGGCCACGCAAGCGCTGCTTCACCCGCCGCACGCGCTCCTTGCAGCCCGAAGGGCTGAGGGATGACGGGGACGCTGCGTTAGCTTCCCCCACTTAGGCCACCCAAGCCGCAAACCCGACTCAGCCTCGCAAGGGCAGAGCAGCAGGCCGCCCGTGACGTCGCCCGATGAGTGAAGGAGCCAGGCCGCGCCGCTCTACAGCTCCCGACAAGGTCCCTCTACTACTCGACGCCCGTCGGCCGCATGTGGCTCTCAACACAGAGAGCCAAAAGAACTGCGTGCAAGAGGGCAGGAGCCGGGGCTTATATAGCCCCGACTCCACGCCCCAGCAAGCACCCGTATATCGGGTGATGCTGCCTCTCCCTCCTTCCAGGAAGGAGCAAAGACGGCCCCCAGCCTGAATGCCGGCAAGCCGGCTTGGCTGGGGAGGGGCCGGACCTTTTCTTTATTGATGCATGTTTCCCATTTCAGATAGGGCAGAGTGCTCTTGATGCCCAGATGATCAATATGCAAACAAAAACCAGAATTCATGTAGTTCTAGGATTGTAAGCTTCTTGCACTATAAAGAATCTTTGAGAACTGGTCTAGGAATTAGTGCTTTTTCATTGTCTTTCACCACAGTTCTGGTACTGGGAATTTTTATAAAACACCACAACTCTCCTATAGTTAAAGCAAACAACTGGAAACTCACCTATATCCTTCTCATCTCCCTTCTGCTCTGCGTCCTTTGTGCTTTCCTGTTCATTAGTCAACTCGTACAAGTGACCTGCCTCCTCCAACAAACAGCTTTTGGCATCATCTTCTCCATTGCATGAAGAAATTATATTGGACTGTAATGAAGGGTCTCCTACCATGTTTTACTATCTCTTGGGCTACATGGACATTTTGGCTTTATGTAGCCTCACAGTAGCTTTCTTTTCCAGGAAGTTTCCAGATGGTTTAAATGAAGCCAAGTTCATTACTTTCAGCATGTTGGTCTTTTGCAGTGTTTGGCTATTGTTTATTCCAACTTACCTGAGCTATTGTTTATTCCAACTTTCCTGTGCCTTACAGTATGTTCTTTTGGGGAGATTTCTGTGGGAGGCCTGGGTGGCCAAGAAGGGTGTGTGGGTTTTTTCAGCCGGGAGGGGCAGGGAGTGGGCATTCCAGTACCTGAGTAAGTTGGAATAAACTAACTACCTTTTTGTTTTCCCATTAGAAACTTTTTTCTTCTAAATTGTAAGAGATCCAAAAATAAAGCTGGCATCCCTGGGTTGATATAAGGGGTGTTAAAGAAGTAGGGAGGTATCCAGCTATTGCAATTTCCCCTCATAAAACACCTAATAAAAACAATCACATTCTCAAGCAGACAAAAATAATCTTGATCATGCAGCCTGCAGCATAGCTGCTAGGCTGCTTGGATCTGTTTGCCCACCAGGGCGGGAAGAGATGGAGATCACCCGTTTGGGCGCGCTTTGCTGGGGGCGGGGTTTAGCCGCTTTAACGGCTAGCTCCCCATCCCCTCGTGTCAGTCCCTCGTCGATCAGTGCGTTGGTCGGGAGGCTGTCTTCACGGGGCTTCTTGTCTGTCTGTGCGTTTGTCAGGAGGCTGGATTTCGTCGCGGGGCTTCTTTGTCATCGAGAGTGTCCAGGGTTCCTTGAGCAGCTTGCGAGGCGCGGCGGCAGCAGCTTTGTTCAGCGGACGGAGTGACGTTGGCTGCCTGAGTTGTGCCGGGGGCTGGGTGTTCAGCGTTGGGGAGGCCTGGTCGGTTGGAGTTGGAGGGTGGTTGTCTGGTGTTTTTTGCTCCTGCATATTGTGTGTTCCACACATATATTGCAGTTTAAGCTCTACTCACAAACTGGGATAGATCCTGGTGGAAGCTTGGGTCAGGTGATGGGCTTAAGGTTGCCTCAGTCTTCATTGATCGTGGGGGTGATTGGCCATTGGTGTAAGGTGGGAGGTGGAGTCCGTTGAAACCCCCCCACCCTTGGTTATAGTGGATTAGCCTTCTTAGGCTGTGTGGTAGCTGGGGCTGTTGCTAGGCAGTTTGGGTGGCCATTTTAGGTTCCTTAGGGAAGGGGCAGAAAGGCAGTTGGGCGGCCGTTTTGAGGTGCCTTTTATAAGGAAGGTGGTTGTGGCCATTTTGGTGGTTTTCTGGGTTGTAGTCTTGTGGCAAAATGGCTGGGGGTAAAGGTTCAGGCAAGTCGAAAGGTAAGAAGCCTGCACCCAGACCATCTAAAGTGCCTGCTAAGAGGCACCACCCCCGTCATCCTCTTTGGATGATGAGGGTGAAGTGGCAGTAGATTATAATATTCTGAGCAGGCTGAGTGCCTTAGAGCAGGTGTTGGGTGTTCCTTCCTTGAGTGGGGGGGGGGGAGGAGATGTGAGGCAATCCAAAAAGGCGAGGCAGGCTAACATTCTCACCAGCTTGTCCATTCTTGAGGGCAGGTCTGGTGGCATCGTGCTTGGCAAGGATGCCAATTTCTGTGGCCCTGATTCAGGTGCGGTGGAGGCGGCGGGGATGTCAGGCATCGGTTTGCCAGTGGTGCCTGCTGGACTTGGAGGTAGGTTTGGTGATGGTTTGCAAGTTGGGTCCGAGCAGGTTTGGCCATGGGGGACATGGGGACCTGCTTCGGCAGCCGGGCAGGGTGCCTCAGGGATAAGCTTAGGTGTGCCTACTCCTTCTGGGGCAGGGCTGGTGCAAAATTGGGCATGGCCAGGGGGGCAGGGCATACCTTGTGTGCATCCAGGTACAGGGCAGATGAACTTGTCAGGTCCCATTTTGGGAGCACTATCTCAGTATGGGATGGTGCCTTTTACAGCCTTGCCTTTTGGGGAGGTTGCTCTGGCACTCGGGGACCATTTGCTTCCTGCCACAAGGGAGAAAATTTTAAAGGGAGAATATGTGGACATATTTTCTCTTCTTTATCGGGAGTTAGAGAAAAAAGACAAAGAGGAATTAGATGAGAAGGAGAAGGAGAAGTTAAGGAAACGAAAAGTTGACAGAACATGGGCTAATTGGCTGCCTGGGTTCTGTATTTACGCCGGGGTGATTGCTAGGGCGCAGTCGTGGCGGGCGGCATCCTTGTTTCAATACTTGGACATAATTTATAAGGGCTATACGGCCTTTAGTGGACCGGCCTGGATACAGTATGACCAGGAATTTAGGATGAGGGCTGCTCTATATCCGTCCCTCCAGTGGGATCGGATTCATCAGCAGCTTTGGCTGCAGTTATGTCCCTGGCTAGGCCTAACCTGGGTGACCAATCAGATAGCGGTCATTTAGTGAGTAGGTCGTCCACATCTGCTTCGTTAAGCTCTCCCCGCGGTACAGCGGGGCAGGCAGTTCAACCCCGCTTGCTCTGCTGGGAGTTTGGATTCCTTGGGGTGTGTAATAGAAAGGCATGCTAGTTTAAGCATGAGTGCTCCATGTGTGGTGGATCCCATGCCTTTGACAGCTGCCCTAAAGCCCAGGGGCGCAAGAATTCTAAGAGGCCCGGGGGGAGTGAAGGAGCTTTTCCAGCCAAGAAAGGGCCCAGCCCGATAAGGGTGGGACCGCTTTTGCGGTGGCTGGCTAGGTATCCTAGGAGGGTTGACGATTTGTACTTGTTGGAAGGTTTCAAGTTTGGGTTTAGGATCCCTTTTCAGGGGCCTCGAGTTCCGTTCATGTCTGGAAATCTTAAATCAGGGTTTGGAACAGGTTGTTAGGGACAAGATCGCCAAGGAGTTGGCTGAGGGAAGGATTCTTAGTCCTTTTTTGCAGCCTCCAGTGACTACTTTGAGAGTCTCGCCTTTAGGTGTGGTGCCTAAAAAGACGCCTGGTGAATTTCATTTGATTCACCATTTGTCTTTTCCTAAAGGTCGGTCAGTGAATGATGGGATTCCGGAGCATTTGTGCTCTGTTAGGTACACCAGCTTCGACCAGGCCATCGCCGTGGTGAGGCGTTGCGGGGTGGGGACAGAATTGGCAAAATGCGATATTAAGTCTGCATTTCGCCTTTTGCCTGTCCACCCTGATGATTTTGACCTCTTAGGGTTTTCTTTTGAGGGCCAATTTTACATGGATAGAGCATTGCCAATGGGCTGCTCTGTGTCATGTTCTGCTTTTGAGCGTTTCAGCACGTTTTTAGAATGTGCTGTGCGGGAGAAAGTGGGTTTGCAGGATGTCGTTCATTATTTGGATTACTACCTGTTTGTGGGGCCTGAGGGGACAGGGCATTGTGGGCAGCTGCTGGCAG
This sequence comes from Heteronotia binoei, assembly GCF_032191835.1. Classification (NCBI taxonomy): domain Eukaryota; kingdom Metazoa; phylum Chordata; class Lepidosauria; order Squamata; family Gekkonidae; genus Heteronotia; species Heteronotia binoei. The sequence goes on along the minus strand of NC_083237.1, from coordinate 41,240,471 downwards.
GTTTTCCTGAGCTGACTGCTGAACTTGGGGTCCCCTTAGCGCCGGAAAAAACGGAAGGTCCAACCCAGAGGTTGACCTTTCTGGGGATTGAGATTAACATGATTGATCAGTTGTCTAGGGTGCCTTTTCAGAAAGTAGTGGAGCTGAGGGCTAGGATTGATGCCTTTCTCCTTAAGAAGAAGGTCACTTTGCTGGAGTTGCAGCAGTTAGTGGGGCACCTCAACTTTGCTTGCAAAGTGGTTGCTCCGGGAAGGGCTTTTCTTAGGAGGCTGTGTGATGCTATGGTAGGGTTACGCTTGCCTCAGCATAGAACTAGGGTTACCTGCAGCATGAGAGATGATCTGAGGGTTTGGCAGGATTTTTTGGAGTCCTTTAATGGAGTCTCCTTTTGGAGCGAAGACTTGAGGCTGAGCTCCAGGTCACGTCTGATGCTGCAGGATCTTTAGGCTTTGGAGTCTATTTTCGCGGATATTGGTGCACGGATGTTTGGCCTGATTCCTGGATACAGGTAGGAGTGAACTGAGATCTTACGTTTCTCAAGTTCTTTCCCATTTTAGTCGCGGTTTGGCTGTGGGGGAAGGATATGGCCAGTCACACTGTGCATTTTTGGTGTGATAATATGGCAGTGGTCCACGTCATTAATTCCCTTTCATCCAAATCGGGGCGGGTTATGAGATTGGTGAGGGCCTTCACTCTGCACTGTTTGTGGCTTAATATATTGTTTTTAGCCAGCCATGTTCCTGGGGTGAGTAATGGGGTGGCTGACGCTCTATCTCATAAACAGATGGAGAGGTTTCATCAGCTGGCCCCGGAGGCAGACGGATAGCCGGTGCCAGTGCCCCAGGAGTTATGGCGGATTGGAGAGCCGAAGCCTGCAGAGCGATAGGTCTGGCCATTGCACCTAGTACTCAGAAGTCTTATGAACGGGCTGTGCGGCAGTTTGAAGACTTTCGGGCTGAGGTAGGGTATCGCAGGGTTTGGCCCCTCCCGGTAGAGGAATTGCTCCATTACTGTGTTTCGCTACGAGGTAAGAGGTTGGCCGTGCGATCTATTAGGGGGTGCCTGTCTGCATTGGCTTTTGCAAGTAAGGCGCTTGGTTATAGGGAGGATACAGCAGATTTTCGTCTTCAAAAGATGTTGGAAGGGTGGTCTAGAGAGGCCAGGCCCAGGGTTGATACGCGGAATCTGGTGTCTCCGTCGATTCAGCAGGGTTTGAAGAGGGTGTGGGACATGGTGTGTGCCTCGCCTTTTGAGGCATGTTTATTTCACGCTGCGTCCTTGTTAGCCTTTTTTAGCTCTTAGAGTGAGTGAGCTAGTAGCTCACTCTAGAAATGATGTTTCTGGTAGAGCTTTTCAGTTGAGGGATTTGAGGTTGTTTGGGGGTAAGGCAGTCATTACTGTCTGTTGCTCGAAGACGGATCAGTTGCAGCGGTGTACTGTGCTCGAGCTTGGTAGTTGTTCAGAGCTTGAGCTGTGTCCAGTTAATAATAATATATAATAATCCTAGAAGCTCAGATAAAATACATACCACAAGTTAGGAAAGGCGCAAACAGGTATAAGAAGAGGCCAGCATGGTTAACAAACAAAGTAATGGAAGCTGTAAAAGGTAAGAAGGACTCCTTTAAGCAGTGGAAAACCAGTCCTAGTGAGATTAATAAAAGGGAACACAGGCAGTGGCAAATCAAATGCAAGACGGTGATCAGGCAGGCAAAAAGGGACTATGAGGAGCATATTGCAAAAAACATAAAGACCAACAATAAAAATTTCTTCAAATATATTAGAAGTAGGAAACCAGCCAGGGAAGCAGTGGGGCCCTTGGATGACCATGGGGTAAAAGGATTACTGAAGGAGGATGGGGAAATGCCTGAGAAGCTGAATGCATTTTTTGCCTCTGTCTTCACCGTGGAAGATGAGAAGTGTTTGCCTGCCCCAGAACCACTAATATTGGAAGGGGTGTTGAAAGACCTGAGTCAGATTGAGGTGACAAAAGAGGAGGTCCTACAACGAATAGACAAATTAAAAACTAATAAGTCACCGGGTCCGGATGGCATACATCCGAGAGTTCTGAAAGAACTCAAAGTTGAACTTGTGGATCTTCTAACAAAAATCTGTAATCTTTCATTGAAATCTGCCTCTGTTCCTGAGGACTGGAAGGTAGCAAATGTCACCCCCATCTTTAAAAAGGGTTCCAGAGGAGATCCGGGAAATTACAGACCAGTCAGTCTGACTTCAATACCGGGAAAGTTGGTAGAAACCATTATCAAGGACAGAATGAGTAGGCACATTGATGAACACGGGTTATTGAGGAAGACTCAGCATGGGTTCTGTAGGGGAAGATCTTGCCTCACTAACCTGTTATATTTCTTTGAGGGGGTGAACAAACATGTGGACAAAGAAGACCCGATAGATGTTGTTTACCTTGACTTCCAGAAAGCTTTTGATAAAGTTCCTCATCAAAGGCTCCTTAGAAAGCTTGAGAGTCATGGAGTAAAAGGACAGGTCCTCTTGTGGATCAAAAACTGGCTGAGTAATAGGAAGCAGAGAGTAAGTATAAATGGGCAGTCTTCGCAGTGGAGGACGGTAAGCAGTGGGGTGCCGCAGGGCTCGGTACTGGGTCCCATGCTCTTTAACTTGTTCATAAATGATTTAGAGTTGGGAGTGAGCAGTGAAGTGGCCAAGTTTGCGGATGACACTAAATTGTTCAGGGTGGTGAGAACCAGAGAGGATTGTGAGGAACTCCAAAGGGATCTGTTGAGGCTGGGTGAGTGGGCATCAATGTGGCAGATGCGGTTCAATGTGGCCAAGTGCAAAGTAATGCACATTGGGGCCAAGAATCCCAGCTACAAATACAAGCTGATGGGGTGTGAACTGGCAGAGACTGACCATGAGAGAGATCTTGGGGTCGTGGTAGATAATTCACTGAAAATGTCAAGACAGTGTGCGTTTGCAATAAAAAAGGCCAATGCTATGCTGGGAATTATTAGGAAGGGAATTGAAAACAAATCAGCCAGTATCATAATGCCCCTGTATAAATCGATGGTGCAGTCTCATTTGGAGTACTGTGTGCAGTTCTGGTCGCCGCACCTCAAAAAGGATATTATAGCATTGGAGAAAGTTCAGAAAAGGGCAACTAGAATGATTAAAGGGCTGGAACACCTTCCCTATGAAGAAAGGTTGAAACGCTTAGGGCTCTTTAGCTTGGAGAAACGTCGACTGAGGGGTGACATGATAGAGGTTTACAAGATAATGCATGGGATGGAGAAAGTAGAGAAAGAAGTACTTTTCTCCCTTTCTCCCAATACAAGAACTCGTGGGCATTCGATGAAATTGCTGAGCAGACAGGTTAAAACGGATAAAAGGAAGTACTTCTTCACCCAAAGGGTGATTAACATGTGGAATTCACTGCCACAGGAGGTGGTGGTGGCCACAAGCATGGCCACCTTCAAGAGGGGGTTAGATAAAAATATGGAGCAGAGGTCCATCAGTGGCTATTAGCCACAGTGTGTGTGTGTGTGTGTATATATATATATATATTGGCCGCTGTGTGACACAGAATGTTGGACTGGATGGGCCATTGGCCTGATCTAACGTGGCTTCTCTTATGTTCTTATGTAATAATAAAATTTTATTTATATCCCGCCCTCCCCGCCTAAGCAGGCTCATGGCGGCAAACAACATCCATAAAATATACAATACAATAAATATACAAGACTTCAAAATCAGCATTATCCCAAACAATTCTAAGTTCACATTTGACATGATTTGACAGTAACAGTGATGTTCCTGGCGCTATTTTTGTCAGTTTACATGATAGTGAGGGTCCCTAGGCAAAGTAATTTTGGCGGATCCATTCGTTTAGTAATCATAAATCAGCAGTCTGTAAAAGCCGACCTAAAAAGGATGGTCTTGCAGGCCCTGCGGAATTGGTCAAGACTTCGCAGGGCCTGCATCTCTTCCGGGAGCTGGTTCCATAGGCATGGAGCTGCGATGGAAAAGGCCCGTGCGCGGGTGTTCTGCAGTTTGGCCTCTTTTGGCCCAGGGATAGTCAGCTCTCTGGGGCTCGTATGGGGAAAGACGGTCCTTCAGGTAGGCAGGTCCTCGGCCATATAGGGCTTTAAAGATAACAACCAGCACTTTGTAGTGAACCCGATATGTAACTGGCAGCCAGTGCAGTTCGTGCAGCCCCGGCTGTATGTGCTCCCACTTCGGGAGCCCTAGCAACAGCCTAGCCGCCGCGTTCTGCACTAGCTGCAGCTTCCGGGTTCGGCACAAAGGCAGCCCCATGTAGAGGACATTACAGTAGTCCAGTCTTGAGGTGACCATCGCATGAATCACTGTTGCTAGGTCCCAACGCTCTAGGAAAGGGGCCAACTGCCTTGCCCGCTTCAGATGCAAAAACACTGACTTGGCAGTGGCTGCTATCTGGGCTTCCATTAATAGTGAAGGCTCCAGTAGAACTCCCAGGCTCTTGACTTGGTGCGCCGCTTTCAGCGGCACACCGTCGAAAACCGGGAGAGGTATTTCCCTCCCCAGAGCACTGCGGCCCACGCAAAGGACCTCTGTCTTCGTTGGGTTCAGCTTCAGCCCACTCAGCCTAAGCCACGTTGCCACAGCCTGCAGTGCCTGATCCAGATTCCCTGGGGCGCAGCCATGCCGGTCGTCCATTAGCAGATAGAGCTGGGTGTCATCTGCATATTGATGACAACCCAGCCCAAACCTCCGGGCAATCTGGGCAAGGGGGCGCATATAGATGTTAAATAACATTGGGGAGAGAACTGCTCCCTGGGGCACCCCACAGTCTAGTGTGAGCCTCTGGGACCACTCGCTCCCGATCGCCACCCTTTGTCCCCGATCCTTGAGGAAGGAGGAAAGCCATTGTAGGGCCAACCCCTTAACCCCTATATCGGCGAGGCGGAGGGTCAGTAGCTGATGGTCGACTGTCTCAAACACCGCCGACAGGTCTAATAACATCAGCACTGCGATGCCACCTCGATCCAGTTGCCGTTGGAGGTTATCTACCAAGGCGACCAGCACTGTCTCCGTCCCATGGCCCGGCTCAAAGCCAGACTGGCAAGGGTCTAGGATGGAAGCATTATCCAGAAACCTCTGCAGCTGCAACGCCACTGCCCTCTCAATAATTTTACCTAAAAACGGTAAATTAGACACCAGTCAGTAATTTGCCAATTTGGCCGGGTCTGCTGTACATTTTTTCAGGAGGGGGTGGACCAAGGCCTCTTTCAGAGGTGTTGGAAAGCGCCTCTCTAGGAGGGATCTATTTATGATGTCCTGTAAAGGACATCTAAGCTCCCTCTGGCAAGATTTAATCAGCCAGGAGGGGCAAGGGTCCAAATCACAGGTTGTTGGGCGAGCAGCAGAGAGAATTCCGTCGACTTCCTCCAGGCTGAGTGGGTCGAAGTGACCCAGCACTAAACCAGAAGACAGGCACGGAGCTTCAATTTCCCGTACTGTATCCAATGTGATAGGCAGGTCTTGGCGGAGCGACGTGATTTTATCTGCAAAATGTTTCGCAAATGCCTCACAGCCTATCTCTAATTCTCTAACATTTGGCTTGCCTTGTGGCAATGTAGTAAGGTTTCCAATTATTCTAAACAATTGTGCAGGGCGCGAATTTGCAGATGCAATCTTGGCTGCAAAGTAATCTTTCTTTGTGGCCTTGACTGCCATCTCATAAGACTTCATAAATGTTCTATAGGATGTTCTCGTCGCTTCGTCCCGAGTATGCCGCCACTGCCTCTCTAGTCGTCTGAGCCCTTGTTTCAGCTGGTGTAACTCCAAGGTGTACCATGGGGCCAGCCTCACACGAGGGCGCAGAAAGCGTCGAGGTGCAATTTCATTGATAGCCCTGGATAGCTGGCCTTGCCAGACCTCCACCAGGTCATCAAGGGAATTGCCAGGGGGCCAGGGATCCCTCAGAGCCGTTTGGAACCGTTCCGGATCCATCAGGCTCCAGGGACGAGCCAAAATAGGCTCTCCGCCCATACAGGGTTGGGGCAGCGTCTCCATACGGGCCTTGAGGGCTAGGTGATCCGACCATGGAACCGCTTCTACCGTGATATCATTCACCAAAATCCCGGATGCAAAGATCAGGTCTAATATGTGCCCGGCCTGGTGCGTGGGGGTCGTAACAAACTGAGAGAGTCCCAGTGTCGCCATGGAAGACACTAGACCCATCGCCTGAGTGGAGGCCATGTCATCGGCATGGACGTTGAAATCACCCTAGACCATAAGCCCTGGGTACTCCAACGCTCAGCCTGCCACCGCCTCCATCAGGGATGGTAAGGCGCTAGCTGGTGCGTTAGGTGGACGGTACACCAGCCAGATTGCCAACCCCTCTCCGACATCCCATGCCAGACCGACACATTCAATACTGTCAATCGTTGGGGCTGGGAGAGCCCGGAAGGAGTAACCCTCCCATATGAACTATGCCACCCCTCCCCCCGCCCGCTATTCCGTGATTGGTGAAAGACCGAGTAACCTGGGGGGGTCATCTGAGAGAGAGCCACCGTCTCCCCATCCCGTACCCAGGTCTCAGTCACGCAAGCCAGGTCCACGTCCTGCTGAAGCAGGAACTCCCCAAGGGTTGAGGTCTTATTATTTATGGACCTGGCGTTGCATAACACCAATGACGGAGACAGGCATTTCCTCTTGGCCCCACTACCTGCCACCGTTGGGATGCGAAGGAGACTGGAAGGTGGCCGAGCACCATTTTGTCTCCGTCTCCTTCCTTTATACTTCTGTCTATTCCCACCGTCATACCTTCCCCTCCCCAGGAGCACAGGAATCCCTTGGCCGAGCATCCACGCCTATGCCTGGAATGATCTCACCAGTATTAGGGTGGTTTCACCCCCCTCCTAGATTATCTCAACCTGCAATTGGCTGCTTACTTGGCAGTGCGCGGGCCCAAGGATGGATTTTTGTTTATACACCTGGATGGTAAGCCATTGATGAAACACCAGTTTTGGGCTGTCACGTCCAGGGCGTTGGGTGAATTAGGATTATCAAGGGTGCGGTTTGGGACCCAGTCCTTTAGAATTGGGGCGGCTTCGACAGCGGCTGCCATGGGATTTCCTTCTACCTCTATTCAGAAGTTGGGACGTTGGCGTTCTTCGGCCTATAAGGCCTATATACGCCCCTTTTTCGGGCAGTGAGTGCTCTGGATTGTGGAATGTTTTGGTTCTGTTTGTGTTTTATGGTTTTTCTCTTTTTAGATGCTGCTGTTCCTGGCCAGAGGAGCCGGAGCCGAGTTCTCATCTGCGGCCATAGCTACGTGTTTTGGGCCGCTCTCTAAGCACGGAGAACTGCAGTCGGCTCTCAGCTGGGACTCAGCCAGCATGCGGTTATTGAATGGCAGGCGTGCCGGGGCCTTCAGTGGCTGGGCTTGCTGCCGTTGTTATTCAAGGACAGAGCGGGACGTCCTCCTCCTCAGGTCTTAATTGTTCACCTGGGAGGTAATGATCTGGGGTTGCTGAAGGGTAAGGCCTTGGTATGGCAAGCCGGGGATGACTTCCTGTGCATTCGGGAGCGATGGCCAGAGACCATCATAGTTTGGTCAGCCATGCTGCCCCGCCAGGTATGCTTTGGACCCGCCAGGTTATGCTTTGGACCCCGCAGCCATAGAAAGAGCCAGGTACAAAGCCAACAAAGAAATTAGAAAAGTACTTGAGAGGGGATTGGGCCACTATTTACCCCATCCGAATATTTCGGTGAGATGTCTACAGAGGGGATGGGGTCCATCTCTTGGAAAAGGGTAATATGCTTTTCCTGAGAGATTTGCAGCAAGGGTTGCAGGTGGCTTTGGGCCTCCCAGTGGGTGCTAAGCCCTAAGTAGAGACTTGGCCTTATTAGTGGCAGGTTTTAGGGGTTTAGGACACTATGCTGCTAGGGGAGGACTGTGAAGCATCCCCCTTTTGGGGAATTTTGGGGTCTGGCATGATCGACCTTGGGGTTTGGAGACCCGGGTTTGGAGAATGCAGACTATCCAGGAGGCTTGGCTAGAGGGTGCCTTTCTGCCGAGAAGTGCGTCTGGGTTTGGGCCCTCTGGTGCGGGCCTCCCTGCTGGGCCTCCCTGGAGGGAGCTGAGTGGCTCAGCTCTGGCTGGGGGGCTGGGTCTCTCACCCATTAATGGCAGGGGAGCGGTCACGGTGACCCCTAGCCCTGGCCAGGCCGCTGGTGGGGTGCCCTTGCTGTTCATGTTGTGAGTTAATAAAGTGGCCCAATTTTATTCCAATGCATTGTGTCCGACTCTTTATTCCAACCTTGGTGGGCAAATTGCTCTCCAATAGGGGACATAATGCTTCTGTTCCAAGAAGGCATTAGCAATGCTACAAAGAATACCTAACCTGACACTGAGTACCCTGTAATTATCCAGAGGACAGTATTTAATCTGTTGAAGGCTAAATCCCCTGTGGCATTCCAGTGGCCAATGAGAAAATTAACAAGGATTGTGAAGGATGGTATAAATATACCCCAGTACAGTTTGGAAGGAGGGTGGGGATTAAGGACAAAGAAGACTGATTGCAGGTACTTCACCTTCTTTTTCTTATTGGTCTCAAGATTTTAAGCAGACTGGACAATTATTCAAATTTTATTATGGAGACACCAATGAATGTGCAGCAGATGCACAAATGAGAATCTGAGTTCAAGGAGTAAGAATTGTGCTCAGTATGGTAATTATATTGGTGTTGCTTTTATTGCTGCTGCCACATATGGTGTGCAAGTCCCGACTCTGAGTTGTTACATGTGGGTTACAAGACCCCCACCACTTTGTAAATAGTTATTATCAGCCTGGAGATCTTGTCATTGGAGGTATTCTTTTTCATACATTTGTTGCTGTTTTTCCACCTGCCTTCAATGAATATCCTCATGGTTCACTTTCAACTCATGTTGGGTAAGTATTTTTCCTGATATACTATTGCTTTGTATACATCTGTGTAAGAAATGTCAGGACAAATAAGGAATTACAAATTGCAACTTGCAGTTAAAGGTTTTTAAAAGAGTTTCTATTGATTTCTTAATAAGGTTTACAAATATAAACATATAAACATTATATATAAATATAGATAATTTAAGTTGCTATTGCTTTACTATTGTAATAGTTTTTTACTGTATTTTTTCAGTATAGAAATATATAAATGAAAAGGATAAACTGTCAAGTCTGCAGATTCAATGATGAGTCGGTATAGATACAAAGACTCTATTTTATTGATACTGATACTTGTGGCCTAAGCCAGGTCTTGAAAAGACTAAAGTACATACAGTAGATACATTGCATATAAGGTACACTTCAAAGGGATTCCTATGGTGGGGGGAGAATTGTGCAGAGGACATTCACACATAGATGTTACAAATACATTCTCATGTTGATTAGAGGCCCATTTGGCCTTGATACTCCCAGGCTCCTTCCTCTCCCCCAAGCCTGAGCTGAGAAGGCACAGATAATACTTTTCACACATCACCATTTCAAAGCAGGAACAGTTCTATGAGGGGAGGGGGAAATAGGAGAGGATGAGCTAGCAGCATTTGGTTATACTTTGGTTCTACCCAGCATGCTCTTTGTGTGAGCCAGAGTTACAGACAGACTTGACATAAACACAAAATATGGAACTTGTTAGTAAGATTGTTTTCTCTTCCAGTTGAGAAATAGCAAGCATGAAACAAATTTCTCAAAACTGATCTCAGAAACCACCATCACCCCCCCCAAAATTCAGGTCACTTAGGTTACCTTCTCTTTCAGGTAGAATTATTTTGTAGAAGAAGACCATTCATACACTGAAAAAAGTTAAGCAGTAGGGTCCCTCAGAAATCCATATTTACATATCCGAGGTATTTTTTTTTTCTTCATAACTTGGAACCACAACCAGGCCTCATTTTAGGCAGGAGCTCACAGGAGTGGAGCTCCGGAACCTCTATATTTGTTTGTGCTCTTTCTTTCTTACCCCACTTCTTTCTCGGCTCCGTTGTTCAAACTCCATGTGAGAATTTTTCTGTACTCTAAGATTTGACAAACTTTTTAATATTTTTCCCCACCAAAAAATGGGCAAATAACCAAAAAATATAAAGCAGACAAATGGAAATCTTCATCAGCCTTGGCCCCAACCTGGTGGAATCAGGTCCCTGTGGAGATTTGGGCCTTTCTGGATTTGTTATCATTCCGGAGGGACTGTAAAATGGAGCTGTTCCGCCAGGCCTATGGTTGAGGCAGGCGGACATCCTTATCCTGTTATACCTTCCAACTGGCCTCCCAGCAATGACTGCCACCTGATTGGGGCTGACACTGCTGACATTCTAGGGCAATCTAAGTTGCCTATGATAATTATGCCTTCTGTGTACACATTATCCAGGCCACTCTCAATTATTTCTGATCTATTGTTTTAACTGTTTAATTGCACTGATGTTTGTTGCTGGTTTTAATGGTTTTATTATGTTGGAATCTGACCTGAGCCTGCTATGGGAAAGGGTGGAATAACTAACTAACTAAATAAATAAATAAATAAATAAATCATGCCACTGTAGCCACATAGGAGAAAGACATTTAAAAAGTATGAGGGAAGTCAGGTTTTATTGTGACAATAATAATTCAAGAAGCACTTTAAGCTAAATGCTCAGCTGATATAATTTTGTACACCTTCCAGTGATATTAGGGGTGTGTGGCATATGCAAATGAGTTGTGCTAATGAGCTCTGCCACTGGTTCTTCTATGAAAAGACCCCTGGTAACAACTAAGGAAAGCAACACTAAAGTTTGCTTTTTTCACACTCCATCTTCCTCCTTACTACAGCCTCATCCCACATGGCTTCTGTCCATGCAGGTCCCATGATCCACAGTCTTCTTGGGTGAACAAGTGGGACCCCAACAATGTCCCCTCTAAGCAGAGTTAGTGTGAGCTACCTCAAAATTTTCTAGCCTCCAGCTCACATATTTTGTCTTAGCTCATGAAAAATGGCCCCAAAGGAAACTAATTTATGCAGTAGCTCACAACCTTGCAATCAGTAACTCACAAAGCAAAATTTTTCCTCATAAGACTCCATAGCCCCCATTTCTCTTTTCACCTGAAGAAATGAAAACCAAAGATGATTCCAAAGAACCTAAAAGCAGCCTCTTCAAACTGAGTGGTTGGGTAATCAGAAAAGGATAAATGTGATATTGACATAGACACCAATGATGTCTGAAGAGACCTTGGGTTCACAATGGAAGTGTGCAGCAATAGTGAAAATGACACAATCTATACTACCAATCATCAGGAAAATGAATAAAAATTGTGAATATTATTATGTACTTGTATAGAACTATGGTGAAGAGGCATTTAGAATATTTTGTATAGTTTTCTTTGCACTGAACTAAAGTGTTAAATGTGTTTTGTCTCTAAAAATGGAAATCTTTTTGTAGTATTATTAATCAAATTGAGAACTACCAGAATGTAATGGCCTTGATTTTTGCTGTAAAAAAGATCAATGAAAACTCTCAGATCTTACCCAATGTCACACTGGGAGTCCGTATCTATGACAGCTATTTGAATTTGAAGGGAACCTATCAAGCCGCTATGCAACTTATCTCCCCAAGAAACAGACTAGCCCCCAACTACAGGTGTAACATCAAGGACAACATAATCGCAATCATTGAAGGACTTTTCTCAGAGATCTCCTACCAAATAACAGAATTTTGGAACATCTACAAATTTCCACAGGTAGGATGAGTATATGTGAAGTAGTAGAAGAGTATGAAATAATCAGGGCTAGCCCATCCATTGGACAGCCCTAGATGACTGCCTAGGATGCAGTCCTGGAAGGGCACTGATTTGGGCCCTCCCTCCCACCCTTGCCTCCTCAGCAAGGGATATAGGTAAGTATAGCAGCGTGGTGTGGCTCCTGTGCATCAGAGCCTGTCCACCATTGCTAAGCCTCTCAGGTCTGTGCTTCCAGTGGGACCTCACCTTGGGCACCAGACACCCTGAAGCCAGTCCTGATAATAACACAAAACTGCAGTTTGTTTTCAGATGTTACTATATATATATATATATATATATATATATATATATATATATATATCCATATATATATATATCCATATATATATAAATCCATTCCATAAATACTGTATATGTCTGGGAATCCATTTCAAAGATGCTCCATCACAATGTTTAAATTCTGAGCAGATTCCCTGAGGAAGAAGGGTACTACTTCGCTATCCTCCCCTTCTTTTATTCCCTATACCTAGGATTTTTTTTGTATTTTTATTGTTATACCTTCTAAGATCAAAAGAATTAATCCTGTTTAGGATTCATTGTATTTGATTTTATAAAGGCTAAAGGAGACTCAAGGAGGATTACACAATGTAAGGCAATGTAAGGTTTCTAGTATACGAGCTACCACTAAGAACAAAATAAAATTACCCAAAGCTTTCTTAGCAACAAAAAAAGGTCTTGGTTTATTTCATTTTCAGTAATGTTAGCTGGTCATCTGTGCTCCACTAAAAACTAGGATATAGAGTGTGCTCCAAACTGAACCAATTAAGAAGGCTGAACTGATATTTTCCCAATACCTTGGGAGACTATGCAATATGTCTGTTTAGAATAAAAAGCCAATAAGCAGTCTGAAAGGAGGGAAAGCCAAGCTCCATGGTATTCTTATTACAAAGGGTTTTGAGTTTATGATTTCTGGTTTGGCAAAGAAATCAAATTGCTCACTATGAACCATGGCCTATACTAGAACTCATTCCAGTTAAATCTTGCAATATTTATTGTCCTGGAGGTTGTAGTGTCCTCTGAAGTCACCAGTGACCAGAATAACAAAATTTCTGCTTATTTTGAGGCTTTAATACAAGCTGGCATATAAGGAAATCAACAAATAGGCAACAAATAGAGGAAGCTAAACTATTAAATATAGGGGGAAATGCACAGCTGGACTTTTTACAATTGTCTCCATTTGTTAGCAATTTTGCTATTGTCACTATGTCATATGAAATGCAAATCAATCAGAAAAAATAAACACTTGAAAACAATTTATACCTTTAAAAACAATATAAACAATGACCATCTATGCCCTGGTCTGTGGAGATTGCTCTAAAATGTACATAGGATGTCCCCGTAGGGCGATTAAGACACGTATTTTGGAACACATCTCAAGGGTTTGCCATCAAGTTCCTGGTGTTCCTCTCCTTCAACATTTTACTGAGACTGATCATAACTTAGAAGCCTTAAAATTCTTTGTGATTCAGAAAATTGGTGAAATTTGTGAAAGTAGAGGTGGTGATTTACAAAGGACCATGTTATAAAAAGAGGCACGGTGGATACATCGTTTAAACACTATTGAACCTTCTGGCCTTAATCAATACAATGATTTCTCTTGTTATATATAATGTATTTTGTTTCTTGGGTATGTTGGTAGATTGTGGTGAGGTCTCCTTTAAATAGTTGAGTAACAACAGCTGTGTCCGTCCTTTTTAAAAAAAGCTCTGTTAGCCCAAGCCGCAAATTAAGATACCAAAATGGGCGTTTGAGAAAGAACTTGGCTGGAGATTTCAGGTTGTTTTACCAACTGTTTCTGTATGTTTTTGTTAAGATTACTTTGGTTTAGGGTGGTTTTTATCAGTCACTTTTGTTGTTTACAGTTGACTTACGAAGAAGCTGCAGGAGCAGTGGAACGCAATCAAAGCCGGGGTTTGCGTGAAGGCTAGAATTTGTCCTTCAGAAGTCAACAAGCAACGGAGGGACTCCTGTGGAACTTTATTATTGAGTCTTAGTACTCAGTTTGGAAAACTCAGTGACTGTGTGGGGTCCTTCTTGGAATATTGTTTTGAGACTGTTGTTTGTTTTCTATTTATACTGTATGAATGTATGCCCACTGTTGTGGGCTGTTCATTTCATGATAATAGAACTTTGTATACGCCAGTCAAGAGTGTTTGTTTGTGCACAATATATTGTATTTTTGTATTTTATATATTGTGCTGCCACTGTTCTTTTGCACTATTTATTTTAAAGCTTTTGTATGGCACTTCTCCAGTGACACTGGATGACACCAAAGTTTCCTCCTTCTACCAGATGGTCCCAAGTGAAACCCAACAGCACATGGGGATTCTCCAGTTACTTCTCCATTTCAAATGGACATGGATTGGATTCCTTGCTGCAGTTGGCATAAATTTAGAATGGTTTGTGCAATTCATGTTCCCAGTATTTTCCCAACATGGCATCTGTTTTGACTTCCTAGAATCTTTCCCCAATGTAGGTTCAGATGATCACAAGAGAAATCTTGATAAATGGAAACAGTATGCAAGAATCATGACAAGCACAACCAATGTATTGGTCTTCCATGGTGACAGTCGTTCCATGATTGTCTTGAGGTTTTTGTTAGAGTTACCAAAAAAATAAAGAGGGTGTACCCAATCCAAAATGGAAAGTGTGGATTCTGTCAGCTCAGATGAACTTAAAAACACATTACAGTGTTCACAGAAGGGATATAGAACTTTTCCATGGTGCCCTAACAGTTGCAATTCGTTCCAAGGATGTCCAGGGATTTGCAGAATTTCTAAAGAGCAGAAACCCATCCAACAATGAGGAAGATGGTTTTATCAGGAATTTTTGGGCACAGGCATTTCACTGTAAATATCCAAATACATTTTTACTTAAACAGGATTTAAAAAAAAAACCAGAAACTGCACTGGAGAGGAGAGACTGGCGAACCTTCCAGGACATCTTTTGGAAATGAGCATGACTGGACACAGCTATAGCATCTTCAATGCTGTCTTTGCTGTGGCTAATGCTTTAAATGCCATATATCTGTCCAAATCCAAACACACCAAAAAAAATAGTGGATAATAAAAGAAGGGAGCTTTGGAAAGAGCAGCCATGGCAGGTAATTAATTTTAAGCTCTAATCTAAGAGGGGAGAATTCAGGTATCATTTGCAATTGTCTGATATCAACTAGTGCACAAAAGAGTGTGGAGCAACAAGCATCTGAAAAAAGGCACAAAGATCAATGTTTACAAAGCAGTTGTGATGACAACCCTCATCTACGGCTCCAAATCATGGGTTTTATACCGTCATCTCCTGAGACTCCTTGAGCGCTTTCATCAGCGCTGCCTTTGCACCATCCTCAACATCCACTGGAGTGACTTTGTGACCAACACTGAATCCTCAAGAGGGCGGAGGTTACAAGCATCGAGGCACTGCTGTTGAAGACGCAGCTGCGCTGGGCAGGGCATATTTCTAGGATGGAAAACCACTGCCTTCCCAAGATTGCTCTGTATGGCGAACTGTCCACCGGCCATCTAAATAGAGGGGCACCAAAGAAGAGGTACAAGGACTCCTTGAAGAAATCCCTTGGCACCAGTGGTCTGACCTAACCTCAGATCGCAAAGCATGGAGGCACACCATCCACCAGGCTGTCTCTTCCTTTGAGAACGCACGCATAGCTGGTCTTGAGGACAAAAGGAGATTGAGGAAGAATCGCACTGCTACAGCACCAACCCCAAATCAGACTTTTCCCTGCAGCTACTGTGGCCGGATCTGCCTGTCCTGCATTGGTCTTGTCAGCCACCAGCGAGCCTGCAGCAGACGTGGACTACTGCACCCTTCTTAAATCTTCGTTCGTGAAGTCAAGCCGAGAGAGAGAGAGAGATCAACTAGTGTTCCTCTCCCAGTGTTGGTGATGAAAAGAGCCATAATGTAGCAGCCATCTTATGCTGTCCCAATATAAATTTCAAAGCAAGAGACACACAAATGTGGTTTATCATTATCTTCCTCTGTGTAATAACCCTTGACTCCATTGGTTGTTTCACATTCAAATACAAATCACAGTCAACCCTGCTTATCTTTTGAGATGTGATAAAGTCAGGCAAACCTGGGCCATCCAGGTCAGGATGATCTGCTCCTACTTTTCATTATGTTTTGCAGTATGATTTTTTTAAATCATTACATTGGATTTTATATCCTATTCTCCATGCAGAGGGGCTATGGTTGGGTAATGTCTTACAAAAATAAGTAAAAGATTTGGGGTCAGAGCATGTGGAACAAAAATGGGATGATATGGTCCCTATAATGCACCTTAGTCAACACTTTGGCAGCAGCATCCTGAACCAATGGTACATTCCAGACAGTCTTCAAGGACACCCTATAGGGAACACAGTGCAGTAATCCAATCTAGATGTTACCAGCTCGTGCACATCCCCCCCAAAACAAACAAACAAACAAATCCCTGTTGACAGGTAGCAACTTTTCCCCTTTCTTTCCCTTTTCAATCTAGCTCCACCACTTTCTGAGACATGTCTCTTTTAACAACTGTGCTGGTGATCAGGTTTCCTTCGATGACAATGGAGTACAAACATTCTTAGGACTGGATATTATCAACTGGGTTACTTTTCCAAACAAATCTTTTGTCAGAGTGAAAGTTGGAAAGGTGAATGCCAAGGCTCCTCCTGACCAAATGGTTAATATCCATGAGAATCTGATTACATGGCACAGCAAGTTTAATCAGGTAGATATTTTGGAATGTATTCTGCTTTTGAATATTCATGAGTATATTTGATGTGGTTCTTTCTTAACACTTTTTCTGTTGGCGTATACTAACATGGTCATGTCACTGTGTTGTAAATGAGCTGAGAAGGTCTCCTAAAACATAGCCTTCAAAAACAGGGTGTTTTTTTTTAAATGGCTCTATCTTGTATTTTTGCCTGAAACAGTACAATTACTGTTCATCTGTAGAATAAGTTCATCAAAGATACTATAATTGCATACAGATATGTAACCCTACATGTTATTTAAGGCTAAGCATAAGCCTCAAAACATTGGGCATTGTTTAATTTCCGGTGTGTATCAAGTTGGTCTGCAGTAGAACAGCAAGACTCAAGTCCAATGGCAGTTTAAATACCACACTCATATCCTGGAAATCTAGTCAGTCTTTAAGGTGCTACTGGAGATTAATTTTGCTCATGAACATTCTGTAATGGTTCATATGTCAATTTTGGGACAGAATAATCACTTCAAACACTATGCACCTCTGAATGTTTAGGAGAACATGGTACCATTACAGTAGTAGATTATGACATGGAATTAGATTAGCTAGGGCTGTCCATGGAGCTTGCTGAAAGTGAACAGTCTCTGAGTTGCTAGTGCTGGTAAATGTTCTGGCTCTGTTCAGCAAAGTCAACAAAGATTCTGCTGAGATGTCTGGATTTGCCTTAGTAAGGAATGTAATAAAGTTGTCTTTAGCTCAGTGAAATATAATAGCCTTCTTTAAAGGTACTAGAACCCCCCCACACACACACACACAAACACTTTTTAAGAGGCATTGTCCATGACCTCAGGTTCAAGTTCAACAACCTTTACAACCTTTATTGGCATAATATCGTCTGATAAAAAACCAATCCATCCATCAGTGGGGTCTTTGCAAATACATTGAGTGCTTTCTAGATGCTAGATACAATAATTTCAATTACTAATTGGTTCCAATTTTACATTTGTCAGGCTTGCCTGTTTGTTCACTTGAACAGGGATAAGTAAGTGTGGGATACAAGTCAGAATAAAAAGTACAAATTAGGAACACATCTAAAGTTCTTATCTCTTGTCGCACACAAGTGTACAATATGTTAATATACGGAGTTTTATGGAATCTTCCAAGAAGGATAGCGGATGGTAGCACATTAAACCTAACTACCAAATAGGCTCTGTGTTGCCAAGTATCTGTTAGGCAACTGAGATATTCAGCCCTATATTCAGGATGGAAAAACCCCAAACTCAAGGCTGAGCATCTGCTTTTGGCAAAGCTCTCAAGAACCTGCAATTTGATGTCAACCAATCTTGTCTAATCAATGAGACTTTTCTATATGAAGAAATAGTTCTCCAATATTAATCCCAACTGAATTGATTTTTTTTCTCTATGTGGTACAGCCGTGTAGAGGACTGGGGCTCCATTAACAAATGAGCAGTGAGGCTACCATCATCTTTTTTAAAGAGCAGATGTAATCAGAATTTAATAGCAATAGTCCATGCTCTATTTTCAAGGAGTCTTTGATAGGTTTCTAAACAGATGACCATGTATGGCACACATGTGGGAAGGCCCAGAATCTTCTGTAGGAAGCTAGTTTGAATTATTTCCACATCTTTATTGAGGGCCATAATCCAAATGGGAGCTCCATAAGAGCAATCATGTGATGATTTTATGGTTAAATATGTTGATTTCTGTGGGAACAAATTGATTACCTTTAGTAAAGTAGAAATGGGTAAGCGCTGCTACATTACATTTTGTGGCTTTAATTATTTCCTTCCTGTGTGTCACCCAACTGACTCTATAATTAAAATGAATTCCACAATAGTGGAAGCTTTTAACCTGATCTAACCAGTTACCTCTTATATTCCAACTTAGGAATTCTATGTTTCAGCGAAGACTATGATTTTTTATTTCTCAAAATTCAACACAAAATGATTTAATAGTATTCACAAAAGCATGAGAGTAATCTTTTCATTCCAATTTGCATGAGGGAAAGCAACACTGCATCATCAGTATATAAAAGCAGTGGGACATGGATGGTTCCAAGTCTAGGGCTATGACCATCCAAATTTCTCAGAAATGAAGCCGTAATTTAAAAAGAGGTTAAATAGTACTGACCTCAGGTTGTACAAGCTGGAAGGTATTCATAAGACAATGGCAAGAAAGAACCATAGATGGCACTAATGACTCCTCCACTTCCAAAAGTCATTGTTAAATTTTTCACCCATAGCCCCTCAACAGTTCTGAGTGCCAGAAGCTACTAGTCTACAAAAGAACTATCGCATCTCCTATCACTATACAAATCTTTATGATAGATTGTTTTCCCCATTGACAAATGACTAAAAGTCAACAGCACTGCCCATCATGCTTCAAGATTTGCAACATGTCCTGGTATATTATTTGTTGTTGACTTTCTCAGATTCCAGTGTCCTTCTGAAATTCGGCCACGCCCTGGCCACGCCGCGAAAGCGGCTACGCGCCACGGGGCCGGGCTTTGCATCCCCGGAGGATGCAGGAGGCAGCGTTCCCAGGCATCCAGGTAATTTCGGTGGGTGGGGGTGAGGCTGGGGCCTGGGGCCCCGGGGCAGGTGGCCCGACGGGGCGAAGGCAAAACTGTACTCGATGGGGTGGGCGGAAAAGGCGGAGCTGAAAAAGTTCATAGACAAAAACTTGAAGCGGGTTTACATCCGCCCCACTACAGCCCCCCACGCAGCCCCCGTATTGTTCTGAAAGAAGAAAGATTGAAGTTTGAGACTTTGCACAGATTTTTGCGGGATTAATGGGATTTCAATGTCCAACGGCTACCCGACCCCGTTGATAAAAGACCTATTAACCACGGTGGCTGAGGGCAAGGTGTTCACGAAACTTGACTTGCGTGACACGTATTTCCATGTCTGAATAAAA
Organism: Heteronotia binoei; assembly: GCF_032191835.1. Classification (NCBI taxonomy): domain Eukaryota; kingdom Metazoa; phylum Chordata; class Lepidosauria; order Squamata; family Gekkonidae; genus Heteronotia; species Heteronotia binoei. The sequence goes on along the minus strand of NC_083237.1, from coordinate 41,221,068 downwards.
GAGGGAGATGAATGGAAGACGGCGTTCAACACACCGATGGGACAGTTTGAGTATTTGGTGATGCCTTTCAGGCTACAAGGGGCGCCAGGAGTGTTCATGAACTTTATCAATGAGGTCCTACGGGATTACTTGTATAAGGGGGTAGTGGTGTACCTGGATGACATCATTATTTACTCAAAGGACCTAGAATCACATGTGCCCCTGGTCAGAAAAGTGTTGTCTACATTGTATCAAAACAAATTGTATGCCAAACTGTCTAAATGTGAGTTCCACAAAACGGAACTAGACTACTTAGGGTTCCGAGTGTCGGGGGAGGGATTAGCGATGGACCCCGTGAAAATACAAGCAGTACTAGATTGGGAACCCCCCCGAACCCGACGGCAGCTACAATCATTCCTCGGGTTCGCAAATTTTTACCGCGGGTTCATCAAGGGGTTCGCCCAGGTCATGTTGCCCCTCACGGAGCTCCTCAAAACCAAAGGGAAGGGAGAGGAGGTGAAAAAACCCGGGGCGTGCCTCAACTGGTCGCCTGAGTGTCAGCGCGCCTTCGACAAACTAAAAAGATTATTCACCAGCGAGCCAGTGCTAGCCCACCCCAATGAATTAAAGCCCTTCGTGGTGCAATGTGACGCTTCCGACGTCGCGGTGGGGGAAATATTAATGCAGAGAGACGAGGGGGGGGAGCTCCGGCCCTGCGCCTACATCTCCCACAAATTCTCAAACGAACAGAGGAACTGGTCGGTGTGGGACAAAGAAGCTTTCGCAGTCACGTTCGCCCTTAAAACCTGGCGATCATGGCTAGAAGGGGCCCGAGTCCCGTTCGAAATCTGGACAGACCACAAAAACCTAGAGGCATTGACCGGCCGCCGCAAATTGACAGCCAAGCAAATTAGGTGGGCCGGATTCTTTGCAAAATTTGACTTCGTGCTGAAACACATCCCCGGCACCAAGAATTTTCTCACAGACATGCTCTCACGCATGCCCCAGCACGATAGTCAAAGAGAAGAGGTAATAGACTCTCTAATCCCCCCAGACCAGGTAGCGGGGGGAGTCACCACCCGATCGGGGAAAACGACTGGAGCCCCAGAGCTGAAAGGGAAAGAGCGGTTTGTGGCCGAGACGGAAGCGGAGGGAGGGGATCGGCCCGAGGGAATAGCAAAGGGGGAGGGGGGGCTCTGGTATCACAACGGGAAGATCTATGTACCCAAAGCCCTGCGCAAAGAAGTACTGGAAAACTGCCACTCAGGCAGGCTGGCGGGGAACTTTGGCTATGTGAAGACCCTGAACTTAATCACGAGGCAATTCTGGTGGCCCCAATTAAAAAGAGATGTGTCGGAATTCGTAAGCTCCTGCCCCACATGCATCATGGCAAAACGGAGGGGGGGGGAACCACCGGGCCACCTCATTCCCCTGCCAACAGCCACCCGGCCATGGGCGGTATTCTCGATGGACTTCATAGTCGAGCTACCCCCCTCCCAGGGGAAAACGGTGATACTGGTGGTAGTAGACACTTTCTCCAAGCAAGCCCACTTTATCCCATGCAAACAACTCCCCACCGCTAAGAAACTGGCGCACCTCTTCTTTAATCACATGGTACGCCTACACTCATTCCCAGATAAGGTCATTAGCGACCACGGGCCACAGTTCGTTGCCAACTTCTGGCGGGAGTTTTGTAATATTGCGGGAATAGAACAAGGACTAAGCTCCGCCTACCACTCGCAGACAGACAGACAGACGGAGAGGGTGAATGGGCTTCTGGAGCAATACCTTAGGTGCTATATCCACTTCCAGCAGACAAACTGGGTGGAGCTGTTAGCCTTCGCGGAATATTGCTATAACAATAGCCTACACAGTTCCACAAAAACCTCGCCTTTCCAGATAGTGAACGGCTATGAAGGCAAGCCGTTCCCACATCTCCCTCTACCAGCAGGAGAGCCCAAGCCGACTTCCTGTCAGCAATGGTGGGAGGGGATACGACGAGGGTGGGAAGCGATAAAGGAAAACCTGGAACAAGCCAAAGAGGAATACAAACGGCAGTTCGACAAAAAACATTCCCCCCAGTGGGAATTTAAAGTGGGGGAGAAAGTCTTTCTGTCCACCAAAAACCTCCCCCTTCCACAAACCTGCCGGAAACTAGCCTACAAATACTTGGGCCCATTCACAATTAAACGGGTAATTAACAGTGTAACGGTGGAGTTGGAACTGCCAAAACTGTTAAGTAAGATCCACCCTGTTTTTCATTGCAGCCTTCTTCGCAAAGATCCTGGGGCTACATCCTGGCACCCTCGCCCTCCCGAGCCACCTCCTACACAAGTGAAGGGCCAGAGTCACCATGAAGTCCAGGAGATCCTGGACTCCAAGGTCCATCGGGGGGTTCTGTACTCTCTGATCCGCTGGAAATACTTTCCCCCGAGCTGCGACAAGTGGGTCAAAGCCAGTGATGTAGCTGCCCCGCAACTGCTTAAAAAATTCCACCTACTGTACCCACACAAGCCCAGGGCGAAAGCTTAGGGCGGGCAGTATGTCAGAACTTGTAACTTTCCTATATGCCATTAGCATAACCGACTCCATATTGAAAGCAAATACTAACCCAGGCAGCTGCCCAAAATACTAACCAGTTCCCTTGCTGTGTATGCTTGTGCATTTCAAACAAACTGTGATCACTGAAGGGTAACAGATAGCCCAGGGTCAACATCTGCAGATGGCCTTTGAAGCCGGACCGGCCTACACTTTCTCAGCGGGATTCCATCCTCCTTGCCTGATAACAACCCTGAGAAACAGACTGTTGTCTCTACCTCTGTGAGTGATCGGTTTATTGTTGTCAACAGAACCACATAAAGTGTATCGAATACTGGCTGTCTGTTATCAGTGTTATCCTGCATCTCAAGCTCTGAAGTTCTCTAATAAATGCCTATACTTGCAACTAAGTCTTGGGCCTTTCTTGAAGTTCTGCCAGTTCTGACAAATAGTTTATTAAACACTTGGATAAAATATAAGAAATATGGTGACGAGAGAAAACCGCTCTGGATAGTGCCAGCAGAAGTAATAAAAATAACAGCTGAATCTGATGAAGAAAGAGTGATGTCATATAATCAACTGCTCAAGATTCAAGGAGGTAAAATTGAATTAAAATCTGCAGAAGAGTTAAACAATAAGTACGACTGGTTTCAAATGCAACAAATCAAAAGCTTGATGGAAAACGATATTAAATTGGATGGAATTAGACGTGAGCAAACAGAACTGGAAAGGGTCCTGCTTGGAGATAATGAAAAATTAATATTGAAAGTATATAAATTATTATTGAAATGGTCTACAGAAGAAGAAGTAGTAAAGTCTCAAATGGGCAAGCAATGTGAATAGAGAAATACAAATGGATATGTAGGAGCACCTTTGGAAGAACTCGATGAAGATCTCAACTTGTCAGAGTATTAAAGAGAACTGTTTAAGATTATGTATAGGTGGTATATGACTCCAAAAAAGCTGGCTAGGATGAGTAAGAAGATGTCGGATAGATGTTGGAAATGTAGAAAACATGAAGGTTCCTTTTTTTCACATGTGGTGGACTTGTGAAAAAGCGAAAGAATTTTGGAAGATGATACAACAAGAAATCTCCAAAATTTTGGGTTATGACTTTAAGAAAACTGCATAGACGTTTTTGCTTGGATTACAATTAGAAAAATTTCTAAAGGAAGACAGGACTTTAATTTGGTATTTACTCTCAGCTGCTAGGACATTGTATGGGCAGCTGTGGAAACAGAGAAAAATACCAGAGAAATGGGATTGGATTGTGAAAGTTTTATCGTGGAGTGAGATGGACAAATTAACTAAAACTTTAAGAGACTATGATTTAGACATATTCAAAAAGGAGTGGAAGAAATTTAAAGGATATATGGAGAAAGAGTGGAATGTAAAAAGACATTGGACAATTTTTTAGTATTAATGAGAAAAGAAAAATATTGAACTTTGATTGGTTAGCGGTACCTTTATAATTGAATTTAAATTTATAACTTCGGGGAAGTCAAATACTGGAGGGAGGGGGGTTGAAATATCATATGAGTTAGTATAGAAAAGAGACAATTAAATATTTTAACCATATGTTATTAACAAATTGTTAAAACGCAAGAGGCTGCCATCTTTAGAAGACTTCAGGAGATGCTGTAAGCCCTTTTATTTAATGGGGGTGATGTCATGCACCAGCCATTCTAGGAACTTCCAGGAAATCTCTGTGGGGGACTTGGAAACCCTAGCAATAAGCCTCTACCAGGTTTGGGATGCTGCAGTTCCATATACAATCACTCTACTTATTCCAACTCAAGATGTGTTCAAGAAACAATTCTCTACCACACCCAGTGTTTCAGGTTGTCTGCCAACTCTCCTTGCCTGTAATAAGCAGCTCACCCCACTCCTGCCATAGTTATAACTTAACCAGGCCTAGTTATATCCCACCCCTAGTGATATTATGAAGCAAGTGAGTGCCTCCCATAACCAGAAAACCAAAGAATAGCTGCTTGATCTCAAAGCAATAGCAAATCCCACAATATCTCATGGGCAGGCAGATAACATATAATTGCCCTAGGATTGTCTGGTCCAGTTGTCACACCAGTGGGGGAACTGGGGAGGCATTCTGGGACTGGACGTGGGACATTGTATGACTTAGGCATGCTAATTTCCCTCAAACGAAAGAGCTTTGCTCAAAAACCAGAGCTTGACCCCCCCCCCCCCGCCCCATGTCACCAACACTGCTATGTCACTTCCAGGGATGTCAGTACATTCTGCATGATGTTGCTGTTTGGGGAGGTGGGGAGAATTTCCTCCTGCTGGCCAACTGGTTGCTGGTGTTCATGAGCCCACAAAAGCATGGGACCCCCCCTCCTGGGGAATGGTAATCCTACCATGCCCCCTTTCCACCAAAATAAGTTCCCAGTGGTGAGCATCAAATATTTCAACATTAAAATAATGTATTTATAAAATAATTCAATAAAAAAATGGACACACATGACACCAAAGTAAGCAAAAATGGCCAATAATAATTATTGGACATTTGCCAAACAAACAAAAGCATCTTCACCCACTGGTGGAAAATGACAATATAGGGAGATGGACACATCTCCCTGGAGAAAAAAGTTCCACATTTTGGTGCGTTTACCAAGAATGTCTTTACTCAGGTTGTCACCAGTCTAGTTTCAGATGATACAGGGGCCTCTAAAGCAGGGCCTCCAAAGGTGACTAGTGTGGATGGGTAGATTCATCTTAGAGAAGGCAGTCCTTAAGGTATGCTGGCCATAGGCCATATAAAGCACCATGAACTGGACCCAGAAGTAAATTGGAAGTCACTGTAGATAGAACAAGGCATGGCATTTTTTACAGTCATAATAAGGGAGAGCTATGTAAAGGAATTTCATTCCAGATGACCTAAATTGAATATGGGATCAATCCACAAAGTGTTTATTTTTCTTTTGCAGCATCTCAGCTAGTTTTCTTTGGAAAGGCACAGAAAAACATGTGGTTTAAATTATTTTTATAAAGTTTGTTAATGGAACCAGAACATATATATAACTATATATATATGTGTGTGTGTGTGTGTGTGTGTTATATATGTTATATATATATGTTATATAACATATATATATATAGTTATAATTTAGTTATAACATATATATATATATATATATATATATATATATATATATATATATATATATATATATATATATATATATATGTGTGTGTGTGTGTGTGTGTGTTATATATGTTATATATATATGTTATATAACATATATATATATATATATATATATATATATAGTTATAATTTAGTTATAACATATATATATATATATATATATATGCTGAAAACAATATATTGATTCTTTGCCCAGTTGTTGGCACACACTAGTTGCAGCCTGAAATCATTATGCCTGGCATTGATGCAGCAGGAATAGTGCAATCCTAAACACAGTTACACCCTAGGTGTTGGTCTGAAGCAATAGAACAAAGTTCTATTAACAAAGTCTTTAATATGCTACTGGGCTCCAACTTTGTTCTACAGTTACATCCTGACCTTGATAGCCCAGGCCAGCCCAATCTTGTCAGATTTCAGAAGATAAGCAGGATCAGCCCTGACTAGTATTTGGTTGAGAGATCTCCAAGGAATAGCAGAGTCATGATGCTGAGGCAGGCAATGACAAACCACCTCTGAACGTCTGTTGCCTTGAAAACCCAATACCATAAATCAGCTGTGACTTGACAGCACTTCAACCACCACCAAGTACAGTTACACCCTCCTAAATCCACTGAAGTCAATCAGTTTTTAAGGGGGTAATGCTGCATAGGACTGTACTGCAAATCTTCTGTGATGTCTGAAGCATGTATAAGTGGCTGTTGTGAGAGACCCTTGAGGAAACATTCTATACTAACCAACATTTTACCACCCTCTTTGCAGTACAGAAGCATACTATGCAGGTCCAAAACAATGTTTGTTGATTGTTTGCATGATTTTTGACCAAGACAAAATGTACCATATTTTTCGCACCATAAGGCACTCCGGAGGATAGGACGCACCTTCCTCCTGGGGGGGGGCGATCCGCTGCCTCTTCCTCTGATCCGGCGCTTCCCCCGCGCCTGCCTGCCTGGCTCCATCTTCTTCAGGCAAGCGCTGGGATCGCTCCACGTGGCCCCAGTGCTTCGCAAGCGCCGGCTGCGGAGGGGGCACCGTGCTTCCTCCTTGCCTGTCTGCCTGTCTTCTGCTGTGATGTTTAAAGCAAGCGCTGGGATCGCTCCCTCCCCACTCCAATCCCAGCGCTTGCTTTAAACATCACAGCTGAAGGCAGGCACACAGGCAAGTAGGAAGCACCCGCCCCCTCCGCAAACCCAGCGCTTTGCGAGCGCCGGCTGTGAAGAGGGCAGCGTGCTTTCTCCTTGCCTGTGTGCCTGCCTTCAGCTGTGATGTTTAAAGCAAGCTCCCTCCCCCCTCCGATCCCAGCGCTTGCTTTAAACATCACAGCTGATGCCAGGCACACAGGCAAGGAGGAAGCACGGTGCCCCCTCCGCAGCCGGCGCTTGCGAAGTGCTGGGGCCACGTGGAGCGATCCCAGCGCTTGCCTGAAGAAGATGGAGCCAGGCAGGCAGGCGTGGGGGAAGCGCCGGATCGGAGGAAGAGGCAGCAGATCGCCCCCCCCTGAAGGTACATACCTTCGGACCATAAGATGCACACACTTTCCCCCCACTTTTTTTTGGGGGGGGAGTGCGTCTTATAGTCCGAAATATATGGTAATTAAATAATAGATAAAAACTTTTGTTTGTAAGTTTTCCTAATTATTGTAGACATTTTCCACTAAAGAAAATACATAGAATCATAGAGCTGGAAGGTACCTCCAGGGTCATCTAGACCAACCCCTGAACTATGCAAGAAATTCACAAGTACCTTCCCCTCACACATCCCCAGTGACCCCTTGCTCCATGCTCAGAAGATAGTAAAAAAGTCCAGATTTCTGGCTTGGAGAAAAACTACTTGTATGCTCTTACGACATATAGCTTTGCCCCCCCAGTTGGAATGAAGAGGCAGACACAAGTGTTGGGTTTTAAACCGAGCCGCTTTATTAAACCATTAATTAACTGTAACTGGCAGGGGGGTGAAAACCTGAACCAGACAAGCCCTGGGGTCAACCCCGGACCCCGCCTTGTCCAAAGGGCGAGCCACCCTGCCCCCAGCACAAGCCCGCCGTATTCGGGTTGTAGCTGAGCGGCCAGGCCTCCAGCCATACACCACCTGGGCCGGCATCAATCCCCATGGAAAGATCCACCCAGGTGAGGCTCCCTGTGATCTGCATTCCCTGCACTGAGCCGTGTAGCCCATCTACGGTTCATACAGACCACCGCACCAACGGTGCTAGGCCATAGGTGCTCCCCTGGAAAACCCTGTGGCCAAACCTCCTCCAGCCACCGCCAATGCCAAGCCTCTGCTTAGGCATTAGCGCCCCAACGGGTGGCCCAGAGCCAACCGCAAACCCTGCCGTATCTCGTCTAAAAAAGGCCCGGTTGCCCAACTCCGAAAGATGAACACCATCCGGCCGATACAGGTCAGCCTGCACCACACGTATGGCCGGATGAGAGAGAAAATCCCCGAGCCCTTCTCCATGGCTTTCTACAGGGCCATTGGCCTTGCACCTAATACACTCTATCCCACCAGGTGAAAGGGGGGCACCTCCGACTCTCGCGTGGCAATCTAGCTGACCACACCAGGACCAGCCAGAAAGGACAAGCCCTGGGGTCACCACCGGACCCCGCCTTGTCCAAAGGGCGAGCCACCCTGCCCCCAGCACAAGCCCGCTGTATTCGGGTTGTAGCTGAGCGGCCAGGCCCCCAGCCATTCACCACCTGGGCTAGCGTCAACCCCCCATGGAAAGATACGCACAGGTGAGGCTGTTCAGTGAACTGTAGTCCCCGCACTGAGCCGTGTAGCCCATCTGCGGTTTTTACCGTCCACCTGCACCCATGGTGCTAGGCCGTAGGTGCTCCCCTGAAGCCACCTAAGCGAATGACCCAGATGTGCGGAGGAGGTGCCCTGCCTCTCCCCGCACTACGGCCAACACTGGCCCTTCGGCGACCCGGCCATTCCCCAACTGCCCCGTCAATGAAGCCCAGCCGGGTGCCCGTTGGAGACCGCCTGGCTTGATGGGCCGCCTGGAACGCCCGGCTGTGCGCACAGATGAGAACGCGCTACCTCTCACTATGAGCCACAGCACCTGGAAAACAGAAAAAATTGTCAGAACAGGTAATAACTGATAGGCGATAAAACCATCGCCCTCCAAAAAATCGCCCTCCAAAGGTGACCCCTCGGCAACCAATGGGCGCACCTGATCCGAAAGGTTGCCACCCTCCAAGGGCCAACCATGCTATTAGTAAGTTTTCATCAGCAAACCCATGGGCTTTACCAATAAAGGCCAACGTCGCCAGTTGGCCCCAATAGTCCTCAACTCCAGACCTATCTCACTGCAACACGTAGGATTGCATAATATGAGCCGTCGAAATTGACCAGTAATCCTGCAGCACCGCGGCCTTATGCAACTCCTGGAATAGGAAGGCCGCGCTACCGTAAACCCCTCTGGTACTGGGTGCCAAAGCCAGCTGAATTTCCCTACCAGCATCAGCTTCCCAAATTAACAGAGTTCCAGGGGGAATCGCGCCGGCCACGAGTCCACTTCCGGGGCGAGCTGCCGAAGCACTACATCTAATGGTGAAATAGAGCGTCCGCCGCCCCATGCAGCCTCCGGGTACATGCCCAGCCAGGAACCAAATGTTCCTCCGGAGGTAACGAAGTATGAATAACCTAACCAGGTTCATAACCGACATGCTTAGAGGTCAAGGAGTTGATAACATGTACTACCGCCATGTTGTCACCCCAGACAAACCCAAAATGGACAGGGAGTAGCTCACCCCAAGGCTAAACGGCCATTAGAATAGGGAAAAGATTCCAAAAATGGCAGGTCCCTACAGAACCCGCTGACCAACGCAGGTGCCCCTAGCATCCCAAATACGCCTCCAAGAGGCCCCAGCAGGTGCCACCACTTTGGGTGCAAAGTCAAGGTGCCAACCACCTGCAGTAATTAGAGCAGCGACACCCTGCGTTGCCCGCCAAGGGCAGCCAACCGGCCCCTAAGGTCAGCAACCTTATCCTCCGGCAGCCGAAATGTCCACTGGTGGGTATCGAGCTCAACGCCTAAGGAATGTAAGCACCGTACTGGGCCCCTCAGTATTCTCGTACGCCAAAGGTACCCCCAGCTTGATGGCCAACTCCAGAAAAGCATTTAAGAGCCAGGCACATCCTTATGCCTGCTGGACCGACAAAAGGTAGGCGCCCCGTTAGTGCGCCATGTCGTTAAGCCCGGTCCTGTCCCATAATGACCACTCCACCAAGAAGCCAAAGCGCTTAAATGCCGCGCAGGAGACCGGGCACCCCATCAGGAGGGCCAAATCCATTTCAATTTTGCTCTCCAACAAAAACCCAGGAACTCAAAATCCTTGTGATGAACTGGCGAGGGCGAAATGCCGCCTTAATGCCGCGTAACGCCGACGCAGCCCCATCACCACAAACCCCACAGCACTTTAACCGACCGGTCAAAGGAAGCCGGGGCACCTACCACCAGGCCGCGGCTTTGACCTAATACAGGTGGAGAAGGCGTGATCCACCCTGCCAGGTGAACACTCGTGCTAGAAATTGCAGGGTTCCTACCCTACACACCAGGCACTGCCTAGTGCCCACGCCTCGCACACCAGGCCACGCCCCCAGTATATGTGCATACTGCTACCCCCCCACAGTGCGAAATGCCAGGGGGGGGCGACACGGCGGGAACGGCAGGAGCCACCACCGGAGCAGCCTGTGACCCAAGGCCGGTAAGCCTGAACTACCCAATGCGGACCATAGGGGGCCACCCTCTGCCTGCCCCAAGCCCAAGGCGGCCCGAAACCCCCCCGCTCGGTGGGAGTCATGGACCGCTCAGAGCCCCACCCCCCGAAGCCAGGGGGGTGGCATTCGAATAGGACCGCAGGGCCGCCCCCGCGTCTGCTGCAACGGGAACTTACCACCAATACCCAGGGCATTCCAGCCCTTCCTGGGGTCTGCTGCACTCTGCCTCCGGACACGCCGCCGCTCACCTGTTCACCAGACGGACCCTCGTCCGGGCCATCCACCTGATCCGATTCCAATTGAGGTGCGGGCCCAGGTGCGCCACCCTGCGAAGCAGTCAGGCGGGCAAGTATCGCCGTCTCAAAAGCTAGCGGCCACGAGCACCAAGATGCGCTACGACGCCCCTCCCGAATGGGAGTACCCCTGTCAACTTTTTCCTGCTCGAGGGCCACTAACTGGCTTATAATGGCCCTCCTGACCCACTTCCCCTGCCCCGGCTCTTCAACCGGGCCGGGCTGCAGGCCTCGCCCCCAGGCCCGACGTGCGGGCTGAATGCCCTTAGACCTGCCCTTCTCTATCATGGGTGCCATCAGGACACCTCTAATCCGCAGCCAGGCCCACAGCAGTAACTGTGCAAGACTTTCCCCGCCGGTCCCAAGTTCCCCCGTCAAGCCTAAATGACACAATACGTGTATGGGTGCCCGCAAAGTCAATCAGCCCCGTAGCCCCCCGACCCAACAGGGGAGAAAAAGATCAAGCAAGACCCCAAGCAGCACCGAGATGGAATGCTGAGTCAACCTCGAGCCGGCCACCTGAACACCCGGCCCCCGCCAGGGATCGAACCCAGATCATGAGCAGAACCCGGGACTGCAGAACCGCAGTGTCAACACTCTGCATCGAGGGGCTCATCCAACCCATTCCAACCGCCGGCTGGCACAGTGTAAATATGAGGGGGGTGGGGGTGCTTAACCGCGTCGACCACCCTGAAGCGCAGTGCCGTCCCTCCCATATGGGAGCCCCTATGGCAACCCTTTGTTGCACAAGACCCTCCAGTTGTCGGATGATGGCAACCGGACCCGCTGCCCTTGACCTGGGTCCTAGGTGCCATACTAATGTCCTTGGTCTCAGCTTTGAACACACCACAGTAACCCTAATAAGCTTTTCAGCAACCTTGAACTGCCCCACAACTATACCCTCGCCAATAATAATACTAAAAACTGGGGGGGGGGGGCAATGTGTTTTAGCTGCCTTACATTAAAGCAGACCCAAGTCCATAAAAGCCAGCACTGTACACACAGACTGGCAGCAGCTCACCAACGACTCCAGCTGAGGTTTCTTAACGCCCATTTTCCTGGGCGCATATATATATATATATATATATATATATATATATATATATATATATATATATATATATATATATATATATATATATATATATATATATACACACACACACACACACATACATATATTTTTATTTTATTTTAGTTGGAGATGCTGGGGATTGAACCTGGGACCATCTGCTTGCCCAGCAGGTGCTCTACCACTGAGCCACCGTCCCTGCCCCTGCTATGAGATGTGCCGCCCGTCCCATTAATAAAACTTGCAAGCATCAGCTTAAAAGATGTTGGGCACAGTTTTCAAAAGCACCCTGTGGCTGCTTGGGGAGAAAACAAACAGGAAGGAGGGGTGGGAGGGAAAGTCAAGGCCGGGCCCCACACAGCTACTTGTATGCCTAAAGGCACAATAAATTAACGAGAGGGGTAGTGAGCACGGGGAACGGGCATCTGACTGAAAACCCGATACCAAAACCTCACTCTCACCACTCAAGTGGTATATAAAACTCGAACTACCCGGCCACACACGAGTCCCCCGTATCGCTTTAGCCACCCTGGGACTGTGGAAACAGTCTAAATCCAAACAGGCGGGCCCAGGCTAGCCAGCCAGGGAAGAAAAGAGGGGGGCGGGGTAGGTAATGATTCACCCCCCACCAGGCAACCACAAGCCCAGTTCCCCCACCAAAGGAGCAGCACATTGTTTGACACTGGCAGCCCTAGAATCAAAGGTCTCTATGAATCCAAGATCTTTTACCCTTTCACAACAGCTGCCCTGGCTGCAGACTCCCTGCACCCAAGGGAAAGGAGGGTGGAATGAGGGGGGGGGGGTGCTTAGAGGAACGAGCCTCAGCACCCGTCACCCCAGCAACCACGTAGGTGGGCTCAGGCCAACGGGCCAGAAAAGGAAGAGGGGGGGCCTTGCAAGCAATTATCCACCCCCAACCAGGTACCCCCAACCAGGTACCCCCAAGCCGACTTCTTCCCCACCAAAGCTCAGTGTTTTATGGGCCCCAGATGGCCCAAGGCCCAACTCCGTCAGAGCACCAACAAGGAATGCTACAGCCTTATAACTGGCCCAGCACGTGCGACCCGCCCCAATAAAAGGGGACCGCTGCGCGCTTCCCTCCTCAGCAGGAAAGAAAAGTGGCCACCAACACTGCCTATCGGAGCGCTGCCCAGAAACGGCCCCTGAAACCCAAGGGGCGAGGGAATGCTGAGCGCCGCGCTGGCCTCTGCTCAGGCCGCTAACCGCCCCGCCGCGCTACAGACTATTCGGCCACGCAAGCGCTGCTTCACCCGCCGCACGCGCTCCTTGCAGCCCGAAGGGCTGAGGGATGACGGGGACGCTGCGTTAGCTTCCCCCACTTAGGCCACCCAAGCCGCAAACCCGACTCAGCCTCGCAAGGGCAGAGCAGCAGGCCGCCCGTGACGTCGCCCGATGAGTGAAGGAGCCAGGCCGCGCCGCTCTACAGCTCCCGACAAGGTCCCTCTACTACTCGACGCCCGTCGGCCGCATGTGGCTCTCAACACAGAGAGCCAAAAGAACTGCGTGCAAGAGGGCAGGAGCCGGGGCTTATATAGCCCCGACTCCACGCCCCAGCAAGCACCCGTATATCGGGTGATGCTGCCTCTCCCTCCTTCCAGGAAGGAGCAAAGACGGCCCCCAGCCTGAATGCCGGCAAGCCGGCTTGGCTGGGGAGGGGCCGGACCTTTTCTTTATTGATGCATGTTTCCCATTTCAGATAGGGCAGAGTGCTCTTGATGCCCAGATGATCAATATGCAAACAAAAACCAGAATTCATGTAGTTCTAGGATTGTAAGCTTCTTGCACTATAAAGAATCTTTGAGAACTGGTCTAGGAATTAGTGCTTTTTCATTGTCTTTCACCACAGTTCTGGTACTGGGAATTTTTATAAAACACCACAACTCTCCTATAGTTAAAGCAAACAACTGGAAACTCACCTATATCCTTCTCATCTCCCTTCTGCTCTGCGTCCTTTGTGCTTTCCTGTTCATTAGTCAACTCGTACAAGTGACCTGCCTCCTCCAACAAACAGCTTTTGGCATCATCTTCTCCATTGCATGAAGAAATTATATTGGACTGTAATGAAGGGTCTCCTACCATGTTTTACTATCTCTTGGGCTACATGGACATTTTGGCTTTATGTAGCCTCACAGTAGCTTTCTTTTCCAGGAAGTTTCCAGATGGTTTAAATGAAGCCAAGTTCATTACTTTCAGCATGTTGGTCTTTTGCAGTGTTTGGCTATTGTTTATTCCAACTTACCTGAGCTATTGTTTATTCCAACTTTCCTGTGCCTTACAGTATGTTCTTTTGGGGAGATTTCTGTGGGAGGCCTGGGTGGCCAAGAAGGGTGTGTGGGTTTTTTCAGCCGGGAGGGGCAGGGAGTGGGCATTCCAGTACCTGAGTAAGTTGGAATAAACTAACTACCTTTTTGTTTTCCCATTAGAAACTTTTTTCTTCTAAATTGTAAGAGATCCAAAAATAAAGCTGGCATCCCTGGGTTGATATAAGGGGTGTTAAAGAAGTAGGGAGGTATCCAGCTATTGCAATTTCCCCTCATAAAACACCTAATAAAAACAATCACATTCTCAAGCAGACAAAAATAATCTTGATCATGCAGCCTGCAGCATAGCTGCTAGGCTGCTTGGATCTGTTTGCCCACCAGGGCGGGAAGAGATGGAGATCACCCGTTTGGGCGCGCTTTGCTGGGGGCGGGGTTTAGCCGCTTTAACGGCTAGCTCCCCATCCCCTCGTGTCAGTCCCTCGTTGATCAGTGCGTTGGTCGGGAGGCTGTCTTCACGGGGCTTCTTGTCTGTCTGTGCGTTTGTCAGGAGGCTGGATTTCGTCGCGGGGCTTCTTTGTCATCGAGAGTGTCCAGGGTTCCTTGAGCAGCTTGCGAGGTGCGGCGGCAGCAGCTTTGTTCAGCGGACGGAGTGACGTTGGCTGCCTGAGTTGTGCCGGGGGCTGGGTGTTCAGCGTTGGGGAGGCCTGGTCGGTTGGAGTTGGAGGGTGGTTGTCTGGTGTTTTTTGCTCCTGCATATTGTGTGTTCCACACATATATTGCAGTTTAAGCTCTACTCACAAACTGGGATAGATCCTGGTGGAAGCTTGGGTCAGGTGATGGGCTTAAGGTTGCCTCAGTCTTCATTGATCGTGGGGGTGATTGGCCATTGGTGTAAGGTGGGAGGTGGAGTCCGTTGAAACCCCCCCACCCTTGGTTATAGTGGATTAGCCTTCTTAGGCTGTGTGGTAGCTGGGGCTGTTGCTAGGCAGTTTGGGTGGCCATTTTAGGTTCCTTAGGGAAGGGGCAGAAAGGCAGTTGGGCGGCCGTTTTGAGGTGCCTTTTATAAGGAAGGTGGTTGTGGCCATTTTGGTGGTTTTCTGGGTTGTAGTCTTGTGGCAAAATGGCTGGGGGTAAAGGTTCAGGCAAGTCGAAAGGTAAGAAGCCTGCACCCAGACCATCTAAAGTGCCTGCTAAGAGGCACCACCCCCGTCATCCTCTTTGGATGATGAGGGTGAAGTGGCAGTAGATTATAATATTCTGAGCAGGCTGAGGGCCTTAGAGCAGGTGTTGGGTGTTCCTTCCTTGAGTGGGGGGGGGGGGGGGAGGAGATGTGAGGCAATCCAAAAAGGCGAGGCAGGCTAACATTCTCACCAGCTTGTCCATTCTTGAGGGCAGGTCTGGTGGCATCGTGCTTGGCAAGGATGCCAATTTCTGTGGCCCTGATTCAGGTGCGGTGGAGGCGGCGGGGATGTCAGGCATCGGTTTGCCAGTGGTGCCTGCTGGACTTGGAGGTAGGTTTGGTGATGGTTTGCAAGTTGGGTCCGAGCAGGTTTGGCCATGGGGGACATGGGGACCTGCTTCGGCAGCCGGGCAGGGTGCCTCAGGGATAAGCTTAGGTGTGCCTACTCCTTCTGGGGCAGGGCTGGTGCAAAATTGGGCATGGCCAGGGGGGCAGGGCATACCTTGTGTGCATCCAGGTACAGGGCAGATGAACTTGTCAGGTCCCATTTTGGGAGCACTATCTCAGTATGGGATGGTGCCTTTTACAGCCTTGCCTTTTGGGGAGGTTGCTCTGGCACTCGGGGACCATTTGCTTCCTGCCACAAGGGAGAAAATTTTAAAGGGAGAATATGTGGACATATTTTCTCTTCTTTATCGGGAGTTAGAGAAAAAAGACAAAGAGGAATTAGATGAGAAGGAGAAGGAGAAGTTAAGGAAACGAAAAGTTGACAGAACATGGGCTAATTGGCTGCCTGGGTTCTGTATTTACGCCGGGGTGATTGCTAGGGCGCAGTCGTGGCGGGCGGCATCCTTGTTTCAATACTTGGACATAATTTATAAGGGCTATACGGCCTTTAGTGGACCGGCCTGGATACAGTATGACCAGGAATTTAGGATGAGGGCTGCTCTATATCCGTCCCTCCAGTGGGATCGGATTCATCAGCAGCTTTGGCTGCAGTTATGTCCCTGGCTAGGCCTAACCTGGGTGACCAATCAGATAGCGGTCATTTAGTGAGTAGGTCGTCCACATCTGCTTCGTTAAGCTCTCCCCGCGGTACAGCGGGGCAGGCAGTTCAACCCCGCTTGCTCTGCTGGGAGTTTGGATTCCTTGGGGTGTGTAATAGAAAGGCATGCTAGTTTAAGCATGAGTGCTCCATGTGTGGTGGATCCCATGCCTTTGACAGCTGCCCTAAAGCCCAGGGGTGCAAGAATTCTAAGAGGCCCGGGGGGAGTGAAGGAGCTTTTCCAGCCAAGAAAGGGCCCAGCCCGATAAGGGTGGGACCGCTTTTGCGGTGGCTGGCTAGGTATCCTAGGAGGGTTGACGATTTGTACTTGTTGGAAGGTTTCAAGTTTGGGTTTAGGATCCCTTTTCAGGGGCCTCGAGTTCCGTTCATGTCTGGAAATCTTAAATCAGGGTTTGGAACAGGTTGTTAGGGACAAGATCGCCAAGGAGTTGGCTGAGGGAAGGATTCTTAGTCCTTTTTTGCAGCCTCCAGTGACTACTTTGAGAGTCTCGCCTTTAGGTGTGGTGCCTAAAAAGACGCCTGGTGAATTTCATTTGATTCACCATTTGTCTTTTCCTAAAGGTCGGTCAGTGAATGATGGGATTCCGGAGCATTTGTGCTCTGTTAGGTACACCAGCTTCGACCAGGCCATCGCCGTGGTGACGCGTTGCGGGGTGGGGACAGAATTGGCAAAATGCGATATTAAGTCTGCATTTCGCCTTTTGCCTGTCCACCCTGATGATTTTGACCTCTTAGGGTTTTCTTTTGAGGGCCAATTTTACATGGATAGAGCATTGCCAATGGGCTGCTCTGTGTCATGTTCTGCTTTTGAGCGTTTCAGCACGTTTTTAGAATGTGCTGTGCGGGAGAAAGTGGGTTTGCAGGATGTCGTTCATTATTTGGATTACTACCTGTTTGTGGGGCCTGAGGGGACAGGGCATTGTGGGCAGCTGCTGGCAGGTTTTCCTGAGCTGACTGCTGAACTTGGGGTCCCCTTAGCGCCGGAAAAAACGGAAGGTCCAACCCAGAGGTTGACCTTTCTGGGGATTGAGATTAACATGATTGATCAGTTGTCTAGGGTGCCTTTTCAGAAAGTAGTGGAGCTGAGGGCTAGGATTGATGCCTTTCTCCTTAAGAAGAAGGTCACTTTGCTGGAGTTGCAGCAGTTAGTGGGGCACCTCAACTTTGCTTGCAAAGTGGTTGCTCCGGGAAGGGCTTTTCTTAGGAGGCTGTGTGATGCTATGGTAGGGTTACGCTTGCCTCAGCATAGAACTGGGGTTACCTGCAGCATGAGAGATGATCTGAGGGTTTGGCAGGATTTTTTGGAGTCCTTTAATGGAGTCTCCTTTTGGAGCGAAGACTTGAGGCTGAGCTCCAGGTCACGTCTGATGCTGCAGGATCTTTAGGCTTTGGAGTCTATTTTCGCGGATATTGGTGCACGGATGTTTGGCCTGATTCCTGGATACAGGTAGGAGTGAACTGAGATCTTACGTTTCTCAAGTTCTTTCCCATTTTAGTCGCGGTTTGGCTGTGGGGGAAGGATATGGCCAGTCACACTGTGCATTTTTGGTGTGATAATATGGCAGTGGTCCACGTCATTAATTCCCTTTCATCCAAATCGGGGCGGGTTATGAGATTGGTGAGGGCCTTCACTCTGCACTGTTTGTGGCTTAATATATTGTTTTTAGCCAGCCATGTTCCTGGGGTGAGTAATGGGGTGGCTGACGCTCTATCTCATAAACAGATGGAGAGGTTTCATCAGCTGGCCCCGGAGGCAGACGGATAGCCGGTGCCAGTGCCCCAGGAGTTATGGCGGATTGGAGAGCCGAAGCCTGCAGAGCGATAGGTCTGGCCATTGCACCTAGTACTCAGAAGTCTTATGAACGGGCTGTGCGGCAGTTTGAAGACTTTCGGGCTGAGGTAGGGTATCGCAGGGTTTGGCCCCTCCCGGTAGAGGAATTGCTCCATTACTGTGTTTCGCTACGAGGTAAGAGGTTGGCCGTGCGATCTATTAGGGGGTGCCTGTCTGCATTGGCTTTTGCAAGTAAGGCGCTTGGTTATAGGGAGGATACAGCAGATTTTCGTCTTCAAAAGATGTTGGAAGGGTGGTCTAGAGAGGCCAGGCCCAGGGTTGATACGCGGAATCTGGTGTCTCCGTCGATTCAGCAGGGTTTGAAGAGGGTGTGGGACATGGTGTGTGCCTCGCCTTTTGAGGCATGTTTATTTCACGCTGCGTCCTTGTTAGCCTTTTTTAGCTCTTAGAGTGAGTGAGCTAGTAGCTCACTCTAGAAATGATGTTTCTGGTAGAGCTTTTCAGTTGAGGGATTTGAGGTTGTTTGGGGGTAAGGCAGTCATTACTGTCTGTTGCTCGAAGACGGATCAGTTGCAGCGGTGTACTGTGCTCGAGCTTGGTAGTTGTTCAGAGCTTGAGCTGTGTCCAGTTAATAATAATATATAATAATCCTAGAAGCTCAGATAAAATACATACCACAAGTTAGGAAAGGCGCAAACAGGTATAAGAAGAGGCCAGCATGGTTAACAAACAAAGTAATGGAAGCTGTAAAAGGTAAGAAGGACTCCTTTAAGCAGTGGAAAACCAGTCCTAGTGAGATTAATAAAAGGGAACACAGGCAGTGGCAAATCAAATGCAAGACGGTGATCAGGCAGGCAAAAAGGGACTATGAGGAGCATATTGCAAAAAACATAAAGACCAACAATAAAAATTTCTTCAAATATATTAGAAGTAGGAAACCAGCCAGGGAAGCAGTGGGGCCCTTGGATGACCATGGGGTAAAAGGATTACTGAAGGAGGATGGGGAAATGCCTGAGAAGCTGAATGCATTTTTTGCCTCTGTCTTCACCGTGGAAGATGAGAAGTGTTTGCCTGCCCCAGAACCACTAATATTGGAAGGGGTGTTGAAAGACCTGAGTCAGATTGAGGTGACAAAAGAGGAGGTCCTACAACTAATAGACAAATTAAAAACTAATAAGTCACCGGGTCCGGATGGCATACATCCGAGAGTTCTGAAAGAACTCAAAGTTGAACTTGTGGATCTTCTAACAAAAATCTGTAATCTTTCATTGAAATCTGCCTCTGTTCCTGAGGACTGGAAGGTAGCAAATGTCACCCCCATCTTTAAAAAGGGTTCCAGAGGAGATCCGGGAAATTACAGACCAGTCAGTCTGACTTCAATACCGGGAAAGTTGGTAGAAACCATTATCAAGGACAGAATGAGTAGGCACATTGATGAACACGGGTTATTGAGGAAGACTCAGCATGGGTTCTGTAGGGGAAGATCTTGCCTCACTAACCTGTTATATTTCTTTGAGGGGGTGAACAAACATGTGGACAAAGAAGACCCGATAGATGTTGTTTACCTTGACTTCCAGAAAGCTTTTGATAAAGTTCCTCATCAAAGGCTCCTTAGAAAGCTTGAGAGTCATGGAGTAAAAGGACAGGTCCTCTTGTGGATCAAAAACTGGCTGAGTAATAGGAAGCAGAGAGTAAGTATAAATGGGCAGTCTTCGCAGTGGAGGACGGTAAGCAGTGGGGTGCCGCAGGGCTCGGTACTGGGTCCCATGCTCTTTAACTTGTTCATAAATGATTTAGAGTTGGGAGTGAGCAGTGAAGTGGCCAAGTTTGCGGATGACACTAAATTGTTCAGGGTGGTGAGAACCAGAGAGGATTGTGAGGAACTCCAAAGGGATCTGTTGAGGCTGGGTGAGTGGGCATCAATGTGGCAGATGCGGTTCAATGTGGCCAAGTGCAAAGTAATGCACATTGGGGCCAAGAATCCCAGCTACAAATACAAGCTGATGGGGTGTGAACTGGCAGAGACTGACCATGAGAGAGATCTTGGGGTCGTGGTAGATAATTCACTGAAAATGTCAAGACAGTGTGCGTTTGCAATAAAAAAGGCCAATGCTATGCTGGGAATTATTAGGAAGGGAATTGAAAACAAATCAGCCAGTATCATAATGCCCCTGTATAAATCGATGGTGCAGTCTCATTTGGAGTACTGTGTGCAGTTCTGGTCGCCGCACCTCAAAAAGGATATTATAGCATTGGAGAAAGTTCAGAAAAGGGCAACTAGAATGATTAAAGGGCTGGAACACCTTCCCTATGAAGAAAGGTTGAAACGCTTAGGGCTCTTTAGCTTGGAGAAACGTCGACTGAGGGGTGACATGATAGAGGTTTACAAGATAATGCATGGGATGGAGAAAGTAGAGAAAGAAGTACTTTTCTCCCTTTCTCCCAATACAAGAACTCGTGGGCATTCGATGAAATTGCTGAGCAGACAGGTTAAAACGGATAAAAGGAAGTACTTCTTCACCCAAAGGGTGATTAACATGTGGAATTCACTGCCACAGGAGGTGGTGGTGGCCACAAGCATGGCCACCTTCAAGAGGGGGTTAGATAAAAATATGGAGCAGAGGTCCATCAGTGGCTATTAGCCACAGTGTGTGTGTGTGTGTGTATATATATATATATTGGCCGCTGTGTGACACAGAATGTTGGACTGGATGGGCCATTGGCCTGATCTAACGTGGCTTCTCTTATGTTCTTATGTAATAATAAAATTTTATTTATATCCCGCCCTCCCCGCCTAAGCAGGCTCATGGCGGCAAACAACATCCATAAAATATACAATACAATAAATATACAAGACTTCAAAATCAGCATTATCCCAAACAATTCTAAGTTCACATTTGACATGATTTGACAGTAACAGTGATGTTCCTGGCGCTATTTTTGTCAGTTTACATGATAGTGAGGGTCCCTAGGCAAAGTAATTTTGGCGGATCCATTCGTTTAGTAATCATAAATCAGCAGTCTGTAAAAGCCGACCTAAAAAGGATGGTCTTGCAGGCCCTGCGGAATTGGTCAAGACTTCGCAGGGCCTGCATCTCTTCCGGGAGCTGGTTCCATAGGCATGGAGCTGCGATGGAAAAGGCCCGTGCGCGGGTGTTCTGCAGTTTGGCCTCTTTTGGCCCAGGGATAGTCAGCTCTCTGGGGCTCGTATGGGGAAAGACGGTCCTTCAGGTAGGCAGGTCCTCGGCCATATAGGGCTTTAAAGATAACAACCAGCACTTTGTAGTGAACCCGATATGTAACTGGCAGCCAGTGCAGTTCGTGCAGCCCCGGCTGTATGTGCTCCCACTTCGGGAGCCCTAGCAACAGCCTAGCCGCCGCGTTCTGCACTAGCTGCAGCTTCCGGGTTCGGCACAAAGGCAGCCCCATGTAGAGGACATTACAGTAGTCCAGTCTTGAGGTGACCATCGCATGAATCACTGTTGCTAGGTCCCAACGCTCTAGGAAAGGGGCCAACTGCCTTGCCCGCTTCAGATGCAAAAACACTGACTTGGCAGTGGCTGCTATCTGGGCTTCCATTAATAGTGAAGGCTCCAGTAGAACTCCCAGGCTCTTGACTTGGTGCGCCGCTTTCAGCGGCACACCGTCGAAAACCGGGAGAGGTATTTCCCTCCCCAGAGCACTGCGGCCCACGCAAAGGACCTCTGTCTTCGTTGGGTTCAGCTTCAGCCCACTCAGCCTAAGCCACGTTGCCACAGCCTGCAGTGCCTGATCCAGATTCCCTGGGGCGCAGCCATGCCGGTCGTCCATTAGCAGATAGAGCTGGGTGTCATCTGCATATTGATGACAACCCAGCCCAAACCTCCGGGCAATCTGGGCAAGGGGGCGCATATAGATGTTAAATAACATCGGGGAGAGAACTGCTCCCTGGGGCACCCCACAGTCTAGTGTGAGCCTCTGGGACCACTCGCTCCCGATCGCCACCCTTTGTCCCCGATCCTTGAGGAAGGAGGAAAGCCATTGTAGGGCCAACCCCTTAACCCCTATATCGGCGAGGCGGAGGGTCAGTAGCTGATGGTCGACTGTCTCAAACACCGCCGACAGGTCTAATAACATCAGCACTGCGATGCCACCTCGATCCAGTTGCCGTTGGAGGTTATCTACCAAGGCGACCAGCACTGTCTCCGTCCCATGGCCCGGCTCAAAGCCAGACTGGCAAGGGTCTAGGATGGAAGCATTATCCAGAAACCTCTGCAGCTGCAACGCCACTGCCCTCTCAATAATTTTACCTAAAAACGGTAAATTAGACACCAGTCAGTAATTTGCCAATTTGGCCGGGTCTGCTGTACATTTTTTCAGGAGGGGGTGGACCAAGGCCTCTTTCAGAGGTGTTGGAAAGCGCCTCTCTAGGAGGGATCTATTTATGATGTCCTGTAAAGGACATCTAAGCTCCCTCTGGCAAGATTTAATCAGCCAGGAGGGGCAAGGGTCCAAATCACAGGTTGTTGGGCGAGCAGCAGAGAGAATTCCGTCGACTTCCTCCAGGCTGAGTGGGTCGAAGTGACCCAGCACTAAACCAGAAGACAGGCACGGAGCTTCAATTTCCCGTACTGTATCCAATGTGATAGGCAGGTCTTGGCGGAGCGACGTGATTTTATCTGCAAAATGTTTCGCAAATGCCTCACAGCCTATCTCTAATTCTCTAACATTTGGCTTGCCTTGTGGCAATGTAGTAAGGTTTCCAATTATTCTAAACAATTGTGCAGGGCGCGAATTTGCAGATGCAATCTTGGCTGCAAAGTAATCTTTCTTTGTGGCCTTGACTGCCATCTCATAAGACTTCATAAATGTTCTATAGGATGTTCTCGTCGCTTCGTCCCGAGTATGCCGCCACTGCCTCTCTAGTCGTCTGAGCCCTTGTTTCAGCTGGTGTAACTCCAAGGTGTACCATGGGGCCAGCCTCACACGAGGGCGCAGAAAGCGTCGAGGTGCAATTTCATTGATAGCCCTGGATAGCTGGCCTTGCCAGACCTCCACCAGGTCATCAAGGGAATTGCCAGGGGGCCAGGGATCCCTCAGAGCCGTTTGGAACCGTTCCGGATCCATCAGGCTCCAGGGACGAGCCAAAATAGGCTCTCCGCCCATACAGGGTTGGGGCAGCGTCTCCATACGGGCCTTGAGGGCTAGGTGATCCGACCATGGAACCGCTTCTACCGTGATATCATTCACCAAAATCCCGGATGCAAAGATCAGGTCTAATATGTGCCCGGCCTGGTGCGTGGGGGTCGTAACAAACTGAGAGAGTCCCAGTGTCGCCATGGAAGACACTAGACCCATCGCCTGAGTGGAGGCCATGTCATCGGCATGGACGTTGAAATCACCCTAGACCATAAGCCCTGGGTACTCCAACGCTCAGCCTGCCACCGCCTCCATCAGGGATGGTAAGGCGCTAGCTGGTGCGTTAGGTGGACGGTACACCAGCCAGATTGCCAACCCCTCTCCGACATCCCATGCCAGACCGACACATTCAATACTGTCAATCGTTGGGGCTGGGAGAGCCCGGAAGGAGTAACCCTCCCATATGAACTATGCCACCCCTCCCCCCGCCCGCTATTCCGTGATTGGTGAAAGACCGAGTAACCTGGGGGGGTCATCTGAGAGAGAGCCACCGTCTCCCCATCCCGTACCCAGGTCTCAGTCACGCAAGCCAGGTCCACGTCCTGCTGAAGCAGGAACTCCCCAAGGGTTGAGGTCTTATTATTTATGGACCTGGCGTTGCATAACACCAATGACGGAGACAGGCATTTCCTCTTGGCCCCACTACCTGCCACCGTTGGGATGCGAAGGAGACTGGAAGGTGGCCGAGCACCATTTTGTCTCCGTCTCCTTCCTTTATACTTCTGTCTATTCCCACCGTCATACCTTCCCCTCCCCAGGAGCACAGGAATCCCTTGGCCGAGCATCCACGCCTATGCCTGGAATGATCTCACCAGTATTAGGGTGGTTTCACCCCCCTCCTAGATTATCTCAACCTGCAATTGGCTGCTTACTTGGCAGTGCGCGGGCCCAAGGATGGATTTTTGTTTATACACCTGGATGGTAAGCCATTGATGAAACACCAGTTTTGGGCTGTCACGTCCAGGGCGTTGGGTGAATTAGGATTATCAAGGGTGCGGTTTGGGACCCAGTCCTTTAGAATTGGGGCGGCTTCGACAGCGGCTGCCATGGGATTTCCTTCTACCTCTATTCAGAAGTTGGGACGTTGGCGTTCTTCGGCCTATAAGGCCTATATACGCCCCTTTTTCGGGCAGTGAGTGCTCTGGATTGTGGAATGTTTTGGTTCTGTTTGTGTTTTATGGTTTTTCTCTTTTTAGATGCTGCTGTTCCTGGCCAGAGGAGCCGGAGCCGAGTTCTCATCTGCGGCCATAGCTACGTGTTTTGGGCCGCTCTCTAAGCACGGAGAACTGCAGTCGGCTCTCAGCTGGGACTCAGCCAGCATGCGGTTATTGAATGGCAGGCGTGCCGGGGCCTTCAGTGGCTGGGCTTGCTGCCGTTGTTATTCAAGGACAGAGCGGGACGTCCTCCTCCTCAGGTCTTAATTGTTCACCTGGGAGGTAATGATCTGGGGTTGCTGAAGGGTAAGGCCTTGGTATGGCAAGCCGGGGATGACTTCCTGTGCATTCGGGAGCGATGGCCAGAGACCATCATAGTTTGGTCAGCCATGCTGCCCCGCCAGGTATGCTTTGGACCCGCCAGGTTATGCTTTGGACCCCGCAGCCATAGAAAGAGCCAGGTACAAAGCCAACAAAGAAATTAGAAAAGTACTTGAGAGGGGATTGGGCCACTATTTACCCCATCCGAATATTTCGGTGAGATGTCTACAGAGGGGATGGGGTCCATCTCTTGGAAAAGGGTAATATGCTTTTCCTGAGAGATTTGCAGCAAGGGTTGCAGGTGGCTTTGGGCCTCCCAGTGGGTGCTAAGCCCTAAGTAGAGACTTGGCCTTATTAGTGGCAGGTTTTAGGGGTTTAGGACACTATGCTGCTAGGGGAGGACTGTGAAGCATCCCCCTTTTGGGGAATTTTGGGGTCTGGCATGATCGACCTTGGGGTTTGGAGACCCGGGTTTGGAGAATGCAGACTATCCAGGAGGCTTGGCTAGAGGGTGCCTTTCTGCCGAGAAGTGCGTCTGGGTTTGGGCCCTCTGGTGCGGGCCTCCCTGCTGGGCCTCCCTGGAGGGAGCTGAGTGGCTCAGCTCTGGCTGGGGGGCTGGGTCTCTCACCCATTAATGGCAGGGGAGCGGTCACGGTGACCCCTAGCCCTGGCCAGGCCGCTGGTGGGGTGCCCTTGCTGTTCATGTTGTGAGTTAATAAAGTGGCCCAATTTTATTCCAATGCATTGTGTCCGACTCTTTATTCCAACCTTGGTGGGCAAATTGCTCTCCAATAGGGGACATAATGCTTCTGTTCCAAGAAGGCATTAGCAATGCTACAAAGAATACCTAACCTGACACTGAGTACCCTGTAATTATCCAGAGGACAGTATTTAATCTGTTGAAGGCTAAATCCCCTGTGGCATTCCAGTGGCCAATGAGAAAATTAACAAGGATTGTGAAGGATGGTATAAATATACCCCAGTACAGTTTGGAAGGAGGGTGGGGATTAAGGACAAAGAAGACTGATTGCAGGTACTTCACCTTCTTTTTCTTATTGGTCTCAAGATTTTAAGCAGACTGGACAATTATTCAAATTTTATTATGGAGACACCAATGAATGTGCAGCAGATGCACAAATGAGAATCTGAGTTCAAGGAGTAAGAATTGTGCTCAGTATGGTAATTATATTGGTGTTGCTTTTATTGCTGCTGCCACATATGGTGTGCAAGTCCCGACTCTGAGTTGTTACATGTGGGTTACAAGACCCCCACCACTTTGTAAATAGTTATTATCAGCCTGGAGATCTTGTCATTGGAGGTATTCTTTTTCATACATTTGTTGCTGTTTTTCCACCTGCCTTCAATGAATATCCTCATGGTTCACTTTCAACTCATGTTGGGTAAGTATTTTTCCTGATATACTATTGCTTTGTATACATCTGTGTAAGAAATGTCAGGACAAATAAGGAATTACAAATTGCAACTTGCAGTTAAAGGTTTTTAAAAGAGTTTCTATTGATTTCTTAATAAGGTTTACAAATATAAACATATAAACATTATATATAAATATAGATAATTTAAGTTGCTATTGCTTTACTATTGTAATAGTTTTTTACTGTATTTTTTCAGTATAGAAATATATAAATGAAAAGGATAAACTGTCAAGTCTGCAGATTCAATGATGAGTCGGTATAGATACAAAGACTCTATTTTATTGATACTGATACTTGTGGCCTAAGCCAGGTCTTGAAAAGACTAAAGTACATACAGTAGATACATTGCATATAAGGTACACTTCAAAGGGATTCCTATGGTGGGGGGAGAATTGTGCAGAGGACATTCACACATAGATGTTACAAATACATTCTCATGTTGATTAGAGGCCCATTTGGCCTTGATACTCCCAGGCTCCTTCCTCTCCCCCAAGCCTGAGCTGAGAAGGCACAGATAATACTTTTCACACATCACCATTTCAAAGCAGGAACAGTTCTATGAGGGGAGGGGGAAATAGGAGAGGATGAGCTAGCAGCATTTGGTTATACTTTGGTTCTACCCAGCATGCTCTTTGTGTGAGCCAGAGTTACAGACAGACTTGACATAAACACAAAATATGGAACTTGTTAGTAAGATTGTTTTCTCTTCCAGTTGAGAAATAGCAAGCATGAAACAAATTTCTCAAAACTGATCTCAGAAACCACCATCACCCCCCCCAAAATTCAGGTCACTTAGGTTACCTTCTCTTTCAGGTAGAATTATTTTGTAGAAGAAGACCATTCATACACTGAAAAAAGTTAAGCAGTAGGGTCCCTCAGAAATCCATATTTACATATCCGAGGTATTTTTTTTTTCTTCATAACTTGGAACCACAACCAGGCCTCATTTTAGGCAGGAGCTCACAGGAGTGGAGCTCCGGAACCTCTATATTTGTTTGTGCTCTTTCTTTCTTACCCCACTTCTTTCTCGGCTCCGTTGTTCAAACTCCATGTGAGAATTTTTCTGTACTCTAAGATTTGACAAACTTTTTAATATTTTTCCCCACCAAAAAATGGGCAAATAACCAAAAAATATAAAGCAGACAAATGGAAATCTTCATCAGCCTTGGCCCCAACCTGGTGGAATCAGGTCCCTGTGGAGATTTGGGCCTTTCTGGATTTGTTATCATTCCGGAGGGACTGTAAAATGGAGCTGTTCCGCCAGGCCTATGGTTGAGGCAGGCGGACATCCTTATCCTGTTATACCTTCCAACTGGCCTCCCAGCAATGACTGCCACCTGATTGGGGCTGACACTGCTGACATTCTAGGGCAATCTAAGTTGCCTATGATAATTATGCCTTCTGTGTACACATTATCCAGGCCACCCTCAATTATTTCTGATCTATTGTTTTAACTGTTTAATTGCACTGATGTTTGTTGCTGGTTTTAATGGTTTTATTATGTTGGAATCTGACCTGAGCCTGCTATGGGAAAGGGTGGAATAACTAACTAACTAAATAAATAAATAAATAAATAAATCATGCCACTGTAGCCACATAGGAGAAAGACATTTAAAAAGTATGAGGGAAGTCAGGTTTTATTGTGACAATAATAATTCAAGAAGCACTTTAAGCTAAATGCTCAGCTGATATAATTTTGTACACCTTCCAGTGATATTAGGGGTGTGTGGCATATGCAAATGAGTTGTGCTAATGAGCTCTGCCACTGGTTCTTCTATGAAAAGACCCCTGGTAACAACTAAGGAAAGCAACACTAAAGTTTGCTTTTTTCACACTCCATCTTCCTCCTTACTACAGCCTCATCCCACATGGCTTCTGTCCATGCAGGTCCCATGATCCACAGTCTTCTTGGGTGAACAAGTGGGACCCCAACAATGTCCCCTCTAAGCAGAGTTAGTGTGAGCTACCTCAAAATTTTCTAGCCTCCAGCTCACATATTTTGTCTTAGCTCATGAAAAATGGCCCCAAAGGAAACTAATTTATGCAGTAGCTCACAACCTTGCAATCAGTAACTCACAAAGCAAAATTTTTCCTCATAAGACTCCATAGCCCCCATTTCTCTTTTCACCTGAAGAAATGAAAACCAAAGATGATTCCAAAGAACCTAAAAGCAGCCTCTTCAAACTGAGTGGTTGGGTAATCAGAAAAGGATAAATGTGATATTGACATAGACACCAATGATGTCTGAAGAGACCTTGGGTTCACAATGGAAGTGTGCAGCAATAGTGAAAATGACACAATCTATACTACCAATCATCAGGAAAATGAATAAAAATTGTGAATATTATTATGTACTTGTATAGAACTATGGTGAAGAGGCATTTAGAATATTTTGTATAGTTTTCTTTGCACTGAACTAAAGTGTTAAATGTGTTTTGTCTCTAAAAATGGAAATCTTTTTGTAGTATTATTAATCAAATTGAGAACTACCAGAATGTAATGGCCTTGATTTTTGCTGTAAAAAAGATCAATGAAAACTCTCAGATCTTACCCAATGTCACACTGGGAGTCCGTATCTATGACAGCTATTTGAATTTGAAGGGAACCTATCAAGCCGCTATGCAACTTATCTCCCCAAGAAACAGACTAGCCCCCAACTACAGGTGTAACATCAAGGACAACATAATCGCAATCATTGAAGGACTTTTCTCAGAGATCTCCTACCAAATAACAGAATTTTGGAACATCTACAAATTTCCACAGGTAGGATGAGTATATGTGAAGTAGTAGAAGAGTATGAAATAATCAGGGCTAGCCCATCCATTGGACAGCCCTAGATGACTGCCTAGGATGCAGTCCTGGAAGGGCACTGATTTGGGCCCTCCCTCCCACCCTTGCCTCCTCAGCAAGGGATATAGGTAAGTATAGCAGCGTGGTGTGGCTCCTGTGCATCAGAGCCTGTCCACCATTGCTAAGCCTCTCAGGTCTGTGCTTCCAGTGGGACCTCACCTTGGGCACCAGACACCCTGAAGCCAGTCCTGATAATAACACAAAACTGCAGTTTGTTTTCAGATGTTACTATATATATATATAATATATATATATATATATATATATATATATATATATATATATATATATATATATATATATATATATATATATATATATATATCCATATATATATAATCCATTCCATAAATACTGTATATGTCTGGGAATCCATTTCAAAGATGCTCCATCACAATGTTTAAATTCTGAGCAGATTCCCTGAGGAAGAAGGGTACTACTTCGCTATCCTCCCCTTCTTTTATTCCCTATACCTAGGATTTTTTTTGTATTTTTATTGTTATACCTTCTAAGATCAAAAGAATTAATCCTGTTTAGGATTCATTGTATTTGATTTTATAAAGGCTAAAGGAGACTCAAGGAGGATTACACAATGTAAGGCAATGTAAGGTTTCTAGTATACGAGCTACCACTAAGAACAAAATAAAATTACCCAAAGCTTTCTTAGCAACAAAAAAAGGTCTTGGTTTATTTCATTTTCAGTAATGTTAGCTGGTCATCTGTGCTCCACTAAAAACTAGGATATAGAGTGTGCTCCAAACTGAACCAATTAAGAAGGCTGAACTGATATTTTCCCAATACCTTGGGAGACTATGCAATATGTCTGTTTAGAATAAAAAGCCAATAAGCAGTCTGAAAGGAGGGAAAGCCAAGCTCCATGGTATTCTTATTACAAAGGGTTTTGAGTTTATGATTTCTGGTTTGGCAAAGAAATCAAATTGCTCACTATGAACCATGGCCTATACTAGAACTCATTCCAGTTAAATCTTGCAATATTTATTGTCCTGGAGGTTGTAGTGTCCTCTGAAGTCACCAGTGACCAGAATAACAAAATTTCTGCTTATTTTGAGGCTTTAATACAAGCTGGCATATAAGGAAATCAACAAATAGGCAACAAATAGAGGAAGCTAAACTATTAAATATAGGGGGAAATGCACAGCTGGACTTTTTACAATTGTCTCCATTTGTTAGCAATTTTGCTATTGTCACTATGTCATATGAAATGCAAATCAATCAGAAAAAATAAACACTTGAAAACAATTTATACCTTTAAAAACAATATAAACAATGACCATCTATGCCCTGGTCTGTGGAGATTGCTCTAAAATGTACATAGGATGTCCCCGTAGGGCGATTAAGACACGTATTTTGGAACACATCTCAAGGGTTTGCCATCAAGTTCCTGGTGTTCCTCTCCTTCAACATTTTACTGAGACTGATCATAACTTAGAAGCCTTAAAATTCTTTGTGATTCAGAAAATTGGTGAAATTTGTGAAAGTAGAGGTGGTGATTTACAAAGGACCATGTTATAAAAAGAGGCACGGTGGATACATCGTTTAAACACTATTGAACCTTCTGGCCTTAATCAATACAATGATTTCTCTTGTTATATATAATGTATTTTGTTTCTTGGGTATGTTGGTAGATTGTGGTGAGGTCTCCTTTAAATAGTTGAGTAACAACAGCTGTGTCCGTCCTTTTTAAAAAAAGCTCTGTTAGCCCAAGCCGCAAATTAAGATACCAAAATGGGCGTTTGAGAAAGAACTTGGCTGGAGATTTCAGGTTGTTTTACCAACTGTTTCTGTATGTTTTTGTTAAGATTACTTTGGTTTAGGGTGGTTTTTATCAGTCACTTTTGTTGTTTACAGTTGACTTACGAAGAAGCTGCAGGAGCAGTGGAACGCAATCAAAGCCGGGGTTTGCGTGAAGGCTAGAATTTGTCCTTCAGAAGTCAACAAGCAACGGAGGGACTCCTGTGGAACTTTATTATTGAGTCTTAGTACTCAGTTTGGAAAACTCAGTGACTGTGTGGGGTCCTTCTTGGAATATTGTTTTGAGACTGTTGTTTGTTTTCTATTTATACTGTATGAATGTATGCCCACTGTTGTGGGCTGTTCATTTCATGATAATAGAACTTTGTATACGCCAGTCAAGAGTGTTTGTTTGTGCACAATATATTGTATTTTTGTATTTTATATATTGTGCTGCCACTGTTCTTTTGCACTATTTATTTTAAAGCTTTTGTATGGCACTTCTCCAGTGACACTGGATGACACCAAAGTTTCCTCCTTCTACCAGATGGTCCCAAGTGAAACCCAACAGCACATGGGGATTCTCCAGTTACTTCTCCATTTCAAATGGACATGGATTGGATTCCTTGCTGCAGTTGGCATAAATTTAGAATGGTTTGTGCAATTCATGTTCCCAGTATTTTCCCAACATGGCATCTGTTTTGACTTCCTAGAATCTTTCCCCAATGTAGGTTCAGATGATCACAAGAGAAATCTTGATAAATGGAAACAGTATGCAAGAATCATGACAAGCACAACCAATGTATTGGTCTTCCATGGTGACAGTCGTTCCATGATTGTCTTGAGGTTTTTGTTAGAGTTACCAAAAAAATAAAGAGGGTGTACCCAATCCAAAATGGAAAGTGTGGATTCTGTCAGCTCAGATGAACTTAAAAACACATTACAGTGTTCACAGAAGGGATATAGAACTTTTCCATGGTGCCCTAACAGTTGCAATTCGTTCCAAGGATGTCCAGGGATTTGCAGAATTTCTAAAGAGCAGAAACCCATCCAACAATGAGGAAGATGGTTTTATCAGGAATTTTTGGGCACAGGCATTTCACTGTAAATATCCAAATACATTTTTACTTAAACAGGATTTAAAAAAAAAACCAGAAACTGCACTGGAGAGGAGAGACTGGCGAACCTTCCAGGACATCTTTTGGAAATGAGCATGACTGGACACAGCTATAGCATCTTCAATGCTGTCTTTGCTGTGGCTAATGCTTTAAATGCCATATATCTGTCCAAATCCAAACACACCAAAAAAAATAGTGGATAATAAAAGAAGGGAGCTTTGGAAAGAGCAGCCATGGCAGGTAATTAATTTTAAGCTCTAATCTAAGAGGGGAGAATTCAGGTATCATTTGCAATTGTCTGATATCAACTAGTGCACAAAAGAGTGTGGAGCAACAAGCATCTGAAAAAAGGCACAAAGATCAATGTTTACAAAGCAGTTGTGATGACAACCCTCATCTACGGCTCCAAATCATGGGTTTTATACCGTCATCTCCTGAGACTCCTTGAGCGCTTTCATCAGCGCTGCCTTTGCACCATCCTCAACATCCACTGGAGTGACTTTGTGACCAACACTGAATCCTCAAGAGGGCGGAGGTTACAAGCATCGAGGCACTGCTGTTGAAGACGCAGCTGCGCTGGGCAGGGCATATTTCTAGGATGGAAAACCACTGCCTTCCCAAGATTGCTCTGTATGGCGAACTGTCCACCGGCCATCTAAATAGAGGGGCACCAAAGAAGAGGTACAAGGACTCCTTGAAGAAATCCCTTGGCACCAGTGGTCTGACCTAACCTCAGATCGCAAAGCATGGAGGCACACCATCCACCAGGCTGTCTCTTCCTTTGAGAACGCACGCATAGCTGGTCTTGAGGACAAAAGGAGATTGAGGAAGAATCGCACTGCTACAGCACCAACCCCAAATCAGACTTTTCCCTGCAGCTACTGTGGCCGGATCTGCCTGTCCTGCATTGGTCTTGTCAGCCACCAGCGAGCCTGCAGCAGACGTGGACTACTGCACCCTTCTTAAATCTTCGTTCGTGAAGTCAAGCCGAGAGAGAGAGAGAGATCAACTAGTGTTCCTCTCCCAGTGTTGGTGATGAAAAGAGCCATAATGTAGCAGCCATCTTATGCTGTCCCAATATAAATTTCAAAGCAAGAGACACACAAATGTGGTTTATCATTATCTTCCTCTGTGTAATAACCCTTGACTCCATTGGTTGTTTCACATTCAAATACAAATCACAGTCAACCCTGCTTATCTTTTGAGATGTGATAAAGTCAGGCAAACCTGGGCCATCCAGGTCAGGATGATCTGCTCCTACTTTTCATTATGTTTTGCAGTATGATTTTTTTTAATCATTACATTGGATTTTATATCCTATTCTCCATGCAGAGGGGCTATGGTTGGGTAATGTCTTACAAAAATAAGTAAAAGATTTGGGGTCAGAGCATGTGGAACAAAAATGGGATGATATGGTCCCTATAATGCACCTTAGTCAACACTTTGGCAGCAGCATCCTGAACCAATGGTACATTCCAGACAGTCTTCAAGGACACCCTATAGGGAACACAGTGCAGTAATCCAATCTAGATGTTACCAGCTCGTGCACATCCCCCCCAAAACAAACAAACAAACAAATCCCTGTTGACAGGTAGCAACTTTTCCCCTTTCTTTCCCTTTTCAATCTAGCTCCACCACTTTCTGAGACATGTCTCTTTTAACAACTGTGCTGGTGATCAGGTTTCCTTCGATGACAATGGAGTACAAACATTCTTAGGACTGGATATTATCAACTGGGTTACTTTTCCAAACAAATCTTTTGTCAGAGTGAAAGTTGGAAAGGTGAATGCCAAGGCTCCTCCTGACCAAATGGTTAATATCCATGAGAATCTGATTACATGGCACAGCAAGTTTAATCAGGTAGATATTTTGGAATGTATTCTGCTTTTGAATATTCATGAGTATATTTGATGTGGTTCTTTCTTAACACTTTTTCTGTTGGCGTATACTAACATGGTCATGTCACTGTGTTGTAAATGAGCTGAGAAGGTCTCCTAAAACATAGCCTTCAAAAACAGGGTGTTTTTTTTTAAATGGCTCTATCTTGTATTTTTGCCTGAAACAGTACAATTACTGTTCATCTGTAGAATAAGTTCATCAAAGATACTATAATTGCATACAGATATGTAACCCTACATGTTATTTAAGGCTAAGCATAAGCCTCAAAACATTGGGCATTGTTTAATTTCCGGTGTGTATCAAGTTGGTCTGCAGTAGAACAGCAAGACTCAAGTCCAATGGCAGTTTAAATACCACACTCATATCCTGGAAATCTAGTCAGTCTTTAAGGTGCTACTGGAGATTAATTTTGCTCATGAACATTCTGTAATGGTTCATATGTCAATTTTGGGACAGAATAATCACTTCAAACACTATGCACCTCTGAATGTTTAGGAGAACATGGTACCATTACAGTAGTAGATTATGACATGGAATTAGATTAGCTAGGGCTGTCCATGGAGCTTGCTGAAAGTGAACAGTCTCTGAGTTGCTAGTGCTGGTAAATGTTCTGGCTCTGTTCAGCAAAGTCAACAAAGATTCTGCTGAGATGTCTGGATTTGCCTTAGTAAGGAATGTAATAAAGTTGTCTTTAGCTCAGTGAAATATAATAGCCTTCTTTAAAGGTACTAGAACCCCCCCACACACACACACACAAACACTTTTTAAGAGGCATTGTCCATGACCTCAGGTTCAAGTTCAACAACCTTTACAACCTTTATTGGCATAATATCGTCTGATAAAAAACCAATCCATCCATCAGTGGGGTCTTTGCAAATACATTGAGTGCTTTCTAGATGCTAGATACAATAATTTCAATTACTAATTGGTTCCAATTTTACATTTGTCAGGCTTGCCTGTTTGTTCACTTGAACAGGGATAAGTAAGTGTGGGATACAAGTCAGAATAAAAAGTACAAATTAGGAACACATCTAAAGTTCTTATCTCTTGTCGCACACAAGTGTACAATATGTTAATATACGGAGTTTTATGGAATCTTCCAAGAAGGATAGCGGATGGTAGCACATTAAACCTAACTACCAAATAGGCTCTGTGTTGCCAAGTATCTGTTAGGCAACTGAGATATTCAGCCCTATATTCAGGATGGAAAAACCCCAAACTCAAGGCTGAGCATCTGCTTTTGGCAAAGCTCTCAAGAACCTGCAATTTGATGTCAACCAATCTTGTCTAATCAATGAGACTTTTCTATATGAAGAAATAGTTCTCCAATATTAATCCCAACTGAATTGATTTTTTTTCTCTATGTGGTACAGCCGTGTAGAGGACTGGGGCTCCATTAACAAATGAGCAGTGAGGCTACCATCATCTTTTTTAAAGAGCAGATGTAATCAGAATTTAATAGCAATAGTCCATGCTCTATTTTCAAGGAGTCTTTGATAGGTTTCTAAACAGATGACCATGTATGGCACACATGTGGGAAGGCCCAGAATCTTCTGTAGGAAGCTAGTTTGAATTATTTCCACATCTTTATTGAGGGCCATAATCCAAATGGGAGCTCCATAAGAGCAATCATGTGATGATTTTATGGTTAAATATGTTGATTTCTGTGGGAACAAATTGATTACCTTTAGTAAAGTAGAAATGGGTAAGCGCTGCTACATTACATTTTGTGGCTTTAATTATTTCCTTCCTGTGTGTCACCCAACTGACTCTATAATTAAAATGAATTCCACAATAGTGGAAGCTTTTAACCTGATCTAACCAGTTACCTCTTATATTCCAACTTAGGAATTCTATGTTTCAGCGAAGACTATGATTTTTTATTTCTCAAAATTCAACACAAAATGATTTAATAGTATTCACAAAAGCATGAGAGTAATCTTTTCATTCCAATTTGCATGAGGGAAAGCAACACTGCATCATCAGTATATAAAAGCAGTGGGACATGGATGGTTCCAAGTCTAGGGCTATGACCATCCAAATTTCTCAGAAATGAAGCCGTAATTTAAAAAGAGGTTAAATAGTACTGACCTCAGGTTGTACAAGCTGGAAGGTATTCATAAGACAATGGCAAGAAAGAACCATAGATGGCACTAATGACTCCTCCACTTCCAAAAGTCATTGTTAAATTTTTCACCCATAGCCCCTCAACAGTTCTGAGTGCCAGAAGCTACTAGTCTACAAAAGAACTATCGCATCTCCTATCACTATACAAATCTTTATGATAGATTGTTTTCCCCATTGACAAATGACTAAAAGTCAACAGCACTGCCCATCATGCTTCAAGATTTGCAACATGTCCTGGTATATTATTTGTTGTTGACTTTCTCAGATTCCAGTGTCCTTCTGAAATTCGGCCACGCCCTGGCCACGCCGCGAAAGCGGCTACGCGCCACGGGGCCGGGCTTTGCATCCCCGGAGGATGCAGGAGGCAGCGTTCCCAGGCATCCAGGTAATTTCGGTGGGTGGGGGTGAGGCTATAAGTAGCCTTGGCCCTGCCTTCTCCCTGTGCAATTCCAGGGAGCTTTTAAGTGCGGTCGAGGCACGCTTAGCTGCCTACAACCGGGAGCGGTGTTTTCGGCTGCGTCGGGGCTGGGAGATCAGGGAGTTGCCTGCAACGGCTGCGCAGACTGGGACGTCGAGCTGCTCGGGCTGTGTATTGCTAGCCCTGAGAGGGGCTGTGGCGGCGGTTTTTGGCTTATAGGGGACCGTTTGTGCGTGGGTGGTGGGCCCATGCGGGCGTGGTGTGTGTCCTTGGGGGCTTTGCTGGGGACGGAGTTGGGGCACTTGTTTTCCCTCACCCCCTTACTCTCCCCGCCTCCCGTGCCAGTCTTTGCGGGCCCACTTTTGCGGGGCCTTTTCTCGCGGAGAACAGCAGGTGCGGTGGGGCTGTGCTGTGTTGCCTGGGCTTGCCTGGGCTCATTTGATCCTTGCTGTTGGGGTTGATTTGATTTGTAGGGGGGTCCATCAGGGAAGTTGAGGGTTTCTTATTGGGAAATTGAGGTCCTTTCACCCCCTCCCCTCCTCCCCCACCCCCCTCACTGTTGGTGGGGTTTCACTGAATATCCCCCCCTTTTTTCCCCCTCTTATTTGTTGGAGGGAGTTAACAGGGGTCTGTTGTGCCAAGGGAATGGGTCCCAAGAAGGGGCAGGGCTTTTCGAAGGGCAAACAGCCAGCCCCCCTGGGGAGGATCCATTGGACAGCATAGTGATGAGGCAGGCCATTTTGGATAGGGTCTGCGCACTCAAAAGGGATCAGGGGGCGTCAGGGTCGCAGGCGGTTTGGCCTGGGTGCCACAGTGCTACTGGGCGGTCGGGGACCCTTACGTTTGAAAGAGAGTTGTTGTCCAGACTTTCTGCTTTACAGGAGGGTATGGGCTCTAGGTCAATGCCTGACCATGGCCAGGAGAACAACACGGCCAAGGAGGTGGTGCCGAGTGATGAAGTCGGGGAGCAGGAAGACGCCGAGGATTGGCAGCACTCGGTGCAGCCTTTGGCGGTCACTGTGACTCCGGCAGCTGTGGAAGGTAGGTCGGCACCATCTCATCAGCATGTAGCCTGGCCTTGGGGAGTGCGGGGCTCAAGTGTAGCACAGGGGCCAGGGGGGTCTGGGCATGTGTCCACGCCAGCAGAGCACGGTGGTCAGTGGGTGTTCTCGGCTCAACCGGGACCATTATGGGCATCGGGCAGTTCCCCGTTTGGGCGGGTACAAGGCGTGCAGGCGGGTTGGGGTCAGGCGCTCTCAGCTGTTGGGGGGGCTGATGCCGTCCAAGGGCTGCCAGCGGCAACAGTAGCAGCAGGGGTCCTGCCATGGGGAGGCCAAATGCCGGTAGCCCATCCATTTGGATGGCCCAATGTGACTTGCACCCTTTGGAGTTACCCCCATAACCCATATGGGTCTGTCCCATTTTTGTCCATCCCTTTCGGAGACTCAGCGATGCCTTTGGGGTACCATCTCACTCCTGCTACTAGGGAAAAAATTTTGAGAGGTGAATACGTTGATGTATTCAGCCTCTTGTATAGGGAGTTAGAAAAGAAGAGTAAAGAGGAAATGGATGAAAAGGAGAAGGAAAAGCTCCGGCGAAGGAAGGTTGACAGGACCTGGGCCAATTGGCTGCCGGGTTTTCTCATCTATGCAAGGGTAATTGCTAGGGCGCAGCCAAGTAGGACAGCGCCTTTATTTCAATATTGCGACATCATATACAGGGCCTATACTGACTTCACGGGTGCGGCCTGGTTACAGTATGATGAGACATTCCAAATGAGAGCGGCGATTAATCCAATGTTGCCATGGGACCAAATTAACCAGTAGCTGTGGTTGCAGCTGATGGCCTCGGCTAAGCCCAATTTTGGGGACAGGGCGGTTAGTGGGCATTTGGTTCACAAGGAGACAGGTGTCATGGGTGCTGGGGACCCTGCAGAAGAAGCTGAGCCTGCAGAAGAAACTGTGCCCCTGCCACCTGCACCAGTGCCCCTGCCTCCTGCTGGAGAAGATCCAAGCCCCCCTGCCTCGCCCTCTCGGGTGGCTCGTGTGCGTGACCGCCTTCGTCAGGACCTCAGGGATCGGAGGAGGGTGGCACGCTCACGAGCAAGACGCTCCCTGAGCCCTGAGTTTTGAAAGGATTCTGGCCCTTTTAGGAGTGAGGATGCTTGAGTCTCAGCAGGATCCTAGCTGCCTCTCTGAGCCAGCAATTAGCCCAAACGGGCAACAGACAGCAGAGGGCTATATAGCTGTGGGCTTTGGGAGGAGGCTTTGTGGAAGCAACTAGTCACTTACCTGATGTTCTAGCATCCACTTCAGCTTTTGACTTTGGCTTCTGGACCTCCTGATTTTGGCTTTGACTTCTGGACCCCCTGACTTCGGCTTCTGAACCTCTGACCTGCGATACCTGGACTGTGATTTGGTTTTGGTGCCTTGGACCCTCTTTGCTCACCAGCTACAGACCTTGGACTGCCCCTGGACTTTGCCTGACCCGGCCCTAGCCCGTGACAACAGGTACCTCAACAGTCCGCTTCACGGCAGGTCAGCAGGTTCAACCCCGGCTGTTATGTTAGTTGTATACATCGCAGAGAGTTTGTTCCTGAAAAACATGCAAATTTAGACACGAATGCCCATTGTGTGGTGGACCCCATGTGTTTTCAGCATGCAGCAAAGCCAAGCCAAAAGGGGGGCCCAAGCGCCCCAGAAGTGGGGGTAATTCACAACCTGCTTGTAAAGGGTCCCAGTCCCATTCAGCTGAAGGTTCTTAAGTGATTCCTTGAGAATTATCCCAGGGTTGCTGACAGCACTTATTTATTGGAGGGATTTACATTTGGTTTTCGGATCCCATTTATGGGGCCTAGGGCTCCTTCTATGGCGTCCAACCTGCGTTCCATTGTGGGCATGGAGCATGTGGTTAGGGAGAAAATAGCAAAGGAGTGTGCAGAGGGATGAGTTATTGGTCCTTTTAAGGCCCCCCCCCCCAGTTCCTTGTTTGAGGGTCTCTCCATTGGGAGTGGTTCCTAAAAAGGCAGCGGGGGAATACAGGTTGATC
This sequence comes from Heteronotia binoei, assembly GCF_032191835.1. Taxonomy (NCBI): domain Eukaryota; kingdom Metazoa; phylum Chordata; class Lepidosauria; order Squamata; family Gekkonidae; genus Heteronotia; species Heteronotia binoei. The sequence goes on along the minus strand of NC_083237.1, from coordinate 41,181,680 downwards.
CACCATTTGTCATATCCCAGTGGCGGGTCGGTGAACGACGGAATTCTGGATCACCTTTGTTCGGTTCGATATATGTCGTTTGACCAAGCGGTCAGGGTTATTTGGGGGTGCGGTTTAGGTGCGGAAATGGCAAAATGCGACATTAAGTCTGCATTTCGGCTGTTACCGGTGCACCCTGTGGATTTCGAGCTGTTAGGCTTCCAGTTTAAAGGGAACTTTTATTTGGATAGAGCATTATCTATGGGATGCTCGATTTCCTGTGCTGCCTTCGAACAATTCAGCTCATTTTTGGAGTGGCTGTTGAAAGATAGGTCTGGCCGTGGTGAGATTGTTCATTATCTTGATGACCCCCTGTTCATGGGTGTGGCTGGTTCTGGGCGCTGCGCTATGCTGCTGGACCTTTTTACAGAACTGGCAGGTGAGCTTGGGGTGCCTTTGGCCCATGAGAAGACGGAGGGCCCAGCGACTCGACTTACATTTTTAGGTATCGAGCTGGACACTATCCAACAAGCCTCTAGGCTGCCAGATGAGAAGGTCCAGCAGCTTAGGGCAAGGCTTGCAGCTTTAAGGGTGAAATGGAAGGTTTCACTTCTGGAGTTACAGCAACTCGTGGGGCATCTCAATTTTGCCTGTAGAGTGGTCGCCCCAGGCATGGCATTCCTCCGGCGCCTTTGTGATGCCATGGGGACCCTGTGTCTACCCCACCACAGAGTGCGCATAACTGCGTGTATGTGTAGTGATTTGGAAGTGTGGGAAAACTTTTTGGAGGCATTTAATGGGGTTTCTTTTTGGTGGGAGGAGATGAAGATCGAAGCCGACCTTCAAATTTCCTTAGACTCTGCCGGGTCCACTGGGTTCAGCATCTTGTTCAGGAGGCAGTGGTGCACGGAGCAATGGCCACAGGACTGGCTTGTCAGTGGCATTTGTAAAAATTTGACGTTTTTGGAATTTTTTCCGATCGTGGTGGCAGTCTGTATATGGGGAGAGCAGTTAGCCAACCAGGTCATGCATTTTTGGTGTGACAACTTGTCGGTTGTACACATGATTAATTCTTTGTCTTCCAAGTCTAAACCAGTTATGAAACTGGTTAGGGTTTTTACCTTGTGTTGCCTCCGTTTAAATATTTTGTTCGTAGCTAAACATGTGCCCGGAGTTAATAACGGGGTGGCGGACGCCCTGTCTTGCCGACAGATGGAGCGCTTTCGTCAGTTGGCTCTGGAGGCCGATCCTCGCCTGTTCCAGATGCCTCCTGACCTGTGGCAGCTTGGCAGGCAGAAGCTGGTAGGGAAATCCTCTTAGCATTGGCCCCAAATACCTGGAGGGCTTATGATCGTGCCGCTTCCCAGTTCAAGGTATTCAGGAATTCTGTGGGGCTGGGAGATATTTGGCCCATCCTGGTTGCACATCTGATGCAATTTTGCGTGCAGCAAAAAACTAGGGGTATGACATTTAAATCCATTCCTTGGCATTTATCAGCAAGGCGCAAGGTTACCCAGCCGCGGCGGACGACTTCAGGGTCAAAAAGATGCTGGAGGGTTAGTCCAGAAAGCGTGGGGTGAGGGCGGATGCCAGGCAGCCTATCTTCCCTTCTATACTCAGAGGTCTGGGCAGTATTTGGCCCGACATGTGCAGTTCTGAGTATGAGGTCATTCTGTTTCATGCAGCGGCACTCATGGCATTTTTTGGTGCCCTACAGGTCGGCGAACTAGTGCAGTTGTCACGCAGGGACCAGTCTGATAGGGCCTTACAGAAGGGTGACGTCACATTTAAGGACAAGCACGCTTTGCTGCGTGTATGCTGTTTCAAAACAGACCAGAGGCAGAAGGGGACTACGATTAAGCTCGGCCCCTGTCAAGAGCCGGGTTTATGTCCAGTACAGGCCTTGCAGGAATTTGTCAGTGTGCGAGGGACCGCTCAGGGGCCGTTTTTCTGCCATTTTTTTGGGGGGGGGCCTTACTAAGTACCAATTCTGGACAGTGACAGCACTGGCACTGGGTAAGCTGGGATTGGGCGGGTTTTAAGTTTGGAACCCATTCTTTTCAGATTGGGGCTGCATCAACTGCTGCAGCTATGGGATATCCGGGACTGGCTATCCCACGTGTGGGAAGATGGAGATCGGCGTCTTACCGGACATATGTGCGTCCATTGTTGTTCCCCTAGGGGAATGGGTGTTTGTTGATATTCAGTTATTTGACTGTGTTTTTCATTCCAGGTCACTTGGATCCATGCCATAGTAACATCGATACTAGACTGCTGTAATGCAATATACATTGGTCTCCCCTCCAAATCAGTTTGGAAAGTTCAGCTAGTCCAGAATGCTGCAGTTCAACTATTAGTAGGAGCTAGATGGAACATGCATATTGCTCCTATTCTGCATTGATTGCTCATTTGTTAACAATCACAGTTTAAGTTATTGAGTATCACATATTAAGGTATTGAATATCACATAACCCCCTTCCCATTGCTACTTTATTCTTTTGAGGCTTGATCTGAACAAAGGAGAACAGCTAACAAACCTAACTCTTTAACGGAGGTTAAATATCATTCTCAATAGCTACCCCTGTCAACTAGGGGTGTGCATTTGGTTTGGCCAAACTGAAATTACCCCCCAAAAAACAGCTGATTCAGCTGTATAAAGAAGTATAGAGTTGAATCAGATTCTTTGATCTGATTCGGGAGCCGTATACTGCAGTGGTGAATTGCCGCCATATACCCTAGTGGCCATTGAAATCAATGGCAAAATAGGGTATAATGAAGTGCAACCGGAAGAGGGGGGCAGAGGGTTTGCGGTAGAGGCTCCATATTTTCAGGGAAGCTTCAGGGGACTCTCTCCTACGGAACCCCCAAGTTTCAAACCAATTGGACCAGGGGACCTAATTCTGTGGACACCCAAAGAGGGTGCCCCTATCTCTCCATTATTCCCTAAGGGCCATTGAAGTCAATGGCAAAATTGGGTATAATGAAGTGTGTCTGGGGGGCAGGGAGTTTGGGATAGAGGCCCCAAATTTGCAGGGCAGCTGCAAGGGCCTTTCTCCTACATAGCCCCCATGTTTTAAAAGGATTGGACCAGGGGTTCCCATTCTACGGGCACCCAAACTGGCCCATTTCTCCCAATGATGAGGGAAAAGCAATCAGTCAGTTTTCCCACTGTAATAACAGTGGGAAAACTGATTCTGGAGAGTAGAGGGTTTGAGGGAGAGCCCCCAGATTTGCAGAGCAGCTGCAGGGGCTCTCCCTCACAGGCAGTGCCATGTCCCCAAGCAGAACCAGTGCCACCATGCTACAGTACATTAGATCAAACTAGCAAATCTCATTCAAAAATTGGGATGGAGACTCACTGCAAGGACTGCTGCACAGAAACAGTGCATGGAAATGTGTTTTCCACTGAACTCAATAGGTAACAGGATCTCTAACAGAAGTAATAAGAACTATGTTCAATATGATCATATAGAATCACAAAGTAACATAAACCTAACTACGCTGTGTTTTCCCATTAGCAACTTTTTCCTCCTAAATTGTAAGAGATCCAAAAATAAAACTTTCATCTCTGGGTTGATATAAGGGGTGTTAAAGAAGTAGGGAGGTCTACACCTATAGCAATTTCCCCTCATAAAACACCTAATAAAAACAATCATATTCTCAAGCAGGCAATCCTGATAAAAATAAATTGCTCTCCAATGGGGACATAATGCTTCTGTTCCAAGAAGGCATTAGCAATGCTACAAAATCTGACACTGAGTACCCTGTAATTATCCAAAGGACAGTATTTAATCTGTTGAAGGCTAAATCCCCTGTGGCATTCCAGTGGCCAATGAGAAAATTAACAACAAAATTGTGAAGGATGATATAAATATACCCCAGTACAGTTTGGAAGGAGGGTGGGGACTAAGGACAAAGAAGACTGAATGCAAGTACTTCACCTTCTTTTTCTTGTTGGTCTCAAGACATTCAGCAGACTGGATGATTATTCAGTTTTTATTATGGATCACCAATGAATGTGCAGCAGATGCACAAATGAGAATCTGAGTTCAAGGAGTAAGAATTGTGCTCAGTATGGTAATTATACTGGTGTTGCTTTTATTGCTGCTGCCTCATATGGTGTGCAAGTCTCGACTCCGAGTTGTTACATGTGGGTTACAAGACCCCCACCACTTTGTAAATAGTTATTATCAGCCTGGAGATCTTGTCATTGGAGGTATTCTTTTTCATACATTTGTTGCTGTCTATCCACCTGTCTTCAATGAATATCCTCATGGTCCACTTTCAGCTCAAGTTGGGTATGAATTTTTTCCTGATGTACTATTCCTTTGTATACATCTGTATAATAAATGTCTAAGGCGAATGAGGAATTACAAATTGCAACTTATACTTAAAAGTTTTAAAAAGAGTTTCTGTTGATTTCTTAATAAGGTCTACAAATATAAACATAAACATTATATAAAAATATAGATCATTTGCTATCGTTTAACTATTGTAATAGTTTTTTCTTTTACTTTTTCAGTATAGAAATATATACATGAAAAGAAGAATCAACACATAATATGGAACTTGTTAGTAAGATTGTTTTCTTTTCCAGTTGAGAAATAGCAAGCATGAAAAATTTCTCAAAACAGATCTCAGAAACCATCATCACCCAAAGAAATTCCAGTTCACTTAGGTTACCTTCTCTTTCTGTAGAATTATTTTGTAGAAGACCATTCATACACTGAAAAAAGTTAAGCAGTAGGGTCCCTCAGAAATCCATATTTACATGTCCTAAGTACTTCTTTTGCCTTCATGACTTGGAACCACAAGTGTAATAACCAGGCCTCATTTTGAGCAGGAGTTCACAGGAGTGGAGCTCCAGAACCTCTAAATTTGATTGTGTTCTTTCTTTCTTACCCCACTTGCTTCTGGGCTCAGTTGTTCAAACCCCCTGTGAGAATTTTGACAAACTTTCTAATATTTTTCCCCACCAAAAAATGAGAAAATAACCAAAAGATATAAAGCAGACAAATGGAAATCTTCATCATGCCACTGTAGCCACATAGGAAAAAATAATTTAAAAAGTATGATGGAAGTCAGGCTTTATTGTGACAATTATAATTCAAGAAGCTCTTTAAGGTAGATGCTCAGCTGATATAATTTTGTACACTTTCCAGTGATGTTAAGGGTGTGTGGCATATGCAATGAGTTGTGTTAATGAGCTCTGCTACCTGTTTTTCTATTAAATGACCTCTGGTAATAACTAAGGATAGCAACACTAAAGTTTGCTTTTGTCACACTTGATCTTCCTCCTTACTACAGCCTCACTCCACATGGCTTTTGCCCATGCAGGTCCTATGATCCCCAGCACAGTCTTCTTGGGTGAACAAGTGGGTCCCCAACAATGTCCCCTCTAAGCTGAGTTAGTGTAAGCTAGCTCACATTTTTTTAGCCTCCTGCTCACATATTTTGGTCTTAGCTCAGGAAAAATGGCCCCGGAGCAAACTAAGTTATGCTCACAACTTTGATGCCAGTAGTTCACGAAGAAGAATTTTTGCTCACAAGACTCCATAGCTTAGAGGGAATATTGGTCCCCAATTCTCTTTTCACCTGAAGAAATGAAAACCAAAGATGATTCCATAGACCCTAAAAGCAGCCTCTTCAAACTGAGTGGTTGGGTAATCAAAAAAGGCTAAATGTGACATAGAGACACCAATGAGCTATGAAGAGACCTTGGGCTCTCAATGGAAGTGTGCAGCAACAGTGAAAATGACATTATCTTACCAATCATCAGGAAAATGAACAAAAATTATTAATATTATTATGTACTTATATAGAACTATGGTGAAGAGGCATTTAGAATAATTTGTATAGTTTGCATTACACTGAACTAAAGTGTAAAATGTGTTTTGTCTCTTAAAAATGGAAATCTTTTTGTAGTATTATTAATCAAATTGAGAACTACCAGAATATAATGGCCTTGGTTTTTGCTGTAAAAAAGATCAATGAAAACTCTCGGATCATACCCAATGTCACACTGGGAGTCCGTATCTATGACAGCTATTTGAATTCGAAGGGAACCTATCAAGCCGCTATGCAACTTATCTCCCCAAGAAACAGACTAGCCCCCAACTACAGGTGTAACATCAAGGACAACATAATCACAATCATTGAAGGACTTTTCTCAGAGGTCTCCTACCAGATAACAGAATTTTGGAACAGCTACAAATTTCCACAGGTAGGATGAGTATATGTGAAGTAGTAGAAGAGTATGAAATAATCAGGGTCAGCCCATCCATTAGTCAGCCCTAGGTGACTGCCTAGGGTGCAGCCATGGAAATGCACTAATTTGGGCCCTCCCTCCCACCCTTACCTCCTCAGTGAGGGATAAAGAGTGGGCCTGCAAAGGTATTTGAATGCCTTTTATGACTACTGTAATTGTAATTCACTTACTATCAATTACACCAAATCTAAAGTAGTTGTCTTTTCAAACTGCTGGCGCCCACAGAGATGGTTTATTGGCAATTCAACAATCGAGCAAACAAATTTTAAATACTTGGGGATCACTTTTAACCACAAGTTAAGCTGGGTTTCACATCGTAACAACACCGTCAACTTGGCTAAATGTTCAGCTGCTCAAATTAAACAGTTTTTCTTTGCAAGGGGCAACCAATTAGTTCCAGCAGCTATTAAAGTGTTCAAAGCCAAAATGCTTGCCCAAATCCTCTATGGTATCCCTATTTGGATCTCAGCTTTTACCAGGAAAGTGGAGGGCATTCAAGCCTCATTCTTTAGACAAATTCTTGGTTTGCCAAAATGTGTGTCCTACTTTGCTCTCTGCTCTGAAGTGGGTCAGTCTTTGGTGGAGACAAAAGCCTGGATTGCAGTGTTTAAATTCTGGCTCAAAATTCATTTTAGAACAGATCCCAACAGCCTTCTTAATTGTATGAAAAGAGACCCATATATTTCATGCTGGACAGCAGTGCTTCTGTCTAAACTCAATCAATTGGGGTTAGAGGTAGATGATTTTTCTACCGCTGATGAGTCATATATCTTCAGATGTATTAAACTGAGACTATGGGAATCGGAGGAAACGAAATTACGGCCAACTGACCCTTATATTTGCTCTCCAGCTTCCTTAGGTCTTTATGCTTTTTGTGGCAAAATGCCCAATCATCTATCAGACCTAACCACTCCAAGTCATCGCAGGGCATTTATGTTGGCTAGACTAAACGCGTTTCCCTCCAAAGTTTTACAAGGGAGATATCAGCGAGTCCCTTTAGCCGACAGACTTTGCTCCTGTGGAGCAAATACCCCTGACTCAATCCAGCATATATTGCTTGATTGTTCTTTATACCATAACCTCCATAAAGATTTATTTGGCAAGCTTTCTTTTTCTCCAGATTTGTCTATTCTGCCACCCTGTTATTATTTATTGAGTGATACTGAGGGGGTGGTTAGTGAGGCTGTGGCAAAATTTCTGGCTGACATCCTTAAATTTAATTCTGACCATGTTTGTATGCATCTGTAAACTCGGTTTTATTTTGATTTTATCTCCAATGTTTAAATTTTTATATTCTGTGTATTTTTATCTGAATCTATTATGCCATTAAATGTTTGGTATGGTATGATAAAGGCAAGCATGACATTGTGGTGTGGCTCCTGTGCATCAGAGCATGCACACTGCTTGCCGACCATTGCTCGACCTCCCAGGTCTGTGCTTCTGGTGGGGCCTCACCCTGGGCACAGGGCACCCTGAAGCCAGCCCTGATAATAACACAAAACTGCAGTTTGTTTTCAGATGCTACTTTTTAAAAAAAGTATATATAAAATATTCATGCATCCCTATTGGATTCTTGGGAAAATGAGGCATGTGCCTTGCCCTCTCAACCAATGCCCATCTTGATTCTGTATATCTGGTTTAGGAAAGACTTATGAACTGGGTCCCAGAAGTGACAGATGTTATGTGCAGAAGGACTTTTCCTGTACAAATCCTCACTGAATCCTACATATTGTTGCATCAATTGGGAACAAGGGCAAGTTACTCTGATGGGCGATATATTTCAACTACAGTGAGTTCCTATAGGATTCCTTGGGGCTTAGCAGATTTCTTAAATCCATTCCATAAATACTGTATATGTCAGGGAATCTATTCCAAAGATGCTCTATTACAATGTTTAAATTCTGAGCAGATTCCCTGAGGAAGAAGGGGTACTACTTCACTATCCTCCCCTTCTTTTATTCCCTATACCTAGGATTTTTTTATTTTATTTTTATTGTTATACCTTCTAAGATCAAAAGAATTAATCCTGTTTAGGATTCATTGTATTTGATTTTATAAATAAAGGCTAAAGGAGACTCAAAGAGGATTACACAATGTAAGGCAATGTAAGGTTTCTAGTATATGAGCTACCACTAAGAACAAAATAAAATTACCCAAAGCTTTCTTAGCAACAAAAAAGTTCTTGATTTATTTCATTTTCAGTAATGTAAGCTGGTCATCTGTGCTGCACTAAAAACTAGGATACAGAGTGTGCTCCAAACTGAACTTTTCACCAGTTAAGAAGGCTGAATTGATATTTTCCCAATACACTGTTTAGAATAATATTCACCAGAAGTACCATGGATCCAAGTCAATAAGCAGTCTGAAAGGAGAGAAAGCCCAGTTCCATGGTATTCTTATTACAATCCGGCCCCACCCTGGCCGCGCCGCAACGCGGCTGCGCGCCATGGGGCCGTCCTTTGCGGCCCCGGCAGGATCAGAAGGCAGTTTCCCGGGCATCTGGGAATTGTCTGGGGGGCGGGGGCGAGGCTTTAAGTAGCCTCAGCCCCAGACCTCTCCACGCAGTTTCGTGGAGACGTTGGGAGAGCTGGAGCCAAGGCTTCCTGCCCCCCTCCTTACTGCGTAGTTGGGCCGGGAGTTGGCCTTGTCGGCAGCGGTCTCTCGGCGGCGTCCGCGCTTCTTTGGGCGTCGGCTTGGGAAAGCTCCTGCTGCGGCGCGCGGCGTTGTCCGCTGACGCGGCGGTGCAGCGGTTGGCGGCTCGGCGATGAGCACTACAGGGGCTGGGAGCGCGGCTTCGGGAGTGGCGCGCGTCAGCTGATCGCAGGCATCGGCCTGCTCATCGGGGCGGTGGACTCAGTGGCAAGCCCATCGGGGCCTCGGGACATGGTTTGGGGCCCGGCTGCCGTGTGGCTCTTTTGTGGGGGAGGGATTTGTGATGGTTTTGCGGGGAGCGTTTGGGCTTTAGCCTCACCCCCCCCCCCGCTAGCTTGAGCCGGCGGCAGTGCAGCTCGGGGACGGTCTTTAGAGAACGCCATTGTCTTGCTTAGCTCAGGGTCTGCTGGGGTGGATTCCTGGCCTCCAAGAGGCGGCCTTGCGGCGTGTGTGTGACTGGTGGGCCCCTATCTTTAGATTTTAATACTGCATCTCCCTAGCCCTCCCCTCTGGGTTATTACACCCTGGTTGTAACCTGCTGGCCCTCTGCCCCCACCTCCACCGGCACCCTTCTTCCAGCTGTTTGCATTGTGTGGATTGAGGCATGGCTCCTAAAAAAGGTCAGGGCCCATCTAAGGGCAAACAGCCGGCTAAAGCACCTGCCAAGCGCAGGCATACTGACCCTCCTTCTGAGGAGACGGATAGTGCAGTAATACGCCAGGCCATATTAGATAGGGTAAGGGTCTTGGAGGAAGAGCAGGGTGCGTCTGGGTCCCAAGCGGTGTGGCCAGGGCGCCACAGCGCGAGTGGCAGGTCGGGGACCATTACATTTGAGAGGGAGTTGCTCTCCAGACTTTCTTTTTTGCAGGACACTATGGTTGCCAGGTCGAGGGCAGACCATTCCCAAGGGGGGGAGCCGAGTGGCGAACCACAGTCGGGGGGTGCCAGCGGTGGTTTGGATGAACCTGAGGAGCAGCAGCAAGCGGAACAACCGACGGCCGTGGTGGGGACACCGGTTATGGAGGAAGGTAGGGCGGTCGTGGCTTCTCAGCACACTCATTGGCCGTGGGGCCCTTGGGGAACAAACCTACCACAGCAACCGGGGGAGTACAGGGTAGACATGTCACAGCGTGAGGGTGGTTACGGACCGGCCCTTGCAGTGCCGGGCCCATACTGGGCTTCAGGTGGTGCTACTCTGGGCTGGACCCCAGGTATTACAGCAGCTTGGGGACAAGCGCCCTTCGCACCTTCAACGCAGCCTGCCCCCTCAATTCCTGGGACGGCGGCCGCTCCCGCGGGAGTTTTGCCGTGGGGTAGTCAAATGCACTCCGGGTATCCATTCGGTTGGCCGGCTGTGCCTTGTAATCCATGGGGATATATGCAGAACCCTTACGGGGCCGTTCCTTTGCTGTCAATTCCTTACGGTGACCCTGCAATGCCGCTGGGCGACCATCTCATCCCTGCCACAAGGGAAAAGATCCTGAGGGGCGAGTATGTGGACGTTTTTAGTTTATTGTACAGGGAACTTGAGAAGAAAACCAAAGAAGAACTTGACGAAAAGGAAAAAGAAAAACTTAAGCGGCGTAGAGTTGACAGAACCTGGGCCAACTGGCTGCCGGGTTTTCTCATTTACGCCGGGGTTATAGCCAGGGCGCAGCCCAGTAGGGCCGCCACCTTATTCCAGTACTGCGATATTATCTACCGGGCGTATACGGATTTTGGGGGACCCGCCTGGTTGCAGTACGACGAAACGTTTAGAATGAGGGCTGCTATTAACCCCCTACTGCCATGGGACCAAATCAACCAACAATTGTGGTTGCAATTGATGGCCCCGGCTAAACCCAATCTGGGGGATAGGGCGGACAGTGGGCACTTGGTCCATAGACAAGCAAGCACTTCAACAGCCCGCTCTACGGCGGGCCAGCCGGTTCAACCCCGGCTGTTGTGTTGGGAATACACCTCCCAAGGAGTCTGCTCAAGGAAGGCTTGCAAATTTAAGCACGAGTGCCCACTGTGTGGAGGTCCTCATGCCTTTTCAGCATGTAGCAAGGCGAAACCAAAAGGCGGATCCAAACGCCCCGGGGGCAGTGGCGGCTCCCATTCAATGGGAAAAGGGCCCCAGCCCCATTCGGCTGAGGGCCCTTGAGCACTTCATTCGGGATTACCCGCGGGTTGCGGATAAGTTATATTTGTTGGAGGGTTTCAGGTTTGGCTTCCGCATCCCTTTCATGGGACCTAGGGTCCCTTGTGGTGCTGCCAATTTACGTTCCGTTGTTGGTTTGGAGCATGTGGTTAGGGAAAAGATCGCCAAGGAATGTGCTGAAGGGCGGGTCATCGGCCCATTCCCTGCCCCTCCCGTTCCCAGTTTGAGGGTATCCCCTTTGGGGGTGGTCCCCAAGAAGGCGGTCGGTGAGTTCCGGCTCATCCACCACTTATCGTACCCTGCGGGCGGATCAGTCAATGACGGCATACCTGATCATTTGTGTTCTGTTCGCTATACGTCATTTGACCAAGCAGTCAGGGTCATCCGAAGCTGCGGGCCCGGCGCGGAAATGGCGAAATGTGATATTAAATCTGCATTTCGACTATTGCCGGTTCACCCGGAGGACTTTGAATTGTTGGGTTTCCAGTTTGAAGGTAACTTTTATCTAGATAGGGCATTGCCCATGGGTTGCTCAGTGTCCTGTGCCGCCTTTGAGCGTTTCAGCTCCTTTCTGGAGTGGCTGGTCAAAAACAGGTCGGGCTGCCGCGAGGTGGTGCACTATTTAGATGACTTTTTGTTCGCGGGCGCAGCCGGTTCTGGCAATTGCGCCCGTTTACTATACTTGTTTATGGGATTGGCGTCGGAGCTGGGCGTGCCACTTGCTCGTGAGAAGACAGAGGGCCCGGCCACCTGTATTACGTTTCTGGGTATTGAATTGGATACCGTACAACAGTCGTCCCGGTTGCCGGATGACAAGGTTGGCCAGATCAGGTGCAGACTCCGCGCTATGAAGGGCAGGCGCAAGGTGTCACTACTTGAGCTGCAGCAGCTCGTCGGGTACTTAAACTTCGCATGTAGAGCCGTCGCCCCGGGGAGAGCCTTTATTTGGCGCCTTTGTGACGCCATGGCTAACATCCGCCTACCCCATCACAGGGTCAGGATAACAGAGAGTATCCGTAGTGACCTGGAAGTTTGGGAGGAGTTTTTGACTTCTTTCAACGGAGTGTCTTTTTGGAGGGAGGAGCTGATGCTCGAGGCCGACCTCCAAATCACCTCTGACGCGGCTGGCTCACTAGGTTTCGGTGTCCTGTTTAGGAGCCATTGGTGCTCCGAGGTATGGCCGGAGGATTGGCTCAACAGTGGCCTTTGCAAAAACCTGACTTTGTTGGAATTCTTCCCCATAATTGCAGCAGTTTTTATTTGGGGCACACAGATGGCATATAAGGTCGTTCACTTTTGGTGCGACAACCTTGCTGTAGTGCACGTGGTTAATTCCTTGACGTCCAAATCCAAGCCGGTGATGGCCTTTGTTCGAGTTTTTGTTCTGCGCTGCCTGCAGTTAAACATCGTATTTGTCGCCAAGCACGTGCCAGGCATTAATAACGGGGTGGCGGACGCCCTGTCTCGCCAACAGATGGAGCGGTTCCGCCTTCTCGCCCCGGGGGCCGATCCCCATCCGACGCGGATGCCACCCCACCTTTGGCACCTTGGCTGGCCGAAGCAGGTAGGGCAATCCTCCTAGCACTTGCCCCGAGCACGTGGAGGGCTTATGAGCGTGTGTCATCACTGTTCAAGGTATTCCGCCAATCCGCCGGGCTGGGGGAGGTATGGCCTATCCCGGTGGCCCATTTGATGCAGTTTTGTGTATCTCAGAAATCTAAGGGTATGAAAGTTAAAACCATCAAGGGCCATTTGGTGGCGTTATCCTTTCTCAGCAAAGCCCAAGGCTTCCCTGCGGTTGGGGAGGACTTTAGGATTAGGAAGATGCTCGAGGGTTGGTCCAGGGAGCAAGGGCGGAGAGTTGACACCAGGGAGCCCATATCCCCCACCATCCTGCAGGGTTTGGGTGAGGAGTGGCACAAGGTCTGCAGCTCGGACTATGAGATTGTGCTGTTTCATGCTGCAGCCCTTTCGGCATTTTTCGGAGCTCTGCGTGTTAGCGAGCTAGTCCAGTCTTCACGGAGGGACACAGCCGACACCGCATTGCAGATGGGTGATGTGTCATTTAAACAGGGGCAGGTACTGTTGCAAGTACGGTGGTCCAAAACGGACCAGCAAGGCAAAGGCACTACCATCGTGTTGGGTCCCTGCTCCGTGCCTGGGCTTTGTCCGGTCCAGGCGCTACGTGCGTACTGTCAAGTGTGGGGGGCTGAAATGGGCCCCTTTTTCCGGCACGAAGGAGGTTCTCCCCTTACAAAGTTCCAGTTTTGGGCAGTCACCTCCCGGGCATTAGGTAATCTTGGCCTGGGAGGTTTCCGCTTTGGGACTCACTCTTTCCGGATTGGCGCGGCTTCAACGGCCACAGCCATGGGATATCCTGGACCGGCTATTCAACGGGTTGGCCGTTGGAGGTCCCCGGCCTACCGATCTTATGTTCGCCCATTGTTGCTCCCCTGAGGGCCTGAGGGGAAGGTTAGGTGTTGTTTGTTCTGACTTTATTTTCTTGTTTCAGGTGCTGTGGCTCGACATGAGAGGCTGAGGATCCTCGTATGCGGTCACAGCATGGTCTTTTGGGCGGCCCATTTCGCAAGAAGCTCATCGTTCGGGTCACAGCTCGGTTTGAGCGAGTGGGCCACAGTTGAATGGTTGGGGTGACGGGGGCTTCGATGGGCCCAGTTGTTGTCGCTGTTGTTCGACAATCGGCCTCGTTCCCCCCCCCCATTTGTTGGTCATTCACCTAGGTGGGAATGACCTGGGTTTGTTGCAAGGCAGGGCCCTTTCCCTGCAGGCGATCTCGGACTTACGGGTCATTGTGAGTAGGTGGCCTGGAGTCCGGATCATTTGGTCAGCCATTTTGCCTCGGAGGAGGTGGCAGTCTGCCTGGAACCCCGCTGGGGTCGAGCGGGCCAGGAGAAAAGCTAACCGGGCCCTGCAGCTGGCTCTTGAAGGAGGTCTGGGCACCTTCCTCCCGCACCCTGGCATCAATGTGCATAATGCCGAGCTTTACCGTCCAGACGGTGTTCACCTGTCTGATGCGGGGAATTGGGCCTTTTTGACGGAGCTTAGGCAAGGTCTTCGGGAGGCCTTGGGCCTCCCGGGGATCGCTAATGCCTAAGCAGAGGCTTGGCATTGCGGTTGGCGGAATTTCCAAGGGATTCTGATCTTGCCGGCGAGCACCCAGGCCTCTGCTCCTGTGGTTGTGCGTACGATCCATATGGAAGGCAGATGGGCTCTACGGCTCAATGTTCTGAAATGCGGATCGGGTCCATGTATCCCCTTTTGGCGCCCCTTTCTGGTGATCGGGGTGGGCATCAGGGGATGACATGTTTGGTCTGCCGCCCGGTTATAGCCATGTGGGTATGGCTATGACCGGGGGTGGGGTGGCTCGCCCTTACAGGACTTGGCGGGGTCATGAGTGACCCCAGGGCTCATCCTCGTTGTTCTCCTTGCCTAGTTGTTTCTGTTAAATAAAGTGGCCCATTTCCCAACAACTGTTGTCTGCCTCTTTATTCCGCTTGGGGGTGCAAAGGGTTTTGAGTTTATCCTAGCATGATTTCTGGTTTGGCAAAGAAATCAAATTGCTCACTATGAACAATGATCTATACTAGAGCTCATTCCAGTTAAATGTCGCCATATTTATTGTCTTGGAGCTTGCAGTATCTTCTGAACTCACCAATGACCAGAATAACAAAATTTCTGCTTATTTTGAGGGTTTTGTACAAGCTGACAAATCAGGAAAACAACAAATATGCAACAAATTGAGAAAGCTAAACTATTAAATATAGGGGGAAATGCACAGCTGGACTTTCTACAATTGTCTCCATTTGTTAGTAATTTTGCTATTTTTTCTATTACAGTCACTATGTCATATGAAATGCAAATCAATCAGAAAAAATAAACACTTGAAAACAACTGATACCTTTAAAAACAATATATAAAAATAGTGTCATGGCGTCTAACAGTAATAATAATCTACCTGCCCTATTTATTTTAAAGCTTATGTATGGCACTTCTCCAGTGACACTGGATGACACCAAAGTTCCCTCCTTCTACCAGATGGTCCCAAGTGAAACCCAACAGCACATGGGGATTCTCCAGTTACTTCTCCATTTCAAATGGACATGGATTGGATTCCTTGCTGCAGTAGGCAAAAATTTAGAATGGTTTGTGCAATTCATGTTCCCAGTATTTTCCCAGCATGGCATCTGTTTTGACTTCCTAGAATCTTTCCCCAATGTAGGTTCAGATGATCACAAGAGAAATCTTGATAAATGGAAACAGTATGCAAGAATCATGACAAGCACAACCAATGTATTGGTCTTCCATGGCGACAGTCGTTCCATGATTGTCTTTAGGTTTTTGTTAGAGTTACCAAAAAATAAAGAGGGTGTACCCAATCCAAAATGGAAAGTGTGGATTCTGTCAGCTCAGATGAACTTAAAAACACATTACAGTGTTCACAGAAGGGATATAGAACTTTTCCATGGTGCCCTAACAGTTGCAATTCGTTCCAAGGATGTCCAGGGATTTGCAGAATTTCTAAAAAGCAGAAACCCATCCAACGATGAGGAAGATGGTTTTATCAGGAATTTTTGGGCACAGGCATTCCACTGTAGATATCCAAACACATTTTTACTTAGACAGGATAAACATAATAGAAACTGCACTGGAGAGGAGAAGCTGGAGAACCTTCCAGGACATCTTTTGGAAATGAGCATGACTGGACACAGCTATAGCATCTTCAATGCTGTCTTTGCTGTGGCTAATGCTTTACATGCCACATATTTGTCCCGATCCAAACACAAAAAAACAGTGGATAATAAAAGGGAGCTTTGGAAAGAGCAGCCATGGCAGGTAATTAATTTTAAGCTCTAATCTAAGAGGGGAGAATTCAGGTATCATTTGCAATTGTCTGATACCAACTAGTGTTCCTCTCCCAGTGCTGGTGATGAAAAGAGCCATAATGTAGCAGCCATCTTATTCTATCCCAATATAGATTTCAAAGTTAGAGGCAAACAAATGTGATTTGTCTTTTTCTGCCTCTATGTAATCACCCTTGACTTTCTTGACGTTTTCACATTCAAATAGAAATCAGAGTTGACCCTGTTTATCTTTTGAGATGTGATAAAGTCAGGCAAACCTGGGCCATCCAGGTCAGGGTGTTCCACTCCTATTTTTCATTATGTTGTTCAATATTATTTTGCTTATTACATTGGACTCTCCATGTAGATGGGCTAAGCATGGGTAACATCATATAAATAGGTATTAGGCTTGGGGGCAGTGTATGTGGGACAAAAATGGAATGATATGGTCCCTATAATGCAGCCTAGTCAACACTTTGGCATTCTGAACCATTGGTACATTCCAGACAGTATCAAGGGCACCCCATATATAAAACAGTGCAGTAATTCAATCTAGATGCTACCAGCTCAAGCACACCAGCAAAATAAATAAATAAATAAATTCCTTGTTGACAAGTATCAACTTTTCCCCTTTCTTTCCCTTTTCAATCAAGCTCCATCACTTTCTGAGACGTGTCTCTTTTAACAACAGTGCTGGTGATCAGGTTTCCTTCGATGACAATGGAGTACAAACATTCTTAGGACTGGATATTATCAACTGGGTTACTTTTCCAAACCAATCTTTTGTCAGAGTGAAGGTTGGAAAAGTGAATGCCAAGGCTCCTCCTGACCAAATGGTTAATATCCATGATAATCTTATTACATGGCACAGCAGGTTTAATCAGGTAGATATTTTGGAATGTATCCTGCTTTTTGAATATTCATGTTTATATTTGAGGTATTTTTTTCTTAACACTTGTTTTGTTGGATGGTACTGACTTGGTCATGTTGCTGTGTTGTAAATGAGCTGAGAAAGTCTCCTAAAATACATCCTTCAAAATTTCTTCTGTTTTAAATTAGGCTCTATCTTGAATTTTTGCCAGAAACTGTACAATCATTGTAAAGCAGACGTGGGTAAGCGCTGCTACATTACATTTTGTGGCTTTAATCATTTCCTTCCTGTCTGGCACCCAACTGGCTCTATAACTGAAATTAATTCCAAGATAGCAGAAACTTTTAACCTGATCTATCTAGTTACCTCTTATACTTCAAATTAGGAATTCTATGCTTCTGCAAAGACCATGATTTTTGATTTCTCAAAATTCAGCACCAAATGATGTAATTCACAGTATTCATAAAAGTGTGAGAGTAATCTTTTCATTCCAACTTGTATGAGGGAAAGCAACTCTGCATCATCAGCATATAAAAGCAGTGGGACATGGATGGTCCGAAGTCTAGGGCTATGACCATCCATTTCCTTCAGAAATGAAGCCAAGTCATTTAAAAAGAGGTTAAATAGCACTGACCTCAGGTTGCACAAACCGCAAAGTATCCATAAGAATATGGCAAGAAAGAACCATAGATGGCAATAATGACTCCTCCACTTCCAATAGTTACTGTCAAATTTCTTACCCATACCACACAGCACCTCTGAGTGCCAGAAAATACTAGACTACTGAAAAGGTGGGGAAACCATGATCCTATCCTACTATAATATAAATCTTTATAATAATTTTTCCCACATTAGCAGATGACTAGAACTCAAGAACACTGCCCATCATGCTTCAAGATTTACAACATTTCATTGCATATTGTTTGTTATTGACTTCCCAAGATCCCAAGGTCCTTCTTCTGAAATCCTCATTCTTCTTTTTCATTAATGGTTCAGGCACAGCCCATCTCTCTGTGTAATGATCACTGCTATCCGGGTTATAGAAAACAAATCAAGGAGGGGAAGCCATTTTGTTGCTATGATTGCAGTTCATGTCCAGACGGGATGATGTCTGCCAAGAAAGGTAGGAGTCATTGTACACAAGATTTTTTTTTTTTAAAAAAAATCTCTGATTAATATGAATTCCAATAACATGCATTCTAGATTCATTTAAGATGTCAATGGAGTCATTTCTCAAGTGTTTTCTTTCTCCCAAGTTGTAATTTGGATTTGGCATTAGAGCCCTTCAGATTTAGAATTCAGAATTTAGAAAATATGGGGTTCTTCAAACCCCCTAAGCCTATTAAAGTCAATTGGAACAGACATTTTCCACTAAACATATACACACAAAAAGAAAAAAAAAACATTTTAAAAACATCTTGCCTCCATGCCTATGCCAACTGTTTAGGCTTGAGACAATGTGGTCAGTGTGCACAGTTTCAACCACTATTGTCAGGCAGCAGTCTCAAGAATTTAACAATTGCAATCTGGGTATAAGCCCTGAACAAGGCAGCATTGCGCATGGCACAGTACAGCAGAGGAGCGCTGGTGCTGTGGAAAAGGCAAATACCATGTGCAGCACTGGCAGCCATATTGGAGCAGCAGGCAGACAGTGGTGGATGGGTGGGATCTACCCCAAGAACATGGACACAGCTCAGTTGAGTGAGTGGGAACAACTCCGAAATACCAACTGGAAGAATTTAAGAGACAGCAAGAGAAGGCAGTGTATGGGGGTATGGCATACCCTGTACTATTGAGCGTCCTAGTCTGTTGGAGAGTGATGTTCTGTTTTACTCAAATGGCAGCTCAGAGAGAATCCCAGCAATGTTCCCTCAGCCTTCCCCATAGAATAAGAAGAAGAGTAGGTTTTTATACCCTACTTTTATCTACCTTAAGGAGTTTCAAAGTGGCTTAGAATCTCCTTGCCTTCCTCTCCCCATAAAACAGGCCCTTTATGAGATAGGGCTGAGAGAGTTCTAAGAGATCAGTGATTGGCTTCACGTGGCAGAGTGAGGAATCAAACCCAGTTCTCCAGATTATAGTTCACCACTCTTAACCACACTGTAGTGGTTCTTCTACCATGTCCACATTTCATACTTCTTGCAGATTCTCCCCAAAAGAACAGTATCTGATTCTGCTAAAGCAGAACATAGACCAAAAAAAATCAAACACATAGATGCAAAATCTATCATGTAGATCTGATCAAAGTATATCTGTCTATAACTGGGTCTCCATCTTTTTTCAACCTACAGGTACCTTTCAAATTCTGCCAATGTATTGGGAGCAAGTATAAGATGGCTGTCACCAAGAGTGGAGCCACCAAAAAAATGGCTGCTTTAGGAGATAAAGCAAACCACATGATGTCATGCATAACTCAAAAAATAACATCTCAACATTTCAGGAAAAAAGGCTCTGCTTAACAGGATGCCTTTACAATGAACATATTGCTTTAAAATATTCTTGCATACACACAGCTTACTTTCAGTTACTCAGGGAAGATTCTAGTGCTATAGTGGCAACTGCTGCAAAAATCAGCTTTTAAAATCTGCTCAGACAATCAGCTATCTAATCAGAACCTTGCTGGGTGAAAGCCCCAGGTGACAACACCCAATTTCTAAAAATACTTGGCGGGATGGCAGGAATGCTACTGACGGGTGCCATGGTAGGATATAATGTAGGTAGGATATAATGTTCCAAAAGTAGAATTGTCCTTATTAGAGTCTAAAGACATCAAACATACGCAGGTCTAGAACAAGGAATAGGTGGTCATTTTGCATTAGATTCTCACAGAGCCAGCAGGACAAATCACAAAGAACTAGTCTCATCCTTCCAGTGCTCTTATGAAGCAGACCTTTCCTTTTTCATTGACTATCAATATTTAGAAGTATCACCACCCTAGCAGGATCTTTCACCAAATACACACCAATTAATTGGATTCTTCTTGCTAGGCATCATTATGGTGAGTCCAAGTGTTCATTCTCTGAGGTAAAGTGTAGTGTCTTATCTATTTTGACATGGTGAATAGTTAAATGGAATTCCCTCTCTTTGTGTGCCTCTCTTTTTTGTCACCACTAGCCCAGTCTCATTGGATCTTCACCAAATAGCATAACTTCTTATTGTGGCACCAAAGAGATAACTTTGGTTGCCTCACAGTGGCATCATAATCTGAATTAACACATCTTCTAAATCATACAGACAGATTAAAATATAGAATTCACTACCAGAGGATATAGTGATGGTCACAGGAATAAGAAGCATTAAAAGATTAGACAGTTCATGGAGGATAGGTCTCCCAGTGGCTAAAAGCCACGGTGGCTGAGGGGAACCTCCACAATCACAGGCACTGAATCTCTGAAACACAGAACCAGGAGGAAACAACAGGGGAAGGCCTCAGCCTCTGTGCCCTGTTGTTTGCCTTCCAGATGAACTGGTTGACTACTGTGTGAGACAGGATCCAGGACTAGATGGACAACTGGTCTGGTCCAGGTGGGCTCTTCTTATGTTGTAACTCAGTTCAAAAGCTTAAAGGGTGTAACTGGGTTTAGGACAGTGTTGTAAAACAATTAATATATGATAGCTATACATAGCTATAATATGCATGCAACACATACTTCAGATTGCACATGTCTCAACTCTGAAATTGATTTTAGAAATAGTAATAATTAAATTTAAATTAAGGGTGTAAAGCAGATCTCTCTTTTTTATATCTTGAATGAGTATAATTGTTAGGAGGAATCAGCCCATGTTATTAAACATATTGGTACAACTTGCTGTTATTATTATTAAGCATCCTGCATGATGTCCCAAATAAGAGGAATGTGAGGGTTTAAAAGGATTTAATATTAAAATGAATTAATAAACCTTGGTTTCTGAGCTTCAATAATTATTGTACCCACTCCTCAACTGAAGCAAGTTCCTGTGCAGATTTGCAACATGTAACTTTTGACTTACTGAACCAGCACTTGTTTGTTTCCCTTTCAGATATGGCTGAGTGTTCTCCATGCCCAGATGATCAGTATCCAAACAAGAAACAGACATCATGCAATCGTAAGACTGTAACTGTCTTGTGTTATGAAGAACCTTTGGGAACTGGCCTGGCAGTTGCTGCTTTTTCATTGTCTTTGACTACAGTTCTGGTTCTTGGAATTTTTATGAACTATCACAACACTCCTGTAGTCAAAGCTAACAATCGCCACCTCACCTATACTCTTCTCATCTCCCTTCTGCTCTGCTTCCTTTGTGCTTTCCTGTTCATTAGTCAACCTGTAAAAATGACCTGCCTCCTCCGACAAACAGCCTTTGGCATCATCTTCTCCACTGCTGTCTCTTCTGTGTTGGCAAAAACCATCACTGTGGTCACAGCTTTCATGGCCACCAAACCAGGATCCAGCATGAGGAAATGGCTTGGGAAAAAGCTGGGCAATTGCATTGTTCTTTTCTGCTCCCTTATACAATCAGGCATTTGCGTTGTATGGCTGGCAACATCTTCCCCATTCCCAGCTGTTGACATGCATTCACTGAATGAAGAAATTATATTGGAATGCAATGAGGGGTCACCTACCATGTTTTACTGTCTCTTGGGCTACATGGGCATTTTGGCTGTGGTCACCCTCACCATGGCTTTCTTTTCCAGAAAGTTACCAGACAGTTTCAATGAAGCCAAGTTCATCACTTTCAGCATGTTGGTTTTTTGCAGTGTTTGGCTATTGTTTATTCCAACTTACCTGAGTACCAAAGGAAAATATATGGTAGCTGTGGAAATCTTTTCTATTCTAGCTTCCAGTGCTGGCTTGCTGGCTTGCATCTTTGCCCCCAAGTGTTACATTATTCTTTTGAGGCCTGAGCTGAACAAAAGAGAACAGCTAATAAAGAGAACCTATTAAAAAAAGTTAAATGCCCTTCTCAGTAGCTATTACTTTAGAAATACTGCCTCACTGAAATATTCTTTACTCTTAGTTTTAGTTGTTATTTTTATTAGATTTGAATAGTCTTTCTTAAATGAAAATAGCCATGGATGTGCACAGTGGGTTAGATCCAACCTGTTTTTCTACTGCCAAAAAAGAAAATTCAACCACTCACAAAATTACGCTGGACAGAATCATTCCTGCATCAACAAAAGCCATGTAAAATAGCAGCTGTAGTAAGTAGGAGATTGGGAGGGAGGAAATAAAGAACTGGCTGGTTGAAACCCAATACATTTTCCGTGGTTCTTTTATTCAAGTTAATGGACACTAATGGCCAGGTTAGGTTCTTTCTTTCCCTAAGAGCAAAACAATAGATGATTAACTATTGGTGAGACGTGGCAGTTGAAAACCATTAGTTCAGTTATGCCGTCATCTTTTCCACTATTGAAAGATAGAAGATTACCATAAAGGCTATTCAAGGTTTTGAGAACCCATATGGTCAAATAGATTCTAGATCCGGATTTATTGCTGGAGAATTAAGTTAAGGCAGCTGCAAGAAATACTTTCTTCCAACTCAGTCTAGCTTGTAAAATGGCGCAATACACCGAATCCATCACTTGGATCCATGCTGTAGTAACATCGATACTAGACTGCTGTAATGCAATATACATTGGTCTCCCCTCCAAATCAGTTTGGAAATTCATTGTAGCTGTGGAGATCTTCTGTATTCTAGCTTCCAGTGTTGTTTGCTGGCTTGCATCTTTGGCCCCAAATGCTATGTTATTCTTTGGAGGCCTGAGCTGAACAAAGGAGAACAGCTAATAAAGAAAACCTATTAAAAGAGGTTAAATATCATTCTCAATAGTTACCATCTGTCAACTACTATCCTTTTGGTTTGGGTTGTTCTGAATAGATTTGAATCAAAACTTCCTTAAAGAAAAATGCTCACAGATATGCACAATGAGCTAGATCCAACCTGTTTTTCTACTACTGAAAAAGAATCTTTAGCTACCCATCAAAATTATGTCAGAGATCATTGCATATATCCCATGCCAAGTTGGGGTTGTAGCAAGTTAGGAGTAAGTGAAGAGGGAAAACTAGCTGTATATAACATGATATATTTTTGGTTAGGGCATAAATCTCCAGTCTTCCTTCTGAAGTTAGGATAGTTTCCATCACAGAGTTTCATTTCTTTGTAGACAAGTGCCATAAATGAAAGTCTCAAAACAATGGTATAAATGCAGATGACACATATGTGTTCCCTTGGTATGTGATCTTTAGCACTTAAGTGAAAACAGACCAACTATATTTGTGTTGAACAGGGTGGAGATCTAGTTCCAATCATTGTACAATGCACTTCTGTCATTATGGTTCTGATACTCTACTTGTTAATTAATCGATTCAAATTTTCTTTTCATAAAATACTAGGTGTTGGATCTTTAAAAAAAACTGGAGAAAGAGATTTGATCATTAAAGAGAGTATTTATGGGGGTTGTGGGGCCAATGTAGACAACTTCTGGGGCAGAGGCTACAGAGAAGAGGGGAAGTGCTCAGGAATGAGCAGCTAAACCAGGGGTGGGGAACCTTTATTCTCCCAAGGGCCATATGGATATTTATAACAACATTTGTGGGCCATACAAAATTATCAACTTAAAAAAAAACATGCTTTGCCAAGGGAGAACAATTCAGACCGGCAAAATTAATACAAATAATTGTTTTTCTATTTGAAGTTGTGGGGGCTTAATCTAGCACACACACACCCAGCTCACTGTCGTAGGCAAATGTGTAGGTCCACAGTTTCTTTGTAGAAAAAGCCCAGCAGGAACTCAGTAGCATATTAGACCACATCCCCTAATATCAACATATTAGGTCACATACTCATCAGCATATTAGGCCACACCATCTGGAATAATCAAGTGCAAACTGAACTCTAGCAGTAACTTTTCCAGGCCCTGACTGCAGCAATTCTGGCCAGCCAGCCAGGCCCCAGAGAGGCTGCTGCACAGTACATAGGGGCCCTGTGATCCCTTCCTGGCCCTGGGGAGGTTGTTTCACAGTGCGGCTGGGCCCCACAATCCTTGCAGGCCAGCCAGGCCCCAGAGAGGCTGCCACATGGCTCTTTTTGGCCCAGCAATCCCCAAGGGCTGCACAAAGTGACCTCGAGGGTTGCATATGTCCCTCAGGACAGAGGTTCCTCACCCCTGAGCTAAACCATTAGGAAGCAACCATATATTTGTGTAGGACAGATTGTACAAATTATAAGAACATAAGAGAAGCCATGTTAGATCAGGCCAATGGCCCATCCAGTCCAACATTCTGTGTCACACAGCGGCCAAATATATATATATATACACACACACACACACACACTGTGGCTAATAGCCACTGATGGACCTCTGCTCCATATTTTTATCTAACCCCCTCTTGAAGGTGGCCATGCTTGTGGCCGCCACCACCTCCTGTGGCAGTGAATTCCACATGTTAATCACCCTTTGGGTGAAGAAGTACTTCCTTTTATCCGTTTTAACCTGTCTGCTCAGCAATTTCATCGAATGCCCACGAGTTCT
Organism: Heteronotia binoei; assembly: GCF_032191835.1. NCBI lineage: Eukaryota > Metazoa > Chordata > Lepidosauria > Squamata > Gekkonidae > Heteronotia > Heteronotia binoei. Next base: position 41,157,395 of record NC_083237.1, on the reverse strand, counting down.
TGTATTGTGAGAAAGGGAGAAAAGTACTTCTTTCTCTACTTTCTCCATCCCATGCATTATCTTGTAAACCTCTATCATGTCACCCCTCAGTCGACGTTTCTCCAAGCTAAAGAGCCCTAAGCGTTTCAACCTTTCTTCATAGGGAAGGTGTTCCAGCCCTTTAATCATTCTAGTTGCCCTTTTCTGAACTTTCTCCAATGCTATAATATCCTTTTTGAGGTGCGGCGACCAGAACTGCACACAGTACTCCAAATGAGACTGCACCATCGATTTATACAGGGGCGTTATGATACTGGCTGATTTGTTTTCATTTCCCTTCCTAATAATTCCCAGCATGGCGTTGGCCTTTTTTATTGCAAACGCACACTGTCTTGACATTTTCAGTTAATTATCTACCACGACCCCAAGATCTCTCTCTTGGTCAGTCTCTGCCAGTTCACACCCCATCAACTTGTATTTGTAGCTGGGATTCTTGGCCCCAATGTGCATTACTTTGCACTTGGCCACATTGAACCGCATCTGCCACGTTGACGGCCACTCGCCCAGCCTCAACAGATCCCTTTGGAGTTCCTCACAATCCTCTCTGTTTCTCACCACCCTGAACAATTTAGTGTCATCCGCAAACTTGGCCACTTCACTGCTCACTCCCAACTCTAAATCATTTATGAACAAGTTAAAGAGCATGGGACCCAGTACCGAGCCCAGCGGCACCCCAATGCTTACCGTCATCCACTGGGTATGCTTACCCTTAGGTTTAATGTTGCCACAATTATCATGGTGTCTTCTTTGTATCTTTGGCATCAATGTGAAAATCAAATTTAAATTCAATTTAGTTCTGTTTATCATGGTTTTCAGAAATACATTTACTTATATTTATTCCACTGTCTTCAGGGTTGTTTGGAAAAACTGGATACTAGACGTACCTTGATAAGAGGATACAGAGTATAAAGGTATGCTTACCCTTAGGTTTAATGTTGCCACAATCTCTTCCAGCTCATTTTAAATTCCTGACAGATCTAGTCGTTAACAGGGACAAGTCTAAAATTATAGTCTTCACCAAAAGATTTAGAGAAATGAATTGGCGTTTTAATGATGAAAAACTGAAACAAGTTAAAACATACAAATATCTGGGGGTTGTTTTTCATCACACAGGATCTTACCAAGGGCACATTGAAAACGTACACTGTAACGCCCAACGCACGGCGCTCGCTCTGCAGGAGTTTTACACCTCCAAGGGCGCTTATAACGCCTTAGCGGCGATTAAGGTTTATAACGCTAAGGTTATACCCCAATTAATGTACGGAGCTGAGATTTTCCTGTATAATAAAATAACCAAATTGGAGATGGTTCAATCGAAGTTTGTACGATGTATCCTTCAGGTGCCAAAATATGCCTCATCTATTGCAAACAGGCTGGAAACGGGGCTTCCAAGCCTCTCCACAGTAATGTGGAATAGAGGTTTGAGTCTCCTTTTAAGAGTGCTGGCCAATCCGGATGACATTGTACACCAAATCTTCTACGACTCTTTTGTCAGCAATTCGTTGAGGAAATTAAATTCCAAATTAGAGGAATGTGATCTGAATATTGATTCCCTAGCCCTCATGTTCAAGAACGGGGCAAAAGAAATTATCAGAGACCGATTACTGGAATTGGAGTTAAAACAATCTCTGGCCAAAGTTGGGGGGATGTATATCCCAACCTTTTTTACAAGTGACCTTAAATGTGCCAGGTATCTAGAAAAGATACAGCCAATTAAGATCAGGCGGATGCTGTCCTTGGCACGCCTGAACATTCTGGACACAGCAGTACTGAGGGGCCGTTTCCACAAGATCCCGTTAGAAGACAGGATCTGTCCGTGCGGCCTGGAGGAGGTCGATACGGTTTCCCACCTTATTCTGAACTGTCTTTTCCATACAGAGGCAAGGTACAGACTTTTGCGGAACCATCTAATGCTAGCTGAATCTTTAAATCAGGCCCAAACCATTTACTTCCTCTTAGGGGATGGGAGTGATCAACTTTCTTTGGATCTTGCTAAGTTTCTATATGTTACCGACCTTGACAGGAAGAAATTCAATGCTGTCTGTATTTGAAAGAAGATGCTTTTAGTTAAGTGTTGCCTATGTCAGCTAATTTTATTACCACTTTGATGGATGTACAAGTTTTATATTGTTACGTTATATTTCTACTTGGTGTTGTGTTGTACTGTTATTGATGAGTTGTGTTGTTGCTGTCGATTGGCCTAGAGCCGCAATAAACTGACTGACTGACTGACTGACTGAGCAATTATTTATACTGGATAGATTGAATGACGTTCTATCAGGGGAGTTACTGGGATGCTTAAACAAGGTTTAAGGTTTATTGGATTTATATCCCACCCTCCCCGCCAAAGCAGGTTTAGGGCGGTTCACAACCAGTATAATCGATAATACATTTATATTACTTACATCATCAATTAAAATTAAACAATTAAAACAGTCTGGTTCTAATATTATTTGATATTATCTCATTTCAAATGACGTTCAGTATATATTAGATGTATATCAGTCACACCATATCAGTCATTTCAGATCAATTAAAGACCTGCCAGAATAGTGTTGTCTTACGGGCCTTGTGGAACTGGGCGAGGTCCCGCAAGACCCTAACCTTTCCTGGCAGCTGATTCCACCAGTAGGGAACAGCAATCAAGAAAGCTCTCTTGGTGGACTTTAATCTAGCCTCCCTCAGCCTGGGGATCACTAACAGATTTTGCATCCCAGATCTAAGTACCCTCTGGGAAACATGTGGGGAGAGGCAGTCCCTAAGGTAAACTGGTCCTTGGGCATATAGGGCTTTAAAGGTGATAATCATCATCTTGTAGTGAATCTAGTATAACATTGACAGCCAGTGCAGTTCCCGCAGCCCGGGCTGTATGGCTCCCACTTTGGGAGCCCCAATAACAGCCTGGCCGCCGCATACTGCACTAGCTGCAGTTTCCAGGTTCAAGACAGGGACAGCCCCATGTAGAGGGCATTACAGTAGTCAAATCTTGAGGTGACCATTGCATGGATCACAGATGCCAAGTCGCTTGGCTTGAGGAAGGGAAACAACTGCTTCACCATCCTGAGATGGAAAAAGGCCTCCATAGTCAAGGAAGGCTCCAACAGCACCCCCAATCTCCTGATCCTGGACGCCATTATCAGTGGCATCCCATTAAAAGCTGGTAAAGGAATTTCCTCGCCCAGACCACTGCGACCCAGGCAAAGGACCTCTGCCTTCATCAGCTTCAGCTTCAATTGACTCAGGCTGAGCTATCCTGCCACAGCTTGCAGTGCAGGTCCAAATTTTCTGGGACACAGACAGACTGGTCGTCCATCAGTAGATAGAGCTGGGTGTCATCAGCATACCTCTGGACAATCTGGGCAAGGGGATGCATATAGATGTTAAACAACATCAGGGAGAGCACCGCCCTCTGAGACAAACCACAATTAAGTGAGTCTCTGGAACGACTGATCCCCAATCACCACCCTTTGTCCCCAACCATAAAGGAAAGAGGAGAGCCATTGCAAGGCCAACCCTTAAATCCCTGAGTCAGCAAGACAGTGGGTAAGCAACTGATGACTGACCGTATCAAATGCAGCCAACAGCTCTAAGAACATCAGTACCGCCAAACTGCCTCAGTCCACATGCCACTGGTGCTTTACTCTGAGCAAATGTGGCTATGCAATTACCGTATTTTTTGGACCATAAGACGCACTTTCCCCCCAAAAAAAAGTGGGGGGGGGAAGTGTGTGCGTCTTATCGTCCGAAGGTACGTACCTTGGGGGGGGGGATCCGCTGCCTCTGCCTCCGATCCGGCGCTTCCCCCGCGCCTGCCTGCCTGGCTCCATCTTCTTCAAGCAAGTGCTGGGATCGCTCCACGTGGCCCCACCGCAAACCCAGCGCTTCGCAAGTGCCGGCTGCAGAGGGGGCAGCATACTTCCTACTTGCCTGTGTGCCTAGCTTCAGCTGTGATGCTTAAAGCAAGCGCTGGGATCGCTCCCTCCGCCCTCCCATCCCAGCGCTTGCTTTAAACATCACAGCTGAAGCCAGGCACACAAGGCAAGGAGGAAGCACTCTGCCTTCTCCACAGCCGGCGCTTGCAAAGTGCTGGGTTTGCGGAGGGGGCGGGTGCTTCCTCCTTGCCTGTGTGCCTGGCTTCAGCTGTGATGTTTAAAGCAAGTGCTGGGATCACTCCCTCTGCCCTCCGATCCCAGCGCTTGCTTTAAACATCACAGCTGAAGCCAGGCACACAGGCAAGGAGGAAGCACCCGCCCCCTCTGCAAACCCAGCGCTTCGCCCGGGGTTTGTCGGGGTGCAGTAGGTAAAATTGCTTGTAATGCCCAGTCCAGGTTTTCTGGGATAGAGTCAGGCCAGCCGTCCATGAGTAGATAGAGCTGGGTGTCATCAGCGTACTGGTGACAACCCAGCCCATGCCTCCGGGCAATCTGGGCAAGGGGGCGCATGTAAATATTAAATAACATTGGGGAAAGAACTGCCCCCTGAGGCACCCCACAGTCCAGCACCCGCCTCTGGGACAGCTCACCCCCAACTGCCACCCTTTGTCTCCGACCATCAAGGAATGAGGAGAGCCACTGTAAGGCCAACGCCTGAATCCTCACGTCGGTGAGACAGCAAGTCAGCAGCCGGTGGTCGACCATATCGAACGCCGCCGATAGGTCCAACAGCACCAGCACCGCCGAGCCGCCTCAATCCAAGTGCCACTGGAGGTCATCCATCAGAGCGACCAGCACCGTCTCCGTCCCATGACCCAGACGGAAACCGGACTGATGGGGGTCGATAACGGAAGCATCCTCCAGAAAACTCTGCAACTGCAATGCCACTGCCCTCTCAATGAGTTTACCCAAAAAGGGTAAATTCGAAACCGGCCGATAGTGTGTCAATTCGGCCGGGTCTAAGGTTGGTTTCTTCAGTAGAAGGTGGACCACAGCCTCTTTCAGAGGCGCTGGAAAATGCCCTTCTGTCAGGGATTTGTTTATGATATCCCGTACAGGATATCTGAGCTCCCTCTGGCAAGCTTTAATAAGCCAGGAGGGGCAAGGGTTCAGATTGCAAGTTGTAGGGCGAGCAGATGCGAGAATCCTGTCAACTTCCTCCAGACTGAGAGCGCTGAAACCATCCAGGATACACTCTGAAGACAGGCACGGAGCCTCAGTTTCCCATACTGTCTCCAATATGGCGGAAAAGTCGTAGCGGAGCGATGCGACCTTACCTGCAAAAATTTCGCAAAAGCCTCACAGCCAATCTCCAATTCTTTAGAATTTGGTCTGCCTTGTGGCAGAGTTGTAAGGGTCCGAATTGTATTGAACAGTTGAGCCGGGCGCGATGTTGTAGCCGCAAAGTATGTTTTCTTTGTGGCCTTGACTGCCATCTCATAGGACTTCATCACTTCTCTATAAGATGTTCTAATCGCTTCGTCTCGAGTATGCCGCCATTGCCTCTCTAGCTGTCTGAGTCCATGCTTTAATTGCCATAACTCCTGGTTATACCATGGTGCCAACTTTTGGCGGGGGCGCAGAGGACATCTAGGTGCGATCTCATCGATGGCCCTGGAGACCCTGTCATTCCAAGACTCTACCAAGTCATCTAAGGGATCGCCAGGGAGCCAGGGATCCCGTAGAGCCGTCAGGAACCATTTCGGGTCCATCTGACTCTGCGGGCGAGCTAAAATACGCTCACCGCCTAAATGGGCTTGGCGTGGGCCATCCACATGAGCCTTGAGGGCATAGTGGTCCGACCATGGCACTGCTTCAGCAGTAACATCATCCACTAGAACTCACGCCGCGAAGATCAAGTCTAACATGTGCCCCACCTGGTGAGTGGTTTTTGTAATAATTTGGGAGAGTCCTAGTGTCACCATGGATGACACCAGGTCCATCGCCTGACTGGAGGTCATGTCATCGGCGTGAACATTGAAGTCACCGAGGATCAGGAACCTTGGATGCTCCAATGCCCAGCCTGCTGCGGCCTCCAGTAGGGACAGTAAGGCGCTAGCTGGTGCATTAGGCGGTTGGTACGCCAGCCAGATCGCCAACCCCTCCCCAATGTCCCACGCCAGACCGGCACATTCAATACCCTCAATCTCTGGGGCCGGGAGGTCCCGGAAGGAGTAAGCCTCTTGTATGAATAGAGCCACCCCTCCCCCCCGCCCGCTAGTCCGTGACTGGTGAAAGACCGAGTATCCTGGGGGCGCCATCTGGGAGAGAGCTACAGTCTCCCCGTCACACACCCAGGTCTCGGTCACGCATGCCAGGTCCATATCCCGTTCAGACAGGAACTCCCGAAGGGTAGAGGTTTTATTATTTATGGACCTGGCGTTGCATAACACCAGTGACGGAGGCGAGTATTTTACCCTGGCTCCACTACCTGTCACCGTCGGGATGGGACGCAGGCTGGAAGGGGGCCGAGCCTTGTCATGTCTCGGCCTCCTTCCTTTATAGTTCTGCCTGTTCCCACCGTCGTACCTTCCCCTTTTGCCTCCGTCTTCACTGTGGAAGACGAGAACTTTTTGCCCGCCCCAGAACCACTAATTTTGGAAGGGGTGTTGAAAGACCTGAGTCAGATTGAGGTGACAAAAGAGGACGTCCTACAACTGATAGACAAATTAAAAACTAATAAGTCACCGGGTCCGGATGGCATACATCCAAGAGTTCTGAAAGAACTCAAAGTTGAACTTGTGGATCTTCTAACAAAAATCTGTAATCTTTCATTGAAATCTGCCTCTGTTCCTGAGGACTGGAAAGTAGCAAATGTCACCCCCATCTTTAAAAAGGGTTCCAGAGGAGATCCGGGAAATTACAGGCCAGTCAGTCTGACTTCAATACCGGAAAAGTTGGTAGAAACCATTAGCAAGGACAGAATGAGTAGGCACATTGATGAACACGGGTTATTGAGGAAGACTCAGCATGGGTTCTGCAAGGGAAGATCTTGCCTCACTAACCTGTTACATTTCTTTGAGGGGGTGAACAAACATGTGGACAAAGGAGACCCGATAGATGTTGCTTACCTTGACTTCCAGAAAGCTTTTGATAAAGTTCCTCATCAAAGGCTCCTTAGAAAGCTTGAGAGTCATGGAGTAAAAGGACAGGTCCTCTTGTGGATCAAAAACTGGCTGAGTAATAGGAAGCAGAGAGTGAATATAAATGGGCAGTCTTCGCAGTGGAGGACGGTAAGCAGTGGGGTGCCGCAGGGCTCTTTAACTTGTTCATAAATGAAAAAGCCCTCCCACCGAATTTGTTTCTTCGTTAGTTTTCGGCGCCCTCTGAGTGCTTCTAAATTCTTATGGTCCGTCCAAATCTCAAATGGTCCTCGGGCCCCCTCCAACCAGGACCGCCATGTCTTTAGTGCGAACATTACTGCGTAGGCTTCCTTGTCCCACACCGACCAGTTACGCTGCTCATTAGAAAATTTCCGGGAGATGTAGGCGCATGGCCGCAGCCCGCCCCCCTCATCTTTTTGCATTAATATTGCCCCGACGGCTACATTGGAGGTGTCACATTGGACCATGAACGGCTTAAGTTCGTTCGGGTGCACTAGCACCGCCTCGCTTGTGAAGAGCCGTTTGAGGGTGTCAAATGCTAGTTGACAATCCTTGGTCCATTTCAGTTTGGCGCCTGGTTTCTTGGCTTCCAATCCCATCCCCTTAGTCTTTAGGAGGTCTGTGAGAGGCAGGGCCACCTTGGTGAACCCCTGTATGAACGACCTATAGAAATTTGCGAATCTGAGGAAGGATTGGAGCTGTCTACGTGTCCTCGGGGGTTCCCAGTCCAATACCGCTTGGATCTTAGCGGGGTCCATAGCTAGCACCTTCCCCGAGACTCTGAACCCTAGGTAGTCCAGTTCCTCTTTATGGAACTCACATTTGGACAATTTGGCGTATAGTTTATTTTGATACAGGGTGGTTAGAACTTCTCGAATTAGCTTCACGTGGGAGGGGCGATCTTTAGAATAAATAATGATGTCATCCAGGTACACCACCACCCCCTTGTACAGGTATTCCCTCAGCACCTCGTTGTTGAAGTTCATAAACACTCCCGGGGCTCCCTGTAGCCTGAAAGGCATTACTAGGTATTCAAATTGGCCCATCAGGGTGTTGAAGGCCGTTTTCCATTCGTCCCCCTCCTTGATCCTCACTCTAAAATAGGTGTCCCGTAGGTCCAATTTAGTGAAGATGGACCCTTCTGAGACCGTGCTCAACAAGTCTTTGATCAGGGGGATCAGGTAGGCATTGGATATAGAAATCCCGTTTATCCCACGAAAGTCTGTGCAAAGCCTCAGGCTCCCGTCTTTCTTCTTCCGGAAGAGTACCGGGGCAGCGTGAGGCGCCGTGGCGGGGCGGATGAACCCCCGGCTGAGGTTCTTGTCCTCAGTTCGGCTTTCTCTGCCCACCCCATGGAGTAGAGCTTTGCTTTCGGGAGGGATTGGCCGGGGATGAGTTCTATGGCACAGTCCATGTCCCGGTGGGGAGGTAACTCATCGGCTTCAGTCTCACTGAACGCCCCTCGTAGTTCCCGGTATTCGCAGGGGATGGACTGCACCTCCTCCACCAATACACAAAGTCTTTTGTTCTTTGGCAGAGCTTTGGATCCGCATTGCTCTCGCCAGAGGTGGGAGGTGCATTGGCCATCGGTAAAGTCTATGGTTTGCTTCCCCCACTGAATGTCCGGCTGGTGCTTAGCTAGCCACCCCCCCCCCCCAGGACAAGGTCGAAGGAAGCAGATAGGGCGATCACGAAGACCTCCGTGTCCCAATGATCCTCTATCCCCACGGGGACCCTCTGGGTTTCCTCTACGCAAGGTTCCCCCCTCATTCACGACCCGTCCATTTGCTTGAACTGTATCGGGTGGGGAAGGGGCTCCCGGGCCAGCTCTAACATATCCACTAACTTGGGAGAAATTATTTCCCTGGTGCACCCCAAGTCTATGAACGCTCTGGCGTGCATGAACCTTTTCAGTCTCACGTTCAACAATGTCAGTGGGACAAACAAAAGTGATCCAGATATCCTCAACCTCAGTGGTGCCACTACATCCACGACCTGCCACCCGGCACCCGTTAGTGCAGGTCGCTCCCGTTTCCCACCAGCTCGGTTTCCCACGGGTCTTCCCCAAGCTCCTCCAGCATTATAGAATCCTCATCTAGCACCATCGACAAAGCAGTGCTACCCCGACTTGACTCCTTTGGCTTGATGGGTTTCTTTGCTCCCACCAGTCCTGGCTTGGGGGTGGCTGGTGGGACTCAGAGGCGCTCCGGGCAGTTGGCAGCCAGGTGGCCCAGGTCCCTGCAACGGTAGCACTTTCGGGAGGGGGGTAATGCTTTGGTCGCCCCCCCTCCTGCTGGGGCTTTCTTGCTTTCCGGTTTCGGGCTTGGTTTGGTCTCCCTGCCGGCCTTGCTCCCCTGCTGCTGACATTGGAGGGCGACCATTTTCATATTGGTCTTGAATTCTCCCGCCAGCTGGATCCACCTGATCAGGGTAGTGGGTCTCGCTTGCCCCAGGGCCCAATCCAGTAGGCTAGCATTTAGCCCGCGGCGGTATGCTGTTATTTTCATCATCTCGCTCCAACCTCGAATCTTAGCGCAGTGGGTTCGGAACTCCGCTGTGTACTCTCGTATGGACATTGTCCCTTGCTGCAGGTTTTGGAGGGTGGTGATGGCCCTCATTTCTTGCAGCGAGAGAATCTTCATACTGCGAGAGTAGAGCCTGGAGGAAGCCCCCCACGGTGTCTAATGTACCATCTTTGGGTGGCCCCTTTCATCTTCGACCCCAGATAATCCACGCGACTGAATTCGTCTGGGAAGGTGTCCCCCCAGTAATGCATGTAGCTATTAGCTTGGATGATAAAGTACTCCACCCCCTCTGGGTCCCCGTCGAAGGTGGCATCCATCTCTCGGGTCTTCCCTCGTCTCCCAGGCGCTGCTGGTGCTGCTGGTCCGGCCGGGGCGGCTGGGGTGGCAGGTGGGGCCGGTAGCCGCGGTTGTGTTAGCGGGAGTCTTCCGGGCCCCCTTGTCATCGCACGGTCGATCTGTTTTTGGACCTCTTGTAGCATCAGCGTCATGTTCGCCTTCATCTCACTCCTCAGGTCCTGGGCCAAAGTGGACACCTCGTTTCGTAAGGCATCCACCGGGTTGTGGCCCTTCGAGGGGGATTCCTCTTCCTCCTCCTCTGATTCGGACCCCTGCCGTTTGTCGTCCGGCATGGGAGGTCCCTTCTCTTCGCCCTCACTTGGGGGTGACTCATCTCCACTCCCCGGGTTCCCCTTCTTGGTGGGTCGGTTGAGGATGGCCTCATGGCGGAGCACAGCCTCATCCATCAAGGTAGTGGAAGTGCGGGGGTACCATGCTCTCGGGGTGATGAACAGCTCCTGGACGTGCGTCTTTCCTCCCAGCCTGGGCAGCCTCCACTGCTCAATAACGTGCCACACCGGGGACCCCGGGATGTCAATTGGGTCTGAAGGCTCTTGGTCGCTGGATGCCTTTTCAGCCATCCACTACAAAGTTACCACCGCTGATAAACCTTCGTAAGGGATCAGTTCCAAAATGTCAACGAAGGTTCATTGAAGCTTCAAAATAAGCAGGCTTGGTATTTTGAAACAAAGTTGCATTTATTGAATACTCCAAAGTTACCTCAGTGTGATAGCCATTGGAACTGATGAAGAACAGTTCAAACCATTGGTATTTAATAGTAAGCATCAAAGCGCCCCCCCCGTCCTAATTCCCAAAACAATTCCCAAAAGGCTGTCTTTGCAGGTGATACATTTCGCACGCTCCATATCTCTTACTTTTGGTGGTTACAATTCCCGGCAGTTATGGCCTTGCCGTCTCCAGGGAGGAGGTGAGAATCTCCCTGGGCAATTGCTACTTTCTACTTCAAAGCCTTGCCAATACCCTTTGATATTCCTGGGAAACTACAGCTACAGGACCCCATTACAGTTGCAAATTAATATGAGTTAGTAAGCCAGCATCCTTTATTCATCAGTGGGGTTAGTAATCAATATTTCAGAAAGCTTTCATTGAACAGAGTTTGACAGTCATGGATGTGGGGGGGGGGGGCGGGTAGTGGCATGCCAAGGGTGCGTGGTAGTTAAGAGGAAGAAGGGTGGTATTAGGATGGGGGGAGGTGGAAAGACACCAAGGGTGGGGGGGATGAATGCCTTCATTTGGGTAGGTCGAGGGAAGAGAGCAACAATGGGGAGCACTTTCTCAGAGTCTCTTTCTAGAGGGGGCCATTTTTTACAAACCCAGCAGAACCAGTGAAATTTGGCCCATGTTTTACATTTATCTCGTGATGTCTGTTAAAGACTTTGCAACATTCTTTTTATTTCCAGTATCTCAACAAGACCCTGGATTTGAAAGCATTTTTCTACTTGGCAGTCTTAGGATGCTTGCTCAAGGTGAGGAACAGTTCAACATGACTTTTTCTCCATGCTTATCAGATGGTCCCTGGAATAGCTTCTGGAGAGACAAATGGAAACTGTCCATTGAGGTGTGAAACCCAAAGATGACATTTGGAATACCCTATATCACTTCAGACCATATCTAGTTTATCAGATAACTCAAAGGATGTACCAAAATCAGGTCCTTAACAAGGTGACAAACAGTGTTCCCTTTAAGCTGAGTTAGCATGAGCTAGCTCACAGATTTTTAACCTCCAGCTCAGACCTTTTTGTCTTAGCTCATGAAAAATGGCCCCAGAGCACAATAATTAATGCAGTAGCTCACAACTTTAATGCCAGTAGCTCACAAAGTAGAATTTTTGCTCATAAGACTGCAGTTTAGAGAGAACATTGGTGAGGAGGTGAGTGAAACCCAAGGTTGGGGTGGGGGTTGGGGGAGCTTCAGAACAGTTTGCCAGACCCAGGTTTTTGCTGTGGAAGCTGACTGGGTGATTTTGGGCCAGATACAGACTTTGCAACAGGCGTAACCTAACTTACAAGATTGTGTAAATCAAATTGGGGAGAGGAGAATGATGTAAGCTGCTTTGGTCTTCCCCCCCACCAAAGTGAAGAAATTGGGGAGAGGAGAATGATGTAAGCTGCTTTGGTCTTCCCCCCCACCAATGTCCAGAAGCTGTAGTGGGGGGGGGGAGCAATGGAAAGCTAGTCAGGAAGCTACCAGACAGTTTCACTGAATCCATTATTAGTGCTTTAAGTATCTTCTGGTGTGCACTCTTTGATTATTTGTTATTTCCACATACTTGAATTCCACTGCATGTACTTGCGCTGACCTTGTTTATCTTGGCCTCCAGTGCTGGGCTTTAAGCTGCATTTTGTGATCCTTCTACCATTAGGGTCTTCGATAAAACCAAATTGTATCAATGAGTAACCAAATCCTGAATTCTGCTCCAATGTTATCAAGGATCTAAATTCTGCACCAGTGCTGGACAATAGCACTGCTTTCCCCTTCCAAGCTGAACTAAACCAAGATACATTAAAAAGGCTGATCAAGTCCTCCATTCTTTTAGTTGTTCTACTTTGGAGCCTCTTCTCATCACTACATGAGACATGAGGAGGCTTTTTTTAAAAAAATCTGATAATTGAAGCTTTTATTCTCTAAAATGTATACCCTCAAAATCTTTTTTTCTCACATATAAAATTGTTTATTTATAAAGCAAAATATGTAGGATAGTACAACGTTTCCAGGTTTCGATATCAAAACTGTGTGTCTAAAATACAACACTGAATGATAAATGAGATCTTCCCAGAATATTACAAAACAGTCAGAGTTCAAATCTAAGTGGCTATGGCAACTGAGTGAAATAGCAGCAATTTAACTGACTAGTGAAATAGATATAAAGCTTGGTGCATAGTGGAAGATGATAGTATGAGACTGGCAGTCGAATCAGGAAAAGGCATCTAACAACACATCCTTTTATTATTATTACACTAGGAGAAGCAAGTTTGCCTTCATATTGTGCAGTTGAATCTAAAATTTTATCTAACCCCCCCCCCCCCCAAAAAAAAGCCCACACTTTTAGATACTGCTGATGGTACACTAATCTTTACAATTTGACACCATGGCACTCTTTGCTGCAGTTAAGAGTGCTGAGATGAAGTCTCTGGTTGTCTCATGAGATTGGAGACCTAAACCTTAAATTCAAGAGGATTAAAGTTGCATTGTTAAGGTTGGAAGAGTTCATTATAAATTGGATTTGTATTAACACAAAAGCGCCAGAAGTGTGCAATCTGACCACAGGTCCACCAATTATGGAAGAAAGAGCCCCAGTTCCCACAAGACTTCCAATACAAAGGAGGCATGATTGAATAACTTTATAAGAGAGCTTAAAAGGTGTGAGATACCAACAAAATAGAGTGGTAGAAAAAATTATTGCATAAAACCATTGGCTATTGCAATTTCAATTACAGCAACATATAGGTTAAAAGCAATCAAGGACTCTAAGATGAATATATTGGATTATTCAAACTCTTATTTACATACAGCAACCCCGTGATTTCATAGTCAGGTTCTGATAGTCCAGTTAACAACATCATTTAACTGTCTGCTGGAAATTGCCTTTGTCCTGATTTTACTAGCAGTCAGAGAAAAAAGTGCTACCTTATAAGAAACCGTAGAGTCAATATCTGATAATAGAAATATTAGCTTATCCATATCAGAAGCCATATACAATTGATTTGTTATTTCAGTCAGAAACTTGCATCTACGTTCTGAATACAGTGGGCAAACCATCACATAATGGAAGAGGTCCTCCACAGAAGTTTTGCAAATACAGATACTCTATTCCTGAGGTGTTTTAGAGTATTGCCCCAGGAGCTTTCTGTTGGCATGGTCTGAAACCGCAGAGCTGTAAATGCTGATCTAAGTTTATACACAGATATGCAGTTCTTAGATGGTCCTTTTTATATTTTTATACCATGGGGCAGATCTTATTTGAACAATTAACAAACAGTCTATTATGGCGTCCCCATTAAACACCCATTGACACAAATCTTTATTATTTCCTGAAGCTCGCAATAGATCATCTGGAATTGTATAGCGAGAAATGATGTAATTAACAAAATCAGGGTGGATTTTATCCTTACTTAATACTAGGTAACTAAGTTTGCCAAGTGATTCCATTTGTGTCAATCTTTGTTTGTTTGATCTTTCCATCCCTGAAGTTCAGCATCATATAATATATGTGAAATCACTTTGCTAACAAACAGCTTTGAGGGCTGGCTCTATAAGAAAACCTTCTTTGTTGTAATAAAAGTTCATAATAACTCCAACAAGTTTGTTTGCTGAAGCTTTCAAGGAGGCTAAGTGGGCATTCCAGCTCGGGGTTTCACTGAATATTAAACCTAGGTATTTATAATTTTTGCACTGTTCTATAGGAGTGCCTTGTTTGCTCCATGAATACCTTTGGGGCTTTTTCCGAAATACCACTACTTTAGTTTTGGTGTAGTTATTGACAAGTTCTTCTTTAGAGCAATAGTTCCCCAAATTGTCTAAGAGTTTCTTCAATCCATTCCTTGTTAAAGAAACTAAGACCATGTCATCTGCGTATAATAAGAGAGAAATTTTTTGACAGCCTATTGTTGGTGGGACAAATTCAGGGCCAGTTACTCTCTCCACTATATCATTTATATATAAATTGAAGAGTGCAGGCACTAATACGCAGCCCTGATTAACACCTTTACATGTTGGTATTTCTCTAGTCGTTGAGCCCGTAGTGCCCACTCTGATCTTAGCATGTGTGTCTGTATGCAATTCACGAATTTGAAGCAACAATCTCTTATCAATGTTTAATTTCTTCAGCTTATCCCAAAGTCGGTTCCTGTCTATGGAATCAAAATATAACTTTTATAGATAGAAAGGGATCTTGAATTATAGCTTGATGAGCTCAAGATTTTGTCCCATGGGAGGTTGCCCACATCTTTGTGCTAGGCCTCCTAATAGGTGGTCAAAGGAGGATCCATAAGAACATAACAATGTAAGAGAAGCCATGTTGGATCAGACCAATGGCCCATCCAGTCCAACAGTGTGTCACACAGCGGCCAAAAACCCCGGCACCATCAGGAGGTCTATCAGTGGCGCCAGGACACTAGAACCCCTGCCACTGTGCCCCCCCACCCAAACACCAAGAATAGAGCATCACTGCCCCAGACAGAGTCCAATATCCTCAAATTCTTGTCTAAACTACTACTGGACTTGAATCAAACTGTTCTACTACTGACCAGCATGGCCATCCTCTGAATTTAATAAACAATGTTTCTTTATTGAATTCTGAATTTTATTGTATCTTGATCCAAATTGTTCAAGGTAGCATACATGGATCCTGTGAAATTGTGCATTATGACTTGGTGATGTTAGTACTTCTTTGTGAAAACTTCATTGAGATACCAAATCATATGACTATGAATGAAAATAATATTTTTCTTCAGGAATTCCACAGTGAATTTAGAAGCTGGGACTCCTGTAATTACTAAAAGGACTAATTTATTCTATTGCATCAGATTCCCAACAGAGAACCAGCACCAGTAGCTAATTAGAAATATAGTGTTGCATGGCATATTCTGCTGGTCATTTCAGAAATTAGGCTCAGTCAGAAGTTTACTGGGGTGACTTCATGCCACTTTATACAATTTAGAACTTCTGACATCAAGCACATCAGTGCTAGACTGATCTCTATTTAGGACACTGTAATAATGGAAACTGATACTTATCTTATTCTAACATAGATGGTGCACACTGAACACTAAAGACCACTATAGCTGAGGAATCTGTTAACAGAGGAAACATTTGCATTTAGTATGTTGGTGTTAGTGATATTAGTGTTACTGGTTTTGACTCATGCTGTGGGCAAGTTTCATGTCCGTCAGTGTGCTGTTGAGGATAGCTACCCTATTCTTCATAAATATCTTCAGCCAGGAGATCTCATCATCAGTGCCATTGTGTCTCAGACTCTGTTTTTCATCAGTCCAAAATACTTCAAGTGCCAGCCTCCTGGGATTCTTTCAGAAGACTCTGTGTAAGGAATTTAAGAATTGGGGTACAGAGGGGCTTTATGTGTAACTTTATTTGTAAAATGCTTATAGCCCAGTTTATATTTTTGGCCTGAATATTCATATAGGCTTATTGTAGTCGTAACAAATGCCAGATCTGCATTACCATTTCATACAGAGACTACTCAAACAGGAAGGGATATCAGAGGCAGCTCCAGAATTCCCTTGAATGGAAGAAGTTGCTCTTGCTCACAAGCAAACTGAGGATTTAGTAGGTTTGTACTTTGGTTCACAAGTATAAGCTGATCATGGTACTATTTCATCTAGAAACCTCGAATGATGAGATCAAATACAATGCTTAACATTCTTAGCAGGTACAAATAACTTAGTTGTGCTTAGAATAAAAAAGTTTATTGCTACACTTAAGAAGTTGAAATCATATGTCATCAACTTGTATCCACTAGGTCATCAGATTTTGTCTGGATTGTTACATTAAGACTATTAAACTTTATTAAATTAAGACTAATGTTATGCATTTGTTTGACCGTAATGACTGAATTAAAGCTGGGGATGTTTTCACTTAGCTGTTATTTGTATAATCATTTTATATTGCATAATCTGGAGAGGCAATAAACTGCATGAAAACTAATTTAAAATATTCCTGTGCCTTCCCATGGTAAACCATGAACAATAGACATTAGAAGTCACATTAAAAGTAATATAATCAGAACCCAAAGTGATGGTGGAATACAGAGCAGCTATAAGCTTTTCTACAAATAAAGTGCAAATAAAGTAAATAACTTGAATTGACTTAAAGCACAGCATAGCACCAATAATCTTGAATCCAAAATAGTAGAAGTATCTGGTGCCATTTATTCAGCATGTTGCAGAAAGATAAGATATAAGTATTTTAAATGAATGGATTATGTTTTTTAATAGTAGAGAGTCGGAGATACAGAAGGAATATGCAAATATATAAAGTTTCATTTTAAAATACCAGTTTAAAATTTCATCTAATGTCTAGTATCAAGATTGGAGGAAGCATTGACCAGGTTGGGAGCTATAGCTTGAACTGCTCAAAATGCATCTTTAATGGATGCCCAGCACAGCCCACCTCAAAACTGTCAGCTTCTTGGAATGAGATGACATTTAATTATTTAGATATATAGCTAAAGAATATATAAAATCTAATGAATAAAAACTGGTTGCACCCACACATGCTTGTCTCATGTCATCCTTTGAGGCATGCTGGGGCAAAGAAAGATTAACTGAAAGGGTGGAGCAGTTTTATGTCTATGAGTAATTTTTTTAAAAAAAATCCCCAGCATATTCAAATGTAATGCTGGGGGTCAGAGGCAGGATTTAACTGAAAGTGATGAACCCTGTAATTTCTCTGATCTGGTGAGATAGCAATTATGTCACTCACTTTTACTCAAAATATGAACCATATTTTGAGGTGCTTAAACAATCATGAACTGCAAAAAATGCTACATAGGGATTTTATAGTGCAATAGCAATATAAGAAAAGCTTCAGTACTTACTGGCAATAATTTACAAACTAAAGAATATGCTGGTGATGCAAAATATAAATCTTTACTGTAGGCTGGTACCTCAGAACTACCAGCACATCCTGGCTTTGGCATTTGCTGTCAAGGAGATCAACGAAGACCCAAAGATTTTGCCAAATGCCAGTCTGGGGTTCCATATCTATGATAGCTATCTGGATTCAAGACTGGCCTATCGTGCTGCTTTGCAACTTGTTTCCCCAAAGAACAGATTTGTCCCCAACTACAAGTGTGATATCCAGGACAATTTACAAGCAGTTCTTGAGGACATTCATTCAGAGAGTTCACAAGTTATCCCTGATTTTTTCAGTCACTACAAGATTCCACAGGTATGCTAACTGTGTGGGATATGTGGTTGTCAATTATGGGCTTGCACCATTCCACTCTTGATACTTGTTTCTTTTTATATTATCGTAATTTACAAACTAAAGAATACTTTGTTCGACACGAAAATATGCCATTATTTTTTGAAGATTCTTTCCTGCTAATGTACTTCTCGATGTTAGCATTCTTCTTTTCAGTAGTTTAGAGATTTTAAGCTGAATTCAATACAATTCAGTTTAAAAATGTCTTCTAAATTCATCATGTGATTTAATGTGCATACCATGTGCTGTTCATGCTACAGTATATACATTTTTGGAGTGACTAAAGCTTTATGGTTGGTTCCCTCCTACTCTAGTATTTTTCAAAGGTTAAACATATGTAACTGTGCTAAATAATGAGTGAAAAGAAAACAAACTGGAAAGAAAACTATTTTCTTTCTTTTTTTTGGATTTTATAATTATTTTATTTATAGTCAAAATTGCATTCTTAATACAATAGAAGAAAAACCACTCATGAGTTTTGATATGATAGGTTATGGTTTACTAAATTTCTTCCAACTGTTGCATCCATTGATCTCTCAGTAGCAAAGTTATTTTCACCAATAGGAAAATATTGCTTACTTAATCAAACTACTACAAATGTGCCAGACATTTCGTTTTTTAATGTCTCAAAGACAAGCCCATCTACAGTAATCATATATTACAGAACGAAGGACCTGAAACTTGGCTAGGTATGCTTGAACATAGTTTAAGAGGCATAATTCTGGAGAGTCTTGTATTGCACCCTACACTTAGCAAATCAGTGATCTTAATCCATTATCCATTTGCACATTTGCAGAGCTACTGACATGGGAAACAAACCTGCAGACAGGTTGTCACTATACCAACAATTACTAGGAAATATTTTTTTTTCCTCTATACTTTTAGAGGAGATGTATTAATGGTGAATAATTTTGCCCAGGTTTTCTTTCAAGATCAAACTTTTAGAAAATGCACATTCCTAGACAGTATTAATTTCTAGACTTTGGATGCCATTTGCCCCCACAGCTGGAAGGAAGAGACGGACACAACGGTTTGGGTAACTATGGGGCACTTTCTTTATTATTAAATTAACAACAAGGGCTATAAACATAACAGGCAGCACAGAAAGGCCAGGGGATGAAATACCCTTCCCCTGCTGCATGATGAGTGAGCAACCCTGCCCCTAGGTATAGCCAAAATGCATGGCCCATACCTGGCCGGCCTAACAAAGGTTATGCCCTGGAGTTCCAAGCCCCAACTGCACGGCTGAAGGGCAGATCAATCCATGCAAACTTGAGGCAATCTGCTTCATCACTCAACTAGTCCGCATGGCCCAGGAATGATTTAGCTAGACCCTGTGCCACAAAACTGGGGTGCTATTGGTGCTCACTGAGCTGCATAATGGAAGTTAGGCAAAAGACCCAGTCAACCTGAAAGTGACCAGCCTACTTAAACCAACCACACCCTAGCCAATTCCACAATCCCTTCTACAAGCAGTGTGAGGTAGACAAAAAACACCACTTCCAACAGCCAAACTGAAGAGATGAAAAAATTCCTACCCAGTCCCCTATAAATTAAGAACAACCAGCTATTGCCCACACTGCCTCGAGGGCGGGAGGGTGGGCCAAGCACAACGTGAAGACAGGGAGGCAGAAGCGGAGACAGCTTTTAAGGTGTGCCTGCTCTACCCTCACCTCCCATAATGCCCTGCCCACTCCTCCTCCTTACGAAGGGGCAAAACAGCCTCTAGAGACAAGGCTGTGCAGCCTGCTTCCAGTTGGGAGCCGCATTCTTTATCCAGAAGTTTGTTCCAGCTAGCCTGAAAGACTTGCATACTAGCCTGCTCCCAGGTGATTAACATATTATAAATCTTGAAATACATATGATCAGTCTGAAGCTCAGAATCTTACTTAGCTGAAAACTTGACTGTATTTTAGGAAGCAAGGAAATTTTAACTTGGAAGATCATCAAATATAGAAATGTAAACACTGCTACAGATATTACAGAAACAGCTTAGCATCCCTGAATACAAAATAAACTTATGTATCAATACACCATGCCAAGAATTACAATTACATTGATAAGTAGCTTTTACACCTCTCGGAGGGGAATTAGGAGCTACATATTGTTGATACTGCGTATGCACACTTATGTCTCAATGGCATTTTCCCCTAGCTTGCTCTGGTTTATGAAGCAAGTAAAGAACAATAAAATGCTATTGGTTCTGAAAGCCGGTAGAGCTGCCTTGCTTCTCTCCATGAGAAAGGCTGTTAGCTGCTCAGAACTATTGTTGTGTGTTTGTTGATGCTGAGAAAAATGGTTAATTTACAGGCTTGAAGAAAAGCTTGATGAGAACATAAAAAATAAATTAGCTCTACAAACCACTATATTAAGGTAATATAAAATGGCCTTTACAATTTAACTAGCTCAGGCAATTACAGCCAGTTTGGTGTAGTGGTTAGAGGCACAGACACTAATCTGGGAGAGCAGGTTTGATTCCCCACTCCTCCACATGCATCTGCTAGTGTGACCTTGGGTCATTCACAACTCTCTCAGAGCTCTCTCAGTCCTACCTATCTAAAAGGGTGTCTTTTGTGGGAAGAGGAAAGGAAGGAGATTGTAAACCAATCTGAGATTTTGAGTGAAAGGCAAAGTATAAATCCAATTTCTTCTTCCTCTTCTCTTCAATTATTAGATTTGACTTTTTTTCCCCTCTGCCATTATATTGTCATATGTTGTTAATGCTCTTTGTAAGAAATCATGAAATGCATGACACACAGGCTCCTTACTCATTTTGAAAATCTGTCTTTAGCTCTTGTATGGCCCTCCTCCCGTGATGATGGATACCACCCAAGTCCCCTCCTTCTTCAGTATGGTCCCAAATGAAACTCATCAGTACCTGGGAATTCTCCAGTTACTTCTTCATTTCAACTGGACATGGGTTGGATTCTTTGCTATGATTGGTGTGGATTTAGAATGGTTCACACAGATGATGTACCCAGTCTTTTCCCAGCATGGCATCTGTTTTGCCTTCATGTATGCACAGTCCAGTATAGGAGGCAATGATTATATGACAGAGTATACAAGAAGGTTTTCAGAACTGTATGAAAAATTCATGGAGAGCACCGCGAATGTAATTCTCTTCAAAGGACAAGCTCGTTGCATCTTGGCTTTCATAGGGTTGATAAGACTCACACAAATTACATACAAGAAGCCAAAACCAAAAGGTAAAGTCTGGATTATGGCAGCCCAGATGGAATTAAAAATTTATGATAGGGGAAGAAACTGGAATTTGCAAATATTCCACGGTATGCTCTCAACTGCAATTCACACTAATGAACCTCAAGGATTCCAACAATTTTTTAAGAGCAGAAAGCCAAGCAGTGCAGAAGAAGATGCTTTTCTTAGGGACTTTTGGGCATACACATTTCATTGTGCATTCCCAAATTCTATTCTAGGCAATGTGAATAAGATTAACTGCACTGGAAATGAGACACTGGAAGACCTTCCCGCATTTGAAATGAGCATGACTGGCCACAGCTATAGCATCTACAATGCAATCTATGCTGTCGCTTATGCTTTGCATGCAATGTATTCTTCAAAAGTTAGAGCAAAGATGCAAGGAGAAAGAAGGAAACTTCAAAACCAGCAACCCTGGCAGGTAATCCGTTCCCATTGTAATCTGGAGAGCAACTGCTAGGTTAATTGTCACAGGTTGAGAATAATTAAAAACACAAGTGTTCGCTCACTTGTTAGAGCAAAGATGCAAGGAGTTAGAGCAAAGATGCAAGGAGAAAGAAGGAAATTTCTAAATCAGCAACCCTGGCAGTTAATTCAATCCCATTGTAATCTGAAGAGCAACTCCTAGGTTAATTGTAACAGGCTAAGAATAATTAAAACACAAATGTTCCTTTATCACTGCCTGAAGGAACTTCATTACATGCATAATGATGGATATGTGGTTGCTTCCACACTAGCACTTCTTCCTTGTAACCTTGGCAATGATATAGGAATCACCTATATAAATTTAAAACTCTGAGCATATGAGAGCCATGCTACACGTTAGAGTGGACTCTGTTTAAACAGTGCAATAAAGCACTGATACCTGTAGCTGTTTGGCACATTAAAAGGCACAAAGGAGCAGAGAACAAGATCACTTAGTGCTATTGCAATATGCACCTGATCACATTTAATGACTGAAGTTTTAACTAATATAGAATTGTTGACCATGGGTTGGACTTCCATTCACCAAAAATGTGAAGTTTTCCTAATAGAAACTTCATCTTCCTCTGAAACAATGCAGAAGGAATAAGAGAAGCTCAAGTGACAATCCTAGACATTTTATTTAGTAAATTGTCCAAGATACTTCATCACATGTATTGGAAGCAACATTTTAAATAAAAGTAGCTATTTTTTCCTAATATTTCTTTCTTATTAAGAAATATTAGGAAAAAATAACTACTTTTATTTAAAATGTTGCTTCCAATACATGTGATGAAGTATCTTGGACAATGACTTACAACAGATTGTACAGTGTATATCAATGAAATCAGGAGCACAAGACATAGGGCTATAGAATATAGAAATCATGTACCCATACAGAATATAGCATAAGTATAAAACATTGCAACAAGAGCAGTTACACAAACAGCAAACAAATGGTACATGGTATACAAAGTGGTATAATCTACAGTCATCACAGTAGCAGAGGAGAAGGGCAGGAGTTGGGACAGGTTCCAGTCCTCCTGCGTTACCCACAGAAGAAGAGTGGCAGCAGGACATCTGGCCTAAGCAGGGTGAGTTGAGGTCAGAGGTTCTGATACAGATATCATTCCTCTTTGGAGGGAGTTCGATTCCCTTCCATTTGGGGTGTTTTTTTCTCTTTTACTGCAAAGATTGGGGGTCCCCCAGGTCTGCAGAAAAAAAGTTTTCTACAGAGAATCAGTTTGGTGTAGTGGTTAAGTGTGCGGACTCTTATCTGGGAGAACTGGGTTTGATTCCCCACTCCTCCACTTGCAGTTGCTGGAATATCTAGAGTATTTAAGATATGAAACCAATGTAAATGTTTGTTAATGACTTTGATTCCGAATTCTGACCTTGGATATTAATAAATGACTTGGCATTCACCAAGTGAAAACAATGATATTCACAGCCCATTAAAAAGCCCACTCAAATGCCAAAACTCACTGGTTCATTTTAGACATAGGACATTTCCTTCCTTCCTCATATAGACCTCTTTTTCTTTTTTCTATGCAGCTCCACCATTTTGTGAGACATGTCTCATTTAACAACAGCGCTGGAGACCAGATTTCCTTTGACAAAAATGGAGAGTTGATAGCAGAACTTGATGTAATCAAATGGGTAACATTTCCAAACCAATCTTTTCTTAGAGTGAAAGTTGGAAAGATCCATCCCCAGACTCACTCAGACCTAGCACTTCAGATAGATGAAGAATCCATGGTATGGCATCCCCAATTTCACCAGGTAGGACTGAAAAAACAGCCTTTTTATGAAGTGGGCCAATGCACAATGAGGGTATGTGTGTTCAAGAAGGATTTTTCATCATTCTTTGGAAACCAGCAACAGCTTGTTACATGCTCTGATCTCTCCTTAACCTTAGGAATTTTAAGCCATTCCCAAGATACTCTACTCTTTTTTTTTAGGTACAGCCTCTTTCTTTATGCAATGACAATTGCAATCCTGGGTACAAAATGAGAAGGAAGGAAGGGGAGCCATTCTGCTGTTACGATTGCATTTTGTGTCCAGAAGGGACAATATCTGAACATCAAGGTAAAAATTGTACAGTACAGAGTAATCAAATGGGTTGGCTGTAGCCTAGATGAATGTGCCTGTAAAATACAATAAGATATAGAATATAAAAAGGATTTAGGATTAGATGATGTTACAGAGAACCTGAAAACTGGTAGAAAACATTGCAGTCCCATATCCAGCACAACACTAATTTTCCATAATTCCCTGACAGTCAAGGGAAACCCAAATGAAAATATGTATGCAATAATGTTTGCAGTTCAGTTTAGAACCCGTGTCACTGAAAAAGAGGGATTTAAAAAAATATTTGACAAAAGTTCCTACTATTTGCGGTCAGTCTTGGAAATGTATTGTTCATCTGCCTTTAGTTGCTCATTATGTGAGAAGATACATATTTAGCTTGTATGTTTATTTTATGAGATGAGTTACATTGCTTCGAAATAATGTTCACAACAAATGAAAAAGGTAACCAGTTTGCTTGACTTCAAACACTTTTTTTCCTCTTTTCAGACATGCCTGAGTGTTCTCAATGCTCAGCTGGTCATTTTCCAAACAAGAAACAGGATTATTGCATTCCCAAAACTGTAACGTTCTTGTCTTATCAGGACCCTTTGGGAATTAGTTTCCTTCTTATTGCTCTGTTTTTTTCCTTGGTCACAGTTCTAGTGCTTGGAATATTTATAAAGCATCACAACACCCCCATTGTGAAAGCCAACAACCTTAATCTCACATATACTCTTCTCATTTCCCTTCTGCTCTGTTTCCTGTGTCCCTTGCTGTTCATTGGCAAACCTGAGAAGATAATGTGCCTTCTTCGTCAAACTGCTTTTGGCATCATTTTTTCAATAGCTGTTTCTTCTGTGTTAGCCAAAACCACCACAGTGATTGTGGCATTTATGGCCACTAAGCCTGGAAGCAAGATGAGGAAATGGGTGGGCAAAAGACTGTCCATTCCTATTGTTCTTTCCTGCTCCTTTATTCAAGCAGGTATTTGTATCATTTGGCTAGGAACTTCTCCTCCTTTCCCAAATGTTGACATGTATTCCATGCCGGTAGAGGTTGTGTTAGAATGTAATGATGCTTCTCCTACTATGTTTTACTGTGTCTTGGGATACATGGGCTTTTTGGCCAGTGCCAGTTTCTGTGTGGCTTTTATTGCTCGAAAGTTACCAGACACTTTCAATGAAGCCAAATTCATCACTTTCAGCATGCTAGTATTCTGCAGTGTTTGGTTATCCTTTGTTCTGGCCTACTTGAGTATCAATGGAAAATTCATGGTTGCTGTGGAGATTTTCTCTATCTTAGCCTCCAGTGCTGGGCTCCTTGCCTGTATCTTTTTGCCCAAATGTTACACTATTTTACTGAGGTCTGAGCTGAACAACAGAGAGCAGATAGTAAGAAAAAAAAAGTGAAGGATCTGAATCCACAGTAGTTGTTGCACAGTACTATTGCATACTAGCTCCAGTTAACTGAAACAATTATGCAAAAATGTTACTGTTACCAGTTCCATAGTACTATCAGTCATGTGAAGTAAACTTCCTTCCCAAAACAGAAGCTTCTTTCCTTTCATTCCTATTCAATAGAGAAAGTGCAATAAATATCTGCTCCTGGTGCTTGAAATCCACATAAATAATGCATTTACACAGTCATTTCTTCCTCCCTGTCTCCCTGCATTAATCATAGTTTATACAGACTCAACTACAGGAATGTTTCTGTGAAACTGACTGAAGAGGAAACACATAGTTTTTGAAATTGAAATTTCCTAGATAGCAGTCCTAGCATGCATATCCGAGGCCCTGAAGATTGTTAGTCCAATGTCACCGACTTCCTGATGAACTCCACTTTGCTGAAAAGAGGTAAAATGATGACTTTTGGGGGAAAGTGGTAGAATGATAAAAGTTCTTTCTATGGCTGGAAAGAGCCTCTCTTGTTAGATGGGATTGTTACAGTTCTGTATTGGGACTCTAAGGCTGGGTACAGATGGGCACATCTCGAATCACAACACCCAAAAACCTCCTTTTGCAAAACTTATCTAGCACAAGCATAGATAAGCATTTGTTGTTCCTTCTTCAAGAACTACATGTAGACATCTTTGCTAAAATTAGGGTGGGCACTTCAGGTTCCCTAACAAATGAAATTCTAATACTTAGGGGGGTAAAGCAGGACTGTGTCCTTGCCCCCCTCCTTTGCAACCTGTACTTAAATAATATAGTAGACATTTAAGTGTACTAGTCCCAAGTTCATCCCGAGTTCGTTGCTCTTACACTTGGTCACCAGAAAATCTTGATTCTTTTATATGCAGATGACATGGTCCTGAGATCTCTTACTAAGGTAGGACTGAAAAGGGTGCTCCAACTAAGTGAATACTGTAAAGAGGAGGCTCGTAATACAAACTATAAAAAAATGAAGGCTATGGTGTTTAGAAAACAGCCTAAAAAACACTCTTGGAACATCCATGGTATTCCCATTGAGCAATGCAGCTCTTTTAAATACTTGGGAGTGACTTTTAGTGAAACCTTAAATTGGAATACACATTTTGATGTTGTCAAATCCTCCACAATAAAAATTATAGAAGCAATTCTGAGATTTTACTATACCAACGGTGGATGTCTTGTGGATCCAGCGATAACATTATTTTTAAGTAAGGCAGTTCCCCACCTTCTTTATGGCATAGAAGTCTGGGGATGGAAGGAACATAGTATTTCCAGACTGGAAACAATACAAGATCTGTTCATTAGAAGACTTCTTGCTCTACCCAAGGAAACCCCTGCAGCCCTAATGAGAGCAGAACTGGGCCTGCCCTGAATCAGAGCTCGTGTTCATTTAGCTTTGCTTAAATTCTGGAATAAAGATAACAGCACCAACAATGTCATCATTTAGCAAACAATGTCAGAATTCCTTAGTGAACATCTCATTTCAAATTCTCAGAAAGGCATTCACATCTTTGCATTTCTAGTCAATGCTAATGGTTCTTCTTAAGGGAAGATATCTTTAAATTTCGATGACTCTGAGTTTTTATATCTGTGGAGCTACAGTTTTAGAGGATTTAATCCATTATATTTTATTTTGTCCCATGTTCACAGAAGCTAGAGCCAAATTTATTGATAATCTGTTAGCAGGGTGTAAATTTTCTTCTGACACCGATAAGTTGGTCTTTTTGTTATCTGCTACTGATTCATTGGTCACCTATAAAGTGTCTCTTTTTGCCTTGGCTGCAAAAAAAATCAGAGCCAAAACTGCCTCCTTAGATTAGCTGACTTTATTTTAGACATTTATAATTTTATAGTATATTGATATTTACCATAAATGGGTTCATTGGATTTACAACATTTTTAACTTAACTGTTTAGATATTGGGTGCTTCCACACACCTTAAATAATGCACTTTCAATCCACTTTCAAT
The DNA here is from genome assembly GCF_032191835.1 of Heteronotia binoei. Classification (NCBI taxonomy): domain Eukaryota; kingdom Metazoa; phylum Chordata; class Lepidosauria; order Squamata; family Gekkonidae; genus Heteronotia; species Heteronotia binoei. Next base: position 41,130,344 of record NC_083237.1, on the reverse strand, counting down.
GCATTTTGCAACTGGATTTTACTGTGTGAACCAGAAAAATCCAGTTGGAAAGTGCACTGAAAGTGGATTGAAAGTGCATTATTTAGAACATGCAAAAATGCCCATTGTCTCAGCGTTATGGTGTTATAATATCTTAGCAGTTTAAAACTTACTGTTTGTATTATAGCATTTTAGCAATGCATTTAAGGTTGTAACTGTTGCATTATACCCTTTGTAACCCATTGATCTGTTTACTGGACCGTTTTTATTTTTGACTGATTACTTTTTATGATATCATGTTTACTCCTATATTGTGATGACCATATACAATAAATATTTCTACTCTACATAAAATGGAGTGGACAAATCCCATTCACACACTCCTGCATGAGCCTATCGCACTGATTCACAGAGCACAGAAAGAAACCCTGACTTAGAATGACTGAAAGAGGGAGAAGGTGGGAGACAAGCTGGAGAAAGGCTTCCTTTGATTGGCTGAGAACTCCTTTGGAAAGGGGAAAAAATGGTGTCCTGTGCCAAAAGACCAAATGCACAATGAGAGATACTGAAATCCTGCGCTTAAGGACAACAACATTATTAGAGAGAGACTGTTGGGCTGAAAGGTCTCACTACAGGCCTCTGAGGCAGAATTCATTGGGGTCAGTTCTGACTATGGCTGCTATTTCCAGGTTCTGTGGTGGAGTCTGAGGAGGGCAGAGAACTCAGGCCTTTAGAGTGGTACCTGCCAGACCCAGGTTTTTGCTCTGGGAGCTGACTGGGTAATTTTGAACCAGTCACAGACTTCCAGCCAAAGCCGCCTCATGGGGTTGTGAGAGGACAATGATGCAAGCTGCCTTGGTCCCTCCCCCCCCCCCCACCCCCGCCACTGTGGAGAAAGACAGCTTATGTTGAGGCTGTAGGCAGGGGGGAGGCAAAAAGTTTCTGAGGAAACTTCAAAATCAGCAGCCCATCAGAAGACTGCGGATTTTTGAGTGAGACAGTTCTCTTCTGAGAGGTTCTCCTGGAGCTTTACTGATTACTACTGCCTCTCCTCAGTGCCTGTTGTAAGAAGTCTGGGATAGTCTATCTCCACACACACACACACACACACACACACACAACACTGCTGCAAAGCAAACAGTAAACTGTGAGAGCCGTTCCTTGGCCTCTGCCTACTAAAGCCCAGGAATGTTAGCAATCTTACCTATGCAAACCAGGCTGCATTTCTCAGTAAAGGGTGAGGCCTCAGGAGAATAGAATACCATACAGTCCACAGTTATTTTCTCCCAGATGGGGAAAGAAATCTGTTGTCTGGAAATCAGTTCTGATCCTGGGAGATCTTCAGGCTCCACCTGGAGGTTGGCTACCCTAGGCCTGGCAGCACCTCGGGGTGACTTGATGCCACCTGGCTGGAAATGACTTAACTAGGCCTGATTGCTTGTTCCTGTTCAACAGCAGTCCCTCTATGACAGCCAATGTGGATTAGCAGTTGCCAACTCCAGGTTGGGAAATTCCTAGAGATATGGTGGGCGGGGCCTGGAGAGGGTGAGTATGAGAAAGGATGGGCCTTCAGACAGGTACCATGGCATAGAATTCACTCTCAAAATTAGCCATTTCTGCCTGGAGAGCCATTGTTGCGATCTCCAGGTGAGGGCTATGTCATTACACCCTGCTGAGGTTGCTCGCTTCCTGCTTTTGTCTCCATTGTGAAGAAGACTGTACTTTTACTAGGTAGGTGTTGTAGGGAGGGGGGATAAGATGGAAAACTGAAATCAAATAAAATCCCCTACAGAAAATATCTGCCTTGTGGTGCATACTTTATAACACAACCATGCAAAAAAAAAAAAAAAGCCACAAGCTCATGCTGATGCTAAACACCACAAGGCTGGATATGACAGGAAATGGTGGCAACAATGTACTGCAAACAAAAGGAATTCTGTGCTTCAGTGTCTGTATGACTGTTGTCATGCTCCCCTTGCATGCCCCCCACCCCACATTATTTTTCCTTCTCAGCATTCTGGACTTGTTTCAAGGCTTTGAGCCACCACAGACACGGGGACACACACACACACACATATGCGGGGGAGGGGGTGGAAAGCCGGTGTCTGTTTCAGCTGCAGGTTGGGTGGGAAGACAGCAAGGGTGAGGAACAGTGTTCCCTGTAAGCTGAATTAGCACGAGCTAGTTCACAAATGTTTAACCTCCAGCTCACATCTTTTTGTCTTAGCTCAGAAAAATGGCCCCAGAGCACAATAATTAATGCAGTAGCTGACAACTTTAATGCCAGTAGCTCACATAGTAGAATTTTTGCTCGTACGACTGCAGGGAACATTGGTGAGGAGGTGAGTGAAATTCAAGGTTGGGGCGGGGGATCTTCATAACACAGGTTCCGGGCTCTCAGAGGCTCTGCATGTGAGACCTGTCACCCATGGCTGGGTAAGTTCCATTGTCCCCCCCCACACACACACACACAGCCTCCCACTTGCTTCGCTCTCGACTGCTTGGCATGTGAGAGTCTCTGGCACTTGAAACAGGCAGTGGGCTCTGGGAGGGGGCATTTGGTGACCCAACTCCCCTGTGCTGCCACCTGCTCCCTTCCTTTGGTCTGCCCTCTGCTGCGTTCCGAACCCTTGGCAGGGCAGGGTGTCTGTGTGTGTGTGGCAGCTGCCCCACTGCAGGGAGGTGGGTCATAGACTGTCCCATTAAGAGAGTGCCTGGCTGAAACGCAGCCTGCTCTTCCAGCCGCCGCCCCTGCAGGTGCTCTTGATCTCTATCTCTGTTTTGCAGGTGGAACTCCAACACAGAGGCTTCTGCGTGTGTCGCTGTGTTGTCTCTCCTGCTTGGCATCTGCTGCACGTTCCCTGGGCAACCCCCCCTGTCAGTGGCCTCTTCGAGGGAATGCCTGGGAGGGTGGGCAGACTTAGTTTTTTGGGGGGACAGTCTGTGAGCTGCCACACTGCCCACGGCGTGGCTGGACAGGGGAGGGGAGTGCGGCTCCTCAGCCTGCTCGGGCTGACAGCCTACCCGACCCCACAGGGCTGTTGTGCACAGGGCACTAAGGGGAGACTGATGAAATGGACTCAGAGTTCTGTGGCTGATGCACTCGCACTCTGAGTTCTGTGGCCTCCGGGAGACGTGTTCTGTGCACATGGCAGGGGGCAACAGGGCAACATAGGGGGTCTCTGGGTGGGGGGGGTGTCTGCTGCTGGGCTGCTCACTCCCAGACACACATTCCAATCGCTGTCTATGACAGCGAACTCCTGCACTTGGTACTTCCTGCTTGTCTGCCTGCCATTGGCAGAGTCTCTGACAGCAGGAGAGTGTGAGGGACTTGACGACTTCTCCGTGGTTCCATGTGGTCCTGTCTCGCCCCCCCCCCTCACCACCAAGTCAGGCTTCTCATGCATGCATGCCCAGCCTCACTCCTGTTCCCTCCCTGTGTTGGTGGGACTTCTCTCCTTTGCCTGTGATGGTCTCCCATCATTGGCTCCATTCTCTGTTTGGGGGCGGGTTGGGGATGGCTATAGTATAATAATAATAATAATAATATTTTTTTATTTGTATCCTGCCCTCCCCGCCGAAGCAGGCTCAGGGCGGCTCACAGACATGGAAGTACCATGATTACATTTAATACATTGTATGGTAAAATACATTAAAATACATTAAATAAATAATTAATAAATAATTAGTTAAAACCATCTCAGTTAAGGTGCTATAATGCGAACATTAGATGTATATCAGATGGCTAGGTGTCATTTCAGGATTCAATCTTATAGGCCATTTGAAAAAGGCTAGTTTTGCAGGCCCTGCAGAACTGATTATAGTCCCGTAGGGCTCAAACCTCTGCTGGTAGTTGGTTCCACCAATGAGGAGCCGTTACTGAGAAGGCCTGCTCCCGAGTTGTTTTCAGTTTGGCCTCCCTTGGTCCAGGGATGCTTAAAAGATTTTGGGAGCTAGATCTTAGTGCTCTCTGGGGGATATATGGAGAGAGGCGGTCCCTAAGGTAGACAGGTCCTCGGCCATATAGGGCTTTAAAGGTAATAACCAGCACCTTGTAACGAACTCGGAACACAATTGGCAGCCAATGCAGCTCCCGCAACCTAGGCTGCACGTGCTCCCACCGAGGTAGTCCCACTAAAAGCCTGGCTGCCGCATTCTGCACCAGCTGCAGTTTTCGAGTTTGGTACAGGGGCAGCCCCATGTAGAAGGCATTACAGTAGTCCAACCTCGAGGTGACCATTGCATGGATCACTGTTGCCAGGTCGCCACGTTCCAGGAAAGGGGCCAGCTGCTTCGCCCTCCTAAGATGGAAAAAGGCGGCTTTGGCAGTGGCAGCTATCTGTGCCTCCATTGTCAAGAAAGGCTCCAGAAGCACTCCCAAGCTTTTGACCCTGCGCACTGGTATCAGCGACGCACCGTCAAAAGCTGGTAGAGAGATCTCCTCCCCTGGCCCGCCGCGGCCCATGCAAAGGACCTCTGTCTTCACTGGATTCAACTTCATCCCACTCGACTTGATCCACCCTGCCACGGCTTGCAACGCTCAGTCCAGATTTTCAGGGACGTCTCCAGTCCGGCTGCCCATCAATAGATAGAGCTGGGTGTCATCAGTGTACTGGTGACAACTAGGGGTGTGCATTCGGTTCGGCCGAACCGTATATACAGCCGAATCAACACTGATTCGGCTGTATACGGAATTGGCCGTAGCCGATTCCCATTGCCGCCTATTATGCAGCAGCCGAATTCGGAAGTATACGGCTGTCGATGCAAAAGGCGGGAAAGTAGCTTCTGCAGCCTCAGGGGAGCTGCTTGCCTACTTTCCTGCCTTTAGTGGCCTCTTCCCGCCTCTCCCATAGCCTCCCTGGGATCAGGGAGGGGGGGAGGGGGAAGAGGAGCCCCAGCAGCCAATCCAAAGCATGCATTTGCAAAATGCATTGCAAATGCATGCTTTGCAGGGCTGTTGTGTAGCTGATGGCCCAGCCATCAGCTACATTGTTGTTATTTTGATCTTTTGCTTACTTGGGTATCCAAGTAAGCACTGTTGTCTGGCCAATCAGAGAGCAGTGCTATTTTTTGAAATTGCTCTCTGTAGGGCCAGAGAACCTTTTTAAGGAGTCTTCCTGGCTGGACTCCTCCATTGCTGCTGTGTTAGTGTATGTTGGTTGGTGTGAGAGATTGTGCTGCTGCTGGCTGGCCCTTGGCTTCAGCTGCTGCCTGCTGCTCTCTCACTCAGCCTTACCAGACTTCCCTGGAGTAGAGAAGACAAGGTAAGACAGTTCTGGGGTTCTTGTTTTAGTTTTTGTTGGTAAAAAGACTAGAATCCCTTTACTTGTCCAGATTTGGGTGGGTAAGTACTGGGTGGGTAGCCTATTTGTGGTTGGGGTTAGGTTCTGCTGGGGGTGGGGGCCTGGGGTGGGGGGGTTTGCTAATTTGCCCATATCTTAATTTAGTGAGAGGACTTTTAAAAGTGCAGTGTCCTTTTACTTCTCCTGATTTGGGTGGCTTGAATTTCTTGGGGTTAGGGTGAAGAGGTGTTTTTTTTTGGGGGGGGGGGGTTTGGCAAAGTTCCTGTATTGTTAAAAGTTGAGTTTTTTACTGTTTTAAAAGTATTCAGTGTTTGATTTGCTGCTGTGTTGTGCTTCTTTTACTTTTCTCTTCAGGTTATTGGGGGGGGGGGGTGCTGTTTGGCCTAATTTTCATTGTTTAAAAGGCCACTTTTGTCCCCCTTTTCCTGGTTCTGGTTTTAGGGGTGGGGGTGTTGTTGACTGATTTGGCCTGAGTTTTCTTATTGGTGAAAGGCCGCCTTTTAAACACTTGCTTGGCTTTTTTTTCCTGTTGTCACTTTTCCTGGTTTGGGGGTGGGGGACTGGGGCTGGGGGTGTTGTTGACTGATTTGGCTTAAGTTTTCTTATTGGTGAAAGGCCACTTTTCCTGGTTTGGGGGTGGGGGACAGGGGCTGGGGGTGTTGTTGACTGATTTGGCCTGAGTTTTCTTATTGGTGAAAGGCCACTTTTTAAACACTTTTTGACTGATTTGGCCTGAGTTTTCTTATTGGTGAAAGGCTGCCTTTTAAACACTTGCTTGGCCTTTTTTCCTGTTGTCACTTTTCCTGGTTTGGGGGTGGGGGACTGGGGCTGGGGGTGTTGTTGACTGATTTGGCCTAAATTTTCTTATTGGTGAAAGGCCACTTTTCCTGGTTTGGGGGTGGGGGACTGGGGCTGGGGGTGTTGTTGACTGATTTGGCCTGAGTTTTCTTATTGGTGAAAGGCCACTTTTTAAACACTTGAGTTGCTTGGCCTTTTGTGATTCTGCTGGTTTTGTTTTGTTTTTTTTAAATTACCTCTGGTTGGTGTGGGGGCTGGCGAGGGTGTGTGTGGGCTGGGTCACTTTCTTGTTGCTATAGAGTGATTTTTGGAATCTGAGTGTGCTCTCGGTTTAGCTAGGGCCACTAAATAGGCTGCCCCACTAATAAGGGTGTTTTAGGGATTGTGTTCTTTTGAAATTTAAAACAAAATTAATCCAGTTTAGGGCTTTATCTCCTTTCACAATTCAAGTAGGCCAGATAGGGGTGCTTTAAAAAGATTTTAGGTTTCTCATAAAAGGCAGCGTGACTACTAGGCCACTAGGGTTGCAGCAGCGGTGCATCTGGCTTTCAGCCACTGAAAGCCGGTGCATCCTTAGATTTCCATAGGGTAAACCACAGCTTCTCTCACGTTATAGGGGACACCTGATTTCTAGTTTGCAAGGAAATCAGGTTTGTCCCAGGATCTAGTTAGGAGAAGTTTAACTAGGAGGATATAACAAGGATTGCCTTCATCTCAAGGTAGCCTTTTAAAAACTGCAGCCAGGTAGAGTCAGGATCACCTAGTCTCCTAAACTTTACCAGATTACTACCCCAACCCAAAGAAGGACAGGTTAGGGACCAAAAAAACAAATAAACAAGCTTGTGGAATCCGGCATGTGACCACAACAGCATACCACCCACAAGCAAATGGACTCAATGAAAGGTTTAATGGCACCCTGAACCATATGCTGAAGACTTACGCATACAAGCATCCAACGATTGGGACCAGAGGTTGCAACACCTGCTCTTCGGGTACAGGGAGGTACCCCAAGAAAGTTCCGGGTTCAGCCCATTTGAACTGTTGTATGGAAGGCAAGCCAGAGGGCCCCTTGATGTTTTGAAAGAGGCGTGGTCCGGGAACAAGGACGTCCAGGAGACAGATGTCATCTCTTACCTACACGAACTACAACAGCATCTGCAGGAGGTGAGGACGGCTGCTGCAGACAACATGGGAAGATCACAACGACGGCAGAAGCAGTGGTACGACTCCAAGTCCAGAGACAGAGAGTTCAAGCCAGGAGACAGAGTACTGGTTTTGAAGCCCAGGAAGAAGAACAAGTTAGACGTGGCCTGGGAGGGACCTTATACCATCGCCCATAAGGTCTCCAACGTGAACTATGTAGTGAACTTAAGTGAAGATGGTGAACAATGTAAAGTGTTCCATGTAAACATGTTAAAACCTTATTTTGACAGGGGTAATTTGGTTTTAATTGCTAAGAAGGGAGTGGGTGCGGGAACTGAATTGTCGGGTTGGGGGAAAATATCCCAGGAAGATACCCTTAAGGAGGTTCAGTTCGCCCCTTCTCTTAATGGAGAACAAAGAGGCCAATTACAAACAATATTGGGAAGGTACAAAACAATTTTTTCAGATGTACCAGGGAAGACAAACCTAGCGTGTCACAAGATTGACACAGGGGATTCGAGGCCTGTAGCACTCCAACCATATAGAGTGACCGGCCCGAATGCCAAGTATGTACAGCAGGAGGTAGAAGAAATGTTGAAATTGGGTTTGATTGTACCATCAGAAAGTCCGTGGGCCTCACCTGAAGTCCTAGTACCCAAACCGGACAAAACCATGAGGTTTTGTGTGGACTACAGAAGATTGAATAAGATCACCGTACCGGATGTGTATCCAATGCCTCGCATAGATGAGTTGGTCGAGACAATTGGAGCTGCCAATTTTATTACCACCTTAGATTTGACAAAAGGTTATTGGCAGGTAGCTATGGATCCTAAAGATCAGCAGAAAACAGCTTTTGTAACCAAAGAGGGACTCTTTGAGTTTACTGTATTACCATTTGGGTTAAGGAGCGCTCCCTCCACGTTCCAAAGATTAATTGATAAGATGTTAGTGGGACTGAAAGAATTTGCTCTTGCATATATTGATGATATTGCTATTTACAGTGCTACATGGAAGGAACATTTGCAGCATGTGGCCATTGTGTTACAACGAGTGAAAGATGCGGGTCTCACCATCAAAGCATCTAAGTGTCAACTAGCCATGGCCGAGGTTAAGTATTTAGGGCATGTGCTAGGAGGAGGTAAGATCAAAGCAGATTGGGGAAAGGTGCAAGCCATACATGAGTGGCCCAGACCCAAAACCAAGAAACAAATTCGAGCATTTTTGGGCGTAGTAGGATACTACAGAAGGTTTATACCTGAGTTTAGCATGATAGCAGCACCGCTATGTGAGTGCACCAAGAAGAAGAACCCTGATCCAGTAAACTGGAATGCAGCGTGTCAAAAAGCTTATGAACATCTGAAAGTGGTTCTGACCACTGAACCAGTGTTGAGAACTCCAGAGTTTTCAAAGGAGTTTACCCTCTTTACTGATGCATCTAATGTTGGGGTAGGAGCAACATTAAGTCAGCAAGGAGAGGAAGGACTGTATCATCCAGTTCTGTATTTGAGTAGAAAGTTATTGGACCGAGAGCAACACCTCTCAGTAATTGAAAAAGAGTGTTTAGCGATTGTGTGGGCAATAGGTAAATTGAAACCATACCTATGGGGAAGGAAGTTTACACTGTGTACAGATCATTCTCCCCTGAAATGGTTGAACCAGGTAAAAGATACAAACAGCAAACTTATAAGATGGAGTTTACAGCTCCAAGATTACAACTTTGATATACAGCATATCCCTGGGAAGCAAAATGTGATTGCAGATGCACTGTCAAGAAGAATGTAAATTTTAAAAGTCTGTTTGTATGGTAATGTTATAGAATATTAGTCTGTATAACTGATGAAGAATGTATATAGTTTTTAAGTTGGTGTTATAACAGAGGTGTGAAGTTATAACATAGTGTAACCCAAGTAAGTGTGCCCATGTCCCATTGCTCAGCAAAAGGCTGAGACCTTTCGCCTTGCACAATGTCTCAGAAGGGGGAGGGACATGTGACGGAAAGCTAGGGGTTAACCAGAAACTGAAGACGCACAGGGCCTGCATCAGGTGACCTGAGGGTGGGGGCAAAGTGCTCGGAGCTCTCAGGGAGAAGTCTGTGAGTGACAGAAACTGCTGAGGCAGTCATTCAGTCAAGTTGGCTTCTGACAGAGAAGGTGCCTGTCAGAGAAGTCTGTCAGTGGGGACCTGACAGAGATTGAGAGGGTCAGTTCGAGCCTGCCAGAAGGGCTGAGAGGGCAGCTGATCCTGTGAAGGAGCTTGAGGCGGAGACGGGGAAGTCTTCCAGAGACTACAAGCTCGACAAAACCGGCCAAGAGGGCTGTGTGTGTGAGTCAGTTAAGACCGGAATGGTCACAGACACCTAGAGACAACTCTGAAGATCTAGTGAGGTGGTTGAGGGAGTGGATGTGGGTCTGAGACACCAGAAGGGCTGAGATGAGAGACTCCAGTCGAGGGGTGGGACTAGACACATCAATCCCAAGAGGCCAGACCTTGGCTAGAGGTGGAGAGTGAGTTATAGGAAAACTGTGAACTGTGTAACTGTGAGAGACTCAAGAAAAGACAAAGTGATTGTAAAGCCTGAAACAACTGAGCAATGTATTAACCTGTGTAAATATCTCCCATATCCCCAAGTTAAGACTTTGTGTTACAATAAATCTGTGGTTTAAGTTAAAGTTCTCAAGAGCCTATATTTTGTGGAAAGAACAAACAAAGCTGCTGTGGTCCCATCAAATAAACAAGTAAAATACCCCGAAGAGACTGAAATAAAGAGATCCAGTGAGGCCGTGAGGTTGGCGCTGCTATATTTCCCTCAGCCTCGGTCAGGCACGAACTGACCCTCTCAATCTCTGTCAGGTCCCCACTGACAGACTTCTCTGACAGGCACCTTCTCTGTCAGAAGCCAACTTGACTGAATGACTGCCTCAGCAGTTTCTGTCACTCACAGACTTTTCCTCCCTGAGAGCTCCGAGCACTTTGCCCCCACCCTCAGGTCACCTGACGCAGGCCCTGTGCATCTTCAGTTTCTGGTTAACCCCTAGCTTTCCATCACATCTGCAAATTTGGGGGCTCTCCCTCAAACCCCCTGGGCCCCAGTAGCCTCTAATTATGCCCTATGTTGCCATTGATTTCAATGGCCCATAGGGTATAATGATGGAATAGGGGCACCCTCTTTGGGTGCCCCTGGAATGGGATCCCTTGGCCCAATCTTTTTGGGACTTGGGGGGGTTGGAGGGGAGAGTCCCCTGCAGGTTCCCTGCAAATTTGGGGGCTCTACCTCAAACCCCCTCTCCTCCAGGCAGCTTCAAATATACCCTATTTGCCATTGATTTCAATGGCCCATAGGGTATAATAGGGCTGTATATTCGGAAATAGCTGCACATCTACCGTATATGCGGCTATTCCGAATGCGATATTCAGGAGTATACAGGGATTCCAAATCCCCCCCCCCCGTATACTTCCGAATCTGTGCAATACCGAAATTTTTTTTTTTGCACATCCCTAGTGACAACCCAGTCCGTACCTTCGAGCAATCTGGGCAAGGGAGCGCATAAAGATGTTAAACAGCATCGAGGAGAGAACTGCCCCCTGGGGCACCCCACAATTAAGTAGGCGCCTCTGGGACACCTCTCACCCAATTGCCACCCTTTGTCCCCAACCTTCAAGGAAGGAGGAGAGCCACTATAAGGCTAGCCCCCGAATTCCTACGTCGGCGAGGCGGCGGGTCAGCAGCTGATGGTCGACCATATCGAACGCCGCCGATAGTTCTAACAACAGCAATACTGCCGAGCCGCCTCGGTTTAGATCCCGCCGGAGGTCATCCATGAGAGCGACCAGCACTGTCTCCATCCCATGGCCCGGGTGGAAGCCAGACTGGAATGGATCTAAGGCGGAAGTGTCATCCAAGAAGCCCTGTAACTGCAACGCCACAGCCCTTTCAATAATTTTGCCCAAAAAGGGCAAATTTGACACCGGCCGATAATGAGCCAATTCGGCTGGGTCAGATGTAGCTTTTTTCAAGAGAGGGTGGACCATTGCCTCCTTCAGGGCGCTGGAAAAAAGCCCTCTGAAAGAGATCTATTTATGATGTCCCGTATAGGACATCTTAGCTCCTCCTGGCAGGCCTTAATTAGCCAGGAGGGGCATGGGTCCAGATCACAGGTAGTCGGGCGTGCAGTGACAAGGATTCTGTCGACTTCCTCCAAGCTGAGTGGGTCAAAGTGGTCCAGGGTCAAACCAGAAGACATGCACGGGGCCTCGAGTTTACTTACTGTATCTAATATGGCAGGGCAATCATGGCGGAGCGACTGGACCTTGTCTGCAAAAAATTTCGCAAAAGCCTCACAGCCAATCTCCAATTCCTTAACATTTGGTTTGCCTTGTGGCAATGTAGTAAGGTTCCAAATTACCCTAAATAATTGTGCCGGGCGCGAATTTGCCTCTATCAGCCTCTCTGGGGCTGCCTCTCCCTATCCCTGACTGTCATGAGCTACAGCGCATGCGCCAGGACTGGCCAATGGGGGGGTGGGCTGGCCCTCCCCTCTGGCTGCCTCCACCTCCCTTGCGTTCCTATGCCTCGGTGTTGCCATGGCAACCGTCTCCTTCATGGCAACCTACGCCTCTCCCCTCTCGATGCTCCAGCGTGCCGAAGTCCTCAGGAAGTCTAGTAGTGGTGCGGCCGCCACATGTCTGAATTGGGCTGCCCAAGTGATCACAACTACAATTAAGTGCAAATACAATACAAGTGATCTACAATTAAGTGCAAATACTTATAGCTGCTCTGTATTCCACCATCACTTTGAGATTATATTATTTTTTGTGTAACTTCTAATGTCTATTCATGGTTTAAATAAATGTTATGGGTGTTAGGGAATTTTGTTTGAAATTCTATTTATCTCAAACAGTGTGATGGATCACTGGATCAAATAATCATTGAGAGGCATTTAACATGAAAAAGCAAATACATATTTATTTCTACAGGGAAAGGGTACTGGGAGGAGAAACAACAAACACTATAGAACTACATGCTTACACTAGAATATCATGTGCTTAATGGAGGCTACTTCCTCCTTCTTCTTGACCTCTCAGCACTAAGATCGGCCCTCCTTAAACCACGTTGCTGGCTCCGATATGTGGATGATGTCTTTGCCATCTGGAGTCATGGAGAGGCTGCTTTCAACAATTTTCTGAATTCAGTCCATCCTCGTATCCAGTTTGTCAGAACTTGTAACTTTCCTGTGTGCTGTTAGCCGGACTGACTCCATATTGTAACCAGATACTAACCCAGTGTAATCTGCTGTAGGCCACTAACCAAAATTCCTATGCATTTCAAACAAACTGTGATCACTGGAGGGTGACAGATAGCCTCTGGTCAACATCTGCAGGTGCCCCTTTGAAGCCGGGCTGGCCAGGCCTTCTCAGCAGGACTTCATCCTCCCTCGCTGATAACAGACCCTGGGAAACAGACAGTTGTCTCTGGCCGTGTGAAAGATCGTTTTATTGTTGTTGCCATAACCGCATAAAATGTAACTAATGCTAGCCTTCGGTATCAGTGTTATCCTGTACCTTCAGCCTTGTAGTTCTCAATAAACGCCTATACTTTTGTAACGAGTCCTGGGCCTCGATTGAAGTTCTTCCAGTTCTGACACAGTTCACCGTGGAGAAAGAAAACAATGGTCAACTTGCCTTTCTTGACATCCTCATATCCAGGAAAGATGACAGAAAACTCGGCCACACTGTATTCAGAAAACCCACACACACCGACCGCTATCTAAATAAGAATTCCAATCATCATCCTCGCCAAAAACGCACAGTTGTAAAAACCCTCATCCACCAAGCATCACGCATGTGTGAACCAAGCCAACTCCAGCAGGAACTACACCACCTCAACCAGTCACTGTAGGCCAATGGATACTCCCAGCAAGAAATTAGAAGAGCCCTCCATCCCAGGAGACCATCCACACCAAATCCCGAGCCACTCACAAATGTCTGTACAGCCTTCCTGCCCTACATAAAATCTGTCACCAAAACCAAAAGGTAAAGTCTGGATTATGGCAGCCCAGATGGAATTAAAAATTTATGACAGGGGAAGAAACTGGGATTTGCAAATATTTCATGGCACTATCTCAGCTGCCATTCACTCCAATGAACCTCAGGGATTCCAACAGTTTTTCAAGAGCAGAAAGCCATCCAATGCAGGAGATGCTTTTCTTAGGGACTTCTGGGCATACACATTTCATTGTGCATTCCCAAATTCTGTTCTAGGCAATTTGAATAAGATTAACTGCACTAGAAATGAGACACTGGAAGACTTTCCCACATCTGAAATGAGCATGACTGGCCATAGCTATAGCATCTACAATGCGATCTATGCTGTCGCTTATGCTTTGCATGCTATGCATTCTTCAAAATATGTGATCAGCTGGGTAACTTCAAAAGAATGCATTCTTCAAACCTGGCCTCAGCAGGGTGAGTTGAAGTCAGAGGTTCTGACACAGATATCATTCATCTTTGGGGGGGGATGTGATTCCTTTCTGTTTAGGGTATTTTTTTCTCTTTTTCTGCAAAGATTGGGATCCCCCAGGTCTGCAGAAAAATGTTTTCTACAGAGATTCAGTTTGGTGTTGTGGTTAAGTGTGCAGACCCTTTTCTGGGAGAACTGGGTTTGATTCCCCACTCCTCCACTTGCAGCTGCTGAACTATTTAGTGTATATAAGATATGGAACCAATGTAAATGACTTTGATTCCAAATTCTGATCTTGGATTGTAATAAACTTGACTTGGCATACACCAAGTCAAAAATAATGATATTCACAGCTCGTTAAAAAGCCCACTCAACCGCTCATACTCACCGGTTCATTTTAGACATAGGACATTTCCTTCCTTCCTTCCTTCCTTCCTTCCTTCCTTCCTTCCTTCCTTCCTTCCTTCCTTCCTTCCTTCCTTCCTTCCTTCCTTCCTTCCTTCCTTCCTTCCTTCCTTCCTTCCTTCCTTCCTTCCTCCCTTCTGTCAGAACTTGTAACTTTCTTACCTGATGTTAGCCATACTGACTCCATATTGTAATTCAATACTAACACATGATGCTTTGCCTCTGTAACTAACACAAAATGCTCGGCATTTCAAACACCCTGTGATCACTGGAGGGTGACAGATAACCCCTGGTCAACATCTGCAGGTGGCCCTTTGAAGCCAGGCAGAGCAGGCCCTCTCAGCGGGACTGCATCCTCCCTTCTGATAATGATTCCTGAGAACGAGACACTTGTCTGTAAACCGTGTGAAAGATTGCTTTATTATTGCTGTCTTAACCGCATAAAATGTAACTAGATGCCAGGCTCAGGCATCAGTGTTATCTTGAAGCTCCAGCACTGTAGTTCTCGAATAAATGCCTATACTTTGCAACAAGTTTTGGGTCTCGTTTGACGTTCTGCCAGTTCTGACACCTTCCTCCCTCCCTCCCTCCCTCATTATAGACTTTTTTTTCTTTTTTCTATGCAGCTCCATCACTTTCTGAGACATGTCTCATTTAATAACAGCGTTGGAGACCAGATTTCCTTTTAACAGACTAGGGAGTTGATAGCAGGACATGATGTGATCAGCTGGGTAATTTTTCCAAACCAATCTTTTCTTAGAGTGAAAGTTGGAAAGATCCATCCTCTGACTTTCTCAAATCTAGCACTTCAGATAGATGAAGACTCCATGGTATGGCATCCCCAGTTTCACCAGATAGGACTGAAAAACAGCCTTTTATGAAGTAGGCCAATGTACAATGAGGGTATGTGTGTTCAGGGAGGCTTTTGCCCCTCCAAGGCATAATAAAGAGGCGGACACAAGTACATTGGTGAAACTATGGGCCACTTTATTAATTACACATCAACGGCAAGGGCAACCCAAACTGTGGCCAGGTCAGGGCCAGGGGTCTCATCAGACTGCTCCCCTGCCTTTTTCGGTTTTAAACAATTTATTAATAACATATGGTAACAATGTCTGTTTAATATCATTACTATCCCTAACCCATATGATATTTTCTAATACCCCCTCCCTCCATTACTAGACTCCTGCCGAAGTTATATACTTAAGTTCACTTATAAAGGTACCCTTAACCAATCAATGTTCAATTTCTCCCTTTTCTCATACTCATTATTAAAAAATTGTCCAATGTCTTTTTACATTCCACTCTTTCTCTATATATCCTCTAAATTTCTTCCACTCCCTTTTAAACACTTCCAAATCATAGTCTCTTATAGTTCTTCTTAGTTTGTCCATCTCACTCCATGATAAAACTTTCACGATCCAGTCCCATTTCTCTCATATTTTTTCTTGCTTCCATAACTGCGCATACGGTGTCCTAGCAGCGGAGGGCAAGTACCAGATTAGAGTTCTATCTTCTTTTGGAAATTTTTCCATTTGTAATCCCAACAGGAAAGTCTCTGCAACTTTCTTAAAATCATATCCCAAAATTTTAGATATTTCTTGTTGTATCATCTGCCAAAACTTTTTCGCTTTTCCACAAGTCCACCACATATGATAAAAAGAACCTTCATGTTTCTTACATTTCCAACATCTATCCAACATCTTTTTACTCATCTTTGCCAGTTTTTTCGGAGTCATATACCACCTATACATCATTTTGCAACAATTCTATTTAATGCTCTGACATGTTGATATTCTCATCGAGTTCTTCCAAAGATATTCCCATGTATCCTTCTGTATTTCCTTATTTACATTAATTGCCCATTTAATCATTTGAGATTTTACTACTTCTTCTTCTGTAGACCATTTCAACAATGATTTATATATTTTCGATATTAATTTTTCATTATCTCCAAACAGAACCTTTTCCAATTCCGTTTGCTCACGTCTAATTCCAACAGATTTAATATCATTTTCCATCAAACTTTTTATTTGGTGCATTTGAAACCAGTCATACTTGTTGTTTAGCTCTTTGGCAGATTTCAATTCAACTTTATCACCTTGAATCTTTAGCAGTTGATTATATGACACCCCTCTCTCTTCATCAGATTCAACTGTTATTTTTATTACTTCTGCTGGCACTATCCATAACGGCTTGCTTTCATCACCATACTTCTTATATTTTATCCATGTATTTAGTAAATTGTTTCTAATATAATGGTGAGAAAAAAAAGACCATCCATAAGCATGCCAGCTGCATTTATTTCCATGAGCTTCTAACAATAAAAGCTTTTTATTTAACAACATCATCCAATCCTTTATCCATGTCAAACAAACTGCATCATGATATAATCTTAAATCTGGAAGTTGAAATCCTCCCCTCACTTTAGCATCCGTTAAAATTTTCCGTTAAAATCCGTTAAAATCCGTTAAAATTAATCCTTGGTTTTTTCCCAGCCCATACAAATTCTGAGATCTTCTTTTGCCATTTATTAAATTATTTACCATCTTTCACAATCGGAATAGTTTGGAACAAATACATTATTCTTGGCAAAATGTTCATCTTAATTGCAGCAATCCTACCAAACAAAGACAGATTAAGTATATTCTACTTCATCATATCTTCATCCATTTTACGCCATAACTTTTCATAGTTGTTTTGTACAAATCAATATTCTTCATAGTTATTTCTAGACCTAAATATTTAACTTTAGAAGTGACTTCACATCCCATCAAACTCTGCAATTCTTTCTGTTTATTTAGTTGCATATTTTTTACATAAAAATTTCGACTTCTCTTTATTTATATAGAGTCCTGCCATTTCTCCATATTCTTTTATCTAGCTAGCAACAAAGGTTCCACTTGTATTGGATTTTCAATTATAAACACAATATCGTCTGCAAATGCTTTATATTTGTAAGAAAATCCACTAATTTTCAATCCTTCTATCTCTTTATCATCTTGTATTTGCATTAGCAGAATTTCAAGAGTCATTATAAACAACAATGGTGAAAGCGGACATCCTTGCCTTGTACCTTTGCTCACCTTCATTTCATTTGTAAGGTCTGCTTTTATACAATACAATATCTTTATTGCATTAGCAAAATATTGCCATAGCAACCAACCAAATATGACAATAAAATAAAAGGGAACAAAGAAAAAACACAAAGCAACATCCAGTACCTCATTCCATACTACGATAAGAAGTCATACAATCCTAAAAGTATCTAGAATAAAATATCAATAAAATTTTAGAGCCTAAAAATCTATACATTCTAAACTTTTAGAACCTTTACAATCTAAATTCAAAATTTAAAACATCAACAAAATTTAACCAGGACTACACTAGAAAGGAACTGAGAGTGATAATAGAGAGCGATCAATGAGGCGTAATCTTCATTTTCTTTTCCATAATGATAGGCGCAAACCTTGCAACTTGAAAAGTAGTGTATTTATCTCTATCAGATAGTAAAAAAACCTAGTTTCTCTTGATTTGACTTCCCAAGAAGAGACAACAGAATAGGACCCAGAAACCTATTCAGAGTTAAAATCAGGGCAATAAAACATGGCATGATGAAGGTCTTCAATAGAAGTTTGGTCACAAATACAAACTCTTTTCTGATAAGGTATCTGCCTAAAGCAACCTTCTTTGGCCAATAAAGGTAATAAATCAAAGCAATAAGGTAAGTTGACCCTCCAGAAGGAGAGCCACTTAAACAAACAGCATTTAAAGAGGACTGTATGTATGTATATATATATATATATATATATATATATATATATATATATATATATATATATATATATATATATATATATATATATATATAGAAGATAGAATGCCAGCAGGGGGTTGGGGGCTTTACAGTGTTTTGCACTGAGTGTCACATGTATGACTATATGCCCAAAGGACAGAAGTCTTGGGTGTGTGCTCGATGCAAGGAGCTCCTAGTCCTCAGGGAACAAGTTCGTACCCTTGAGGCCGAGGTGACTGCCCTGGAGAAGCAGAGACAGTCAGTTAGGCACTTGGGGAAGACTCTCGAGGGCGTATTAGATGAGCCCCTCTCTGAACGTAGCAGCCCCGTTGCTGCCAGAGAGCGTGAGGGTCGAGAGAGAACAGGGCACCGGGCTGAGGACAAGGGGAATGCGCCCTTAGAAGGGACCTCTTCTTCGGTTGGTGAGCGGGTATCCTTTTGCACCAAGGAACCATCCCTGAGCAGGGGGAGAGGGGGTTTTTTGGTAGTTGGTGATTCGATCCTTAGGCAAGTAGACAGCTGGGTGGCGAAACCGCGTACTGACCGTATGGTGACTTGCCTGCCTGGTGCGAAGGTAGCGGACATTACGTGTGTAGTAGATAGGCTGATAGACAGTGCTGGGGAGGAGCCTGTGGTCGTGGTGCATGTTGGCACCAACGATGTGGGGAAATGCAGTCGTGAGGTCCTGGAGGAAAAATTTAGGCTGCTAGGCGGGAGACTTAAGGCCAGGACCTCCAAGGTAGCCTTCTCAGAAGTGCTACCTGTTCCACGTGCAGGGCAGGAGAGATAGGCACAAATTAGAAGTCTCAATGTGTGGATGAGACGATGGTGTAAGGAGGAAGGGTTTAAGTTTGTTAGGCACTGGGATGCTTTCTGGAACAAGCGGGAGCTGTACAAAAGAGACGGTCTCCACTTGTCCCCGGATGGAACCAGGCTGCTGGAGCTTAAAATCAAAAAGGTGGCAGAGCAGTTTTTAAACTAAATCTTGGGGGAAAGCCGACAGGAGATGAAATGTCTCTGGTTCGGGAGGACTCGTCTCAAAGAGATGAAGGGTTAGCTGCTATTTTTCTACCGGGTAATGGACCAGAGTTGTCCACTGTGAAGGTGACAAACAATATGGACTGTCTGCCAGAGTCTCGAGGTGGCAGGAGGAAGGTCGCGGGCCTAGCTCGCCTGGGAAATTATAGATGTTTGTATGCAAATGCTAGAAGTGTTCGAAGTAAAATTGGTGAATTGGAATGTTTAGTGTTGGGAGAAAACATAGACATTGTGGGAATTTCAGAAACTTGGTGGAATGAGGAGAATCAGTCGAACACGGTGATTCCTGGATATAAGCTATATCGGAAGGATAGGGAGGGAAGGGTTGGAGGTGGGGTGGCTCTGTATGTCAGAGAGGATATACGGTCCAGTAAGACTGAGATCAGAGAATTAGTTTCACTTTTAGAAATGCTTTGGGTTGAAATAGAGGGCCCAAAAGGAAATTTAACTATGGGAGTTTGTTATCGCCCACCAAATCAAAAGAGAGAGGACGATTATTATATGATGGAAGGCTTAAAGAAAGCAGCTAAACGTAAAAACTGTGTCGTAATAGGTGATTTTAACTACCCGCAGATTGATTGGGTCAATATGTGTTCTGGTCGAGAGAAAGAGATTGAGTTTCTTGATGCTCTCAATGACTGTGCTATGGAGCAGATGGTCTCAGAACCTACCAGGGGTGGGGCGATCCTGGATTTGGTCCTAAGTAATGCCCAAGACTTGGTGAGAGATGTAAAAGTGATTGCGCCACTTGGGAGCAGTGACCATAATGTTGTTGATTTCACCGTTTGTATAAATAGGGAGTTGTGCAAAAAGACCGCCACAACCACGTTTAACTTTAAAAGGGGTAAATACACTGAGATGAGGAGGCATGTGAGGAGGAAACTGAAAGGAAAGGTACATACGGTCAAAACCCTTGGGGAAGCTTGGATGCTATTTGAAACTATAATCCTAGAAGCTCAGATAAAATACATACCACAAGTTAGGAAAGGCACAAACAGGCATAAGAAAAGGCCTGCGTGGTTAACAAACAAAGTAATGGAAGCTGTAAAAGGTAAGAAGGACTCCTTTAAGCGGTGGAAAACCAGTCCAAATGAGATTAGTAAAAGGGAACACAGGCTGTGGCAAATCAAATGCAAGACTGTGATCAGGAGGGAAAAAGGGACTATGAGGAGCATATTGCAAAAAACATAAAGACCAACAATAAAACTTTCTTCAAATATATTAGAAGTAGGAAACCAGCCAGGGAGGCAGTGGGGCCCTTGGATGACCATGGGGTAAAAGGATTACTGAAGGAGGATAGGGAAATGGCTAAGAAGCTAAATGAATTTTTTGCCTCCGTCTTCACTGTGGAAGATGAGAACGTTTTGCCCGCCCCAGAACCACTAATTTTGGAAGGGATATTGAAAGACCTGAGTCAGATTGAGGTGACAAAAGAGGAGGTCCTACAACTGATAGACAAATTAAAAACTAATAAGTCACCGGGTCCGGATGGCATACATCCGAGAGTTCTGAAACAACTCAAAGTTGAACTTGTGGATCTTCTAAAAAAATCTGTAATCTTTCATTGAAATCTGCCTCTGTTCCTGAGGACTGGAAAGTAGCAAATGTCACCCCCATCTTTAAAAAAGGTTCCAGAGGAGACCCGGGAAATTACAGGCCAGTCAGTCTGACTTCAATACCGGGAAAGTTGGTAGAAACCATTATCAAGGACAGAATGAGTAGGCACATTGATGGACACGGGTTATTGAGGAAGACTCAGTATGGGTTCTGCAAGGGAAGATCTTGCCTCACTAACCTGTTACATTTCTTTGAGGGGGTGAACAAACATGTGGACAAAGGAGACCCAATAGATGTTGTTTACCTTGACTTCCAGAAAGCTTTTGATAAAGTTCCTCATCAAAGGCTCCTTAGAAAGTATGAGAGTCATGGAGTAAAAGGACAGGTCCTCTTGTGGATCAAAAACTGGCTGAGTAATAGGAAGCAGAGAGTAAGTATAAATGGGCAGTCTTCGCAGTGGAGGACGGTAAGCAGTGGGGTGCCGCAGGGCTCGGTACTGGGTCCCATGCTCTTTAACTTGTTCATAAATGATTTAGAGTTGGGAGTGAGCAGTGAAGTGGCCAAGTTTGCGGATGACACTAAATTGTTCAGGGTGGTGAGAACCAGAGAGGATTGTGAGGAACTCCAAAGGGATCTGTTGAGGTTGGGTGAGTGGGTGTCAACGTGGCAGATGCGGTTCAATGTGGCCAAGTGCAAAGTAATGCACATTGGGGCCAAGAATCCCAGCTACAAATACAAGTTGATGGGGTGTGAATTGGCAGAGACGGACCAAGAGAGAGATCTTGGGGTCGTGGTAGATAACTCACTGAAAATGTCAAGACAGTGTGCGTTTGCAATAAAAAAGGCCAACGCCATGCTGGGAATTATTAGGAAGGGAATTGAAAACAAATCAGCCAGTATCATAATGCCCCTGTATAAATCGATGGTGCAGTCTCATTTGGAGCACTGTGTGCAGTTCTGGTCGCCGCACCTCATAAAGGATATTATAGCATTGGAGAAAGTCCAGAGAAGGGCAACTAGAATGATTAAAGGGCTGGAGCACTTTCCCTATGAAGAAAGGTTGAAACGCTTGGTACTCTTTAGCTTGGAGAAACGTCGACTGCGGGGTGACATGATAGAGGTTTACAAGATAATGCATGGGATGGAGAAAGTAGAGAAAGAAGTACTTTTCTCCCTTTCTCACAATACAAGAACTCGTGGGCATTCGATGAAATTGCTGAGCAGACAGGTTAAAATGGATAAAAGGAAGTACTTCTTCATCCAAAGGGTGATTAACATGTGGAATTCACTGCCACAGGAGGTGGTGGCGGCCACAAGTATAGCCACCTTCAAGAAGGGTTTAGATAAAAATATGGAGCACAGGTCCATCAGTGGCTATTAGCCACACTGTATGTGTGTATATAAAATTTTTTGCCACTGTTTGACACAGAGTGTTGGACTTGATGGGCCGTTGGCCTGATCCAACATGGCTTCTCTTATGTTCTTATGTTATATTCAAGCCCTCGTAAATGCTTTCCGAAGCTTGGGATTCGCTAAAGGAACAAAATATGAAGAAAATATTGGATACGATAAAGATAAGTGATTATAAATCACAGCTGTTTTCAATTCACCTATAGTTCCCATGTCAGCTTGAATAGATTGATCTAACAATCTTTGCTTGACCAAGATTTAGCCGTGTCAAACCCAAGAGAACCTTAAAAATCAACTGAAAACCCAAGCTTGGCCACTATATTTAGAACAAAGCTGCGCCAAGACCTATCCTTCATTTCCCCATATGCCAAGTTTAACAGTTCCAGTGCCATATGAAAAATAACCTTCAACCAAAAGTTGATAGTTATTTTATAAACTAAAGTAGTTTTCTGAGGTAGAGATAGCTCCAGTCTAGTCATTGGCGAAGGTGTTGAAGGGGGAACCGCAAGAAACCTGCGTGTATATTTATTCTGGGAAACTTCAAGAGGGTGGAGATTACCAGGGGCCCACTCTCTCTCTCTCTCTCTCTCGGCTTGGCTTCGCGAACGAAGATTTAAGAAGGGTGCAATAGTCCACGTCTGCTGCAGGCTCGCTGGTGGCTGACAAGACCAATGCGGGACAGGCAGGTCCGGCCACAGTGGCTGAGGCCCACACTGCCGCTCCATATAGCAGCTGTGGTAATAATTTCCTTTGATATATCTCAACAGTTGGGCGAACCAGGCATCCACCTCTTCTTCTATAAAATCTCATTTATACACAATTTTGCATGTTGATCCATATATATTGCTTTTGTCATTCTTATAAAATATTCTCCCAGATTTATTTTTTCCATTACTGCAAACATAAAGTCCCAGTTCAGATTATCAAAGACTTTTTCTGCATCTACAAAAAATAACACCGCCTCTTTTTCTGGAAGCTTCTCATAATATTCTACAATATTTACTACAGTTCTTACATTGTCTCTTATTTGCCTTTTAGGGAGAAATCCCGCTTGATCTTCCTTTATAAAATTGATCAAATATTGCTTGAGTCGTTCTGCCAAGATTCTTGTATATATCTTATAGTCATTGTTTAATAATGAAATTGGTCTATAACTCTTTACATTTGTGACATCTCTATCTTCCTTGGCCGCCGGAGAAAGGAGCGCCTGAAACTACAGCGACTCTAAACGTTAGCCCTGAAAGACTAAGTAAAAGAGGTTTGGAGAGATTTTGTATGAAACAGCCTGGACCGGGAATAAGGGGCAAAATACCTGTGCTGAGAAGACGAGTTCCCCTCAGGGCTGAAAAGCGAAGAAGCCGAAAACAATCCAAGCGGAACGGATAGCAGCAAACCGACGAGGTGAGCGAGGAGCGGATCCCCCCCCCCCTTCTTACTTTTCTCTGAAGAGACGGATACGCGATAGCTTTGTTTGACTTCCTTTTATCTTTACCCTCTTATCTTGGTGAAGTGGTAATAGAGGGGAGGACGGCCAGAAGGCATGGAAATTAATTAAGACTGAGGAACGTGAAGAAGGAAGGAGGAGGTTGAAAGGAAGGAGGGGGAAGTGGTAAAGATGGACATAAATAAAAAGATGAAAAGAAATGACTGAATGAGAACTTTGGAAGTGTGGAGAGTGGAGAACGGAGAGAGAGAAAGGGAAGAGCTGGAGAGCTAGAGAGTGCAGAGGCTTGAAAGATGGCGGGGGCTGGTAGCGTGTGAAGAGGGACAACGGAGGACGGAGTGGAAGAAAGGAGGGGGAGGTGGTTCTTAGTGGCTCCTGCCGCGGCTGCCTCCTCCTTGAAGAGTGGGTGATTATCCTGTTTCATTTTGAGACTCTTGACTGCCGCCTTCTTGCTTTGCGCCCACGTTTTGGAACTACTTGGGCTTTATATGGCGTCACTGAAAGCTTGATTAGAACTCATTAAAGGTGTAGAGGCTTCTGGGAAGAAGAAGGAAGAAGGAAGAAGGGAGAGAAGACTTCTGGGACTTGTAGTCCGGGACTCTAAGCAAGGGTGAAGTATCTGCTTAGACTGAACTGACGTTACTTTGTTTTATTTGTTTTTCTTGTTGCTTGACACAACGCTGAACTAATTGAATTAATTTCTCCTACCCTGGTGATTTGAATACTGATACCATGAATGTTGTTATAAATTGTTGAATGCTGAACTCATTGGGAATTGTAGTCTGGAACTTTGAGCAAAGGTGAAACTCTCAGTTAGACGGATTTGGCTCCACTTTGTTTTTCTTGTTTTCTTTGCTGCTTATTATAATGTATTGAACTGATTGGTCTAACAACTTTGATCTAATTGATTATAACCTTGCTGTATTTTTCTGGGTTTTGAGCTCTCTGGTTAAATTGACCACCACAGTATACTGTCTGTGTTATTGATATAATTAAGTATTGAAATCCTAGCTTGACTATAGAACTATAGAACTCATATTAATATTGCTTGGGTTCATAAAGCTTTAGCAAATTTAAGGAAAAGCATAAAAGGGGTATTTGTGATAATACTGGAGAACATAAAGAGAGATAAAATCAGCATTTAAAATGGATCCTAAAATTAAGAAAGCACCACCAGCCCAAGCTACCCCTCCTGGCCTAGGGAAATCTGCTACTTCAGCATTGAATCAGGATGCTGTTGAAAAATTACATGCCACAATGTTGGCGGGTTTTAAGCAGAACCAGGAGGCTTTGGAAGAGATCCAGGCAGGATTAAAGGAAGATATTAGAAAAACAAATGAAAGGATGGATGAATTTCAAAGGCAAGTCCTAGCAAATGTACAACAAGCACATAAGTTGACGGCTAAGGTTGATGTGCTGGAGGAGCAGGGGAAAACTATGGCTGCTTCGATGAGAGAAGTTAAAAAAACCACATCAGACTTAGAGGATAGACTGGATAAAATGGAAATGGACCAAGCGATGTATAAACTGAGATTTCAAAATGTGCAAGAAGAAAAAGGCGAAGATTTACATAAAATAATTGAAGAGATCTTGAACCCAGATGGGGAACAGGAGATGAAGGATATAGGCCTAGAAATTGATTGGATAAAAAGAATAGCAACGGCATATACAAAAAAGAACAACCTCCCAAGGGAAATTCACGTAAGATTTATGAGAGTTTCCACATGTGAGAAGATCCTGAGAACTTCAAGAGGAAATGAGATAATGTGGAAAGGAAACAAGATTAAAATCATGAAAGATATTCCCTGGAGGGTAAGACAAAGAAGAGAAGGCTACAGGAAGCTAGTGGCGTGGTTGGTTGACCAATCCATCTCCTTCAAATGGCTGATACCAGAAGGAATTTTTTTCGTGTACCAAGGTAAAAGATTCAACATAACATCCTCGGAGAAAGTGCAAGAGTTCTGGATGGAATATATTGATAATCAAGAGACTGAAACGGAAGAAGAGCAAGAAAGAGAAGAAGCTTCAAGCAGCACCTATAGGCAAAGTACAAAGAAGAAGAAAAATGGAAAAATAATGACAAGATCGCAAGCATCGAAAGAGAAAAGAGAGATATTAGATAGTAATCTAGGACAGAACAATGGATAAGAAGGGACTAAAGATAATATCAGTGAACATCAATGGCTTAAATGAACCGCATAAAAGGAGTAAGATATTTCTTCAGCTCAAGAAGACCCAGTCTGACATAATATGTATTCAAGAAACACACATCAAAAAGGAAGATCAAAGATATCTACAAAATAAGAAATTGGGTACCCTCTACCATTCTTCCGATCTCAGGAGAAAAAGAGGAGTAGCTATATATGTGAAAGAATGGATTAACTCTAAGCTACTCTATTGTGATGGTTCTGGCAGAATTGTGTTGGTGGAAGTCGAAGTGGAAGGTAAAAAGATGATTATAGGAAACATCTATGCTCCCCATAACAACCAAGATAAATTCTTTGCTGAATTGTATAAGAAGTTAATTGAATTTGAAAATACAAGTTATTGTATCCTGGGAGATTTCAATGCTGTACATGACGTTCTTAAAGATAAAAAAACTGGGAAGAAAGGGGGGGGGGGAAAGGCTGCGTGGCCTACTTCCCCAAACCTTCTTTAAGATGGCAGATGAACTCAACCTGGTGGATACTTGGAGAATGAAGAATCCCCAGACGTCAGACTTTACCTTCCATTCTCAAGTGCATGATACATGGTCCAGATTGGACATGTGTTGGATGTCAATATCAGTGGCAATAGCAGTGGAACAGGCCGATATACTTCCAAAAGTTTTTGCTGACCACAACCCAATACAGATAACTCTGGGAAAGGCAACTCCCAGGACTCGTTGGACATTAAATACGCAAATCTTAAAAGATAAAGAATTTGTATTGGACTCAAAAAAAAAGATAAAAGCGTTTTTTGAACAAAATCGGGAACATGATACTCCAATCCAAATAATATGGGACGCCTTTAAAGCTTTTTTTAGAGGTTTAGCAATTTCCTACTCAGCTAAAAAAAAAGAAACAAAGAACCCAAAAGTATAATGATCTATTGGACAAACTACGTAGACAAGAAAACATCCAAAAAGTAAATAATACAGAACAGATTAAAACAAGGATCCACGCTTTGCAACACCAAATAAATCTACTGCTATCAGAGGAGCTTGAGAGGAAACTAAAATGGACTAGACAAAATTACTTTGAGAACGCGAATAAAACTAGTAGATGGTTAGCCTTCAAGCTGAGAAAAGAAAGAGAAAAAAAAGTTATCAGATCATTGAAGGATGAGAACCAAATAGAAATGGTCAAAGAGGAACAATTGAAAGAAATTGTGAGGAAATTTTATCTGAAGCTATATAAGAACCAGCAAGTATCTGAGCCCCAGCAAGATGAATATTTAAAACAAGCCAAGATGAAACAAATTACAAACCAGCAACGGGAATCTCTGGAAAATCCGATAACAATGCAAGAAATTGTGGAAGCGATTCAAGGCCAGAAAAATAATAAGACTCCTGGTTTAGATGGTTTGCCGATTGAGTTTTATAAGTGTTTTGAAGAGGTGCTTTTAATACCATATAAACGTGTTTTGGAAGGAATAAGAGAGACAACTAAAATACCTGAATCATGGCTGGAGGCGTTAATTACATTAATATATAAAGGTGGGACTGAACCTACAGACATTAAAAATTACAGACCGATCTCATTGCTGAACGTGGATTACAAAATTTATGCGACCATACTAACAAACAGGCTTAAAAAGATTGTCCCGAACATTATACACGAAGATCAATCTGGTTTTATTCCCGGAAGAGTAATGAGACAAAACGTTAGAATATTAATGAGTGTCCTGGAATACTATAAAGAACATCCAGATAAACAACTTGCGGTAATTTCATTGGATGCAGAGAAAGCTTTCGATAATGTAAATTGGAGCTTTATTTTCAAAACCTTAACATCAATTGGCTGTGGAGAAAACTTTGTAAACTTGATCAGGTCTATTTATGCAAGCCAAAAAGCGAGAATAAATGTTAATGGCTCCCTGACGGACCCAATAAAGATTGAGCAAGGCACAAGGCAAGGCTGCCCGCTGTCCCCTATTCTCTTTGTTCTAGCATTGGAACCGTTACTGCAAATGATCAGAGAAGATTCGGAAATCAAAGGAGTGAGAATTAAAAAGGAAATCTATAAAACGCAGGCTTTTGCTGATGACATATTAATTACGTTGGAAAATCCAAACTCCTCAATTGGAAAGTTGATGTCTGCCTTAAAACAATATGGGGAAGTAGCAGGTTTCAAAGTCAACTATCAAAAAACTAAGTTCTTAGCTAAAAATATGACGAAAGAACAAATATCTGAATTAGAAGTTGAATCAGGATTTGCCTATGAAAAAAAAATTAAATATTTAGGTATAAATTTAACAGCAGAACTGAAAACCCTGGTAAGAGATAATTATGAAAAAATATTAAAAGAAATTAAAACTGACTTAGAAAAATGGAATGAACTGCAAATCTCTTTACTGGGAAGGATTGCAACAGTCAAAATGAATATACTGCCGAGAGTGCTGTTTTTATTTCAGATGATCCCTATCATCCTCCCAAAATCCTTTTTCAAACAACTTAACAAAATAGTGGCAAAATTTGTTTGGCAAAACAAAAAACCTAGGATCAAACTGAAAGTCCTACAAGATAAGAAGGAAAGAGGTGGGTTTGCCCTACCAGAGTGGCAGATCTACCACAAAGCGTGCATCTTGACTTGGATCAAAGACTGGCTGTTATTAGAAAATAAAAGACTTTTAACTCTGGAAGGTGCGGACCTTGTTAAAGGTTGGCACTCGTATATATGGTACGAAGACCCCAAAAAAGGGAGCATCTTTTTTAGACACGAAATAAGAAAGTCTTTGTTCAAGATTTGGGCTGAAATTAAAAAACAAGTATATAGATATACTCCCAGATGGCTCTCCCCAGTGGAAGCTTCAGTGCACCCCAATCTTTTTTGTTGGGGAAACCACCTTACTTATGAATCGCTACTGGATCCCAAACACGAATTGAAAATCGAGGAAAATGTGGATATGGATTGGTGGCTTAAAATGCAAGTTAAATCAAGATATAAAAAGGACAATGAAGTAGGATTCTCCAAAAAGTTAAATGAATTTGACTGCATTATACTAGGAACTGACCGGAAGCTTACTTCAAAAATATATAACTGGCTACTCGATTTGAAAATGCAAGACGAAAATGTGAAGGAAAATTGGATTAAATGGTTACAGGATTTTGGTTATACCATCGAACTAAGCGAATGGGAGAAAATATGGAAAGAGAATTTAAGATTGACAAAATCTGCCCAGCTAAAAGAAAATCTATATAAGATGGCTCATCGATGGTATTTTACCCCAGAAAGGCTTTCCAAAGCCTTCCCAAATGTATCGGATAAATGCTGGAAGTGTGGTAAAGTAAAAGGTTCTTTGTTCCACATATGGTGGAAATGTGACCTTGCAAAAAAATACTGGGTGCAAGTTTCGCTTTGGTGTAAAAAGATGTTAAAGATTAATATCCCGCATGTGCCAGAATTGTACCTTTTGAACATATGTAAAATCCCTATATCTAAAACAGCGAAAAAGTTATTGTTTTATATTATTACAATAGCGAGGACCTTATTTGCTAAATATTGGAAAACGTCTCAGATACCATCCAAAAGAGAGTTTATGTTAAATCTTTTAAATGCTGCAGAAATGGATATGTTAACATGCAGATTGAATGACGGGAACATGGAAGAGTGTGAGAAAACGTGGTATCCAATGTATGAATGGGCAAAAAAATTGGGATTTGAATGGTCTTGAATAGAGATATTAATATTACAAATATTTAGTTTCTTGTATATTCGCTCCAGAAGATAAAATGTATATAGGATTATGAATAACATATTTTTTGTTGTTGTTATTGTTGTAAATGCTGAATTGTTGTTTAGTTGTTACTTCTTTGGTTGTTTATTGTTGTTGTCTTCTTTTTGTTGTTGTGCAATGTTATAATAAAAAAAAATGTTAAAAAAAAAAAAAAAGGGAATCAACGAGATTACAGCTTCTTTCCAAGTATTTGGAATTTCCCCTTTTATTCTTATCGTGTTCATCAATTTTTGCAATTTTGGTACTATCTCATCTTTGAGAGTTTTATAAAATTTAGTTGTATATCCATCCGGCCCGGAAGCCTTGCCTACTTTCATTACATTTACTGCTGCTTCAATTTCAATTTTTTCTATTGGATCATTCAAAATCTTTTTCATATACTCTGTCAGGGGTGCTATTTTAATATTTCATAAATACTCTTCCATTTTTTCTTTTTTAATTTTCTCACCTTTGAATAAATTTGCATAATATTTAAAAATTATCTTTTGATTCCTTCTTGGTATACTATCTTTTTTTCCGCTAGCCATGATTTTATTAATAATTTTATTTTCTTTCTTTTTCTTCAGTTGCCAAGCTAAATACTTCCCAGGTTTATTCACAGTTTCAAATGATTTTTGTTGCAAACTTTTAAAATTCCATTCTAATTCTTTATTCAACAAATGTCTTACTTGGGCTTGTAATATAGTGATTTCCCTTATTAATTTCTTTTTCCCTGGTCTTTTTCTTAGTTTTCCTTATTTTTTCTTTATTTCATTTTGTATGTCCAACATCTGCTTTTCTTTAGCCCTCTTATCTTTATTATTCAATGTAATCAATAGTCCTCTCATTACTGCTTTGTAAGTATCCCAAACCATCTGGAATTCTATATCATCAGTGTCATTTATTTGGAAAAACGCTATAGTTTCTTTTTCTAGAAGTCACAATATCCTTATCTTGTAGCAAATCCTCATTTATTCTCCATCTTCTTGTTTTCTTTTGCAATTTTGTAGCCCAAAATTTTGGATTATGATCCGCATATACCTTTGGTAGAATCTCCACTTTTCTAGTTATGAGGCCCAAACTTTTAGAGCCCCATAACATATCTATTCTAGAAAAAGCATTATGTCTTGCTGAAAAGAAAGTATAGTCTCTTACTTCAGGGTTAAATTTTCTCCAAATATCCTCCAAGCTTTCTTGTTTAACCAACTCAAAACATGATTTTGGCAGTCTCCCTTCTTTATTATTACTCTTTTGGCCAGACCTATCTATGTTGTTTTGTATTGTTCCATTAAAATCACCCATCATCAAGATCTGGTCATAGGACACTTCATCCAACTGTCGATTAATATCTTAAAAAAAAAAACATCTTTTGCTCCATTAGGTGCATATAGTCCTAATAACAACATTTTCTTTGCATCCATCATCACTTCCACTGCTATATATCTTCCAACTTTATCTTTAAATATCAATTTTGGTTCTAATTGTTCTTTAATGTAATAGACCACACCCCTTTTCTTTTGATCTGCCAATTAAAAAATTCCAACCCCAATTGTTTGTTCCACAAAAATTTGTAATCTTTTTGTTGTATATGAACTTCCTGTAAACAAATTATATTACATTTTTGTTTTTTAATCGTTGCTTTTCATTTTTGTGGTGAATTTAGTCCATTTATATTCCAAGATAATAACTTGTAATCCATTATGATGCAAAGTCTTTATTCTCTTCAAAAAAACTTTGCATCTCTTGCTCATTCCTTATTGTAATCCTTCTTCCACATTGCTCAAACCCCAAACCTTCGGGTAGTATCCATCTATATCTCGTTCCCTCTGCATGTAGCTTCTCTGTTAACCTCTTGTATTTCTTCCTGTCGTTTATCACTTGTCTTGGCAGCTCTTTCATTATTTTGATTCTGCTCCCTTCCACTGTCAGAGACTTTTGAAAAATTTTGTTTAGAATTTTTCCTGCCATATCTTTTGTCCTTAGTTTTATAACTATATCTCTTGGTAAGCCTTTATCTTTTGCATATGATGAATTAACTCTATAGATACTGTCCAACATGTTTCTGGACTTTTCAAGATCTTCCTCTAGATAGTCAGCAATTATTTTCACCATATAATTCATTAAATCAGTTCAGGTATATCTTCAGGTATTCCTCTCAGACGCAGTTGAGTTTCCATTAATCTGCAGTCATGAGCTGTTACCTTCTCTTGAAGTTTTAATAAGGTGGAAGCATGCACATCAACTTTCTCTTCAACATCTTTGACTCTGTTTGTAACCATACCCAGCTCATTTTTTAAAATCTTCAACTTCTTTTTTAAGGTCTCCAATGTCTTTTAAAGCTTTTTTTTGCAAGCTGTTAACATCTTCTCCACACACTTAATGATCCTGGCCTCCATGGCATCAAACTGACTTTTCATTTTATCCAAAGAGTGGGCTCTTGCACAAGTTTGTCTTTTTTCTGACATGAAAAAAAAAAACCTTCAAAAAATCCAAAGACTCCAATTCTAAATCCAACACCTAGTCTAGTAGCTTAGAACTTGCTGTTTAAAATAAGACTAATTTCGTCCTTCTCCTACCTTCCTGGGCTGAGATATTAATTTTTAACAGTTTTTGGCAATTTTCCCTTCTTCAAAATGGCGAACGCAATTTCTCTATGGTTAAAAATTCCTAACAAACCTTCTTCTTGCTCCTCTCACCTTCAGCTTTTACTTCCAGTTCACGTTCTCCAAATATCGCGGTCTTTAGAGTACTTGTTATGTTGATTGCAAGTGAACCTTCAGCTTTTGCTTCCTGGTTCACTGAGCCCAGCTCACATTCTCCAAATATCACGGTCCTTAAATGCTTATTATGTTAATTGCAAGTGCAGAGCCATAACACTGAAGCATACGTCAGTGACCTCAGGTATTCAAAACAATTCTTTTCATTCCCAGATTCTATCAAAGTCTTTAATTGAACAGAGTCCAAATTTCAAGTTACCTCTTCCTCCCCTCTCTTTCTTTATTATTCGAATTTTCCCACCTTCCAATGTTATTTAGATTAGCTTAGAAAAGTCCTGGAGTGAGAGATTGTAATCAAAGTACCTTAATGGCTATGCCTCTTAAACTTCGGACGTCGCTTCTCAGAATTTTATCAGTCCCAAAAGAGAGTGATATCCAGACAGGCTTATGCCAATTAAATGGCTCTTAATCCTTTGTAGATGCTGAACGACACCACTTTTCTCCGCCGGACCTCAAAGCTTCAGAATGACCCCCACTGAGATCAATCATTGGCTGAGGTTACACGGCTCAAAGTCTTTTGTACGTAATCCTGGGCAAATCTCTGTCTGAGAAATGCAGGCAGGAAGCCCATAACGGCTTCTTACTACCCTGAACAAAGAATTAAGTTTTCCCCTTATTCAGGAGACGTCAGCTCTGTTGGATTCTCACACTGGAAGGCCCCTGTTCCCCTGCCTTTTTAGTGGGTGAGAGACCCAGCCCCCCAGATGGAGCTGTATATCACAGTCTCATCAGGCAGGCCCAGCAGGGAGGCTCATACCGGAGGGCCCAGACACCAGACGTGAGTCTCAGAGAACGCCACCCATCCAATCGAGTCTCCAGGACAGTCTGCATTCACACACCTCAGGCCACACCCAAAGGTTGATCCTGCCAGACCCCTAACTCCCCAAAAGGGGGAGGCTAACTGGTCCTCCCCAGGCTGCATGGCGCCATAAACCCAGCAAAACCTGCCCTAAAAAGTCACCAATCTAAAAGGCAACACCATCCCAAAGCCAATTTCTCAATCCACTGATATGATAGGCAGGGTAGGCAAAAAACACACCCCAGTCAACAGCCAAACAGCCGGGGAGTGGAGACTTCAGCAGGCATGCTAAAGCCCCCCCCCCCGAAGACGTGCCTAAAGCACGCTGCTTTGCCCACTCCTTTTGCCAAGGGGGCAAAATCTCCCCAGTGGCCATGCCATGTTGCAGCAGGCCGCTGGAGGCTCCGTTGCCCCTCCAAGGTGTAATAAAGAGGCAGACATTGCAGCAGGCCGCATGGTGCCATAAACCCAGCAAAACCTGCCACAACTAAGGCCAAGTCTCTACTTAGGGCTTAACACCCACCAAAAGGCCCAAAGCCAACACAAGCCCTTGCCTCAGATCCCTCAGGAAAAGCATATTACCCTTTTCCAAGAGATGCACTCCATCCCCTCTGCAGAGGTCAGGATATTCCGTAGAAATATCCGGATGGGGCAAATAGTGGCCCAAACCACCCTCCAAAACCTTGCGAATCTCCTTATTCGCTCTGTAATGAGCCCTCTCTATCCCAGCCGGATTCCAAGCACTGCGCCACACCAAGCGCGGAATCATAGCCGACCAAACTATAATGGTTCCAGGCCATCTCTTCCTTATGTACTTGAAATCATCTGGGGCTTGCAAGATCAAAGCCTTGCCTTTAATCAACCCAGGATCATTCCCTCCCAGGTGAACAATTCATACCTGAGGAGGAGGGCCTGCACACCCATGACATAAAAGCAGTAGCAATCCAAGCCACTGAAGACCCCAGCGCCCCTGCCACTCAACCGTAACATATCTGCTGAGCCCCAGCTGAGAGCCAAAGCCAGTTCTCCGAGCTTGATGTACCGCCCAAAACACATAACTGTGCCCGCAGATGAGAACTCGGCTCCTCCAGCCAGGAACAACAGCATCTAAAAGGAGAAACAGACAAGTTATAAAACCCAAACCTTAACCATCCCCAGCAACCTATAACAAAACTAAGATTGGAGCAAAGGGCGAATATAACCTTTAAAAGCCTGAGACCGCCAACGGCCAAGGCGCTGAATGGACGGAGCAGAATAACCCAAGGCTGTGGACATAGAGGCAGCTCCAATTCTAAAGGAGTGAGTACCAAACCTCACTCCAGACAACCCCAATAAAGCTAAGGCCCTAGACGTCACTGCCCAAAACTGATGTTTTGTCAGAGGGCTGCCTCCAAAATGACAAAACAGAAACTCTTCCCAGCCTCCCCGCACGGCCAAATAATTGGCCAATGCGGAAACTGGGCAAAGCTCAGCCAACGAACACGGACCCAAATCCACCACAGTCCCAAAGCCGTGCTGATCCATCTTAGATCGGCGGATGGTAAGAGCCACCTTACCCCCCTGAAACTTAATATCCCCTAGGGACAAGGCCCTGCCGGAAACATCATTCCTGGAGCTTGCCACCAATTCACTAATTCTAAGTGCCCCCCAAAAGGCCACTAAAGAGGCTGCGTGAAACAATACAGCCTTGAAATGAGACGCACAGACAGCACTCCACACCCCCTTCAAACCCCTAAGAATCTCGGGAGACATAGGGGTCCTAGTTTCAGGCCTAGACCCAATCTCTCTGGACTACCCTTCCAGCATCTTTCGAATACGAAAATCTGCTGTTTCCTCCTTGTACCTTAATGCCTTGCTAGCGAAGGCCAGCGCAGACATACGTCCCCTAATTGATCGCACGGCCAATCCCTTACCTTTTAAGGAAACACAATAATGGAGCAACTGCTCCACCGGGAGGGGCCAAACAATGTGATACTCTACCTTGGCCCTAAAGTCTTCAAACTGTCGTACAGCACGTTCGTAAGACTTCCTAGTGCTGTAGCAGCAACCTTAGCTGCTGGTGGTCAGGCAGAAACAAGGCCACAGGCAAAATCAGGAAGAAACAGCGGTTTATTTAACGTGTACACGGGCCTCAGACCAGACTCATGTCTGAACACATCTGGGAGCCCCGATTGCAGGAAGGTCTACAGTTTTATAGTCACAGACAATCATTTCCAGTAAACACTCGCCCAATTACAGGAAAGGACAACCCCACATCCTATACATCATTACAAGCGTCATATTACTAAAGGAACAAGGAGGAGACAGGGAGGGTCTTTCCATACATGGCATTGATGTTGCTAACACTCTTGCAGCAATATCCTTCATAAAAAACACATTTGCCCCTTTGACCTGATCCCAAGATTTTCCGAGGTATATGACTCAATGCTTATTCCAGCAAGCTTCTAGCTCCTCTATTAGGCAGTTTGCGGTGAGCCACTGGGTCAAAGATTAACTTCCTCTTTTGCTGCCTTACGCTTCTCTTTCCATACTTTCGCAATCTTGAAGGATTATTTCAGAAACACTTAGCAAGCATTTTAAAATCTCTTTGCCCTTTTGCTTTCTTGCCCTTGTGCCTAATTAATGGCCTTCAATTTACCTTATTTAATATATTTTTATTTCAGCCCCGCTTCATTCCCCCCTTTCAGGCTTACCTGATTTATCACGGTATAGCCTGATCCCGTACACACCTTTCCCGAGTTGACCTCATCATCTCATATACTGGATCCATAGGTACTGTTGTGTGAGGAATGGTTGAAGCTATGCAACCCATCCCCAGAATCTTCATGCATCCAGGCATACACCGGGCACACCCACAAAAGACCACACACATTAAGACTAAAAAGATAAAAATAAAAAACCCTTCACACAACCAGCTGAGATCTGGGAGCCAGCTGACCAACCAGTTGAATAACTGCTCCCGAATTAAAAGCTCTATCTGCACCCTGTGCTTCTTTAACCAAGCCCCTCAGGGTTTTTATCCCTGTGAGGAGTTGGCCATACTCATTAACATAGAAACAACAAACCTCTCCCAGATAAGCACAGCTTTCACCCTGTTCTGAAAGCAATTGATCCAAGACCCTTCGATTTTGAAGCACTTCATTTGCTATACTGTCTACCTCTTTTTGCAAAGTGAAGAGAGACAATGCGGTCCTCTCGAGTCCTTCCTGCAAAATTCTAGATAGGTTTCTCGTATAGATCTGCAAATCATGGACTCCCCATCCTGGTATCATGGACCATAAGAAATCCAAAATTCCTGAGCCCCTTCCTGACGCACTCCGGCGCTTCCTGGGCCTAGAGCCTTCAGGAGCAGCTGGGTTGCCTAGATTCAACACTTCATGTGCCATGATATCTTTACGGTGGTACCCTGCAACTGTTAAGTGCACCACTGAACACATTCCTTCCAAAATATGGGCAAATAGTTGTACCCCGTATCTCCACACACCCAATAGACACCTGGCAGGTCGATATAAATACCCTCAACAAGGGCATAAGAGGCATTACACCAATTATGAAACAGGGCCATTGTTTTGGGGTGAGTTGATGTTTTGCAAACCTGTAGGTATGCGAGACCCCCAAACCAAATAGAGGCATATGAGCCTTTCCACTAGTCAACCACATCATACCGCGAGTATTGATTTGTAAGGTATGGTTATGCTCCCCTGTCACTGAGCAATTAAGGCAAATCTGTGTATTATTCCATTTACCTTTTCCAAGATTCTCCCTAGTACAATCATCCCATGAATCACTGTGTTTGCACCTAGTGTGTAAATATGCAAAAGATCTGGAGCCATTGGTTTGCCATCCAACCTCGTCTAGGTCCAGGTGGAGGATATATTCACAATCCTCAGCCTTTAAATATCCTACATTTGGACCTGTGCCATCACCTATTATACACCAAAGGTATCGTTTCTGGTGCTTTGCCACAACTGGATGCAAATCAAACACTACCCCATTTGCACCTATTTGCAAGCTATCATGGGGGTTCCAAAAAGTCATATTTCCACCAGAGTTAAACTCTGTGTCATCTCTCTTCACCAGGCTTCTCAACATTTTACTTCAGTTAAAAGCTGACCAGACTCATCTGGAATCTACAGTCTCTCTCATACAGTCTCCCACACAGAGTAGTATAGCAAATATCAAACAGCCATTTGCTCCTCCAGCCAGCCACATACACAAGTTATTCCATTGAGGGGGCCTTCCACACATCATCCAAGTCTGGGCAGGGCAACCTCTCTTTGCCTTAAAACTCACCAGAGTTTCCACTTGCTTCTGGTAGCCATATCGGGGATTCTTTTGGCTATATAACAGAAGCACAGCTATGGCAGGTGCTTTATAACCCCAAACCTGCATGCAGTAATGGGGACAAAGTTGTTCCTGACTCTCTAAAACCAAAAGGTCTGTGTTTGGCGAGGCCCTCCAGCGACCAGCGCCGGCCTCTCCGCCGCCTCCCTGGCCTCCGCCTGCAGTGGAGGCCCGTGCACAGGCGGGGAAGGCGGCGAGTGAGGGAGGGAGCGTCCCCGCGCATGCGCAGAGCCCGCCACACCGCCGCCAATCGCCCTGCGCACGCACGGGGACGCTCCCTCCCTCACTCGCCACCTTTCCCACCCCCACGCGCGGCCCACCGGCTCTCTGGCTGGCTAAACTGGGACCTCTAATGGTCCCTGTATAGCCAGCCCGGGAGGCGGGAATTGGGGGCCAGAACCAGGACTTTCCCGGGTGACCGGGACGGTCTGGCCACCCTAGTTCCTGGGCAGTTGTACACTGTAAGGCTTTGGATTAGTATGGTAACAGATCATACTTTTGGACAATTAGTAAGGTTTTACAGAATATCCTGGGAACAAGAATACCTTCAAGAGCCATAATTTAGGAGATGTCTTTTGAAGCAAAGGATTGGTGGAGAGCATTTAATCTGAAAATTAGGGTGTGAAAATCAAATTTGGAATCAGGTTTTGTTGGATTAGTTTTGCTCACTTATCATACTAGTGACTGGGACACATACTTGGAATTTCAATTATTATGTCTGGCCCTCACCAGTGATTCTTTAGACACTACAAGTAGTTTTGAATTGATCAGTCAATTAAAAGACATTTGAGGTATCTTGATTACAAGAGTTTGCTGGTTGGCGTTTGTAGAGTGTGTTAATCCTTTTTAGTTGGTATTCTTTTCCCAATAAAAATGCCAAACTCCCTGTTTGAATTAGAACAGCAATAATGCTTGGCATTTGAATACCTTGCCAGTGGTGTTGTTAGGGTTTAATGATATTCCGTACTCCAATAGACTCTATGCAAATTGTAGTAACCAAATTGCTCTGTAGATGATATTCTTTTGGGTTGACCTGAATTTTCAGATTTGAGAGGTGAATTAATTTTTCCTATGCTCAAGCAGGATTCTATCTCCCTAGAAGCTGTCTTCTTGGTTACTAAGATATGAAGGCAATCAAGTAACATCCATTGTGGTTAAATTGTTGGCTGTTATAGTAAGATCACATTTCGCTATAAGAGCCCAGCTAAATCAGTAAATCTTAGGCTTCCCCTTTAATGTGTGATAGCTCGCTCTTTATTACTTTTATTGTGAAAATAGTAATTAAGTAGAAAGAAGTTATTTAAATACTAATTCTCAATACTTATGCATGCTGCACTGCACTCTTCTGCATGTTTACTCAAAAGTAAGCCCCATTAAATTCAATGAGATGTGCTTCCAATATTATGCAGATGGTGTGAAAATCTAATGTAATAGAAAATTAATTCTAAATACATAGACTTACAAATTTAGGGGTTACTTGCTTCCCAATATTAGCCAGTACTAAATTAATAAAACAGAACAATGTTAATTTCTCCCTTTCTCTCTCTCTCTCACACACACATCTGGCATTCTTAGACCAGTCACTCTTATGTCCACCAAGTGGATAAATAAACTGCTGGGGAAAAGACTGATTATTCCCAGGAATTTTTTTTATAACAGGAACTCCTTTGCATATTAGGTCACACACCCCTAATGTAGGCAATCCTCCAAGAGACTACAGGGCTCTTAGTTCTGGGCCTATTGAAGGCTCCAAGAGAATTGGCTTCATCAGGGGTGTGTGGCCTAATATGCAAAGGGGTTCCTGCTACAAAAAGCCCTGATTATTCCAATTTGATTTTTCCATTTTGCTCCTCATTTTAAGAAGGAATGTTTGTTTTTTGGCCTCCCCCCCCCCCAACACACAGTTGCCAGAGGCTGACATGCACTTCTGTCGCGTGGGAGGCGAGCTGGGAGCGCTGCTGTTTGCTGTGACTGGCCACTGGCCGGGTCAGCCGGGTCGGCATGGAGGTGGGGCGTGGCCGTGGGCTGAGGTGCGCGGAGCGGACGGAGAAGGCCGGAGAGAGCAGGGGAGGCCGAAGGGAGAGTGCCGTGCATGGCTGTGAGAGCATGGACGACGGCGCGCTTGAGACGACGAGAGTGCAGCGCGGTGCGACTGGTAGCCGCTGCGGACAGAGCCGATGGGAGTGTGGGGGTGATGAGGTCATGGTCGCTACAAGAGTTCAGCCAAACCCGACTGCCAGGAGCCCACCGACCAGGAAGCCCTGTACGGGGCGAACGGCGTGTGGAGGCCGGGTGTGCTGGGTGCAGGGGGCTGCATTACATCCCGAGGTGGTGATGGCAGAACCAGAATCCCCTCTCTATTGGGACTTACAAGGGCTCAATCTGGACTGCTGGGAGGACACAGGGGAAGTTCCATCTCTTCCTGGGTCACCTGAGCTATTGGGGTGAACTGGGCCCTTGGACAACAATATGCATTGGCAGAAACTCTGGCCACAGATTAAGAATACCCATGAGCACTAGCACTTTAAGAACTGCATCTGAAAGATTACCACCTAATTGGCAGCTTTGACTTCCACTCTCCACTGAGACAAGTAGTTTATATTGCTGGTAACTATAGAGACTGAAATTATTTAGTTAATTAATTAGTGATATTATTAATTGTTTAGCGCTGAGGGTTATTTATCTATTTATTAGCAGATTAATTTTGAGGCGTGAAATTGGGGGGCTTATTTATTAATGTGCTATTGAAGTTTTAAAGTTACCTAATCAATTGGAGGAGGTTTAGGGTTGGGGGTTTTAAATTAATTAACCATGGATTAAATTAATAGTGGACCGGCAATTTCAGGGATGAAGTAGAAGAAGGGGAGGGAGGTTAAGATTAGGATAATATGTGGGGGGAGAAGAGAAGAAAACTCGGTATTAGTGGAGGACATATCAGGCACAGGTGGGATGTCTGACTTGGGGATCCCAGTGCTCATGGGGAGGGGAAGGTATGATGGTGGGAGCAGACAGAATGATAAGGGAAGGAGGCGGAGACAAAACAGTGCTCGGCCCCCTTCTGGCCTGCGTCCCATCCCGACAGTGACAGGTAGTGGGGCTAAGAGGAATAGCCTGTCTCCGTCATTGGTGTTATGTAATGCCAGGTCCATAAACAATAAGACCTCAATCCTTAGGGAATTCCTGCTTAAGCAGGATATGGACCTGGCTTGTGTGACCGAGACCTGGGTGCAAGATGGGGAGACGGTGGCTCTCTCCCAGATGACACCCCCGGGTTATTCGGTCTTTCACCAATCACGGACAAACGGGCGGGGGGAAGGGGTGGCGCTATTCATACGGGAGGATTACTCCTTCAGGGCTCTCCCGTCCCCAGCGATCGATGGTTTAGAATGTGCCAGTTTGGCGTGGGATGTGGGGGAGGGGTTGGCGATTTGGCTGGCGTACCGTCCGCCTAACACACCGGCCAATGCCTTACCATCCCTGATGGAGGCCATGGCAAGCTGGGCGTTGGAGTTCCCAAGGCTTATAGCCTTGGGTGATTTCAATGTCCATGCGGATGACATGGCCTCCAATCGGGCGATGGACCTAGTGTCTTCCATGGCGACACTGGGACTCTCCCAATTTGTTACCACTCCCACGCATCAAGCCAGGCACATGTTAGATTTGATCTTTGCGTCCGGGATTTTGGTGGACGACATCGCTGTAGAAGCGGGGCCATGGTCGGATCACCTAGCCCTCAAGGCCCATGTGGGTGCGCCACCCCAACCCTGTATGGGTGGTGAGCCTATTTTGGCTTGCCCGTGGAGTCTGATGGACCCCGAGCGGTTCCAAATGGCTCTGCGGGACCCCTGGCCCCCTAGCGATTCCCTTGATGACCTGGTAGAGGCTTGGCACGACAGGCTATCTAGGGCCATCAATGAGATTGCACCCCGCCGTCCTCTGCGTCCCCATATTAGGCTGGCTCCATGGTACACCTCGGAGCTGCAGCAGCTGAAACAGGGACTCAGATGACTAGAGAGGTGGTGGCGGCATACTCGTGACAAAGCGACAAGAACATCCTACAGAACATTCATGAAGTCTTATGAGATGGCAGTCAAGGCCGCAAAGAAAGATTACTTTGCGGCTAGGATTGCGTCTGCAAATCCGCACCTGGCACAATTATTTAAGATAATTGAGAATTCGATAACTCTGCCTCAGACCAAATGTGAGAGAACTAGAAATAGGCTGTGAGGCTTTTGCGAAATTTTTTGCAGACAAAATCTCGTCTCTCCGCCAGGACTTTCCCGCCACGTTGGATACAGTACAAGAACCCGAGGCTCCGTGCCTATCTTCTGATTTCATCTTGGACCACTTCGACGCACTTAGCCTGGGGGAAGTCGATGGAATTCTCTCTACTGTGCGCCCTACAACTTGCGTTCTTGACCCATGCCCCTCCTGGCTAATTAAATCTTGCCAGAGGGAGCTTAGATATCCTGTACGGGATATCATAAATAGATCCCTCTTGGATAGGCAATTTCCAACATCCTTGAAAGAGGCTATGGTCGCCCTCTCTTGAAAAAAAGTACAGCAGATCCGGCCGAATTGGCAAATTACTGACCGGTCTCGAACTTACCATTCTTAGGTAAAGTTATTGAGAGGGCAGTGGCGTTACAGTTGCAGAGTTTCCTGGATGACACTTCCACCTTAGATTCCCACCAGTCCGGCTTTCGTCCAGGTCATGGGATGGAGACAGTGCTGGTCGCCTTGGTGGATGACCTCCAGCGGCATCTGGATCGAGGCAGTGTGGGGTTGCTGATGTTGTTAGACCTGTCGGCTGCGTTCGACACGGTCGACCATCGGCTACTGGCCTGCTGGCTCGCTGACGCAGGGATTAGGGGGTCAGCCTTACAGTGGCTTTCCTCCTTCCTCGACGTACGGGGACAAAGGGTGGCAATTGGGGGAGAGCTGTCCCGGAGGCACTCACTAGTGTGTGGGGTGCCACAAGATGCAGTTCTCTCTCCGATGCTATTTAACATCTACATGCACCCCCTTGCCCAGATTGCTCAGAGGTTTGGGCTTGGGTGCCACCAATATGCAGATGACACCCAGCTCTATCTACTAATGGACGGCCGGCCTGACTCCGTCCTGGAAAACCTGGACCTAGCACTGCAGGCCATGACAGGTTGGCTCAGGCTGAGTGGGTTGAAGTTGAATCCAACAAAGACAGAGGTCCTTTGCTTGGGCCGCGGTGCCCTGGGAAGGGAAATCCCCCTTCTGGTTTTTGACGCTGAAAGAGGCCCATAGGGTCAAGAGCTTGGGGGTTCTTCTGGAGCCTTCATTATCAATGGAGGCACAGATAGCGGCCACTGCCAAGTCCACATTTTTTCACCTTTGACGGGCGAAGCAGTTGGCCCCCTTCCTTGTGCATCGGGACCTAGCAATGGTGATCCATGCAACGGTCACCTCAAGTCTGGACTACTGTAACGCCCTCTACATGTGGCTGCCCTTGTGCTGAACCCGGCGGCTGCAGCTAGTGCAGAACACGGCGGCTAGGCTGTTGTTGGGACTCCCAAGATGGGAGCACATACAGCTGGGGCTGCGCGGACTGCACTGGCTGCCAGTGTTGTACCGAGTTTGTTACAAAGTGCTGGTTATTACCTTTAAAGCTCTATATGGCCTAGGACCTGCCTACTTGAGGGACCGTCTTTCCCCATACGAACCCCAGAGAGCGTTGAGGTCAGCTGAAAAGAACCAGCTG
Organism: Heteronotia binoei; assembly: GCF_032191835.1. Classification (NCBI taxonomy): domain Eukaryota; kingdom Metazoa; phylum Chordata; class Lepidosauria; order Squamata; family Gekkonidae; genus Heteronotia; species Heteronotia binoei. The sequence goes on along the minus strand of NC_083237.1, from coordinate 41,087,444 downwards.
AATATCCCTGGGCCAAGGGTGGCCAGATTGAAGACTGCTTGGGACCAGGCCTTCTCCATTGCAGCTCCACTACTGTGGAATCAACTCCCGAAGGAGGTGCGGGCCCTGCGGTGTCTAGACCAATTCCGCAGGGCCTGCAATACCTACCTCTTTAAAATAGCCTTCACTTAATACCGAGCCAAGAAAGTTTCGCTGGATATATTTTAGCCACTGAATTTTATAGAGGATCTGAGTCATAGCACCATAATGTTAATTTTAATACAAGTTGATTTAATGATGGTTTTATAAAATTGTAATTATCGTGTATTATGGTTTTATTGTACATTGTATTTATATGTTGTGAGCGGCTCTGAGCCTGCCTCGGTGGGGAGGGCGGGATATAAATAAAATGTATTATTATTATTATTATTATTATTATTATTATTATTATTATTATTATTATTATTACTGAAAAAGTTGTATTAGGATGTGATGAAACTAACCTGCTTTTGTTTTATTGTGTCTTGAGCTACATCGTTTTCCAGGCCACTGCCAAATTCACTATGACTATCTTTGCCAGAAAACTACTAAACAGTTTCACTGAAGCCGTTATTATCACTTTAAGCATTTTCTAGTTTGTGCTGTTTGAATGCCTCTTGTTCTAGCTTTTCTGTGATGAGAGATGATCCTCTCTATGTGCATTTCCAGTGCTGGGCTCATAGACTGTATCTTTTTGCCTAAATATTACATAACTGTAATAAAGCCTAAAACAAACCATTTATTTACTTATTTATTTACCTTAAATTTATATGCCGCCCTCTCAACATATGAACTCTGGGGGCTCACAGTCGTAATACGACAATACCTTATGATCATAAAATCAAACACATATAAACAATTTTAAAAGTTAAAAATGGTGCTATAATTTTTTTTACATAGGCAGTCCAGCTTCATGTTGGTTCCTTTGGTGTCTTATAGATAGATGGTAGTATTCAGTGATTTGATGGTGGCAGCTCCTCACACATTTAATTACCATAGGTTGCCAGAAAACAAGAACTGATGAAGAAGGGGGTCTCTTCCAGCTTTAAAGTGTACCAGAAGTAGTATGAGCTTATATCAAACTGCTTAAAGATAAATTACCTCAGTTTTGCATAATTTATTACCTCCAGGCATTACTTCTCAGGAATTTGAGTGCTTTCTCTCTCTCCTATCTATCATATCTATAGCTACCACTTGTCTGTCTGTCTGTCTATCTGTCTGTTGCTTTCTGTCTATCTTCTTCATTATCATCATCAACCCATATTCAAATGTGATGCTGGGGGTTGGAGGCAGAATTTAATTGAATGAGATGAAGCCCATCATTTCTGGGATCTGAGATAATAGCAATGACGTCAGTCATTTTTACCCTGAAGTTCAATCATATCCCAGTATTGCACACAGAGACAAGCCTTAAGTAATTATAGCACACAAAGTATTGTGTATAGATTTTACAATGTGATAGCAGTAAAAAAAGCTATATGGTTAGTTGATTTTGTCAACTGAAGAATATGTGTGTGATGCAAAATATAAAGGCTATTCCTCCCTAGGTTTCCTGACACAACTTTATCTTGCTTTAACAGGAGAAGGCCCAAGCTTAGTAAGCTCTATTGTTAGTATTTCCAATTGTTATAGCACTTTCTGTTGTTATAATAAGATAATCAATAATCTCCAAGTAAGGTTCTCCACGTAAGCTTTGGAACAAAAGTTGGTTAGAGCAGAATACTTCCATCTCCCTTCCTCCATTTGATCCTCACAGCAGTCCTGTGAGGCAGAGAAGGATGAACAAGTGAATGGTTCAAGGTCACCCAGCAATTTCTATGATGAGCAGGGATTTGAATCTGGTTCTCCCTGATCCTAGTCCCACTCTCTATGAACTGTGCCATTATTCTGGCCAACTAATGGCTCTTTCTATGCATCTGATAAGCAGCAGCTATAGGAAAACCACTGAAGAGAAGAGATAAAAGTGACATAAATGGGAATCATAATTTCTAGCTCAGATAGAAGAAACTTCAGGGGTTGACTACTGTGTTAGTACTAACAACAAAGATATTGATTTGGTTGAATTGGTACTGCAAGAGTACAAACTTCAATGACATCTTTAATCATATGACCAAAAGCTTTACTTCCACTGTGGCTCCAAACTAAGCTCCTTAGTCTGATGTTAGTTATTACTAACAATACAAGAGTTTCCATTTTTAGACATAACAAGTAAGTGTCGTTGAACAATACCACAGAGACAGCAGAGATTTAATTTGATTATCCTGTAATTATCAAAAGAACCGTAGTTAATTCTTCTACATAAATCCTCTGTGGAAAACGCATGACCAGTTTTTTTTTAAAAAAACCACCTTATTACAAAGAGATTGATGGATAGTATCAATATGCCCTTGTTTATTTCAAAGGTAAAAATAGGCAGAAACCACTTGGGCCTGACCTGAAGGCAGTCATTGCAAAGGTTCATGATTCTAGTCAGGCTATTGCACTCCAGGAGATTATTATCTTATTATAAGGAGGTGGGCACACAGCTAAAAAAAGAAAGTGCTAGTACTATAGCACCGCTATAGTTATGTGAGTAGTATAGAGGCAAAATGAGAAAACTGTTTTCAGAGACAGCTTTTGCAAATAGGATAGTGATAGTGCTGATGTTACTTCTTTTTGCTCGTGTGGTAGGGAAGGTTTGTGTTCTTCATTGTGCAGTGGAGGACAGCTATCCTATTCTTCATAAGTACGTTCATCCAGGAGACTTCATCATTGGTGCCATTGTGTCTTATACCCACTTTGTCACCAGTCCAAAGGACTTCAAGCGAAAACCTCTTGGGATACTGTCTGAAGAGGTTGTGTAAGAAATTTGAGTGCTTTTTTTCTTTATTATATATGTCTTGTAGCTGAATAACCTTATGGCAGTCTTGTCTGTTTGTAATGTTGACACAAATTTTGGATCTATCATAATGTCTAGTCTTGAAATATTCCTCGGATCATTTTCCTAGCAGATCAGATTCAAGCCTAGATCCTTATCATTCTGACCCCAATTTATTAATGTAATGGTACTTTGACCATAGTGAAGCATGAATTGAAAATAATTCCTCAGGGTCACCATTCTCTACCAGGATCAGAGTAGTAGGAGTTAATCTAAGGGAAGAGCTTGGTCATGTTCATATGCAAACTGATAATTTGTAAGATGTGAGACGTTGGCACATAAGTATATGTGGAGTATGGAATGTTCTTTGGGTTGTTTTATCTTGGATTCTAGTAAGGTGAAGCAAATGAAAATGTACAACATCTGTTATCACATAGAGATAAAATGGCCATGCTTAGACCATAGTTTAAAAAGAACCGTCGTTTTAAAAGATACAGTTTAAAAAGATACAGCTAAAATCATTTGTCAGAACAAACATGGCTACTAGTTTGACTCTTTGCTTACTTAAAGATCCTACCACTTTTCACAAAGTCTATTAGGCAGGTTCAGGGTTACAGGTAGATCAGGCAGTTATAGTTAACCTTGTCACCTTGCCTCCTTTAAAGTATGTGGAGAACTTTGAGCATTTCAAATAGAGATTCTCTCCCTCTCTCATTCACAGAGACATGACCAGACACTTCACAGAGCTATTGCACTTGGGACTGACATGCTGCTTCAGTTTCCATAGCTATTGGCAGGCATTTGGAATTCTTTGTCACAAATTGACTTTTTCCAGTCTGTGTGAGTCTGCTTCTTCTGCCACATGATGGTTTTAAGCTTCTAACTCTTTCATTCAGCCAGATCTCACTCCTACTAAACTAATGGCTTTTAACTGTCAGCTTCCCCCCAACACTCCACCTGATCATTTGGTCTCTCTTAGTGGGAGATGGAATATAACTTGTTCATCACAACTAACTTATCTCTTTTTCTCTGAATCATAAGATTAATTAAATCGATATTAATACTGCATTTAATAATGTGGTTATACTGCAGGAGTTCAAGGACAATATTCATTAACTTAATAAATTATAATAAATCAACAACAAATAATCGACTTGATTTTAAGTTTTGTATCTGGGTTGTCAGCTTCAAGTATATATGATACCATTCTTGTATTAATTTATGTTATATTATACTGTCTGAAATTGTAAGTAGCTATGAAACATAGACATTAAAATAAGGTATGCTAGATGGGATCTAAACACAGCCCCAAATAATAGTAAAATAGAGAATAACAGTAAGGATCTTTACACAATAAAGCAACAAAATGAAATTGTATTAAGACATAAGAATAAATCTAATAATCACCCTGAGAAATCTTAAATCTAAAATAATAGAAGAATGTTCTTGTGCTGTAAATTCAGTATGAATATTTTAGGAATTGTGACTCGTATAAATGGATGGACGAATGAATGATATCTGCTTAATGACAGGCTGCTTTAACATGGAAAGTCTTTATCTAATGAAGACTTTGATATTTGTACATTATCCATTTTTTTTAAGATTCTGGAGTGATTTACTTTGAATGATTTACTGATTGCATATTTCAGAAAGATAATGTATGACTCCTATGAATGAGTGAATAATCATGTGCTTGCAGCCTGCAGCATAGCTGCTAGGCTGCAAAAAGCACGAGTTTGCTTCACGGGACGGGAAGAGTCAGGGGGTGCAGACTGGGAGGCATGGTCTAGCTGATTAATGGCTGGATCCGCGTTCTCCTCAGTCTGCGTCGGGTGAAGCGATCAGCTGCACGGACGTCTGGGGGCTTCTCGTGCTGAGGGCTCCTTTGAAGGTGCGGCAGCGCGGTTTGGGTCACGGCGGCTGTGGATGTGTCGGGGGACATCGGTTGTGCTGGATCATCATCAATTCGGCTGAGTTGTTGGGCATTCGGAGGGCCTGTTGGGCTAGGTTCTGGGTGTTTTAGGGGTCTGAGGCTTATAGGATGCTTCCCAGGCGGGTGGTTTCTGATGGTGCAGCTGTGTGGGGCTTGTTTCCCTGGTCCTGGGAGCCTTTAGCAGCGGTCCCAGGTATAGCGGGGACCCCTGCTGTGAGCCTGTGGGGACCTTCTTTGTGGTTAAGCTGTGGTACAGTGGTAAAGTGGTCGTAGGCTCTGCTCACGACCTGAGTTCAATCCCAGCGCATGCTGGGTTCAGGTAGCCCGCCGTAGGTTGTCTCAGCCTTCCATCCTTCAGAGCTTGGTACAGGGGCGCCTAGTCTGCTGGGGGGTTAAGTGGAGGGGCCCTTTGGGGTTTTTTCTCTGCTGGGAGGCTCTGCTGGCGTCGGAGGAGCGGCCATTTTAGGGGCCTTCTTGCCTGTAAGCAGGGCTGTCAGCCAATTTGTGGCTCTTCCTGCAAGGGAGTGGTGTCGGCCATTTTGGGCTCCATAGTGGTTAGAGAAGGGGTTGGAGGAGCGGCCATTTTAGGGGCCTTCTTGCTGGTAAGCAGGGCCATCGGCCATTTTGTGGCTCTTCCTGCAAGGGAGTGGTGTCGGCCATTTTGGGCTCCATGGTGGTTAAAGAACAGGGTTATTAAGGGCGTCGCACTTACGCCATGGCAGGGGGAAAAGGGTCAGGTAAGTCCAAAGGGAAGAAGCCGGCCCCCAAGGTGCCGCCTAAAAGACCCCCACCTCCAGTGTCCTCATCGGATGAGGAAGGTGATGGGGTAGTGGAGGCAAATATTTTGTCCAGGTTGCGGGTGCTTGAGCAAGCATCTGGCTTGTCATGTCCTGGCGGTTTGGTTGATGATGGGGCGTCTAGAAGGGGTCGCCAGGCTAACATTTTAACCAGACTTTCTATCCTTGAGGGCAGGTCTGGTGGTGCCGCTGTTGATAAGGATGCTGGTTCCAATGGGGCTGACATGGGGACGGCATCGGCTGCTGGAGCGTTTGGAGTGGGGATGGCAGTGGTTCCCTCTGGCTGGTCGGGTAAGTTGCGATGCAATCCGCATGTTGGAGGTGGGCAGGCTTGGCCTTGGGGTCCTGCTTTAATGGCTGGCCAGGGTTTTCCCTCATCTAGTTCAGGTGTGCCTACTTTTTCTTGGTCAGGGTCCCCAATTAGTTGGCCTGGGTTTAGCGGTCAAGGCAGGCCTTGTGCAGGTGTTGGGCACCTGGGTATGGCAGGCCCCTTTATGGGCGCACCTTCCCCTTACGGGATGGTGCCTTTTACCTCTTTGCCCTTTGGGGATGTCACCTTACCATTAGGCGATCACCTTCTTCTGGCTATCTGTGAGAAAATATTAAAAGGGGAGTGGATATTTTTTCCTTACTCTTCAGGGAATTGGAGAAAAAAGATAAGGAGGAGTTGGATGAAAAAAAGAAAGAAAAGCTAAAAAAACGGAAGGTGGACAGAACCTGGGGTAATTGGCTTCCAGGTTTTTGCATTTATGCGGGGGTGATTGCCTGGGCCCAGCTATGGCGCGCTGCGGCCCTTTTTCAGTATCTGGATATAATATACAAGGGATACATGGCTTTTAGTGGCCCGGCATGGCTACAGTATGACCAAGAGTTCCAGATGAGAGCCTCCCTACATCCGTCTCTTCCATGGGACAGGATCCGCCAGCAGCTTTGGCTGCAGGTTATGTCCCCTGCTAGGCCTAATTTGGGTCATTTGGTAAATAGGTCTTCATCGGTTTCCACTTCGTTAGGATCTCCCCGTGGCGCTGTGGGGCAGGCGGTTCAACCTCGCATGCTCTGTTGGGAGTTTGGATCCCTTGGGTGTGCAATAGAAAGACGTGCCAGTTTAAGCATGAATGCCCCTTGTGTGGTGGGCCACACTCATACGACAACTGCCCCAGAGCATGGGGGCGTAGGAACCCGAAGAAGCCGGGAGGGGTGGAGGAGTTTTTCCAGCTAAAAAAGGGGCCCAGCCCGATAAGGGTGGGACCTCTTGAACAGTGGCTGGCAAGGTACCCTAAAAGGGTTGATAGTTTGTATTTGTTGGAAGGTTTTAAGTTTGGTTTTAGGATCTCTTTTCAGGGGCCTAGAGTTCCCTTTATGTCAGGTAACCTTAAGTCTATTGAGGGTTTGGAACAGGTAGTTAGAAATAAAATTGCTAAGGAGCTGGTTGAGGAAAGGATATTGGGTCCTTTCCCACATCCTCCAGTGAGTACTCTTGGAGTCTCGCCTTTGGGGGTGGTGCCTAAAAAGATGCCTGGTGAATTTCATTTGATTCACCATTTGTCTTTTCCTAAGGGCAAGTCGGTGAATGATGGGATCCCTGAGCATTTATGCTCGGTTAGATATACCAGCTTCGACCAGTCTATTGCCGTAGTGAGGCGTTGCGGGGTGGGGGCTGAATTGGCGAAGTGCGACATTAAGTCTGCTTTTCACCTTTTATCGGTCCACCCTAATGATTCTGAGCTTTTGGGATTTTCTTTTGAGGGGCAATTTTACATGGACAGGGCATTGCCGATGGGCTGTTCTGTGTCATGTTCGGCTTTCGAGTGTTTCAGCACATTTTTAGAATGGGCTGTGTGGGAGAAAGTGGGTTTGCGGGATGTCGATCATTATTTGGATGACGACCTTTTTGTGGGTCCCGTGGGATTGGGGCATTGTGGGCAGCTGCTATCTGACTTTACTGAGCTAGCGGCAGAGCTTGGGGTCCCTTTAGCGGAGGAGAAAACGGAAGGCCTGACCCAGAGGGTGACCTTCTTGGGGATTGAGAATGACACTATTGTGCAGTTGTCTAGGGTGCCCCTGCAGAAAATAGTGGAGTTGAGGGCTAGGATTTCTGCCTTTCTTCTTAAGAAGAAGGTTACTTTGTTGGAATTACAGCAGCTAGTGGGGCACCTTAACTTTGCTTTTCTTAAGAGGCTTTGTGATGCTATGGTAGGATTATGATTGCCTCAGCATAGAACTAGGGTTATTTGCAGCATGAGGGATGATTTGAGGGTTTGCCCCTCAAGGACAGAATAACGAGTCAGACACCAAGTGTTGGAATAAAATTGGGCCACTTTATTAATTAAGCTCATAAAACAGCAAGGGTACCCCACCAGTGGCCTGGCCAGGGCTAGGGGTCACTGCGACCGCTCCCCTGCCATAACAGGTGAGAGACCCAGCCCCCTGGCCAGAGCTGAGTGACTCAGCTCCCTCCAGGCAGGCCCAGCAGGGAGGCCCGCACCAGAGGGCCCAAACCCAGATGCATGTCTCTCCAGAAAGCACCCTCTAGCCGAGTCTCCCGGCAGTCTGCATTCTCCACCCGGAACTTCAAACCCCAAGGTTGATCATGCCAGACCCCAAATTCCCCAAAAGGGGGATGCTTCACAGTCCTCCCCTGGCTGCATAGTGCACTAAACCCCCAAAAACCTGCCACTAAAGTGACCGCCTATTTAACGGGTTATTGAGGAAGACTCAGTATGGGTTCTGCAAGGAAAGATCTTGCCTCACTAACCTGTTACATTTCTTTGAGGGGGTGAACAAACAGGTGGACAAAGGAGACCCAATAGATGTTGTTTACCTTGACTTCCAGAAAGCTTTTGATAAAGTTCCTCATCAAAGGCTCCTTAGAATGCTTGAGAGTCATGGAGTAAAAGGACAGGTCCTCTTGTGGATCAAAAACTGGCTGAGTAATAGGAAGCAGAGAGTGAGTATGAATGGGCAGTCTTCGCAGTGGAGGACGGTAAGCAGTGGGGTGCCGCAGGGCTCGGTACTGGGTCCCATGCTCTTTAACTTGTTCATAAATGATTTAGAGTTGGGAGTGAGCAGTGAAGTGGCCAAGTTTGCAAATGACACTAAATTGTTCAGGGTGGTGAGAACCAGAGAGGATTGTGAGGAACTCCAAAGGGATCTGTTGAGGCTGGGTGAGTGGGCGTCAACGTGGCAGATGCGGTTCAATGTGTCCAAGTGCAAAGTAATGCACATTGGGGCCAAGAATCCCAGCTACAAATACAAGTTGATGGGGTGTGAACTGGCAGAGACTGACCAAGAGAGAGATCTTGAGGTCATGGTAGATAACTCACTGAAAACGTCAAGACAGTGTGCGTTTGCAATAAAAAAGGCCAACGCCATGCTGCGAATTATTAGGAAGGGAATTGAAAACAAATCAGCCAGTATCATAATGCCCCTGTATAAATCGATGGTGCGGTCTCATTTGGAGTACTGTGTGCAGTTCTGGTCGCCGCACCTCAAAAAGGATATTATAGCATTGAAGAAAGTTCAGAAAAGGGCAACTAGAATGATTAAAGGGCTGGAGCACTTTCCCTATGAAGAAAGGTTGAAATGCTTGGGACTCTTTAGCTTGGAGAAATGTTGACTGCGGGGTGACATGATAGAGGTTTACAAGATAATGCATGGGATGGATAAAGTAGAGAAAGAAGTACTTTTCTCCCTTTCTCCCAATACAAGAACTCGTGGGCATTCGATGAAATTGCTGAGCAGACAGGTTAAAACGGATAAAAGGAAGTACTTCTTCACCCAAAGGGTGATTAACATGTGGAATTCACTGCCACAGGAGGCAAGTATAGCCACCTTAAAGAGGGGTTTAGATAAAAATAAGGAGCACAGGTCCATCAGTGGCTATTAGCCACAGTGTGTGTGTATATATAATTTTTTTTGCCATTGTGTGACACAGAGTGTTGGACTGGATGGGCCGTTGGCTTGATCCAACATGGCTTCTCTTATGTTCTAACAGCCCCTCCTGATAGCCAAATCCTCAATCCACTGCAATGCTCTGTAGGATAGGCAAAAATCACAACCTGGTCAACGCCAATCACCCAGGGTGTGAAAAAATTCCTACCCAGCTCCTCCAAAGAAGCAACCAGCACAATGCCTACATAACATACAGGGCGGGCGGGATGGCCGATCAACACACCCACGCAGACTGAGGAGAGTGCAGGTCTGGCCATTAACCAGACAGACCATGCCTCCCAGCCTGCGCACCCAAACGGACACCCCCTGACTCTCCCTGTCCGGGGAGGCAAACTCGTGCTTTCTGTAGCCTAGCAGCTATGCTGCAGGTTGCAAGCACATGATTGCCCCCCAAGGACGGAATAATGAGAGACACCAAGTGTTGGAATAAAATTGGGCCACTTTATTAATTAACTTCATAAAACAGCAAGGGTACCCCACCAGCGGTCTGGCCAGGGCTAGGGGTCACCACGACCGCTCCCCTGCCATAACGGGTGAGAGACCCAGCCCCCCAGCAAGAGCTGAGTGACTCAGCTCCCTTCGGGCAGGCCCAGCAGGGAGGCCCGCACCAGAGGGCCCAAACCCAGATGCACATCTCGCCAGAAAGCACCCTCTAGCCGAGTCTGCTGGCAGTCTGCATTCTCCACCCGGGTCTTCAAACCCCAAGGTTGATCATGCCAGACCCCAAATTCACCAAAAGGGGGATGCTTCACAGTCCTCCCCTGGCCGCATAGTGCACTAATCCCCCAAAACCTGCCACTACTAAGGCCAAGTCTCTACTTAGGGCTTAGCGCCCACCGGGAGGCCCAAACCTACCCGCAACCCTTGCTGTAAATCTCTCAGGAAAAGCATATTACCCTTTCCCAAGAGATGGACCCCATCACCCCTGTAGAGGTCTGGACATTTTGCCAAAATGTCCAGATGGGGCAAAGAGTGGCCCAACCCCACTTCAAGCATCTTTTAAAGTTCCTTGTTGGCCTTGTATCTAGCCCTTTCTATTGCTGCAGGGTCCAAAGCACAAAGCCATACCAGGTGGGGCAGCATGGCTGACCACACTAAGATGGTCCCCGGCTATCGCTCCCGAATGTGCTTAAAATCATCATGAGGCTGCCAAACTAAGGCCTTGCCCTTCAGTAACCCCAGATCATTACCTCCCAGGTGAAATATTAAGACCTGAGGAGGAGGACCCACTCTATCCCGAAACAGCAAAGGCAGCAAGCCCGACCACTGAAGGCCTCGGCGCCCCTGCCATTCAATAACGACATGCTGGCTGAGTCCCAGCTGAGAGCCGCCCGCAATTCTCCGTGCTTGCAGAACGGCCCAAAACACATGGCTATGGCCACAGTGGAGAACTTGGCTCCGGCTCCTCTGGCCAGGAACAACAGCATCTAAAAAGAAAAAATAGTTAAACACCAACCAAACAAAACATTCCCCAAACCAACTCATTCACGACCTAAGGAAAGGTGGCACATAGGCCTTATAGGCCGATGAACGCCAACGCTCCAACCTCTGGGTAGAGGTGGAAGGATACCCCATTGCAGCAGCAGTTGAGGCTGCACCAATTCTAAAAGAGTGGGTCCCAAACCGCACCCCAGCCAGCCCCAACTCATCCAAAGCCCGAGACGTCACAGCCCAAAACTGGTGTTTTGTCAAAGGGTTACCCTCTGAGTGAATAAACAAAACCCCATCTTGACTACCCCAGACTGCAAAATAAGCAGCCAAAGCTGAAACGGGACATTACTCAAGCTCCTAGCAACTACCCAGCTCCAGCACAGTACCCCGCTGCAACTGATCCGTCTTAGAACAACAGACGGTAACAATTGCCTTACCCCCGAAAAGCTGCAAATCCCTCAACTGCAAAGCCCTACCAGAAACATCATTTCTAGATTGAGCCACCAACTCACTCACCCTAAGCGCCCCAAAGAAGGCCAACAAGAACACAGCATGAAACAAACATGCCTCAAACAATGAGGCATACACCCTGTCCCATACCCTCTTCAAACCACGCAGAATCGACGGAGACACGGATTCCACGTATCAAGCCTAGGACCAGCCTCTCTAGACCACCCCTCCAGCATCTTTCAAATACGAAAGTCCACTGTATCCTCCCTATAGCCTAGCGCCTTGCTGGCAAAAGCCAGTGCAGACAGGCGCCCCTTAATGGATCGCACCACCAACCCCTTACCTTGCAATGTCACACAGTAATGGAGCAATTCCTCCACCGGGAGGGGCCAGACCCTGCAATACCCTACCTCAGCCCGAAAGCCTTCAAACTGCCGCACAGCTCATTTGTAAGACTTCCAAGAGCTAGGCGCAATGCCTAGACCTATTGCTCTGCAGGCTTCGGCTCTCCAATCAGCCATAGCTCCTGGGGCATTGCCATCTGCTCCCTGTCAGCCTCCGGGGCTAGCTGACGAAACCTCTCCATCTGTTTACAAGATAGAGCATCAGGCACCTCGTTACTCACCCCAGGAACATGCTTGGCTAAAAACAAAATGTTAAGCCGCAAACAGCGCAGAGTGAAGGCCCACACCAATCTCATAACCCGCCCGGATTTGGATGAAAGGGAATTAATTACATGAACCACTGCCATATTATCACCAAAAATGCACAGTGTGATTGGCCATATCCTTCCCCCACAGCCAAACCACAACTAAAATAGGAAAGAACTCGAGAAACGTAAGATCTCGGTTCACACCAGCCCGTACCCAAGAGTCGGGCCAACTATCCGCGCACCAATGTCCGTAAAAATAGACCCCAAAACCTAATGTTCCAGCAGCATCAGACATGAGCTGGAGCTCAGCTTCAAGCCTCATGTCGTCCCTCAAAAAAGAGACTCCGTTAAAGGACTCCAAAAATTCCTGCCAAACCCCCAAATCATCCCTCATGCTGCTGGTGACCCTAGTTCTATTCTGAGGCAAGCGTAACCCTGCCATAGCCTCGCACAGCCTTCTAAGAAAAGCCCTACCAGGAGCAACCACCTTGCAAGCAAAGTTGAGGTGCCCTACTAGCTGCTGAAACTCCAACAACGTAACTTTCTTTTTAAGAAGAAATGTAAAAATCCTAGCCCCCAGTTCCACTATTTTCTGAAGGGGCACCCTAGAGAAGTGTGCCACAGTGTCGATATCAATGCCCCAAAAGGTCAACCTCTGGGTTGGACCCTCCGTCTTTTCAGGCGCTAAAGGAACCCCAAGCTCCTCTGCCAGCTCAGCAAAGCCAGACAGCAGCTGACCACAATGCCGCGATCCTGCAGAACCCACAAAGAGATAGTCATCCAGATAATGAACTACTTCCTGAAAACCCACTTTCTCCCACACAGCCCATTCCAAAAATGTGCTGAAACGCTCGAAAGCCAAACATGATACAGAGCAACCCACTGGCAATGCCCTGTCCATGTAAAATTGCCCCTCAAAAGAAAATCCTAACAGCTCAAAATCATCAGGGTGAACAGGTAAAAGGCGAAAAGCAGTCTTAATGTCGCACTTCGCCAATTCAGCCCCAACCCCACAACTCTGGACAACAGCATTGGCCTGGTTGAAACTGGTATATCTGACCAAGCATAATTGCTCAGGGATACCATCATTCACAGACTTAACCTTGGGAAAAGACAAATGGTGAATCAAACGAAATTCACCAGGCGTCTTTTTAGGTACCACCCCCAAAGGAGAGACTCTAAGAGTACTCACTGGAGGACGTGAAAAGGGTCCTAATACTCTTCCCTCGACCAGCTCCTTCACGATTTTATCCCTAACAACTTGCTCCAAACCCATAACCGACTTAAGGTTACCTGAACTGAACGGAACTCTAGGCCCATGAAAGGGGATCCTAAAACCAAACTTAAAACCTTCCAACAAATACAAGCTTTTGGCCCTTCTAGGATACCTTACCAGCCACCACGCAAGAGGCCGCACCGTTATCGGGCTGGGACCCTTTTTTAGCTGGAAAGGCTCCTCCACTTCCACTAGGCTTCTTCGGGTTCTTACACCCCCTGGTTCTGGGGCAGCTGTCAAATGAATGTGAGCCCCCAAACAAGGGGCATTCGTGCTTAAACTGGCACGCTTTTCTGTTGCACACCCCAAGGGACCCAAACTCCCAACAGACCATGTGGGGTTGAACCGCCTGCCCCGCAGCGCCACGGGGAGAGCCTGACAAAGCCAAAACAGCGGAGGAGGACCTATTTACCAAATGGCCGCTATCGGAGTGATCACCCAAATTAGTACTAGCAGGGGACATAACCTGCAGCCAAAGCTGATGGTGGACCCTGTCCCACGGAAGAGACGGATAAAGGGCAGTCCTCATCCGAAACTCTTCGTAGCCACGCAGGGCCACTAAAAGCCGTGTAACCCTTATATATGATGTCCAAATACTGAAAAAGGGCGGCAGCCCTCCAAGGCTGTGCCCAGGCGATCACCCCCGCATAGATACAAAAATCTGGAAGCCAATTGGCCCAGGTTCTGTCCACCTTCCACTTCTTCAACTTTTTCTTCTCTTTTTCATCTAAATCATCCTTATCTTTTTTTCCAACTCCCTAAAGAGTAAGGAAAAAATATCAACATACTCCCCTTTTAATATTTTCTCACGTGTTTCGGGTAGCAAGTGGTCACCTAACGGTAGGGCGACATCCCCAAAGGGCAAAGAAGCAAAAGGCACCATCCTGTAAAGAGAAGGTGCACCCATGAAGGGACTAGCCATATTCGTATAACCAACGCCCATACAAGCCCCACAAAGACCCCCTTGCCCACTAAGCCCAGGCCAAGTAAAAGGGGACCCAGACCCAGAAGCCGTAGGCATGCCCGAATTGGACAAGGGGTAATCTTGTCCAGCCATCAATGCATGACCACAAGGAACCCATGACCATGCCTGCCCACCTCCAACCTGTAAATTACCTGCCAACTTACCAGGCCATCCAGAAGGAACAACCGCCATCCCCAAACCAAACGCTCCAGCAGCCGCTGACGCTCCCACATCTGCCCCACTGGACCCAGCAGCCCTATCCAGAGCTGTACCAGCAGACCTGCCCTCCAGGAGAGAAAGTCTAGTTAAAATGTTAGCCTGACGACCCCTTCTAGACGTCCCCACACCGCCCAAACCACCAGGGCAAGGCAGACCAGATGCTTGCTCAAGCGCCCGCAACCTGCTCAAAATATTCGCCTCAACCACACCATCACCCTTCTCATCAGATGAAGATGCAGGAGGTGGGGGTCTTTTAGGGGTTGCCCTAGGTGTCTTGGGCACCAGCTTCTTGCCTTTGGACTTCCCAGAACCCTTACCACCAGCCATAGTGATGATGCAATGCTCCTAAATAAACACTGCACAAAACCCTGGGGAAGTAGAAAAAAGGCTGCTGCCACCCCCTTTGCTGAAAGAGCCCCAAAATGGCCGACAGCCCTGTTACCAGGCAAAAAAGGGTGAGACTTAAAATGGCCACTCACCAGACCACAGAAACACTATGAAGCAGCCCTGTTGAATGTGCCGGTCTGGGTGGGACGTTGGGGAGGGGTTGGCGATCTGGCTGGTGTACCGACCACCTAACGCACCAGCTGGCGCCTTACCATCCCTACTGGAGGCCGCAGCAGGCTGGGCATTGGAGCATCCAAGGCTCTTGATCCTGGGTGACTTCAATGTGCATGCCGATGACGCGACCTCCAGTCAGGCGATGGACCTGGTGTCATCCATGGCGACACTAGGACTCTCCCAAATTGTTACAACGCCCACTCACCAGGCGGGGCACATGTTAGACTTGATCTTCGTGGTGGGAGTTTCAGTGGATGATGTTACTGCTGAAGCAGTGCCATGGTTGGACCACTATGCCCTCAAGGCTCGTGTGGATGTCCCACCCCAAGCCTGTTTAGGTGGCGAGCGTATTTTAGCTCGCCCGCGGAGTCAGATGGATCTGGAATGGTTCCTGATGGCTCTATGGGATCCCTGGCAATTCCTTAGATGACCTGGTAGAGTCTTGGAATGATAGGCTCTCCAGCGCCATCGATGAGATCGTACCTAGGTGTCCTCTGCGCCCCCGCCCAAAGCCGGCACCCTGGTATAACCAGGAGTTGCAGCAATTAAAGCGTGGACTCAGATGACTAGAGAGGCAATGGCGGCATACTCGAGACGAAGCGACTAGAACATCTTATATAGAAGTTATGAAGTCCTATGAGATGGCAGTCAAGGCCACAAAGAAAGCATACTTTGTGGCTAAGATTGCATCTGCAACTTCGCGCCCGGCACAACTGTTCAATACAATTTGGACCCTTACAACTCTGCCACAAGGCAGACCAAATTTTAATGAATTGAAGATTGGCTGTGAGGCTTTTGCAAACTTTTTTGCAGATAAGGTCGCATCGCTCCTCCACGACTTCCCCGCCATATTGGAGACAGTATGGGAACCTGAGGCTCCGTGCCTGTCTTCGGAGTGTGTTCTGGATGGTTTCAATGCTCTCAGTTGACAGGATTCTTGTGTCTACTCGCCCTACAACCTGTAATCTGGACCCCTGCCCCTCCTGGCTTATTAAAGCTTGCCAGAGGGAGCTTAGATATCCTGTACGGGATATCATAAACAGATCCTTGATGGAAGGGCATTTCCCAGCACCTCTGAAAGAGGCTGTGGTCTGCCCTCTATTGAAAAACCCAACGATAGATCCGGCCGAATTGACACACTATTGGCCGGTCTCGAATTTACCCTTTTTGGGTAAACTTATTGAGAGGGCAGTGGCATTGCAGTTGCAGAGTTTTCTGGAGGATGCTTCCATTCTCGACCTTCATCAGTCCGGTTTTCGTCCGGGTCACAGGACGGAGACAGTGCTGGTCGCTCTGATGGATGATCTCCAGCGGCATCTGGATCGAGGCGGCTCGGCGGTGCTGGTGTTGTTAGACCTATCGGCAGCATTTGATACGGTTGACCACCAGTTGCTGACTTGCCATCTCGCTGATGCGGGGATTCAGGGGTTGGCCTTACAATGGCTTTCCTCGTTCCTTGATGGTCGGGGACAAAGGGTGGCGATTGGGGGTGAGTTGTCCCAGAGGCACACGCTTGACTGTGGGGTGCCTTAGGGGGCAGTTCTTTCCCCAATGTTGTTCAACATCTACATGCACTCCCTTGCCCAGATTGCCCGGAGGTATGGGCTGGGTTGCCACCAGTACGCTGATGACACTCAGCTCTATCTACGCATGGACAGCCAGCCTGGCTGTGTGCCAGAAAACCTGGACAGGGCATTACAAGCTGTGGCTAGATGGCTTTGGCTGAGTAGGTTGAAACTAAATCCAGCAAAGACAGAGGTCCTTTGCTTGGGTCGCTGTGGTCCGGGAGGGGAAATTCCTCTTCCAGCTCTTGACAGTGTGCCACTTACGGTGGCGCACAGGGTTAGGAGCCTGGGGTACTACTTGAGCCTGCCTTAACTATGGAGGCCCAGATAGCAGCCACTGCCAAGTCCGCATTTTTTCATCTTAGGCGGGCGAGGCAGTTGGCTCCCTTCCTGGAGCAGGATGATCTGGCAACAGTGATCCATGCAACAGTCACCTCAAGGTTGGATTACTGCAATGCCCTCTACATGGGGCTGCCCCTGTGCCGAACTCTGAAGCTGCAGCTAGTGCAGAACACCGCTGCTCGGCTGTTATTAGGGCTCCCTAGATGGGAGCACATTCAGCCGGGCCTTAGGGGACTGCACTGGCTGCCAATAATATCCTGGTCCGGTACAAGCTGCTGGTTATTACCTTTAAAGCCCTATATGGCCTAGGACCTGCCTACCTTAGGGACCGTCTTTTCCCATATGTCCCCCAGAGAGTACTGTGATCTGGCTCTCAAAATCTTTTTGTAATCCCCGGGCCAAAGGAGGCCCAGTTGAAGTCAACCAGGGACAGGGCCTTCTCAATTACAGCCCCTTGCTGGTGGAACCAGTTACCGGAGGAGGTCAGGGCCCTGCGGGATATTGGACAGTTCCACAGGGCCTGTAAGACAGTCCTCTTCCAGTTGGCCTATAACTGACCGGCACCGAAATACTGAAGGAAGTTTATAGATAGTACATTGATATAGACTGATGTATTGATATTAATGTTTTAACTATGTAATTACTATTGTATTTTAATTCTGAATTTTATTGTTAGAATTTTTATGCTGTGAGCCGCCCTGAGCCCGCTTCGGTGGGGTAGGGAGGGATATAAATAAATAAATAAATAAATAAATAAATAAATAAATAAATAAATAAATAAATAAATACGAAGTGGCGAAAAAATTCCTACCCGGTCCCCCAAAACAGAGCAGTCGTCCACACTGCGTCAAGGGTGGGAGGGAGGGCTGAGCACAAGGCGAAGAATGAGAGGAGGGAGCGGAGCCCACCTCTAGGGCATGCCTGCACTGCCCCCATCTCTGATAATGCTCTGCCTGCTCCTCCTCCCTGCGAGGAGGCAAAACGGCCCACAGATGCAAGGCTGTGCAGCCTGCCTCTGGATGGGAGCTGCATTGCCCCCCCAGATGGAAGGAAGAAATAGACACAAGGGTTTGGATAACTAAAGGGCCACTTTCTTTATTTATTACATTAACACAAGGGCTATAACATAACAGGCAGCATGGCAGGGCCAGGGGAGGAAATACCCCTCCCCTGATGCATGGCGGGCGAGCCACCCTGCCCCTAGGTATAGCCAAATAAATGGCTTGTACCCGGGCAGCCTAGCAAAGGTTATACCCTGGAGTTCCAACCCCCAGCCGCACAGCTAATGGGCAAATCAATTCATGCAAACCCAAGGCAGTCCACTTCATCAGTCAACTGTCCCACACAGTCATGGAATGATATAGCGAGACCCCGTGCCCCAAAATTAGGGTGTTACAGGTGCTAACCAAGCTGCATAATGAAAGTTTAGGCCAAAACCCAGCCACTGCGAGGCCAAGCCTCTGCTTAGGCAGCTGTGCTCACTAAACACCAACACTTCCTTAAGCCCAAGTTTCAAGTCCTCTAAAAAGGCATCATTACCCTTGTCCGAAAGATGTACACCATCGCTCCTGTATAAAGCCGAATAATCAGCCTGGATTCCAGGGTGAGGAAGAAAGTGGCCCAAAACCCCCTCGAGGGCTCTTTTAATTTCTAAATTGACTTTGCAGTGAGCTTTCTCAATCACCCATGGGTCCCAAACTGCACACCATACCCGGCGTGGGATCATGGCTGACCACATGATCAAAGCCTGCAGCCAACACCTCTTGATGACTCTAAAGTCATCTCTGGCCTGCAACACAAGGGTTTTCCCCTTAAGCATGCCTAAATCATTACCACCCAGATGTACCACCACAACATGTGGCAGCAACATGTGCATATCTTCGAACAAGAGGGGCAACAGGCCCGACCAATGGAGTCCCCGCTGTCCACGCCATTCAATGGTGGCCCACTTGCTGAGCCCCAGCTGTGACCTGGTCGAAGTCCTCCTGGCCCGATGGGCAGCCCAAAACATGAAGCTGTGTCCACATATGTGGATGTGTCATCTCTCTCCATGGACCACAGCACCTGAGAAAAGAAGAAACAATGAATAACATAGCCCCCTAATAACGTGATGCCAATTACTGCAGTGCAAGAGGGCAAACATAGCCTTTATAGGCTGAGGAACTCCACCTACCAAGCTTCTGAATGGAAGATGGGGAGTACCCCAGGGAAGCAGCAGTAGATGCTGCTCCAATATGGAAGGAATGGGTGCCGAACTTAACTCCCAATAGCAAGGGCCTTGCAGGTCACTGTCCAAAACTGATGCTTCGTCAGGGGACTGCAGTCCCCATGACGGAACAACAGGCCAAACCATGAGCAACCATGTATTGTGTTAAAGCCGCTACAGGACAGATATCTACATCAGAACAGGAACCCAAACTAATAGTATCCCCCCATTGCAGTTGATCGGTCTTGGAATGATGAAGTGTAACATAATCAGATCCGCCAGCCAGACGAATGTCTTGGGCCATCACGGCCCTCCCAGAAATGTCCCATTTGGACTGAGCCACCAGCTCACTCATGTTTAGAACCCCGAAGAATGCCATGAGAGAGGCGGCGTGAAAGAGCAGCTTTTCGTACTCTGACACGCACACCTAGCCCCAGATTGATCATAAAGCCCTAAGAACTGCAGGGGAAATCGGTTGCCTAGGATCCCGCCTGGACCCAACTTTTCTAGACGAACCTTCCAACGTTTTCTTAATGCAGAAGTCACTGGTATTCTCCTGGAAACCTAAAGCCTTACTAGCGAAAGCCAATGCAGACAGCCGGCCCCGAATAGATTGTACTGCTAATCCCCTGCGCCTTAAAGATACACTATAGTGGAGTAATTGCTCCACCGGAGGGGGCCATTCCCTTTTGTAACCAACTTTGCTCCTAAAACTTTCAAATTGACATACTGAACTGTTATACGATTTTCTGGTACTAGGAGCAATGGCGAGACCTATTGCTCTGCCAGCCTCGACCCGCCAATCATCCATATCCCAGGGGGCATCATTGTTGGAAGAAGATCTGTGTCTGGGGCCAGCTGGTGAAACCTCTGCATCTGTTTGCAGGAGAGAGCGTTAGCCACCCCATTAGCCATCCCAGGCACATGCCTGGCGAAAAATAAAATATTAAGCCTCAGGCAACAGAGAGTGAAGGCCCGCACCAGCCTCATCATGCTGGGGGATTTGGAAGTGAGGGAATTGATAACATGCACCATGGCTAAGTTGTCGCACCAGAAGTGCACTGTGTGGTCTGCCAACTCATTCCCCCAAACCAAATGGCTACCAAGATCAGGAAGAACTCCAAGAAAGTCAAATCTCTGTTCTACCCCACATCTACCCATTCCTGGGGCCATTTCTCTGCGCACCAGTGTCCGCCAAAGTAGACATCAAACCCAAGGGACCCAGCTGTGCCTGATGCAATTTGCAGCTCAGCTTCCAGCTGTAACTCAGCCCTTCAAAAGGAGACACCATTAAAGGAGATTAAAAACTCCTTCCATAGTAAAAGGTCCTCCCGCATGCTGCGTGAAATCCTGATTCGGTGATGCGACTGGCATAATCCAGCCGTTGCATCACACAACCTCCTCAAAAAGGGGCGACCAGGAGCTACCACTTTACACGCAAAATTTAAGTGACCCACCAACTGCTGCAGCTCCCTCAAGGTCACCTTTCACCACAGCAAAAACCGAGCAACCATTTCCTGCAGACCTAGAATTTTGTCCCTTGGGAGGTGTGAAATTTGTTGGAATGAATCAAGTTCAACCCTCAGGAACATCAATTGCTGGGTAGGGCCCTCCATCTTCTCATGGGCTAGAGAAATGCCCAGCTTCACTGACTGCGCTGCAAAGGCCGCCATCAAATAGACACACTGGCCGGAGCCTAAGGGGCCCGCAAACAGGCAGTCATCCAGAAAATGCACCACATTCCTCAAATGAGCCCAGTGGTGCACCGCCCATTCAAAAAAAGAGCTAAAGTGCTCAAAGGCTGCACAAGAAACGGAGTACCCCATGGGCAGAGCCCTGTTGATATAAAACTGCCCTTCAAAATGAAAACCCAGCAATTCAAAATCCAAAGTGTGAACCAGTAGGAGGCGAAAGGCAGACTTTATGACGCACTTTGCCAACCCAGCCCCTACCCCACAATGCCTTGCCATCTGCACTGCTTAGTCAATAAATGTGTAGTGCACAGTACACAAATTTTCCAGTATGGCGTCATTCACTGATTCCCCATGGGGGTAAGATAAATGATGAATCAATTTGAACTCACCTGGGGCCTTTTTAGGCACCAGGCCCAATGGGGAGACCCTCAAGATACTCACAGGGAGTGTGGAAAATGGGCCAATCACCCTACCCTCAGCTAATTCCTTCCCAATCTTCTGATGAACTATGTGCTCCGTCCCTAAAACCGACTTCAAATTATTGGCCATAAACAACTTTCTGGGGCCCTGAAAAGGAATTCTAAACCCAAACTTAAAACCATTTAACAAATAAAGCCGATCTTCATCCCTTGGATAATCACAGAGCCATGCCTCAAGCACTGTCGCCCTTATTGGGCTGGGACCCTTTATCAAATGCCTTATCTGTGCCGCCCGGGCCCTGATTGCACTGTCCCCGCCTGAATCTACCTCGGAACAATTTGTGAAGGAATGAGACCCCCCGCAAAGAGAGCACTCATGTTTGTTTGGGCAGTTCTTTTTACCACACACGCCCTGGGACCCAAACTCCCAACAATGCAGGCGGGTTTGAACCACCTGCCCCGCACTGCTGCAGACAACAGAAGCAGTGGCTGTGCGCTGAACAACATGCCCACTGTCTGACCTACCACCCAGGTTAGGTCATGCTGGAGACATAACCTGCAACCACAGCTGTGGCTGAATCTGATCCCATTGAAGGGCTGGGTTCAAAGCCACCCTCATTCTGAACTCCTCATCATATTGAAGCCAGGCCTGGCCGGTAAAGCTAGTATAGCTTTTGTAAATGATGTCAAAATACTAAAGAAGGGACGTGGACCTCCATGGCTATGACCTGGCAATAATTCCAGCGTAAATAATGAACCCGAGCACCTAGTTCTCCCATATCCTGTCAACTTTCCGGTTCTTGATTTTCTCCTTTTCCCTGTCATCCAAATACTCTTTATCCAGACTGCCCCCCACGGCCCCCAGGGCCAAGCTGTGGTAGTGTGTTGTGCAAACTCACCCCTACCCAACTGCAAACTCTGCAAAGCATCCGCATTGGGCACCTCCGCTGGAAGAGGTGACACACCCTCCGTTTTGTCTGTAGAAGACCTGCTTTCAAGGGAAGACAAATGATTAAGGATTTCTTCCTGGAAGTGCTTCTTAGCAGCTCGCTTGTCTGCCTTGGAAGCCAGGCCCGTTACACCCAATACGACCGACTGCCTACTACTCGACCCCTCCAAAGCGGCTATTCTGGCTAACACAGACTGTTCAAAAGTGCCATCCTCCTCATCAGATGATGAAGGCAAAGGTGCTGACCGCTTAGGAACAGGTCACTGCAGTCTCGGTTCAGGGCACTTGCTCTTGGATTTGCCCTGTCCCTTAGGCATGATAATGTGTGCAATAACAATGACAAGCCTGTCTACTGCCCTCACTGATGTGGCCCCCGCCCTACTGGAGGCAGGTGATGAATTTTAAAGCTATCCTCAAAATGGCTGCCCCAAGCTATCCACAAAATGGCTGCTCTTTCCCCGGCAACAGGGAGGAAGAATAAAAAGGCTGTCCTTGAAATGGCCGCCCTGAGCTATACACAAAATGGCCACTCTTCTGCCCAGCAACAGGAAGGAAGAATCGAACAGCTCCACTAAAAATGGCTACCCAATTAAACCCACGATCAACTAAGGCCTCCTTCCAAACTGCACTGTCTGGAAGAACAGCCCCACACACTGTGAAGTAACCATGCACTCCCCCAGAAGATTATATAAACAGGGGTGTGTGTAGGGGGGAGTTGGTTCCTCAGCCAGCTTAAGAGATGAGCAAGGGAAAAAAGGGGGGGCGCAAACAGCACCCTCAAAAGGGGAGATGCACCACAAGATACCCTAAAACAAAAAAGGGGAAGCACAGAAACGGCAGGTGCACAAAAACACCGCGGCCAGCAACAAACCGCTGTGTCAAATATGCTCCCGAAGATGCTCCTGACGTGATGAGACTCCTCCTGAAGACCACTGCGTCTTGTCCACGGCAAAGTCCAACGCGCCAACCACCACGGCCCAAAAAATCGTGGTGACTGGCAGCAGGCCTCGTGCAGGGAAAGAGCACACAAGTTGCACTCTGCCTTCCCCGAGCACAAGGCGAAGAATGAGAGGAGGGAGCGGAACCAGCCTCAAGGGTGTGCCTGCTCCGCCCCCACCTCTGATGATAACCTGCCTGCTCCTCCTCCCTGCGAGGAGGCAAAACGGCCCCCAGATGCAAGGCTGTGCAGCCTGCCTTTGGATGGGAGCCGCATTATAAAGGGCAGTGATTTCATAAAAGTCAATCAACTGTCTGTGAACCTGATATCCTCACTCTAAATCACATCTTTCTTTCTTTCTTTCTTTCTTTCTTTCTTTCTTTCTTTCTTTCTTTCTTTCTTTCTTTCTTTCTTTCTTTCTTTCTTTCTTTCTTTCTTTCTTTCTTTCTTTCTTTCTTTCTTTCTTTCTTTCTTTCTTTCTTTCTTTCTTTCTTTCTTTCTTTCCCCTGTGGGATCTATCACCATTCCTCAGGGCCTGTAAAATGGAGCTGTTCTGCCAGTCCTTTGGTTGAAGCAACTGGGTATCCAGAAAGATTATAGCACCGCTGATGCTGCTAACATCACTGATACCATTTAAGTATCATATATACTGTATTGTAGCCCAACTCACAAAGCTGAAGATAATTTGAGTCCAGCTGGAAACCCTGTGTTTTAATGATGTTATTGTTTTTACTGAATTGAATTATTTATATTGATTGTTTTTATATGTTTATCTTATGTTGTGATCTGCCTTTGGCCTGCTTGTGGGGAGGGTAGAATATAAATTTGAATAACAAACAAATAAATATTTACGTGTCCAGAAACACATTCTATTACAAATGCTATTGTGATAACTGCTAATATAAATTCAATTACACAGATTGATTGAGGACAAATTGTGAAGCAATAGATGTATAATTTGTTGCTTTTCATACTCTATGAAGACAGGCTCTTAATGGACAAAGGCTTTTATAGAAAATATTACAATATTTGTACATATGC
Organism: Heteronotia binoei; assembly: GCF_032191835.1. Lineage (NCBI taxonomy): Eukaryota > Metazoa > Chordata > Lepidosauria > Squamata > Gekkonidae > Heteronotia > Heteronotia binoei. The sequence continues at coordinate 41,063,182 of NC_083237.1, read as the reverse complement.
CAGTTTCTTTCTATCAGTGGGCTTCATTTAGCTACATTTTATTTAATCTTGCCCCATTCCCTTTCTTGCTAAAGCCCACTCCCTAATGACTATTGTTCATGCATGCCCCATGATCCCTAGAATAGCCAGACTTGGTGGGCAAAAGTGATGCTTCCTCTTCTTCACCATCACAAGGCTGGTTGGATTTCATCAAATGGGATACATGCTAAAATTATCCTTATTTAAATGGTATCTGAATGCATAAAATGGTCTCTGAATTACAGCCATTATATTTTAACATTCAAGTTACTGATGTTTTTACAGTTATTACAAAGAAAAGTCACTTAAAATAATTTAACTCCAGAGGGAATTCCTCAGAGTAGATAATTCATGTGAAAACAATTTTATTGTGGTAATATATTGTAGTAATATCCATAATAAGAAAATTAATACTAAATTAATACCAATACCAATACATTACTCTTTCCTTCCTCCCCTCCCCCCATATCATGACCCCTGCCGGTGTCAATTACTTAAATTTCTAAAAATAAAGGTAACCTTATCCATTAAAAAATCATCTTATTAAAAATCTTATCTAAAAAGAAAAACCACAAAACGTTCTATAGAAGAATAAACAAACCCAACAAAATAATTATATATCCACCTTCATTCTTCTCTTATAGTTCTTAGTCCTTATCCAAAAAGAAAAACAAGATCAAGATTAAAAAAAAACAATAGTCCATTACTTTTAAAAAAAAAGAAAAATAACTTCATATTATCAAAAGTCACCCAATGTCCCTTTATTTTCCAGTACTTTTCAGTATTTTTGAAACTTCTTTACTTTACTTTACTTTACTTTATTCGATTTATATCCCGCCCTACCCCACCGAGGTGGGCTCAGGGCGGCTTACAACAATAAAAGCTAACAAAGGTCGATTTAAATACAATTAAAATTATACAATAAAATACATAAAAGCCTAAAAATACATAAAACTCACATCGATATACACTATGCTACTATTACTTAAATCAGTCCTTCAAATTTCCAATATTCGGTAATCTGATGTTTAAGATTTAATAATCAGGCATTCTGCTCACAGTTAATTATATGCCAACCGGAAGAGGGTTGTTTTACAGGCCCTGCGGAACTGTTCAAGGTTCCGCAGGGCCCTCACCTCCTCCGGGAGCTGATTCCACCAACAGGGAGCTGCAATCGAGAAGGCCCTGTCCCTGGTCGCTTTCAGACGGGCCTCCTTTGGCACAGGGATTATAAGGAGGTTCTGAGACCCCGACCTCAGCACTCTCTGGGGGACATGTGGGGAGAGACGGTCCCTAAGGTAGGCAGGTCCCAGACCATAAAGGGCTTTAAAGGTCATAACCAGCACCTTGTACCGAACTCGGTATGTTATCGGCAGCCAGTGCAGTCCTCGAAGCCCCGGCTGGATGTGCTCCCGTCTAGGGAGCCCTAACAACAGCCGGGCAGCGGCATTCTGCACTAGCTGCAACTTCCGGGTTCGGCACAAGGGCAGCCCCATGTAGAGGGCATTGCAGTAATCCAGCCTCGAGGTGACCGTTGCATGGATCACTGTTGCCAGGTCGTCGCCCTCCAGGAAAGGGGCCAACTGCCTTGCCCGCCTAAGATGAAAAAATGCGGACTTGGCAGTGGCTGCTATCTGGGCCTCCATAGTTAGGGTAGGCTCCAGTAGCACCCCCAGGCTCCTAACCCTGTGTGCCGCTGACAGAGGCACACCATCGAGGGCCGGTAAGGGAATCTCCCTCCCTGGACCACGGCGACCCAGGCAAAGGACCTCTGTCTTCGTCGGATTTAGCTTCAGCCCGCTCAGCCTGAGCCATCTAGACACGGCCTGCAATGCCAGGTCCAGGTTTTCTGGGACACAGGCAGGCCGGCCGTCCATAAGTAGATAGAGCTGGGTGTCATCAGCGTACTGGTGGCAACCCAGCCCATATCTCCGGGCAATCTGGGTAAGAGGGCGCATATAGATGTTAAACAACATCGGGGATAGAACTGCTCCCTGAGGGACCCCGCAATCCAGCGGGTATCTTTGGGACAATTCACCCCCAATCGCCACTCTTTGTCCCCGACCTTTGAGGAAAGAGGTAAGCCATTGTAAAGCCAACCCCTGAATCCCCACGTCGGCAAGACGGCAAGTCAGCAACCGATGGTCGACCGTGTCGAACGCTGCCGACAGGTCTAACAGCATCAGTACCGCCGAGCCGCCTCGGTCCAGATGCCGCTGGACCCATTCACTTTTAAACTTCTCCAACTCATAGTCTTTTAAACTTCTTGTAAGCCTGTCCATTTCACTCCAAGACATATTTTAAAATCCAGTCCCATTTTTCTGATATTTTCTCTTGCTTCCACAACTGCACATATAATGTCCTAGCAGCTGAAAGTAAGTACCATATTATTGTTCTATTTTGTTTTGGAAAATTTTCCATTTGTAATCCCAACAGAAAAACTTCTGGAGCCTTCTTAAAGTTGTAACCCAAGATTTTTGAAATCTCTTGCTGGATCATTTGCCAAAATTGTCTTGCCTTTTCACAAGTCCACCACATACGGAAGCAAGAACCTTCCTGCTGTTTACATTTCCAACAACTATCTGACACCTGATTGTTCATCTTTGCCAATTTCTTAGGTGTCATATACCACCTATACAGCATTTTAAAACAATTTTCTTTGATGTTATAACACGTCGATATCTTCATAGAGTTCTTCCATAAGTATTCCCATGATTCCATTTGTATTTCTTTATTTATATTAATTGCCCACTTTATCATTTGAGATTTTACTACTTCATCTTCTGTAGACCATTTCAGTAATAGTTTATACATTCCTGAAATCAGCTTATCATCATCACCAAGCAGAACTCTTTCCATTTCAGTTTGCTCTTGCCTTATTCCTTCATTTTTAATGTCTTTTTCCACCAAGCTCTTAATTTGTTGCATTTGAAACCAATCATATCTGTTATTTAATTCTTCAGCCGATTTTAATTCTACTTTTCCACCCTGTATTTTTAACAAGTGTCCATACGATAGCCACTTTTCTTCAGCAGCATCAGAAGATAACTTTACTACTTCTGTTGGCACGATCCATAGCGGTTTCTTCTCATCTCCATATTTTTTATATTTTGACCAAGTATTTAACAAATTTCTTCTTATATAGTAATGAGAAAAAAAACCATCCATCTTATTTTTTCCATAATACATGTATGCATGCCAACCAAAAATATTTCCATGACCTTCTGTTTTATTAAACAGTTTTCTGTTTAATAACGTCACCCATTCCTTTATCCATACCAAACATACTGCGTTATATCATAACTTTAAGTACGGTAATTGGAATCCTCCCCTTTCTTTTGCATCGGTTAAAATTTTCATTTTAATTCTTGGTTTCTTCCCCGCCCATACAAATTTTGACAGTTTCCTCTGCCATTTATTAAATTGTTTACTGTCTTTCCCTATCGAAATTGTTTGGAACAAATACATAATTCTTTTGTTTTAACAATTTATTAATAACATATGGTTACAATATTTAATTATCTTTTTCTTATACTAACCCATATGATATTTCACCCCCTCTCCCTCCAATGTTGACTTCCCCAAAGTTATAAATTTGAGTTTAATTCTAAAGGTACCACTAATCTATCAAAATGTAATACTTTTGATTAATACTAAAAAATTGTCCAATGTCTTTTTACGTTCCACTTTCTCCATATATCCTCTGAATTTCTTCCACTCCTTTTTGAATAAATCTAAGTCATAGTCTCTTAAAGTTTTAGTTAATTTGTCCATCTCACTTCATGATAAAACTTTCACAATCCAATCCCATTTCTCTGGTATTGTTCCTTGTTTCCAAAGCTGTGCATACAATGTCCTAGCAGCTGAGAGCAAGTACCAAATTAAAGTCCTGTCTTCCTTTGGGAACTTTTCTAATTGTAATCCAAGCAAAAAAGTCTCTGCAGTTTTCTTGAAGTTGTAACCCAAAATTTTGGAGATTTCTTGTTGTATCATCTTCCAATACTCCCTTGCTTTTTCACAAGTCCACCACATATGAAAGAAAGAACCTTCATGTTTTTTACATTTCCAACATCTATCTGACATCTTTTTACTCATCCTAGCCAGCTTTTTTGGAGTCATATACCACCTATACATCATTTTAAAACAATTCTCCTTAATACTCTGACAAGTTGAGATCTTCATCGAGTTCTTCCAAAGGTGCTCCCATGTATCCATTTGTATTTCTCTATTCACATTAATTGCCCATTTTACCATTTGAGATTTTACTACTTCTTCTTCTGTAGACCATTTCAATAATAATTTATATACTTTCGATATTAATTTTTCATTACCTCCAAGCAGGACCCTTTCCAGTTCTGTTTGCTCGTGTCTAATTCCATCCGTTTTAATATCATTTTCCATCAAGCTTTTAATTTGTTGCATTTGAAACCAGTTATATTTATTATATAACTCTTCTGCAGATTTTAATTCAATTTTGTCTCCTTGAATCTTGAGCAGTTGATTATATGACATCGCTCTTTCTTCATCAGATTCAGCTGTTATTTTTATTACTTCCGAAGGCACTATCCAAAACGGTTTTCTCTCGTCGCCATATTTCTTATATTTTATCCAAGTGTTTAACAAACTAATTCTGATATAGTGGTGAGAGAAAAAACCATCCATCTTATTCTTCCCATAACACAGATATGCGTGCCAGACGAATTTATTCCCATGAACTTCTAACCATAAAGGTTTTTTATCTAACAGCATTATCCAATCTTTGATCCATGTCAAACAAACCGCATCATGATACAATCTTAAGTCCGGACACTGAAAACCACCTCTCTCATTAGCATCTATTAAAATCTTCATCTTAATCCTTGGTTTCTTTCCGGCCCATACAAAATCAGAAATTTTCCTTTGCCATTTGTTAAAATTGTTTGGTATCCTTCACAATCGGGATAGTTTGGAACAAATACATTATTCTTGGCAAAATATTCATCTTAATTGCAGCTATCCTTCCCAATAAGGACAAGTTAAGTCTATTCCATTTCACCAAATCTTTTTCCATCTTACACCATAATTTTTCATAATTATTTTTGAACAAGTCAATATTCTTCATAGTTATTTCTACTCCAAGATACTTGACTTTAGTCATGACTTCACAACCCGTCACCGTTTGCAATTCTTTAAGTCTATTTGGTTGCATATTTTTACATAAAAATTTCGATTTCTCTTTATTTATACATAATCTTGCTAGCTCTCCATATTCTTTTATCTTAGCTAACAGCAGTGGTGACACTTGGATCGGATTCTCTATTATGAACACAATATCATCTGCAAAAGCTTTATATTTATAAGAGAATCCTCTGATTTTTAATTGACAATGGAACAAATACATAATTCTTGATAGAACATTCATTTTAATTGCAGAAATTCTACCCAACAATGATAAATTGAGCTTATTCCATTTTTTTAAATCTTCATCCATTTTACGCCAAAGTTTTTCATTGTTATTTTTGTACAAGTCAATATTTTTCATTGTAATTTCCACACCTAGATATTTTACTTTAGAAGCAACTTCACATTCTGTTAGGCTTTGTAATTCTTTCTGTTTACACATTGACATATTTTTGCAAAAATTTTTTGATTTATCTTTATTTATATAAAATCCTGCCAATTCTCCATATTCTTGTATTTTATGAAGCGACAATGGTGTTACCTGTATGGAATTTTCATTTATGAACATTACATCATCTGCAAATGCTCTGTATTTATAGGAAAAGCCTCTCATTTTCAATCCTTCTATTTCTTTATCTTCTTGAATTTGCATAAGCAAAATTTCTAAAGTCATTATAAATAGCAATGGAGAAAGAGGGCAACTTTGTCTCATTCCTTTACTAATTATCATTTTCTCTGTCAAATCTGCATTTATACAGAGTCTTGCTTGTTGTTCAGTATATATCGCCTTCATCATTCTTATGAAGTCTTCTCCCAGTCTCAGTTTCTCCATCACCGCAAACATAAAATCCCAATTCAAATTATCAAAAGCTTTCTCTTCGTCCGCAAAAAGTAATGCTACTTCTTTTTCCAGATGCTTTTCATAATATTCAACAATATCTATAACTGTTCTAATATTGTTTCTAATTTGTCTCCTGGGAAGAAATCCTGCTTGCTCATCTTTAATAAAGTTATTCAGATGTTGTTTAAGTCGTTCTGCTAATATTCTGGTGTATATTTTGTAGTCATTATTAAGCAATGAAATTGATCTTTTTTTTTTTTTACATTTGTGATGTCTCTATCTTCTTTTGGAATCAATGATATTACTGCTTCTTTCCATATATTTGGTTGTGACAGTAATGAATGGGTTAATCAAAAAACTAAGGACGCATAGAGCCTGAGTCAGATGACCTGAGGGTGGGGGCCAGAGTGCTCGGAACTCTCAGAAGTGATTGACAGCAAACGGCTGAGGGCAATCAGTGAACAACAGAGTCTGAGGGAGACTGCTGAAGAGAGCAGTTGGTCTTAGAAGGAGCTGAGACAGGAGCTGAGGAGAGTCTCCAAGAGAAGAAAAGCTCACTGCTAGCTCTAGAGAGACAGCCAAGGGGCTGTGTGTGACGAAAGGAGTGTCACAGTAAAAGACCTGAGAGGTCACAGAAACATAAGCACTTCTCTTAAGAGCTAAAGAGGTGGTTGAGGGAAATATTTGGGTCTAGAAGTCTGAAGGGCTGGGAGTAGAGACACCAGTCGACTTAAGAGACTTGGTACATTACACCCAAGAGGCCAACCTAGAATGGTGTTGGAGAGTGAAATCTATATGAACTGTGAACCTGAGAGACCTAAGTGAAATCTATATTAAAGCTTGAACTACGAAGAAATTGTTAACTGCTTGAGATACAATATAGCCCATGTAAATATCTCCCATTCCCCAGTTGAAGACTTTATGTTTAAATAAATATCTCTGGTTTACTTTAAAGTTCTCTGGTGCCAGTATATTGGGAAAACTATCAAAGCTGCTGTGGTCCCCTACAAACTGAGTTATCCATCCATCTGAGAGCAAAACAAAAACCCCAAAGAGACTAGTATTGAGAAATCCATATAATACCCACCCCTTGAGGTCAATAGTCCTAAGGTAAAATTTTAAAGGAAGAACTGAGGCTGAAGAGGGGCTGGGGTAGCCATAAGTCACTTATAGAAGCGAACAAGACGGACAGCGAGGCGGGCTGTTATATTGGTATTTTCCTCTCCATCCTTATAATATTCATCAATTTCTGAAGTTTTGGTGATAGTTCCTCTATAAGGACTTTATAAAACTTAGCTGTATATCCATCTGGCCTGGGTGCTTTTTCCAATTTCATTGAATTTATTGCTGCTTCAATTTCTTATTTTTTCTATTGGTTCATTTAAGACCTCCATATTTTCTGTTAGGGGAGTTACTTTAATTCTTTGTAAATATGCGTCAATCTTCTCCTTATCCACTTTTGAACCTTTAAATAATTTGGCATAATATTTAAAAAACTCTCTTTTAATTCTCTCTTGATCCACCATCTCCTTATCTCCAACAGTTATTTTATTAATAATTTTGTTCTCTCTTTTTTTTTCATTTGCCAAGCCATATATTTTCCAGACTTATTTGCTCCTTCAAAAGACTTCTGCTGCATTCTTTTCAAATTCCATTCCATTTCTTTAGTTAACATATGTCTCATTTGTGTTTCTAACATTGTAATCTCCCTTATAATTTTCTTTTTCCCAAGTCTCTTTTTGAGTTCCATTTCTCTCTTTTTTATCTCATTTTGAATGTCCAGCATTTGTTTTTCCCTAGCTCTTTTATCTTTATTATTCAATGTAATCAAACCACCTCTCATTACTGCTTTATATGCATCCCATACCATTTGAAATTGAATGTCCTCTTTTTCATTTAATTGAAAGAAGGCTTTAGTTTCTTTTTCTAGAGATGTCACTATTTCTTTTTTCTGTAGTAAGTTCTCATTTATCCTCCACCTCCTCATCTTTTTCACCGACTTGGTAGATCACATTAATGGATTGTGATCTGCCCCTGCTTTAGGAAGAATCTCTATTTTTTTTGTTATAAGGCCCAATTTTTTTGTACTCCATAACATGCCAATTCTTGAGAAAGAGTTATGCCTTGCTGAAAAGAAAGTATAGTCCCATTCATTAGGATTAAACTTCCTCCATATATTGTCCAAACTTTCTTGTTTAACTAGTTCAAAAAAAGATTTTGGCAATTTCCCTGCATTATTCCCCCCCCCCCCACCGCCAGATCTATCTAGCGTATTTTTAACTGTTACATTAAAGTCTTCCATTATCATAATTTGTTCATATATCACTTGGTCTAGTTGTTGCATAATGTCTTTAAAGAAAGAGTCTTTTACCCCATTTGGTGCATACAGTCCCAATAACAACTTTTTGGGGGTCATTATTTTTACAGCTACCTATCTTCCATTATCATCTTTAAAAATTAATTTTGGACTTAATTCTTGTTTAATATAAAAAAAATCACACCCCTTTTTTTCTCTTTAGCCAGCGAATGAAATTCCACACCCAGAGTTTTATTCCATAAAAAATTGTAATCCATCTGCTTGATATGTACTTTTTGTAAACAAATTATATTACAATTTTGTTTTTTAATCCAATGAAACATTGCCTTTCTTTTTTGTGGTGAATTTAGTCCATTTACATTCCAAGATATTAATTTGTAATCCATCATGGTTCTTTTTCTTTTTATTCTATATCCCCAAATTCCTTATGTTCATCAAAGAACCTCCTCAGTTCTTGTGTGCTTGTAATTGTAATCCTCTTTCCTTGATATTCAAAACTCAGACCTTCTGATAGTATCCATCTGTATCTTATTTCATTCTCCCTCAGCTTGTCTGTTAATATTTTTTACAATCTTCTATCATTTATAACTTTTCTTGGCAACTCTTTCATGATTCTTACCCTTAATATTTCAAGAACCAAGGTATTTCTCTCATTGATTATCAAACTTCATACAAAGGAGGGACTGATGGAATCTCAAATAGATGTCAATTATCTACTATCTCTCCTCAGAGAGAGAGAAAAACCTTGGTTCTTGAAAGATTAATTCATACTAAATTGCATCATGCTAATGAAGTTATAGGGACACAATTTAGTGCAACATACAAATTTCCTGTCTAATCACTGGGGTTCACATGTTACATCCTTGTAAAGTTAATTATCATTATCAAAATGAAGTACTTACTAATTAGGAACACAGTCTCAAGAGGTATCTGAAACAGGTATAAGTGATGGTTGGGTGAGGTCTTGAGGGAAGGATGCAAAGTCAAGCAAGAGAGCAGCACAAACAAGGTATGAGGTACAACCAACTGTCTCTTTAAACTCCTTGCTTCTTAAACGCCAAAGATAATTTACTCAATAACTATCATTTTAATTACAGGTTGAACTAGATGAACCTTGAGCCCAGAATGTGGCATTCTTCCTCCTTGGGCTCTATACTTCAGAGGTTGGGCTGCCAACCTTACGTTGGAAAACGTTCTGGAGATTTAAGAGTAAAGTCTGGTGAAAGTGGGGTTTGTAGAGGGGATGAACCTTAGCAGGGTAAATGTCATTTAGTCCATCCTCCAATGCAGTCATTCAGAGCAACTGATCTCTGCAGTCTAGAGACCAACTGTAATTTCATGAGAGCTCCAGGTTTCAGTTGAAGGGTGGCAATGTTAGTTGTGGCAAAGCTGGCAGGAGTCCAGTGGCAGTTTAACAAAATGGTATTTCAGTATAAAAAATTGCAGATAAAAGTCCACAAACAGGTCCAGTAGCATCTTAGAGACCAACAAGATATTCAGGATATGAGTTTTTTGAAAGTCAATGTTCTCCTCTTCAGATACTTGTCAAAGGGAGCATTGACTCTCAAGAGTACATAGCCCCCAAATCATGCTCTTCTCTAAAGTGCTACTGGACTCAAAGCTAGACTGACATGGCTACCCTCTGAAGCCCATAAACATCTGTCTAGTGAGAATCTATTCTGCAGAATCTGAACTAGAAGATCCTTGTCAATGAAAACTTATTCTGGAATAAATTCCTATCAGTCTTTTAAACTGCTACTATATTGTATTTTATTAAAGCCTTTGTTTTCTTCTAACACATGGATTTGGGGGTGATTAGAAAATCAGTAGAGGTAGTTCCATGTGCAAGCATCAGTCATTTCTGACTCTGGGGTGATGTCACATCACATTTGCATGGCAGTCTTTTTACAGGGTGGTTTGCCATTGCCTTCCCAGTCATCTACACTTTACCCCCAGCAAGCTGGGTACTCATTTTACCAACCTTGGAAGGATGGAAGGCTGAGTCAGTCTTGAGCTGGCTACTTGAACCCAGCTTTTGCTGGGATCAAACTCAGGTTGTGAGCAGAGCTTGGACTGCAGTACTACAATTTACCACTATGCACTACAGTGCTCCTCAGAAAAGTTTATTCCTCTGTATTTCAGAAATACTATGCTTTTGTTTGAACAGATATTCATACATGCTAATATTTTGATAGTGATTTAATCTGATGGTCACACTAATTGCATATCTATGCTTCATAAATTTGTTTTGCAGCATGCACTTGGCAGTGCACAGAATTGACTGCTATCATGACTGTGATCAGAGCTAAACTATTTTTAAGCCAAGAAAACACAGCAAGGAAATATGGGGTCTCATTTCGCATTAACATTTATTTCTATACCTGCATACACAAGAAGATACAGAGATCTGTAATTTGGTGAAATTAGGTATATTATGTTAGGCTGAATTTTAATAATGGATATTTTGATTTTGAAATGTTCATTATTTAGGCTGTTGCCGAATTCTGGGAACAGATGATCAGAAATCCAGACATACAGATAAAATACACAAAAATATACAAAAACAGCCTTTTCTAGAAGGACAGGCATGGATCAGGTAAGCATCATTGTTTACTGAAAAACAGGTACTATGGAAATGATTGGGTAAAACCACCAGGCATAAATACCTACAAACTGCAACAAAGAAGTAGTCTGTACAATTTAACTATAGAAAAGAGGTAGAAAATAAGGAAACAAATTGTGAAAATGTATGCAAGGTTTATAATTTCTTTTTAAATTTGTAGATGCTTGTAATCCAGTCTGGGAAATTCCTGGAGATTTTGGGAGTGAAGCCTTGTGATGGTGCAGTTCGGAGAAGGGAGGGACTTCAGTCTAATATAATTGTCATAGAGTCCACCTCCAAACCAATCATTTTCTCCAGAGGAACTGATCTCTGGATTTTGGCAACTTTAAATGTACCCTTCCTCTGTTTTATTCTAACCATAATTCTCTGAGGTAGGTTAGACTGATAGGAATTGGGCAAAAGTCATCCAGTGAGCTTCATGGACAATCTTAGAGACTGGGGAGGACCATGGAGCTTAGGGGGCTCCCAGAGCTTCCTCCATAATTTCCTGATTTTCTCCAGAAGTTACATAATGGTTCACATAACATTGCCATTAGGGGTCGTTTTGCAGAAAAAAGATGGTGGAGCTCATCCAAGGATTGTTATGCAGCTGAACCTATTATTCAATGGACAAGGTGGGAAGGAGGAGGTGGAACTGTCAGAAAGGTTCATGAGCTGCATTCCTATGAGCTCCTGCTGAATCCGAGGCCTGATTGCCATTATATACACACACAGATTTTTTCTTGTAGAAAATTCCCAGCAGGAACTCATTTGCATATTAGGCCACACCCATTGATGCTACCACTGTTTCACACAGGACTTGTAGAAAATGCCCAGCAGGAACTCATATCTTCCTGGATGGGAGCAGACCCTATTGGGAGTGTTCTTTATTCCTGTAGGGGGACTGGCAAGCCTAACTTGCTCTTTTGGTTTTATTTCCCTCAGTATTTTTTGTATTTTTATGTGCATGTTTGTGTGTGTGCATATGTGAGTGTGTATGTGCACCTGGAAGTCATGGCAACTTCTAGTGACTGATGCCTACTGGGACATGGAGGATATTCAGAGAGGTAGCTGAATAAAGCCTGCCCCTCCCCTCCTGGCTCTGGTATTCTAAGGAGGTCTACCACTCAAGCACTTGCCAGAGTTGACCCTGCTTAGCTACCAAGATCTGATGAGATTGGGCTTGCTACCCATGTCAGGGCCCTAACTGTTGCTGTTGAAAGGTCTCATCCATGATATTAAAGTTCTGATAGAAGTGGTAGAGCTTGGTTATGCTTGCTCCTGCCACCAGCAGCCCTCTAGGGCAGTGGCCCACCAGGAAATTTCCCTGTAAGTCCACCTCTGCTCCTATGGTCTTCCTACTCTTCCTTCTTTATTTTATCCACATAAAAACACTGTGAGATAGCTTAGGCTGAGATAAAATGACTGACTGAAGATCATCTAATCAGCAACATGTGAGCACAAGGAATTTGAATACCAAGTCTTCTCATTCTAAATCCAGTTTTCAAGCTGCTACACAGTACTGATTGTGCCAGGCTAGGGTTTGGTAAAAAAAAAGATCAGTTCTCCTTTTTTACCAAACTTCTGAAGTTTGCACTGATATTTGTGCTGTTTACAGGGGACTTTAGTACTGCATTGAGGAAGGGGAGTTCAAATATTTGACAGATCCCCATTATTATGGGCTGTGCAGAATTGACTGAATAAAACATTGTGTAACCCTGAAACATTGCATCATGAATCCTTAAGTATGCTAAGTACCTGATAAACTTTCTTCAGTATGTTTGTGTTTGGTGTTTAGGTATGCACATGCATCTAGAATGCAGATTTACAGATCAGTTAAAGAGGAAGATATTCATTTTTAGCAATGTAACCTTTTTTCCATTCTCTCCTCCTGCCCTTCTCTAGGTGGAAGAGTGGAGATGCATCAAAACAACGCTCAATGAAACAGCTCATAATGAATTCATCATCTTAGGGTTCTCTAGTCTACAGGATGTTCAGCTGCTGATTTTCCTTATCTTTCTTATCACTTACATCTGTACTGTGGTGGGGAACATCTCTATCATGACCATTGCTTGTCTGGACTCTCAGCTTCACACCCCCATGTACTTCTTCCTAGGGAACCTCTCCTTTCTGGATATTTGTTATACTACCACCAATGTCCCTCAGATGCTGGTGCACTTGCTGTCAAACAGAAAGAGCATCTCCTATGTTGGGTGTGTAATTCAGCTCTATTTCTTTCTCTCCTTTGTAGGTACAGAGTGCATTCTTCTGGCTACCATGGCCTATGATCATTTTGTAGCTATCTGTCACCCTTTGCATTATACAGTCATGATGAGGAAAGAACTTTGCCTCCAGTTGGCCGGTGCCTCCTGGGCTTGCGGTTTTCTCAATTCGTCTTTGCACACCTATTTCACTTTCCGCCTTCCTTTCTGTGGGAACAATAAACTTAACTATTTCTTTTGTGATATTCCTCCACTCCTTCTGCTTTCCTGTGGGGACACCACACTCAATGAGATCATTCTTCTTGTGGTTGGGGTCTTCATAGGATGGACCCCATTTGTCTGCATAGTTCTCTCCTACATCTACATAATCTCCACTATTCTGAAGATAAGTTCCTCTGAAGGGAGACTCAAAGCATTCTCCACTTGTGCCTCTCACCTGACTATTGTCCTCATGTATTATGGAAGCTCCATCTTCACCTATGTCCGACCAATATCAACTTATTCATTAGACAAAGATAGATTAATTTCTGTCCTTTACAGCATTGTCACACCCATGTTAAACCCTTTGATCTACACCTTGAGAAATAAGGATATAAAAGATTCTCTAAAAAGAATCTTAACTGGGAAACTATATTCAAAATGAAAGTTCAAAAGTGTTTATCACCTTTTAAAAATGGAGACATCTTAACTTAATATATTATACTATCCTTGAGGTGCACAACAGTTAAATTAGAAAATCACAAAGATGTATGCCAGTGAAATCCTATTAGAATCCTTTTAAACAGAAACAAATTGGATTTCTTTGTGTTTGTGTACGTGCCAGGGAGACAAAGAATGGTCAGATACAAGATTGTGTTCTGTTTTTGTTCTTTGTGATTTCCATTCGTAACAATTTGGGATAAACCAGAAATGATTCACTTGAATTAGAATTTGGAAGTTACACTGGTTTGCAATCATTACCTATAGAAAGACTCCTCATTCATTCTGAACTGTGTTTTAAAGAATATATAGTCCTGTGTTTTTGTTTAAGAGCGGTGCTCCACCAGTTCTATTTCCTGAGTGTTACTGCTTGCAAGATTGGAGAATGCCAGTTGGAAAGTCTAGACTTGCATCAACTGTTTTCACTGTGGACATGAAGATCTTGGGGTCAGTGCGGTACCAAATTAAAAAAAAAACATAGTTATATTGCAATAATTTCCAACCAAAGTACAGTTGAATTGTTTTTGTTACTTTTAGCCTTTTTAATTTCATTTAATAGCATTTTTTTAAAAAAAAACAAAACCCTCTTTCTGTAAAATTAGCCATTGATTGATTTGAAATTCCTAAATTCTTGTGAAAGTTTGCTTTGGTGCCGTAGTTATTTTATTTAGCAGGGGGATGCAACAGATACTGAAAGGTTGTAGAGATAGAAAGAAAAAGAGCAGTGCTGGGTAATGGAGATTCCACTTATAAAATAAATCCAAGTTCTCCTTTTCTTTGTGAGGTTTATTTCTATTTTCTTTCTTTTGACAAGTATATAGCCTATATCATTTTACTCAATTCTCCTCCTTGAAGGCAACCTAGATGTTACATTTCACACAAGTTCACCATGGGGACTAACAGCTGTGCTATCTGGAAGTTCCAGTGGAAACACCTGTGTAAAAAGAATAATTGGGCCCAGTTCTGATTGTGACTACTGTATGAGGCAGGAGGGGTTCCTTCTTTCTTCCAATATAATTTTGGCAGCTGAATTGACTTGGAACTGTGAGCGTTGGCATTATTTGCCCTCTTGACTGATAGTTCTGGGTTGGAAAATTCCTGGAGATTTTGGAATGGAGTCTGTAAAGGACAGGGTTTGGGGAGGGACGGGACCTCAGCAAGGAATGATGCCATAAAAGTTATGCATAAAGGTTTAAAGCAGCCATTTTCTGTCACCTGGAGATCTCCAGCCTCCACCTGAAGGTTGGCAATTGGTCTCTGAAAGGAGACCAGACCAAGAAGATAAAACCAATGGCAAATTTTGTAGCTTCATAAAACAGGAACAACCTTCAAACTCTGCAGCTGCTGGCAAGAAAGAAACTAAGACTGAAAATCAGGCTTGAAACAATAATAACACAGCCTATTTAAAGGGCTGAGCTCCAACACCACCAGGTATGGCAAGCCAAAGAGGCTAAGACACTATAGCAACCCTGTAGCCTCTGACAGTCCCTCCCTCTGCAGCCCTGGGTCATTTCAGCAGCTAAAAACAGAGCCAAGAGGGGAGACACAAGTCCCTCTTCCCTTACTGCCACAGTCCCATCAGAACTGGGGCTTTTCACACTATTTACACAGAAGTACCCACAGGAACTGCAAGTCCCCTTGATGAATTCATGTAACACTTGAAGTTAACTTGTAGTAAATTTGACCACTGGTTCATCACAGTCAGTATTGGCAGTGCCTGTCCAGGGTTGCACATAATCTATTAACCTATTCTTGGAAATAGATATACCAGTGATTAGACACGGACTTTCTCCATGCCAAAAAAAAAAAAAATGCCCTACCACTAAGCTATCTAGTTCGCTTTGGGGGAATGCAGGGTGCTGGACCATATGGACTCGTGGTTTAATACAGCTGGGCTCTTCTTAACATTCTTATAAGAGATTATAGCAGTGTCGACTGCTGCTTCTTTCCATAGTCCAGTAATAAGCAACTTGTTTAGTTTTCTTTGCTTGTTTATTTCAAATTCCCTTCAGTAGAAACATCCAAAGGGATTTCCCACAACTTCTTGATGAATCAGGGGAGACAGGAAAGCTTTGAGTCCATTATATTTATCCCTAAAGAATGTAATCTTCAAACATTATAATCTCTTTTATACATCCCAAGGAAAACACCTTGTTGATGAGGGTGGTGATGATAGAATGAGACACATCATATAATAAATATTGTTCTACATTTATGTATCAGTGAACTATAGTGAAATTCACCACCTGGCTTCATTTAACTAGAGGACAGAAGACTACTCATAGTAAATGGACCCTGCTATTGATAATGTTTTCAAAGCCAACATCTATGGCAAGGGCTCAGTGACAGAGATCCATTCTTACACTTTATAGTTCTGCTCATCCTCAGCATGTTCACCCTCCCTGGATCCCATCATCACCCAGAGCATGATTCTGGAAAAGTGTCAAAAGATCAAGGAAATGAATGTAAGCATTGATGAACAAAGGTAAGAACACGTGAAACAAGTATCCATTTACACCAGTTCAGGCTAAGTTTTCAGCATCACAAATAAGCAAAATGTTCTTCCAACTCCTGTTTGGAACTCAGATAAAAGCTATTGCAATGTTCTGAGCATCTATAGCACCCAGGTGTTGGAATAGTACAAAATTATTGGCTAGCCAAGCTCTCATTAAGGATGAGGAAGAAGAAACCAATATTTATGACATTTCCAGTAAAATATAGTCCTTAGAAGTATTTATTAAATATGTATAACATTTATTCAGTAGTAGAAAGGATCAATAGTTCAGAAGGTTAAAAGTTCGAAGTTAAAGATCTGAAATTAATGTTTTTAAAATTCTTCTCACAATTATTTAAAAAATTTTTTTTTGCAATGTCATTGCAGACAATGTCATATGAAAGTAATTGAAAACGCAACAGAATGGATTTTAACACTATAGCATTCTCATTTATCCCCATGTTATTATTAATGGCAATTACAGAGTGGAAAAACCAAACAATCATCACAGAATTTATTCTCCTAGGATTTGAAACATCCCCTCAGTTTCAGCTTCTTCTCTTCCTGGTGTTTCTTTCCACCTATATCATTACCATGGCTGGAAATATCCTATTAGTTGTACTAGTTGTTGCAGACCGGCATCTTCACAAACCCATGTACTACTTCCTAGGGAATCTGTCGTGCTTGGAGATCTTCTACAGTTCAACCATCCTACTTAGGATGTTGGCCAGCCTCATAACTGGAGAGAAGAGACTTTCTGTTGATGGCTGTATTGCACAGTTTTACTTCATTGCTTCACTGGTATCTACTGAATGCTGTTTGTTATCTGTAATGTCTTATGATCGCTACTTAGCAATATGCAAGCCTCTTAACTACACTGTCCTTATGCAGGATGGATTTTGTTTCCATCTGGCAAGTCTGTCTTGGTTAAGTGGATTTCTAGCTATTGCTATTGTCATTGTCTTAATAATGCAAATAACTTTCTGTGGACCCAATGAGATCAATAGCTATTTCTGCGATTTTGGGCCAATGCTTAAACTGTCCTGTAGTGACATAATTCTGCTGAAGATTGTGGCTTTTATATGCTCCTTCACATTTTCCCTGATTCCATTTCTCTTGACCCTGATTTCCTATGTTTATATTGTTACCACTGTCCTAAAAATCCCATCTACTGCTGGAAAGCAAAAGGCCTTTTCTACTTGCTCTTCCCACCTTATTGTTGTGACCTTATATTATGGTACCCTAATTGTTGTGTATATGATACCAGATACCCCATCATTGAATGAAACAAACAAAATTTTCTCTCTGTTTTATACTGTCTTGACTCCTCTAATCAACCCCCTCATATATAGCTTTCGAAACAAAGAGGTAAAGGAATCCATGCACAGACTTTCCAGGAAATGTTTTTCTCTTGTGAGTATATAGACAGTCATCAGCTAATCATTTTTTTTTTCATTATATAAAGGAAGAATCTTCATGTGCTGAATTGAATGGTTTCTTTCCACTTTCTACAAGAGGAAATAGAAAGTTTCTTCATTATCATCACCAGTAGTAATAATAATAACAGTACATGTGATACTTATACAGAACTTACACATTACACAATACTTGGAAGTGATACCTTATCCTGACTCACACCCCTGACCCATTAAAGTTGGTATTGTCTACTTAGACTAGTCTCTAGAGGCTAGGTAGAGTTCTTTCACATCACCTACTATTAGTAATGACCGGGGAAGGCAATGGCAAACCACCCCGTAAAAAGGTCTGCCATGAAAATGTTGTGAAAGCAGCGTCACCCCAGAGTTGAAAATGACTGGTGCTTGCACAGGGGACCTTTCCTACTATTAGAACCTGGTACTTTTATGTGGAGGTGCTAGGGACTGAATCTGGGCCTTCTGCATGCCAAGCTGCTGCTCTGTCACTGAGCCACTGAGCAGCAGAAGTAAACATCAAACTGAGTCTGAATGTCAACTTCAAAAGATTATATGGAAATAGAGAAATACAAAATCCTGTGAGAATGACCATGATCCATGTCAAACCTTTTTTTGTATCTCCCAAACATATCAGATGTGCCACTTGAAGAGGAATCTCCAAATTAGCTTTTATCAACAAACAGAAGCAACCTAGAGAAGTATAAAATTCCTATGAGAAATTATATGTTATTCCAAAACTCTATTGGCATACATAGATTCTTTAAAAAAAAATTGCTTGAGAAGAAAATCTAACATTTTATTCAAATTTTATGTAGGCGAAATTTTCATCTAACATTTCTCTGTTTTCAAATGTATTATTATTTATGGTATAGTAATAAAATGTGTTTTAAGCAGATTTTTTGTGCACCTTCTAAACATATACCATTGGTTCTTATTCCAAAGGTATGTATGATAGATTGAATCAAACAGGGTTTTCTGCTGGTGCAAAAGGATAGCCATTTGACTATCCAAAAAAACTATGCTGCAGATAATGTTATCTATATGGCCACAAGCCATATAAGATGGAAACTGTTTAAGCAAGAGGCTGAGTGAGACTGAAGGATTTTTTATTTTTATTTTTTAGTTACACAAAGGTTAAAGTCTCACTGGATCCAACCATGTATTTGGATTTATGCAACCACAATGAATTTTTATTTTTATTATCTTGCAGTCTGCACTATTTCAAACATCCGTAGGTATTGCCCAGTGATGATTATCCTGAACACTTGTGCAATGTGCAATAGGTGAAAAATCCTTGCTGTACCTAGAATTGCAAACTGATTGGCAAACAAAAATGTCCTTTCCCTTAAAATGAGAGTTAATGAGCTGTTACCATGCACAATTTGAGGTTGCATACATCTATTTCATTTATTTATTCAGATATGTATTTCATATATTTATTCAAATTCCACCTTCCTCCAGAAGGCTCATAGTATGTATGATACAATTCTTACAAGGCTGTAGTCAAGGAATCTCAAGTTTAACAGTAAAAAACAGACAATTTTCCCTGTATGAGGAAAACTATCATGTAGCAGGTTCTTTTCTTGCTCTGGATGAATCTCCTGATGTAAAAATAAATTTGCTGTCGCACAAAGCCACCATAAATGCCCTATTTTGAGGAATAACAAAGTAAAATATTCTATCTGAATATAAACTATAGCATGGATCCATCTTTGTCTACGAACCCTTCCTCAGTTTAGGTAGTCTTCATCTGTCTTCAATTGTCTTTATTGGGAGAAGGAGGGGGAGGAAAAGGAGGAGGGGGGAGGAAAGGAAAAGGAAGAAAAGATGCTGCTGCTGCTGATATTGGATTTATATCCCACCCTATACTCTGAATCTCAGAGTGGTCACAATCTCCTTTACCTTCTCCCAACACAACAGACACCCTGTGAGGTAGGTGGGGCTAAGTGAGCTCTTACAGCAGCTGCCCTTTCAAGGACAACTCCTACGAAAGCTATGACTGACCCAAGGCCATTCCAGCAGGTGCAAGTGGAGGAGTGGGAAATCAAACCCAGTTCTCCCAGATAAGAGTCCACACACTTAACCACTACACCAACCTTTCTTCAATAGCAGCTCCCTATAGAGTGCATTGGTGTAATCTAATCTAGATATTACCAGGGCATGCTCCACAGTGCCAGGATATTTCCTGCCTAGGAATAGCTGCAGCTGGCTAACCAATCAAGTTGCTGAAAGGTGTCCTTGTCCACCACTGCCAGCTGTTTATCCAACACACACCCTGAGTCCAGTTGCACTCCCAAAGCTCCAAACCTGCTATTTCATAAGACTGCAACCCCATCCAGAACAGGAGATACACCCATTCCTAGGTCAGCCCTTCCCTAATCAAAACCAGTGGAGGCTATTGCACAACTGCCAGCAATTTCCCACCTCCCACTTCCTCGGATGATATCACAAGGGTGGGGAGAGCCTATTCGGACTCTGCATGGGAGAGTTGACCAATCAGGGAGTGCTGTACAGTAAAAAATTATTGCATAAAACCATTGCCTATTGCAATTTAAGTTACAGCAACATACAGGTTAAAATCAGTCAAGGACTCTAAGATGAATACACTGGATTATTCAAAATCTTATTTATATATAGCACCCCCGTGATTCCATAGTCAAGCTCTAATAGTCCAGTTAACAGCACCATTTTACTGTCTGCTGGAAATTGTCTTTGCCCTGATTTTACTAGCTGCCAGAGCAAAAAGTGCTACCTTATAAGAAACCATAGAGTCAATATCTGATAATAGAAATATTAGCTTATCCATAACAGAAGCCATATACAATTGACTTGTTATTTCAGTCAGAAACTTGCATCTGAATACAGTGGGCAATCCCTGAACATTCTGGTCCAGTGAGAGCTACCCCTCTGCCCACCCTCTTGTTAAAACCATGTGGGATTAGATAGTCACCAGTTATGGGGCTGAGAAGGAATTTTTTGGACCTCACTCAAATTGGGGGGGGGGGCTTTTTTCACCTGCTCCACATGGTCAGAGGGTGTGTGGCATAAATAGGTCTATCACTAGTTAGGCCTAACTGGGATGGCAGGAAAAGCATGGGTTGAAGGGGTTTCAAGCTGACAAGCACCCTGAGATATCAGCGATGCGGGGTGTGTGTGTGTGTGTGTGTGTGTGTGTTCCTCAATTGGGCTACTTAGAGGCTTGGCAGTCCGGGTGGCCTGGTTGGGGGCCTCTTCGGGGTCATGAGAGCATATGACTAGCCTTAAGGCTTTGCAGTCATGGGCAAGGGTATGCTCTCCCATCTCTTCTATGCACTGGCATGCAGTCAGTGACGGGTAGGGTTCAGAAGCTTCCAGACCCAGCCCTGAGCTGGGGTGGATTTGCCCTGTTAGGAAGCTTGCTTTGGAAGCTCAATGAAGCCCATGCAGATCAGCTTATGTGTAAGTAAAATTCCCAGTTTAACCCATAATATGTGTAGTGTTTCATTTGAGGGGTAAATGGGCAATGACACCTTTGTTTTGTCAGTATTAAACTTCAACTTGCTAGACCTCATGTGTTTGATATTTATAGGATTTTTTTTTTTTTTGCAACGATGAGCGAATTAACTGGGCCCATGAAAAACAGCTGATTTCTCAGAATCATCTCCTAAACTGAAATCAAGATTGTTTTTTGAAAAGCACACAAGAAATCTATAGTAAAGTATTGGAGACAACCTGCCACAGTTTCACTGGGCCTGTAAGACCAAACTATTTAAGCTCGCCTTCAATAGTTAAGGGGAGGTAGCAAATGTCCCACAGCACTGACAATCCCACTGAACAAAAACAGATATTCAGAAACATCAATGTGCATCTTGGATTTTATGGTTAAAATATGTGGATTAATTTTATTGTATATTGTTTTTAATATTCTATGTGGTTTTTAACTGTTATTAGCCGCCCTGAGCATGCTAGGGGAGGGCAGGATATAAATTTGATAAAATAAAATAAATAACAACCATCATTTCTGTGGCCCCGATAAAATTTGTAGTCCTCCTCCTCCATGACTCATTTCCATCTATGTAATCTGATGAGTTATGAAATGAAGAAGTGCCATGGCATTTCTGGAATGACATAATTAGGCCAGAAACTGTAATGGACATCAGATTATTATACAGATTAGTATATAGACACCATAATTTATTATACTTAAAGTATTAATGTTTTATTTTCAACCCAATTTTTTTTTTCAAAGATGGAGTTTCCATCTGAAGCCAATGATAGACTGGTTTGGTGAATGGTCCTTCACCCATAGATATCTTAGGGGCCCTGTCTATTATCTTGCAATCTGCACTACTCCAGATATCCCTAGATATTGCCCAGTGATTGTTATCTCAAACCCATGTGTAATGTGCAATAGGCGAAAAACCACTGCACTGCCTAGGTTACCAACTGAATGATAAACAAAAAAATCCTTTCCCTTAAAAGAGAGTTAATAATAATGTCTGGTATTAATTATTTATTTTTAGGAACTTACTGTATATCTTTCATTATGTTATAAACAATGTTTATAAATGTTTAGCTCTAGAAAAGGCAAGTAATGAATCCCTCAAGAACCTGACTTAGATGGCCCAGGCTAGCCCTATCTCAACAGATTTGGACTGGTAAACCGAGCTGGCCCTGGTTAGTATTTGGATTGCAGACCACCAAGGAAGGCCAGGGTTGCTACACAGAAGTTGGCACCATTAAACACTCCTGTACTTGAAAACCCTTTGGAGTTGCCATAAATTGGCTGCAATTTGACAGTGCTTTCCTAAACATAAACATTTTGAATTGGTTCCCATTAGAATGATTCCCACTTGAATATGACCTTAGGGATTGGGACCACATTGCAGTAATGTGTATCAATATAATAAACTTCCTTGGAGATGTTATCTCAGATGCTTCCACAAAAACAAAGCTGTGGCCATGGGCGGTATCTTAGGCCGAATCTACACTGGGCAAAAGACCCAGTAATGCTACCCTTTCAGATGTGTCCATCTACATTGCAAACTGGCCTCACTACTGTCTTGCACCGGCATTTTGGCTATCACACTTGAAATCCTGGAACAGCAGTGAAGCTATCTCCGGCTCGGTCTTGCGCGTTATTTTCCCAGACCACTTTTTAAGCGGAGTTTTTCCCATCTACGGCATCCTTGCTTCTTTTTGTTGCTTTTCTTCATTACCACCAGCAGGTGGCGTTTTCCACAGCAATCCTCATTGGTCGGTCCTATGTGACGTCCTATGTTATCTGATCGAACTACCAGGTAACAATGGGCCAAGGGGGAGGCTCCAGGATAACCATTAATAGAAAGAATGGGGAAGAAAACTCCTGAGGTGAGGGTGATCGGAAGCTGTTAAACATGTCAATGGAGAGCCAAATTGATACCTAAGCGACACCAGGTCTACACAAAGATACTTGGCTTTCAGGTGAAGATGCTATTTTTCTGCTGGCACCATCCTTTGTTTTGGGTTTCGGCTAGAGCAAAGGGAACATGAGAAATGAGAAAATATTCCCCCTAAAGGAAAAATAGGGGAGCTTACAAATCCTACCCATGAAAAAGATTTAGAAATCAAACAGCTTGCTAAGAAAAATCAAGAACTCTAGGAAAAGTTAGAAGCTAGTATTAAAGAAAGGGCAAACCCAGCTGTGCAGCCCCAAACTTCCTTTCCCAATGAAAATGAGAAAACAGTCCCTGTTTCAGTTCTGATACCCCAGAATCATGGAAAAGTGGTCTTTGAGCCTATACAGAGTTCCACACTCATGGCACAAGGTATTCCTTTTAGCAAGGACTTGCTCAGGCACTCCTACATGAGCAAGCCTCAGTCCTTTTTGGCAGAAATGTTCTGTCCTTAGCTCATTCCATTTGGGGAACTTGAAAGCCAGAATTCTGTGGAACTTCAGAGAATGGCATTCCCACATGGGCAGGCAAGGTTCCTTTGTCTGTGAACCTCCCCTCCCCCCAAGGAAAATCTAACTTTAAAACTTGAATGTCTCTTAGAATAGAGAAACCTGGCTTTGTAAGGTTTAAAGGTAACAAAGACATCTTTTCCCTTAAGTAAATAAAGAAAAAGAGAAGTAACATTAGACAAGGCCAGTTCTCCAGCTGAGAGGTGGAGATCCCCTGGAATCCCAGCAAGGGTTCCAGCCTGTAGAGTTAGTTTTCTCCGCAGGGTAATGGGAGTTTGATGTAATATGTTTAGTTTAACCCTTTAAAAATGCCAGAATCAAGTACCTGAGAAAGAGAGGTTGAACAAGTTTTTGTTAATTCAAAGCATTCAGGGCAAAATATAAGAACTGACCATTTTAACTTTCAAATTGGCTGAATGAAAATCTGTGAAACTCCCAAGTCCATTTTTCTCTCCCACTTATGAAGTCAGAAAATATTTATTGCCTCAGTTCTATGAATTTTAAGTGGTATAGCCTCTGAGCTTGTATGGAGTGCCTTAAGAGCAGCCCATATAGAGCTGGCTAAAGTATTGCAAATGCTCAGCACTCGTGTTCCTCCTCCATCAGGAAGAAATACTAATTATCCCCCCCCCTCATGCTCACAAAAGTCCACAGTCGATCTCAGTAGGCTATGTTTTCTTTAAGGGCCAAGTGTTAACCTGGGTGCACCTCCTATCTAAAGGATGGAACGGCTAAGCTAATAGTACTGAAAAAGTATATGTAAAAATACAGCTCCCAATCGGCCAAAGGCTACTTCCTTAAGCACAATGATGTGAAGTTGACTGACATAGGAAACTTTGTTCATCATGCAATGTCCCTGAACACAAGGTTGCAATTTTAATGAGACGGGCTTCAGCAAGATAACAACTACTGATTGGCTAAGTAAACCTTTAAATCAATGCCTAAATGCAATGATACATAATTACATCAGATTTCATGGTTACAAGTTTGATTCATACATCATTTTTCTATAAGTTCCTAATACATAAGTTTCCTAGTCACCACATAGTCTTGAGTCTTCTGTTTCTTCTCCTTCCCCCCTCGATAATCTTCTTGCGCTGGGGGAAGGAAGAGGACCTTTCTCCTGCCTTGCTTAAATAAGTACACTTTCTGGAGGAGGGAGAGAGATAGGGAATGCCTGGCGGCAGTCATTAATAGCCCCACCCCCCCTGGTATAAGGAATGCCCAGGCTGAGGCCAATTCTCTGCAGAGCATGCTCAATGCGGGGTTTCCCAATGTTTCCAGAGTCGGATTGGGTATTTCCGCTTTCCTTAGCCCTGGGATCACATGTCATAGTCGGATCCTATTATGAAGAAGTTAACGTTTACATACGCTAATAGGCACTTGCAAAGACTTCTGGGGGAGATGTTTCTACTCTGGTTACATGTGATATGACAGTATGCAATACACAACATCCAGTAAAATAGGTTCCATCTCTGCATTTAGTAGGCCGTGCACACTATATTCTCAAGGCACATTAGTTGGCATGCCCCAAGCGCTAGTTGCCACAGATGGTCATGTTTCCTGGGAGAAATGGCTACTGGGCTAGCACTCCGAACCAGGGAGTATGCACCTGTATGATGCCTCTCCCCTTGCACTGGGTTCGGAGAAGCCAACCTTGTTCACCTTCTCTCCTTTTTAATCTAGAGCCTTTGGGGCTCTGAGGGGCCCGGTATCCACCTGGCCCCTTTTTAGGGCCTACCTGGAGTCCCTCCCTGGCTGGGAGGGGGGACTCCCCCTTTATGCAGTGAAAAGTAGAACAATCCATTATATGAAGGAGGAAGAACTCCATTTCCCATCCTTCCTTGCACCTTGGCTTAGGGTTGGAGCATGTGCAGAGTATGACCATACAAATGTCCCAAGACCAATGCTGACTGGGTGCAAAGGAGGGGTGACAAGTTAGTCCGACAGGCATATTTACTGGTTAGAAATCCAAAGGAAAACTTAGACACTCGACCAGAGGGTTTAAGGAACCACGGTCGTGTTGGTCTACTCCTGACTATGACCTGGTGTTAAAAACTGCCCTGTAAATGTTGCCGACCTCAGCTCTTGGGTTTGGCTCGGCAGCCAGTCCGTTTCCCTTTTGCAGCAATGCAATCAAGGGCTGCATCTCCAGATTGGCTCAGAGAGTCAGAACAGGCTCTCTTCTAACACCGACCTTTATATGGTCAAGGACGGAATACGGTTCATACAAAAACAAAAACAAAAAACAAGACTTACATTCTTTGAAATAGATAACATGAGTGGAGAGGAATTGTCACTGAGTGTACTCAGTTTAAATAAATAACAAAAGGTATCAATGTAGAGAAATCATAACATTTATCTCAAAAAGAAGAAAAGGTCAGTGGGGCTTGAACATGCAACCCCCATAATTGCAGGGCTTCACACATTAAAATAAGAACTACTAAGGCTATTGCTCTGCTCTCAGACAACAAACACTTCCAACAACAATCTCCAATTCTTGAAGCGTGACAGGATATGTGAGACTGAATATTGTTAGCGTAATGAAATGTAATTGGTAATTTCAAATCAGCAATAGCATACTCCACCATGGATTTAGTTATATTCTAAGGCATTATGATGCATATTTTGAAATGCATATGTTAAAAGAGAATGCTCTATTATGACAAAATAGGAGTCAACTGTACCTTTAAGACCAACTAATTTTGTTCTACTACTTAAGACCAGCCTGTTTGGATCTGCTGTATTACGAGTAAAGCTTTGTCGATATTGAAATTCACACCAGCAGGGCACCACAGATGTGAAAATGAGAGCGATGGCGCCACCTTGTGGATGAAGCACATCAATACAACCATTGTGTTACGATCATGACCAGTAGTGTAAATGGTACGAAATAATCCAGATTTCTATAAGGCAGCTTCAGTTCACAGAAAATCTGGCTGAAACATGAATGTAGAATCCCCCTTAGAGTATAAAAGTACCTTTTGTGGCACCTATAAAAGGAATGCAGAAAAGGAATGACAGCTGGACCTGCATAGAAGGCATGAGAGGCACAATACCTTGTATTATAGGGCAGCAAAAAGAATCAGAAACAGAAAAAAAATCAGAAAAGAGAACAAGAGTAATCAGATGTTTCAATTTGCATCTAATGCTCGATAGAATGAGATCTCCCTAAAACGTTCTATAGGTAAGCAATGTTTCTTAGCAGATTAAGATGCTACCTTTGATTTACAAATTATATCAACAAATTATCTTTATTTAATGCATCAGGGAGCATTGTCATTTGCTATCTGAAGGGGACTCAACTCAGTTAATTCCACCTCCATAAAAACAGTTATTTGAATTTTCAAGTGCTGTACAGGGCCTGTGATCAGGCACATAAACAAATAAATACATGAAGCTGCTTTATACTGAATCAGAATCTATCAAAGTCAATATTATCAGATTGGCAGCAGCTTTCCAGGGTCTCAGGCAGAGGTCTTTCACATATCCTACTACCTGGTTCTTTAACTGGAGAAAATGGGGATTGAACCCAGGACCTTCTGCATGCCAAACAGATGCTCTACCACAGAGTTACTTCCTGCCCCCAATAGAAGAGTTAAACTTACATTACCCTCTATCATTGTCCACTCTTCTATTTTCTTTATCAACACTGTCATTTCTCTTAATGTTCCATAAACCCAGAAGACAAAACTACTGCTTAGCTGCACATAGTAAAGGATTAGTCCTCTGGCTAAGCCATGCATATAATTGATTTAGATGGCATAATGAGAGGGGTATCAACACATCACTCATTATTAGCAATGTGGGACCTTTCTTCCAGCTCTCATTTGTACACATTTATGACCAAGCCCTTCTGACAATGGCTTGGCTTATGTCCAGCCAGAAGAAACATTGAAAGATCATGCATGTAGATTGTTTGGAGAAACAAAATAATTGGTACAAGATGCATGTTGTTGAGTGATGTAATATCAATTTTTCATTGTTTTAAATATTTGTATGTGTGTGTGGGGGGGGGGGGTAAGTACTTGCATGCTTGGGAGTCATGGTGATATTTGGTGACCCCTATTGGGGTAAGACATTTCAAAGAGGTGTCTTGAAATTGATGCCTCCACATCCTGGCCCTGGTATACATAAGAACATAAGAGAAGCTATGTTGGATCAGGCCAATCGCCCATCCAGTCCAACATTCTGTGTCACACAGTGGCCAAATACATACATACACACACACTGTGGCTAATAGCCACTGATGGACCTCTGCTCCATATTTTTATCTAACCCCCTCTTGAAGCTGTCTAGCTTGTAGCCACCACCACCTCCTGTGGCAGTGAATTCCACATGTTAATCACCCTTTGGGTGAAGAAGTACTTCCTTTTATCCATTTTAACCTGTCTGCTCAGCAATTTCATCGAATGCTCACGAGTTCTTGTATTGTGAGAAAGGGAGAAAAGTACTTCTTTCTCTACTTTCTCCATCCCATGCATTATCTTGTAAGCCTCTATCATGTCACCCCGCAGTCGATGTTTCTCCAAGCTAAAGAATAACTTTTTTTTTATTTCTATCCCGCCCTCCCTGCCGAGGCAGGCTCAGGGCGGCTCACAACATAAAAATACATTATACATCGAGTTATACTTATTAAATCATGGTTAAAAAACAGTTTACAGATTATATTAAAATTAACATTAACAATTAACAATATGGTGCTATAAACATTAGATCTTCAATAGAATTCAGAAGCTAAAAGCATTTTCAGCGGCACTTTCCTAGCTTGTCATTAGTTGAAGGCTATTTTGAAGAGGTGGGTCTTACAGGCCCTACGGAATTGATCTAAGCATCGTAGGGCCCGTACCTCCTCTGGGAGTTGATTCCACAGCAGTGGAGCTGCAATAGAGAAGGCCCGATCTCGGGTGGCCTTCAATCTGGCCTCCCTTGGCCCAGGGATATTCAGCTGGTTTTTTCCAGCTGACCTCAGTGCTCTCTGGGGCTCATATGGGGAGAGACGGTCCCTCAGGTAGGCAGGTCCTTGGCATAAAGGGCTTTAAAGGTGATAACCAGCACTTTGTAATGAACTCGGTATACCACTGGCAGCCAGTGCAGTCCGCGTAGCCCCGGCTGTATGTGCCCCCACCTTGGGAGCCCCAGCAGCAGCCTAGCCACCGTGTTCTGCACCAGCTGCAGCCGCTGAGTTTGGCACAAGGGCAGCCCCATGTAGAGGGCGTTGCAGTAATCCAGTCTCGAGGTGACCGTAGCATGGATCACTATTGCTAGGTCACGGCGCTCCAGGAAGGGGGCCAACTGCTTCGCCCATCGAAGATGAAAGAACGCGGACTTGGCAGCAGCTGCTATCTGTGCCTCCATTGATAATGAAGGCTCCAGAAAAATCCCCAAGCTCTTGACCTTATGGGCTGCTTTCAGCAGTGCACCGTCAAAGACCGGCAAGGGGATGGCACCCAAGCCCAAACCTCCAAGCAATCTGGGCAAGGGGGGCATGTAGATGTTAAACAACATCGGAGAGAGAACTGCCCCTTGTGGCACCCCACACACTAGTGGGTGCCTCCGGGACAGCCACCCTTTGTCCCCATCCATCAAGGAAGAGGAAAGCCACTGTAAGGCCAAGCGTTTTAACCTTTCTTCATAGGGAAAGTGTTCCTAACCTTTAATCATTCTAATTGCACTTTTCTGGACTATTCCTTGGAGATGTCCCTTTTAAGTACTTTTCAAGGTCAGCCTGCTTAGTTTCTGAGATCTGACAAGACAGGGCTTGCCTGGGCTACCCAGGTCAGAATGATGGCATTATTACTTGAGATAATCTTGGCCAACTCTCTGTGGTAGGTTGGGCTGACAAATTAACTATCCCATGGAACTTGTGAGGTTTCTGGCAGAGTAGATGTGAATTTACTTCCTGGAATTTAGCTGATGAAGCTACAGCTGACACTTCCCTTAAGTGCACATTGAGTCAGAATTATGTACTATACTAAATGGAGTGGGTGAGGATTCATACATGCAGGTTTTAAGGATCTCAAAGTATCACATGTCTGCTCAATAGCAATTGTCATAACAGATGATGGTAAAAATGCCCTTTACTGATTAAAAAAATGCATTTCCTATCCCCAGATCATTTTCTGAACCAACCATTGAAGTCAAGGAATTGATTGGCTAAGAACTGGCAGTTTTTTTCCAGAGACAAACTCAGTCCTGAAGATGTTGCTACAGGGCACAGCAGCCTACTGTCTTATAAAGATTTGAACTGATGGGATTCATATTCTCAACTATATTCACCCTGCCTCCCTTTTTATTGACTTTTACATCATACATGTTTATCATCATTGCCATCTTGAGGATCCCATCAGACACTGGCAGGAAAAAGGCCTTCTCCACATGCTCTTCTCACCTTCTCATCGTTACAATCTATTATGGGACTCTAATTACTGTCTATGTGCTCCCAAATACTGAAAATATAAGGAAGCTAAATAAAGTGTTCTCTGTTTTTTACACTATCCTCTGGTCAATCCCCTCATATACAGTCTAAGGAACAGAGAGGTAAAAGAGACTCTTAGGAAATCTATTGGTAAACTGATTCAGACCCCAGAAATTCAAGGCTTTGTCTTTAGAATAGTGTAAAGTGACCAATATTGAAATCTCTATCCTTTTTATCACTTCTTGTGCGCATATATGTGGTAATTGGGTAGGAAAACATATATTGTTAATAGTATTCTGCTGCATCCATTCCTAATTTGAGTCCTATACAGGTGTTTTTGTTATTGTTCAGACGCACAGTCGAGTCTGACTCTTTGCTGATTTCCAAACAGTCAGCTGCTGACCACATTGCTGTCAAGAATTAGAGTTAGAAAGATGTTCTTTGAGGAATGGTGCTTAGGGTTTTTCTTAAATACTGGAGTTTATGTCATGCATGTACTAAAATATGTTCCACCTTTCCCAATGACTCAAGATAACTTAAAATACATAATTAAAAACATCCAGGTAATTAAAATTACATAATTAAAAACATCCATCCTCTCAGAGAGGCCTGAGAGGAGCAGAACAGAGCAGAGCAGCTCTGAAAGGCTGAGACAGCTGGAGAAGTTGCTAAGAATTTCTGTGTTTTGAAAAACTTCATTCTGAGGCTTGGGTGACTGCTGAAAAGGCTGAGTTGTGATAGCTGGGGAACTGCTGTATGTTTGGGTGAGTGGGCTAAAGGTGAAAGTGATTGATTGATTGATTGAGAGTAATTGTTGATGATTGCTTAGGAGTGGTCTACTCCACCCTCTTTGCATTTTAAGCTGCGCCTTGCCAAAGGCGCGAGCCGAAGGGCGAGAGCTAAAGGGCTCTTGGCCTGTGGCTCTTTGCCTGGGGGCTTCCTAAGGGCCGGGAACCCAGATCCCTGATTTCCTTGTTCTCCCAATAAGGTAAGTTGACCTTCCAGAAGGGGAGCCACGTAAACAACAGCATTTAAAGAGGACTGTATATTTAATATATATATATATATATATATATATCATGAAGGTAGAATGCCAGCAGGGGGGTGGGGACTTTCCAGTGTTTTGCACTGAGTGTCACATGTATGACTATCTGCCCACAGGACAGAAGTCTTGGGTGTGTGCTCGATGCAAGGAGCTCCTGCTCCTCAGGGAACGAGTTCGTGCCCTTGAGGCCGAGGTGACTGCCCTGGAGAAGCAGAGACAGTCAGTTAGGCAATTGGGGAAGACTCTCGGGGGCGTATTAGATGAGCCCCACTCTGAATGTGGCAGCCCTGTTGCTGCCAGAGAGCGTGAGGGTCGAGAGAGAACAGGGCACCTTGCTGAGGACAAGGGGAATGCGCCCTCAGAAGGGACCTCTTCTTCGGTTGGTGAGCAGGTATCCTTTCGTGCCAAGGAACCATCCCTGGGCAGGGGGAGAAGGGGGGTCTTGGTAGTTGGTGATTCGATCCTTAGGCAAGTAGACAGCTGGGTGGCAAAACCGCGTATTGACCGTATGGTGACTTGCCTGCCTGGTGCGAAGGTAGCGGACATTACACGTGTAGTAGATAAGCTGATAGACAGTGCTGGGGAGGAGCCTGTGGTCGTGGTGCATGTTGGCACCAACGATGTGGGGAAATGCAGTCGTGAGGTCCTGGAGGAGAAATTTAGGCTGCTAGGTGGGAGACTTAAGGCCAGGACCTCCAAGGTGGCCTTCTCGGAAGTGCTACCTGTTCCACGTGCAGGGCAGGAGAGACAGGCGCAAATTAGAAGTCTCAATGTGTGGATGAGACGATGGTGTAAGGAGGAAGGGTTTAAGTTTGTTAGGCACTGGGATGCTTTCTGGAACAAGCGGGAGCTGTACAAAAGAGACGGTCTCCACTTGTCTCCGGATGGAACCAGGCTGCTGGCGCTTAAAATCAAAAAGGTGGCAGAGCAGTTTTTAAACTAAATCTTGGGGGAAAGCCGACAGGAGATGAAATGTCTCTGGTTCGGGAGGACTCATCTCAAAGAGATGAAGGGTTGGCTTCTATTTTTCTACCGAGTAACGGATCAGAGTTGTCCACTGTGATGGTGACAAACAGTATGGACTGTCTGCCAGAGTCTCGAGGCGGCAGGACAGAGGTGGCGGGCCTAGCTTGCCTGGGAAATTATAAATGTTTGTATGCAAATGCTAGAAGTGTCCGAAGTAAAATTGGTGAATTGGAATGTTTAGTGTTGGGAGAAAACATAGACATTGTGGGAATTTCAGAAACTTGGTGGAATGAGGAGAATCAGTGGGACACGGTGATTCCTGGATATAAGTTATATCGGAAGGATAGGGAGGGAAGGGTTGGAGGTGGGGTGGCTCTGTATGTCAGAGAGGATATACGGTCCAGTAAGACTGAGGTCAGAGAATTAGATTCCCTTTTAGAAATGCTTTGGGTTGAAATAGAGGGCCCAAAAGGAAATTTAACTATGGGAGTTTGTTATCGCCCACCAAATCAAAAGAGAGAGGACGATTATAATATGATGGAAGGATTAAAGATAGCGGCTAAACGTAAAAACTGTGTCGTAATAGGTGATTTTAACTACCCGCAGATTGATTGGGTTAATATGTGTTCTGGTCGAGAGAAAGAGATTGAGTTTCTTGATGCTCTCAATGACTGTGCTATGGAGCAGATGGTCTCAGAACCTACCAGAGGTGGGGCGATCCTGCATCTGGTCCTAAGTAATGCCCAAGACTTAGTGAGAGACGTAAAAGTGATTGCGCCGCTTCGGAACAGTGACCATAATGTTATTGATTTCACCGTTTGTATAAATAGGGAGTTGCCCAAAAAGACCGCCACAAAAGGGGTAAATTCTCTGAGATGAGGAGGCATGTGAGGAGGAAACTGAAAGGAAAGGTAAAAACCCTTGGGGAAGCTTGGAGACTATTTAAAACTATAATCCTAGAAGCTCAGATAAAATACATACCACAAGTTAGGAAAGGCACAAACAGGTATAAGAAGAGGCCAGCATGGTTAACAAACAAAGTAATGGAAGCTGTAAAAGGTAGGAAGGACTCCTTTAAGCGGTGGAAAACCAGTCCAAGTGAGATTAATAAAAGGGAACACAGGCAGTGGCAAATCAAATGCAAGACTGTGATCAGGCAGGCAAAAAGGGACTATGAGGAGCATATTGCAAAAAACATAAAGACCAACAATAAAAATTTCTTCAAATATATTAGAAGTAGGAAACCAGCCAGGGAAGCAGTGGGGCCCTTGGATGACCATGGGGTAAAAGGATTACTGAAGGAGGATGGGGAAATGGCTGAGAAGCTGAATGCATTTTTTGCCTCCGTCTTCACCGTGGAAGATGAGAAGTGTTTGCCCGCCCCAGAACCACTAATATTGGAAGGGGTGTTGAAAGACCTGAGTCATATTGAGGTGACAAAAGAGGAGGTCCTACAACTAATAGACAAATTAAAAACTAATAAGTCACCGGGTCCAGATGGCATACATCCGAGAGTTCTGAAAGAACTCAAAGTTGAACTTGTGGATCTTCTAACAAAAATCTGTAATCTTTCATTGAAATCTGCCTCTGTTCCTGAGGACTGGAAGGTAGCAAATGTCACCCCCATCTTTAAAAAGGGTTCCAGAGGAGATCCAGGAAATTACAGGCCAGTCAGTCTGACTTCAATACCGGGAAAGTTGGTAGAAACCATTATCAAGGACAGAATGAGTAGGCACATTGATGAACACAGGTTATTGAGGAAGACTCAGCATGGGTTCTGTAAGGGAAGATCTTGCCTCACTAATTTGTTACATTTCTTTGAGGGGGTAAACAAACTTGTGGACAAAGGAGACCCGATAGATGTTGTTTACCTTGACTTCCAGAAAGCTTTTGATAAAGTTCCTCATCAAAGGCTCCTTAGAAAGCTTGAGAGTCATGGAGTAAAAGGACAGGTCCTCTTGTGGATCAAAAACTGGCTGAGTAATAGGAAGCAGAGAGTGAGTATAAATGGGCAGTCTTCTCAGTGGAGGACGGTAAGCAGTGGGGTGCCGCAGGGCTCGGTACTGGGTCCCATGCTCTTTAACTTGTTCATAAATGATTTAGAGTTGGGAGTGAGCAGTGAAGTGGCCAAATTTGCGGATGACACTAAATTGTTCAGGGTGGTGAGAACCAGAGAGGATTGTGAGGAACTCCAAAGGGATCTTTTGAGGCTGGGTGAGTGGGCGTCAACGTGGCAGATGCGGTTCAATGTGGCCAAGTGCAAAGTAATGCACATTGGGGCAAAGAATCCCAGCTACAAATACAAGTTGATGGGTTGTGAACTGGCAGAGACTGACCAAGAGAGAGATCTTGGGGTCGTGGTAGATAATTCACTGAAAATGTCAAGACAGTGTGCGTTTGCAATAAAAAAGGCCAACGCCATGCTGGGAATTATTAGGAAGGGAATTGAAAACAAATCAGCCAGTATCATAACGCCCCTGTATAAATCGATGGTGCGGTCTCATTTGGAGTACTGTGTGCAGTTCTGGTCGCCGCACCTCAAAGAGGATATTATAGCATTGGAGAAAGTTCAGAAAAGGGCAACTAGAATGATTAAAGGGCTGGAACACCTTCCCTATGAAGAAAGGTTGAAACGCTTAGGGCTCTTTAGCTTGGAGAAACGTTGACTGAGGGGTGACATGATAGAGGTTTACAAGATAATGCGTGGGATGGAGAAAGTAGAGAAAGAAGTACTTTTCTCCCTTTCTCACAATACGAGAACTCGTGGGCATTCGATGAAATTGCTGAGCAGACAGGTTAAAACGGATAAAAGGAAGTACTTCTTCACCCAAAGGGTGATTAACATGTGGAATTCACTGCCACAGGAGGTGGTGGCGGCCACAAGCATGGCCACCTTCAAGAGGGGGTTAGATAAAAATATGGAGCAGAGTTCCATCAGTGGCTATTAGCCACAGTGTGTATGTGTGTGTGTGTGTGTGTGTGTGTGTGTATATATATATATATATATATATATATATATATATATATATATATATATATATATATATATATATATATATATATATTTGGCCGCTGTGTGACACAGAATGTTGGACTGGATGGGCCATTGGCCTGATCTAACATGGCTTCTCTTATGTTCTTATGTTCAGGTAGCAATGAAATTCCAGTTCATCCATAACCAAATAAAATGACAGCAACTCTGTTGAAAACTGTTGTGAATGAAATGTCTTTATAAGTCCCTCTTGAAAAAAATTCAAAGATGGTGTCTTCCTCACTGCCTTGGAAAGCCCATTCCATAAAGAAGGAACAACCACCCCGAAAGCAGGGTCCTTTGGTGGGTTACATTTACTAAGAGAACACCCAAAAACTGGCAAGCTGAAGACCATATCTGGAGCTCACCATCATATGGAGAAAGACAGTCCTTTATGTATGTGAGTTATAGGTCATAAAGGTAATAATAAACCAAATTTAGAAATAAACTAGCAGCCTATGCAGCTCTTACAAAGTAGGCAAGATGTATTTCTGATGGGAAACCTGTAATAACAATTGGGGTGCAGCATTCTGAATGAACTGCAGTTTCCAGGTTGTCTTCAACAGCAACCCAATGTAGAAAGTGTTGCAGCAGTACATCCTCTGTGTCTATGAAAGGATAACAACAGTGAAACAGCTGCAGCTAGCAGAAAAGGTAAAGGTAGTTCCTTGTGCAAGCACCAGGCATTTCCGACTCTTGGGTGATGTTGCATCATGACGTTTTCACATCAGACTTTTTACAGGATGGTTTGCCATGGCCTTCCCCAGTCATCTACACTGCAGCTGGCAGCTGGCAGAAGGCACTGTTATATACCCCATGTTTTCAAATAGCTTTTCAAACAGCATGTGCAGACCCATGCTCTTATTAACTTGCTCTGAAAAAGACAGCTCCAATTTGTCCACCACCAGTGAACCTAAACCTTCCAAAACATCACCTTTCCTAATGAGAATCACCTGTCTTTTCTCAAAAAGTTTTGTCATATTTGAAGTTTTTCCCTCAAGTAAAATATACATGGACATTTGAGAAAAGGAGAAAAGATTTCAGTGAAGACTAGCATCTAAGTGAAATTATAAGGCAAATTGTTTCTTGGATAAATCTTGTAAGTTAAACATCTAAGAGAAGATAAGGGGGGGAGGTGATATGGACATTCTTGTCTTTACATTTTCATAAATTTCTTTTTGTTTTGGAAACCAGTTGCTGAGGACAAGTGTAGTTTATAAGTATCTTAAACACATCTGAAACAACTAAAAATATTTTTCCATTTCAAAATATATATATAACCATAGGATTTTTATATGACTTGGATGGCCCAGTTTAACCTAATCTCACCAGATCTCAGAAGCTAAGCAGAATTGGCTCCAGTTAGTACTTGGATGGGAGACCGCCAAGGAAGTCCAGGGTTTTTACACAGAGGCAGGTGATGGCAAACCACCTCTGAATGTCTCTTGCCTCAAAGACACTACAGGGTTGCCATAAGTAAGCTGTGATTTAAGGAAGAAACTAGGCCTCCTTTGCAGAGTTCAAGAATGCTTTCACCTCACATCACCCAAACTCCAGAGTGGATTGCATAAACACAGCTCTTCTATTCACAGCAGCCAAATACACAAATGTATGTTCAGGGTCAACACAGATACTTGGGGCAGGAAAGAGCATATGACTCTACTCCATCTGTGACTCATCATGGTATCTTTACCTCTGTACTTATCTACATTTGTCTTATGTTGCATCATATATAAAATTTGCTCCCACATAGGATATCATAAAAAAAAAAAAATCAGCATTCTTGATCATGCAGAGGTAACCTATATGAATAACATGTGTGGATTGGCAAGGGATGGAGTAAGTTAAAAGGGCAAATGACTTATCTAGCATGCTCATTTCAGCTTTTCTCTATCCATTATGACCTTGAACACACATATGTCATGTGTACAGGTCTAGATTGTCACTTTACAAGGCAGTGCAGATGCTTCAAAAAATCTGAGAAACTGAATATGTGGGGGAGCATTAAACGTTTCAGTTGGTTAGATGTTGATCATGAGCATTAATAGTCTAATGTATCACACCTGGTTCCTAGAGTTTGAAGTCATAGTGGATTAACAGTTCATGTCATAGATTAATTTTGTCAGCAACTGTGATGTGCCTTGTTTAGACAGTATAGTTTTGTTTCATATTAACGGTCTTTGTATCTTGAAATCACTATTGACTTTTGGAGTACTGGTCTGACAGTGGTGGTACTGCTAATCACCAGTAGTCTTTGATATAGCTCCTGGAGTGGAAGAGTTCTGAATCCAAAATGCAGTCCTCAGGGGTGGAATTCTAGCAGGAACTCCTTTTCATATTAGGCTATAAACCCCTGATGTAGCCAATCCTCCAAGAGATTACAAGGCTCTTTTTTTGTCAGCTCTTGGAAGATTGGCTACTACATCAGGGTGTGTGGCCTAATATGCAAAGGAGCTCCTGCTAGAATTCCACCCCTGGCAGTGTCCTGAAGAGCTATATGGATAGTATATACCACAAGCTTTCCTGCTGCCTTCTACTTTATTTGTCCCAGTGCTCTTCAGTATGCAGCCAAATCAATGTTATCTGCTCTCAGTTTCTTCTTACATGCCATGTTTGTGCATTTCCAGTGACCTTTCTTCCTTCTTTTTCTGGTCATATTTATTATAAAACTGGTCTACTAATAGCTCATATACACAGTTCTGTCCATTTGTCTTTCTGTCTTAGAACGTGTCATGTCACACCCAGAGTTTCTGTTTTTGATACTGTATATAGCCAGTATCATAATGCCCCTGTATAAATCGATGGTGTGGTCTCATTTGGAATACTGTGTGCAATTCTGGTAGCAACTCAAAAAGGATATTCTAGCATTGGAAAAAGTCCAGAAAAGGGCAACTAGAATGATTAAAGGTTTGGAAGAAAGGTTAAAATGCTTGGGGCTCTTTAGCTTGGAGAAATGTCGACTGCGGGGTTACATGATAGAGGTTTACAAGATAATGCATGGGATGGAGAGAAGTAGAGAAAGAAGCACTTTTCTCTCTTTCTCACCATACAAGAACTTGTGGGCATTCGATGAAATTGCTGAGCAGTCAGGTTAAAATGGAAAAAAGGAAGTACTTCTTCACCCAAAGGGTGACTAACATGTGGGATTCACTGCCACAGGTGGTGGTGGCGGCTACAAGCATAGACAGCTTCAAAAGGGGGTTAGATAAAAATATGGAGCAGAGGTCCATCAGTGGTTATTAGCCACAGTGTGTGTGTGTGTATTTGGCCACTGTGTGAGACAGAGTGTTGGACTGGATGGGTGATTGGCCTGATCCAACATGAGTAGTATATGGCCAGTCCATGCATATTTAATGAAGGGGGCGTGGCCAGTGACGTCACCGGAAGCTCTGGCAACCCATGCATATTTAATGAAGGGGGCGTGGCCAGCAACGTCACTTCCACTGACATCACTGGAAACTGTGTCATCAGGGTCATGACCCCAATGACGTCACCCAGGTCATGCCCCCCCCACCACCACGTGACGTGGCCAGGCCAATCAGCGTCTACGTCCACCCCGCTGCAACCTACCAACCCCGCATATTTAATTATTTAAGCGCCTCCTCCAGGAAATGACCTTACTGACGCACACCACGTGGCGTGGCCAGGCCAATCAGCGTCTACGCCCACCCTGCCGTGACCTAGCAACCCTGCATATTAATTGAGCAGGCCGGAAACCACATGTGTAGCCCCCTCCCCTGCCCCCTCCCCCAGCGCCACCCACTGCAGCGTCATTGAACTTCCGCCTGTGGCACCCCACCCCAGAAATTGGGGCCCGCCACTGAGAAGGCCTGAGTAGGGTCGTGTGACCCCTCTAACAACATGCCCAGTCACCCCTGGCCAATAGCAAATGGGGCCCACTCCCACCCAGCCCACCCTCACCAGGTTATTTTAGGAAAGAAGCCATTTGCTCTTGAACACACGTGCGCAGGCTCTTGCTGAGAACATGGAAACCCCGGCCAGACCCTTGGTGCTTTCCAGGCCGCCGCCATTGGTGAGACAAAATTTTAAAAGGAGATATGTGAGCAGTTCTGAGGATGAAGAATTTGTTCCCGCAAAGCTCCATTTCCTGGGGCCTGTTTTTGACGAAGAGACACGCGTTAGTATGGACAGCGGGGAGACAACAGCTGACATGCTATCTAAAAATGGCGTTTCCCAAATTTTGCAAGGCCTCCTGGAAGATTTCCCAGACACTCAGGAACTTATTCCCTACAGCACCCAGGTTTTCCAAGAGATTCCTGATTCCCAAGAGCTCATTCCAGGAGAGAACTCTATGGCTCAGGTAATTTGGGAAAGGGGTGGGGGTAGGAGGGGAATAGAAAAGGTTATTGGAAAAACAGGCTTTGCATAGTGCTTTTAACTGAAAAAAAATCTGCTTTTAATTTTCTAGTATTCTGCCTGCATTGGGCCACAAATTCCAGATTTAAAATTGGGTGAAGCCCCAGAGGAGAATAGTCCTTCAGAGGCAAAAATCTCCAAGCAGGTATGGACCCCGGTTGTTTAGTGTTGTGTGGCGGGTGTGAGGGGCTTGTCAAGGCTTGTAAAACTAAAATAAATGCTGTCTTTTTAACAGGAACAGCCAAAAATTCCATTTGGCATGACGCCCAGGGAACGAGTCATTGCCATGAGAAAGCTTTTAAACATGGAAGTTTGTGAAGATTCTGACTGCATGCCGCCCCGAAAACGGAAATCAGCAATGTCAGCATTAGTTCGTGCCGCCGTCTATTCAATAGCAATGCATTGTATCAATGAATTTTTATATGATTCTTGTGAAGGATGCCAGCTTCAATCCCCTGGGCAGAGATCCCACGCATGTCTATCGTGGTCTGAACAGACGCTAGACCGCAAGGTGAAATTTGTTATAGATGAATTGTCAATACATTCTATAATGCACGTCGTGACCTCAGTTGCCTATTCATTGAAGTGTCTACATTTCACTCAAGACAATATGGACCAAATATTTGATTTGTTAAATAGAGTCGGGGACTCGCCAAATTCTCGTAAAACACTTGAAACAATTCTGAAAAACTCTGACAGTGCAATGGTTAAATATGTTGAAGGCTATATCAAAGATTTGCATTTTCGTTCATTTTTTCTGCGCCAGAAAAAATAAAATGGTGTTTCTGTTATGTAAATAAAAGATATTCCAGCTGCTTTTTAATGTCTGTTTTGAAATAAAACCTGTAAATAGACTGCAATTCCATTTGTCGCGGTTTGTAAAATAAAAAGGAACCTTTTTAAAGAACTCAGTGCTGTCATTACATGTCTGGACTTGTCCCATATTGATATCAGATGCAGGGGTCATGCCCCTATGAAATGAAGGCCTGTTGGGAGGGCGCTGCACACTGTCAGTCAGTCAGTCAGTCAGTTTATTGCGGCTCTAGGCCAATCAACAACAACAACACAACTCATCAATAACAGTACAACACAACACCAAGCTAAAATATAACATAACAATATAAAACTATGTACAACCATCAAAATAGTAATAAAATTATCTGACGTAGGCAACACTTAACTAAGGGCATCTTCTTTCAAATACAAACAGCATTCAATTTCTTCCTGTCAAGGTCGGTAACATATAGAAACTTAGCAAGATCCAGAGAAAGATGATCACTCCCATCCCCTAAGAGGAAGTAAATGACTTGGGCCTGATTTAAAGATTTAGCTAGCATTAGATGGTTCCGCAGAAGTCTGTACCTTGCCTCTGTATGGAAAAGACAGTTCAGAATGAGATGGGGAACCGTATCGACCTCCTCCAGGCCGCACGGACATATCCTGTCTTCTAACGGGATCTTGTGGAAATGGCCCCTCAGTACTGCTGTGTCAAGAATGTTCAGGCGTGCCAAGGACAGCATCCGCCTGATCTTAATTGGCTGTATCTTTTCTAGATACCTGGCACATTTAAGATCACTTGTAAAAAAGGTTGGGATATACGTCCCCCCAACTTTGGCCAGAGATTGTTTTAACTCCAATTCCAGTAATCGGTCTCTGATAATTACTTTTGCCCCGTTCTTGAACATGAGGGCTAGGGAATCAATATTCAGATCACATTCCTCTAGTTTGGAATTTAATTTCCTCAACCAATTGCTAACAAATGAGTCATAGAAGATTTGATGTACTATATCATCCGGATTCACCAGCACCCTTAGAAGGAGACTCAAACCTCTATTCCACATTACTGTGGAGAGGCTTGGAAGCCCTGTTTCCAGCCTATTTGCAATAGATGAGGCATATTTTGGCACCTGTAGGATACATCGTACAAACTTCGATTGA
Organism: Heteronotia binoei; assembly: GCF_032191835.1. Lineage (NCBI taxonomy): Eukaryota > Metazoa > Chordata > Lepidosauria > Squamata > Gekkonidae > Heteronotia > Heteronotia binoei. The sequence goes on along the minus strand of NC_083237.1, from coordinate 41,021,698 downwards.
ACCATCTCCAATTTAGTTATTTTATTATACAAGAAAATCTCAGCTCCGTACATTAATTGGGGTATAACCTTAGCATTGTAAACCTTAATCGCTGCTAAGGCGTTATAAGCGCCCTTGGAAGTGTAAAACTCCTGCAGAGCAAGCGCCGTGCGTTGGGCGTTACAGTGTACGTTGTCAATGTGCCCTTGGTAAGATCCTGTATGATGAAAAACAACCCCCAGATATTTGTATGTTTTAACTTGTTTCAGTTTTTCATCATTGAAACGCCAAATCATTTCTCTGAATCTTTTAGTGACGACTATAATTTTAGACTTGTCCCTGTTAACAACTAGATCAGTGTCCAGACAAAAGAGAGAAAGCATTCTGAGCGACCTACGCAAACCAACTTGGGTTCTTGACAGTAGTAACACGTCGTCTGCATACATCAAGATGGGCACAGCAATCTTCCCAATCTTAGGGGGATGCAGACCGGGGTCGGTAAAATACCCTACAATGCTATTAATATACAAATTAAAAAGTTGCGGGGCTAATATACAGCCTTGTTTGACACCTTTACTTGTTTGAATTGGATGAGTCAGATGACCTTGGGGTGTGCATTTTACCTGCATACTAGAATTTTCGTACAGTTTCATCATGAGAAATAGGAGTCTACGGTCAATTGATGTACTGTACAGTTGGCGCCACAGCTTGTCCCTTGGTACAGAATCAAAGGCTGCTTTAAAATCTATAAACGCTGCGTATAAACGAGAGCCCTTTACTGCAGCCTGCTTATCAACTAGGAATTTCAGTATTAGCACGTTGTTCAAGTGAGAACGATTTCTTCTAAAGGCTGCTTGTACATTTGCCAGGATGTGATTTTCTTCCATCCAGGTTGTTAATTTCTCCCGTAGGTGTAAGGCATATAATTTACCCATAATGTTTAAAAGGCTGATTGGCCTGTAGTTTTCAGGCTTCTCTCTCCCGCCTTTCTTATATATAGGAGATACTATAGCCTTGCTCCATTCCTCTGGCATTTTACCTGTTTCGTCTATAAAGGTGAATAGGGAAGCCAGAACAGGCGTCCACCAGTCCTGGTACGATTTTATCAGTTCTATCCGGACACCATCCGACCCTGGGGCTTTCCCACTTCTGATCTGCTTTATCAGCAGTTCAATTTCTAAACAGGTAACCGGTTCCCACTTAGGGCAGTCTGTTAACTCTAGATGTAATAGAGGAGAAACTTTGGAGTCTAGCCCAGCATTATATAGCTTACTAAAGTGGATCTCCCACTCTTTAGGGCTAATAAAATTCTTGGGACAGTAGGGGCCTTTCCGTTGTAACTGGTTTAATTCGTTCCAAAAACAGGTCGGATTTTTATTTTTGGCAGCCATAAATAATTTTAGCCAATTTTCTTTAACATAATCTCTTTTCTTTTGTTTAATCAAGAACTTGTATTGTCTTTTTATTTGCTTATATTTAACTCTGTCTAGCCAATTATCGGTCAATTTTAACTTCAAAAACAAATCATTGGGGGATCTCCTGAGAGCTCTACAGTCCAGATCATACCATTCGTTTAGGTGCCCTCAGTATCCAGACTCTAGGTGGAATTTTGCTTCTTGAATCAAATTGGGTTTCAAGATTTTAACTAGCTTGTTGTAACCATTCACTTTATCAGTATCTGCCTCTAGTATTTCCTGCTGCAACTCAACCATTTCCTTGGATTCTAAAATATGCTTCATTTTAACACACATTTGCTGTGACCATGGAATATTCCTTCCATTGCTGTCTAAAAGCTCCGATGAATAGGGACTTATTGTTAATCGTTTGGCAGTGGGACCAAGGTTTAATTCCAGTTTTAGAGGGAGATGGTCACTTTCTGATCTAGTGGGGACCCTAAAGTCCTTAATTAGCTCAGCCAAAGAGTTTGATACTAAAAAATAGTCAATTAAAGAGGGGCTACGAGACCCCCAGTATGTTAGCTCTGCTGGTTGGTCGTTCCAAGCTCCGTTTAAGATGTTTAAATTTAACTTTTGGCATATCTGAGCCACCCTTAGACCTCTAAGGTTCCACTTACTGTCTTTAGATATCCTGTCACTAAGGGGGTATATGACTGGCCAATCCACTGGAGCCAATCCGGCTGCACTGAACAGATGCTCATCTGAGAGCCCTAGCCTTGCATTAAAATCCCCTGCAACAATTGTGTAGTCTGCCATATAGGTTTCATGCAGCACATCCAAATAATCATGAAAACACTTCATTAGGATTTCTACCTCCTGCTTCAGGGAACGTGGGGGTAAATACACATTTACCAGCAGTAATGATTCAGTGTTGGTACTTAGTTTTAAAGTTAACGCATATTCCCCAAAGGAGGCTAACTGTTCTGAGCAGCAGTTAAGGGCATTAGATATAAACGTAATTAGACCCCCCCTTCCTACGGCCCATTCTTTTGCTTTTTGAGGCCGGCAATGTATAGGAGGCATACCCATCAACAAACGGTTTATAAGCACACCAACTTTCTTGCAGGCAGATGACGTCAAAAGAAGAGATAAAGTCCAGAAAATCACTATGCTCCCTCTTTGAGTGCCAGCCTGCAATGTTCCAGCACAGAAGGTTTAAGGGAGAAGGTTGGGGAGCTTCTCCATTGCTGTTAAAGGTCTTTTTCCTCAGTGCCCTCCATCACTTCCAAAGTGTTGCCAGATCCATGCGTTGCATGTTGGTCTTCCTCCTTAGCAGTGAGAGAGGAAACCTCAATACCTGGGGTGGAGGATGGCCCTGCACTGTGGTCAGCATCCACTAAAAATTCTGTAATCACGTTTGGCTCTATCTCTCCTGTGAGCACAATCAGCTCTTGGTTGGAAGATGATATTGATATCAGATATTGATATCAGATATCTGATATTGATATCAGATGCAGGGGTCATGCCCCTATGAAATGAAGGCCTGTTGGGAGGGTGCTGCACACTGATTAAATCTGGCAACATTTTAAAAATTCCTAGCATGGTTACCCCCCCCCCACCCCCACCCCCACTTACTGGCTGCTGTTTTTTTTTTTTTAAAGTTGGGGGTGCAAGGGAGAGAAAGGAGGCTGCACACTGATTAAATCTGGCAGCATTTTAACCCCCCCCCCTTACTGGCTAAACTTTTTTTAAAAAAAGTTGGGGGGTGCAAGGGAGAGAAAGGAGGCTGCACACTGATTAAATCTGGCAGCATTTTAAACCCCCCCCTTACTGGCTACTGTTTTTAAAGAAATCCTGGGGAGGGAAAGACTTTATATATATATATATATATATATATATATATATATATATATATATATATATATATATATATATATATATATATATATATATATATATATATATATATTGCACTGTATTTTGAAAAACTGCTCACCTCTTTGCCATGTGCTTTCAGGCTGCTCTTCTTCTGAAATAGTATGGGAGGGGAAAGGAGGGGGGGGATTTCCAGCCACATGGCTGGAAATCTGGTCTAAGCAAGTCATGGACAATCTCTATTGGATCAGCAAGTCACATGGCTAGGAGAACCAATCACAGCGCTGCTTCACACAAAATAGTGGTCTTGATTAGGGGTGGGTCACTTCCTTTTTTCCTTGGGAAGAAGGGAGAAGACATCTATACCTGAAGGCTTGCAAAGGTAAGCCATGTGCTACTCTGTTTTCTATGTGATTAGAAATTAATCCTGCATGTAATTTTGATTTAGTGGTGCTTAAAACAGGCAGATGTAAAAGTAGGCTTGTAAATTTGTCTGTTTGAATCCTTTTACTTTTTGTAAAGCAGCTGGTTTATTGCCCCATGCATGCTTAATGAGAAGAAAGAAAGAGGGGATCTACTCCTGTTTTTTTAATTTAACAGACGTTTGCAAGCTGAAAGGATATTTACCCTTTATAGAGGCTCCTTTGAATGGCAGAGATTTGTTTTTATATATTTTACAATATGCTTTTAAAAAAGAAGCTGACAATGAATGGCTGGGGGGGGGGGAGTTTCAGTTTTTTTCATGGTTGCTGTATTTAAAAGAGGCCATCCTTTTCTAGCTCAGAGAGGCACTGAGACTTTTTACCTTGATATGTTTGTCTTAAGCTTAAGAAAATGGGGGTTATAATGTAATGCTTTAAAAGGCTTATTTGTGATCAGTCCTTTTCAATATTTTTTGTAAATCTTAGGTTTTAAAAAGAACAAAAAATGGCAGAAGATAAATCTTCAAAAACCAAAGGTATATTTTGCATTCCTCTCAGTTTTAAAATAAGTTTGTTGTTTTTAAGAGGGGTGTGTGTGGTGGGTGATAATTTAAAAATGGGGTGCATTATATTTCATATTTTTGGCATTTTAATATGCAGGCCAGAAGAGACCGCATGGTTGTGAACAGTGGTGGGAAATGATACGCTCAAAAATACAAGGTGATAAATATACTATTTGCCCCTTGCATGTGAGGTTGGAGGGTGAAAGAATTTAAGGGCTTTTTCCTTTTTTTTTTTTTTTTTTTTTAAAAAAACAGTTTGAAAAAGCTAATTTTTTTTTTCATTAGGCCAAAAAGCCCCTGGCAAAGATGATGTTGGGCCTTCTAAGGAAAATTTATCTCCGCCCTTATCCCTGTTGGAACCCAAGAGACACTTGAAATCATTGGCTGGTACATTTTAAATTTTTGATTCACTGTTCTGGATTATGATTTTAAAAATATACTATATTTTTGCTGAGATTTGGCATTTTATCTTCATTCAATCTTTTTCTCCTAAAGATGTCACAAACCAGAGATTTCCTCAGAGCACAAGGCGCTCCACCCCGTTGAGTTCTGGACATGGCCTACCACATGAAACAACGCTGGAGACTTCCACCCTGCCCCAGCCGAAAGGACGTGGTGACGTGAAAAGAAAACATGCACCCCAAACAGACTGTGCTTTTGAGCCAACCTCTAAGAAGCAGAAAATTGACAATTCTAATATTGATGCATCTTTTAGGGAAATGTGTGGGAGCATGCTAAAATTGATGGCAGCTACCACTGCTGACTTGCAAGAACTTGCCACCCTTGCAAACAGTTTGCAATCATGGGGTGTAGATGTCTTCATTGGTGCTTTTAAAGGCAGCCTTATGCTTTTCTGGGAAGGTTGTGAAAATATTTTACAAACTGATTTGGTGTGTAAAAGCAGAGGGTAAGGGGCGCAAGCAGGGGTAGAGGCTGTCAGCTCCGCATTAATATCAATGCAGATGCCCCTCTTAATGAGATATGTGGGAGTTTGTTGAAATTGCTTGGCATTACAACAGCTGCTGTGCAACTATTTAACAAACAGGCCACAAGGGTTCATTCTTGGGGGCAAGTTGGCTTTTACAAGCCTTAAATGCTGCTTTAAAAGCATGCCTTGCTGGTTTCTGGAAAGACTGTGAAAGAATTTTACAAAGTTCTACTGTATGTCCAAATGGGGGAGCCCTGCAGATAGGTGGGGGGCAGGTCAGGAGGCATGGTCACATGCGCAAAAGCAAACATTTGAAACTGAGAAAGGTCTGGCAAAGAATCCTTCAAAAGCGCCTCAAGAATGCAAAAAAGTTTAAATCTAGACAAAAAAGAAATGACTCTCTTTTAAAGTTTCTTAGCAGAGTCAGGGCCTCTGAGCGTACAAATGGTGATTCAGTTCACGGTGCCCCTCTCAACCCAGAGCCTGCGACCACCTCCATTTCGCCAAATACCAATGCAGTCCCAGACTCTGAGTGTACAAATGGTGATTCAGTTCATGGTGCCCCTCTCACCCCAGAGCCTGCGACCACCTCCATTTCGCCAAATACCAATGCTGCTGCTGAACAAGGTCCCTTGTCGCCCCCACAAAAGCACTCCTCTAACGCTGACACACCAAAGGTTTACCTAGAAAAAGTTGGGGCGTGGGAACGACATCTTGCAAACTTGCCAATGGATCAGTATTCCGAGGCCTTCAGGTTTATAAATTTAGAACAGTTAAGCCACCCCGTCCTCATACAAGAGGCAATACGTGAAGCTATTCAGGGGCTTCTTAATGATATGAGAGCCAGAGTCCAGGATGGTGATTTAGTGCAGCTACATATAGACGGAGCAGGACTACGTGATCCCCTGCATTCTGTAAGGAGGCCAGCAGATGGCTTTCCTGCTGATGAATTTATAAATCAGATGTCAAACCTCATGCAGAGTAATGCTGAAATTCATCTTCATGGAACCCTGCGCTTAATTATGACGGTGATGAGGAACAGGGGAGGAAAGGGTAAGAGGGTCATAGGTACCGTCCTGTATAGCGAAGTTATCAAAAAGAAGCGCAAGCATTTACTAAATCCTGATCATGGGAACCGTATTCTTTGCTTTGGGATAAGTCTCATTGGTGTCATGTCAGAGAAGTTGGTGACCATCTCTGAATTAACAGAAAGGGCGCGGTTGCTGTACAGTAGGGTGGCCAGACCGTCCCGGGCGCCCGGGAATGTCCCGGTTCTGGCCCCCTATTCCTGCCTCCCGGGCTGGCTATACCAGGACCATTTAGAGGTCCCGGTTTAGCCAGCCCCGGAGGCGGTGGGCCGCGGGCGCCGGTGGGGAAGGCGGCGAGTGAGGGAGGGAGCGCTCCTGTGCACGCGCAGGGCTGCTCCCTCCCTCACTCGCCGCCTTCCCCGCCCGCGCGCGGGGCCCGGCGGCGGTGGCGGAGCAGCCGGCGCTGGTCCCGGAAGGCCCTCCAGAGACTCTGGAGGGCCTTCCGGGACCAGCGCTGACCAGCGGAGGACGCGGAGCGGCCGGCGCTGGTCCCGGAAGGCCCTCCAGAGACTCTGGAGGGCCTTCCGGGACTAGCGCCGACCAGCGAAGGTTTCTCCGCGGCCTCCGCTGGTCGCTGGAGGCCCTCCAGAGACTCTGGAGGGCCTCCAGCGACCAGCGGAGGCCGCGGAGAGGCCGTGGAGCAGCCAGCGCTGGTTCCGGAAGGCCCTCCAGAGTCTCTGGAGGGCCTTCCGGGACCAGCGCCGACCAGCGGAGGCTGCGGAGAGGCCGCGCAGCAGCCGGTGCTGGTCCCGGAAGGCCTTCCAGAGACTCTGGAGGGCCTCCAGCGACCAGCGCCGACCCGCGGAGGCCGCGGAGAGGCCGGCGCTGGTCGCTGGAGGTCCTCCAGAGACCAGCGGAGGCCCTCCCCGGCCTCCGCAGCCGCCGCCAGCCTCACCAGAAGCACCAGCCGCCGGGAGGAGAGGCCGTCACCCACCCTGGAAGAAGGTAAGCAGGGAGGGTGGGGGCCGAAAGCGGGGGGGGCTGGCGGGAGGGGGCGGTCTTCCTTCCCTCCCCCTCCCTTCCTTTCTTCCTTCCTTTCTTCCTTCCTTCCTTCCTTCCCTTCCTTCCTTCCTTCCCTCCCTCCTCCCTCCCTCCCTCCCTCCCTTCCTTCCCTCCCTCCTCCCTTCCTTCCTTCCTTCCCTCCCTCCTCCCTTCCTTTCTTCCTTCCTTCCTTCCCTCCCTTCCTTCCCTCCCTCCCTCCTCCCTTCCTTCCCTCCCTCCCTCCCTCCCTTCCTTCCTTCCTTCCTTCCTTCCTTCCTTCCTTCCTTCCTTCCTTCTTCCCTTCCCTCCCTCCTCCCTTCCTTCCCTCCCTCCCTCCTCCCTTCCTTTCTTCCTTCCTTTCTTCCTTCCTTCCTTCCCTCCCTCCCTCCCTCCTTCCTTCCTTCCTTCCTTCCTTCCTTCCTTCCTTCCTTCCTTCCTTCCTTCCTTCCTTCCTTCCTTCCTTCCTTCCCTCCCTCCCTCCCTCCCTCCTTATGTTCTTATGTGACACAGAGTGTTGGACTGAATGGGCCATTGGCCTGATCCAACAGGGCTTCTCTTATGTTCTTATGTGACGCAGAGTGTTGGACTGGATGGGCCACTGGCCTGATCCAACAGGGCTTCTCTTATGTTCTTATGTGACGCAGAGCGTTGGACTGGATGGGCCACTGGCCTGATCCAACAGGGCTTCTCTTATGTTCTTATGTGACGCAGAGTGTTGGACTGGATGGGCCACTGGCCTGATCCAACAGGGCTTCTCTTATGTTCTTATGTGACGCAGAGTGTTGGACTGGATGGGCCACTGGCCTGATCCAACAGGGCTTCTCTTATGTTCTTATGTGACGCAGAGTGTTGGACTGGATGGGCCACTGGCCTGATCCAACAGGGCTTCTGTTATGTTCTTATGTGACGCAGAGTGTTGGACTGGATGGGCCACTGGCCTGATCCAACAGGGCTTCTGTTATGTTCTTATGTGACGCAGAGTGTTGGACTGGATGGGCCATTGGCCTGATCCAACATGGCTTCTCTTATGTTCTTATGTGACAATACTGACTTTGGTGGACCCAAGCACTGATTCAGTGTAAGGGAGCTTTGTGTTTGTGACTGGAGTGGACAATACTGACTTTGGTGGACCCAAGCACTGATTCAGTGTAAGGGAGATTTGTGTTTGTGTCTTCTGGTGCAATTTTGTTCTCAGATCCTGTATTTACTTCATCAGTATATGGGATAAGGCACTTTCTCAACTGTGCTGCATAATGCAGCCTATTTATTTTGTCCTGTTTGCTCTGTTGGCTCTATCTGCGCCACCTTCATCACTTTCGGGGTGTTGATCCCCCAGTGGGGTGGTCTCCCGACTCCCTCTGCCGGCTGTTTCTGATAGCCCTGCGCCCCCTCTTTCATTTGATATGTGTCCCGTGCAGGTGCCACCCTCCCGCCGGGAGATGCCGCAAAATAAGCCCCCTTGAGGCTTATGGCGGCAGGGCTCGGGGGAAGCGAGCTAGACTGCTGTTCTTTTGAGGGGTTATAGAGTGTTTCGAGCCCGTCCCTGTGGCATCGGTCCCATCATTGTAGGGCCCGGGGGCCGGCGCAGCGGCCCGCTGAAGCAGCCTGTCGGTCACTTCCGGGTTCCTGTCCTGCATCTCGACCTGTGTTATTAGTGACAGGCTGCTTCGGCGGGCCGCTGCGCCGGCCCCCTGGGTCCCACAATGATGGGACCAATGCCACAGGGACGGGCTCGAAACACTCTATAACCCCTCAAAAGAACAGCAGTCTAGCTCGCTTCCCCCGAGCCCTGCCGCCATAAGCCTCAAGGGGGCTCATTTTGCGGCATCTCCCGGCGGGAGGGTGGCACCCGCACGGGACACATATCAAATGAAAGAGGGGGCGCAGGGCTATCAGAAACAGCCGGCAGAGGGAGTCGGGAGACCACCCCACTGGGGGATCCACACCCCGAAAGTGATGAAGGTGGCGCAGATAGAGCCAACAGAGCAAACAGGACAAAATAAATAGGCTGCATTATGCAGCACAGTTGAGAAAGTGCCTTATCCCATATACTGATGAAGTATATATAGGATTTGAGAACAAAATTGTTTCCGGCGGTGATATTTGGGGGATTTTTGGGACGTCACAGGAAGTGCTGTGAAGTCACTTCCTGTTTCCGGCAGTGGCATTTGGGGGAAATGATGTCATTTGGGGGAAGTGATGTCACAGGAAGTGATGTCACTTCCTGTTTCCGGCAGGTGACGCAGGGAAATGATGTCACAGGAAGTGGTGTCACTTCCTGTTTCCGGCGGTGGCATGACATCACCGGAAGTGATGTCACTGGAAGTGACATCACTTCCTGTTTCCGGAGGCACGCGCTTTGCGCGCGCGCCCCTGCCTCCCCCCTTTCCCCCCAAGGTGTCCCTGGCTGGCCTTCAGACATTATGGTTACCCTACTGTACAGACAGTTAGGGTTTTCAGATGAGCAGGCGATACTATTATCAGATGTTGCCGCCTTTGAAAACCATTTAAAGGTAAATATAGGTGCGGTATTGAATGGCGGTAAAGGTTGGGAAATTTTTAGAACAGGTCCTCCTGTATACCAGAAGACCCATTTTGTTTTGAATCATGAAAATCATTATTACGGAATAATTAATTTGAAAGGGTTTTTTGGCCAGAAAAATTATTGTCAGGTGTGTGGTAATGTTTATAGCCATTCACATATGTGTAAATACAGCTGTCGCATGTGCTTGGACCCCAAATGTAGGCCTCAGCATGAAATACAATGCAATAACTGCAAAGTTTATTGTAAATCCCGGCTCTGTCTTGAAAAACACAGGGATCTGCCAGATATCTGTAAAACAAAAATATATTGTAAATCATGCCAATCTTATGCTCCAAAGAAGCACACATGCCGTGTTCGCTGGTGTAAGCAATGCAAAGAGCCTGTTGGGGATATAAATAGCCACCGCTGTTTCATGCCTTCTCTTGAAAAGGTTGAAATTGGCAATGATTATATTTTTTATGATTTTGAATGTATGCAGGAGACTGGCATACATATTCCAAATTATATCTATGCAATGGCGCTAAAGGAGAGTGATACCTGGGAATTCAAAGGAGAGGGCTGTGTGACAAGCTTTGTTAAAAAATTCATCAACAAAAAATTCAAGAATTATAGTTTCCTAGCTCATAATGCAAAGGGGTATGATAATTATTTTATCATTAGGCAATTATTAGCAGAAAAGATGGAAGTCGACCTGCTTACGCAAGGGGGGAAGCTCATGTGCGTCACTGTTAAGAAGCTAAACATCAGATTTCTGGATAGTTTAAACTTCTTGCCAATGAAGCTAGCCAAATTGCCACAGGCCATGGGCTTCTCGGGGTGCAAGGGGTTCTTCCCCCATTTCTTTAACACAGCTGCTAATTGGGGGTATGTTGGGCCGATGCCTAAGATGGCGGATTACGGTGTTGATAACATGATGAAGGCTGAGAAAGCAGAGTTTCTTTCCTGGTACACAGAGAACAAAAGCAATGAATTTAACCTGCAAAAAGATCTGGCCTATTATTGCCAGCAGGATGTTAAAATCCTGCGAAAAGCTTGTCTCTTGTACAGGGAGGAAATTATATCCATGTCAGGAATTGACCCCTTTAATCACGTAACTCTCGCTGGGGTTTGCATGGCAATGTATAGGCACATGTTTTTAAAACCTGATACAATTGCCCTCCTGCCACATGTTACCACAGGCAACAAAAGCGTTTTTCAACACCATCCATACAGTGGCTAATGTATATTGAGCACAAGGAGGGCCTCCAGATACAGCACGCCCTGAAAGGTGGTGAACTAAAAGTAGGAAATTATTTTCTTGATGGTTTTGCGAGGGTTGGGGGGCAGCCGACAGCCTTTGAATTTAACGGGTGCTTTTTCCATGGTTGTCCCACATGTTTCAGCCCCGCCGATAGAAACCCCCTGACAGATTCATCCTTTGCCGATTTACACTATAGAACCCTGAGGAAAGAAAGTTACCTGAAAAGCCATGGATATGCGGTTAGGGCCATATGGGAACATGAGTGGAGGGAGATGGTTACAGCTGACAGGGAGCTTGGAGGCTTTCTGAGTGAGAAGAAATTTCCGTCACCACTGCTCCCCAGAGATGCTCTCTTTGGGGGCAGAACAAATGCCATTTGCCTCTATTACAAGGCTGAGGCTGGTGAAAAAATACACTACTATGATTTCACCAGCCTGTACCCTTTTGTTAACAAGACAAAGAAATATCCAATTGGGCACCCCCAAATTATTTATAAGGACTTTGCCCCCATATCTGAATATTTTGGTCTAGTCAAACTGAAGGTGTTGCCACCTCGAGGTCTCTTTTTCCCTGTATTACCCTACAGGTCGGGGGCAAACTTCTGTTCCCCCTCTGTCGCACATGTGCAGAAATTAAGCAGCAAGAGCATTGTTTGCATTCTTCACTGGAAAGAGTGTTAGAAGGCGTGTGGTGCACAGTGGAACTAATGAAGGCCCTCGAGAAGGGGTACCAGGTAATTTCTATTAGTGAGGTTTGGCATTTTGAGGACAGCTCTGAAGACCTGTTTTCGGAATACATTAAATTGCACCTCCGACAAAAACAGGAGTCTTCTGGCTATCCTAACTGGTGCAAGGATGAGAGGGAAAGGGCCAAATACATACAGGATTATCTAGAACAAGAAGGTATTCAGCTGTGTCCTGAACACATAGAGGTCAATCCTGCAAAGAGGCAGATTGCCAAATTATTTTTAAATTCATTGTGGGGGAAGTTTGGACAGCGTTCAAACTTGGTAAACACTCTCCATAGTGAGGGATGCTACCAAACTTCTAGAATTTGCCTTTTCCCCAGCATATGATGTGTCAGGTTTTGACATAATTGACGATGAAACAGCAAGTGTGTCCTGGAAACACACAAAAGAAACAGTTACCTTGACTGGCAACACGAATGTTCTGATTGCGTGTTTTACAACATCCTATGCGCGCTTAGAATTGTATGAACTTTTAGACAAGCTACAGGACCGCGTCCTTTACCATGACACCGATTCAGTCATTTTTGTAAGTAGGGAGGGGGATTTTATTCCGGCTCTTGGAGATTTTTTTAGGCCAGCTGACATCGGAACTCTCGCCAGGTGAACATATCACAGAGTTCACATCGGCAGGGCCAAAAACCTACGGTTACAAAACGTCGGGCGGGAAGGTGTGCATGAAAGCCAAAGGCATCACCCTCAATGTTTCTAACTGCAAAAAAATTAACTTTAATACTCTGAAGGACCTGGTCTTAGATTACAGTGTCGAGCAGACCTCTAAAGAGATCAGAGTCCAGCAGCCCTCCATAATAAGGAAAAAGAATCAGTGGCTTATTGAGACAGGGTGCTTTTGATTCAATAGATAGAGCCCAACTATGGATCAAGCTAGGTTACCTGGGAATGGACCCTCGTTTGCTGTTTCTCTTGAGGAAACTTCATTCTAATACCTTTTGCCAAGTGAAATTTTCTTCTAGCGGTGACTTGACTAGTAAAATCCCAGTGTTAAAGGGGGTAAAACAAGGTTGTGTGCTGGCCCCACATCTTTTTAATTTATTTTTAACTGACCTGGCACAATTTTTGACCCCTATCAATGGTCATCCGCCTAAACTTGCAGGCCGAGCGGTCCCCTTATTACTTTATGCCGATGACACTACCATCCTCTCTTGTACAAGAGTGGGCCTGCAAAGGTATTTGAACGCCTTTTATGACTACTGTAATTGTAATTCACTTACTATCAATTATACCAAATCTAAAGTAGTTGTCTTTTCAAATTGCTGGGGCCCACAGAGATGGTTTATTGGCAATTCAACAATCGAGCAAACAAAAATTTTTAAATACTTGGGAATCACTTTTAACCACAAGTTAAGCTGGGTTTCACATCGTAACAACACCATCAACTTGGCTAAGTGTTCAGCTGCTCAAATTAAACAGTTTTTCTTTGCAAGGGGCAACCAATTAGTTCCAGCAGCTATTAAAGTATTCAAAGCCAAAACGCTTGCCCAAATCCTCTATGGTATCCCTATATGGATCTCAGCTTTTACCAGGAAAGTGGAGGGCATTCAAGCCTCATTCTTTAGACAAATTCTTGGTTTGCCAAAATGTGTGTCCTACTTTGCTCTCTGCTCTGAAGTGGGTCAGTCTTTGGTGGAGACAAAAGCCTGGATTGCAGTGTTTAAATTCTGGCTCAAAATTCATTTTAGAACAGATCCCAACAGCCTTCTTGATTGTATGAAAAGAGACCCATATATTTCGTCCTGGACAGCAGTGCTTCTGTCTAAACTCAATCAATTGGGGTTAGAGGTAGATGATTTTTCTACCTCTGAAGAGTCATATATCTTCAGATGTATTAAACTGAGACTGTGGGAATTGGAGGAAACGAAATTACGGCCAACTCTCCCTTATACTTGCTCTCCAGCTTCCTTAGGTCTTTATGCTTTTTGTGGCAAAATGCCCAATTATCTATCAGACCTAACCACTCCAAGTCATCGCAGGGCATTTATGTTGGCCAGACTAAACGCGTTTCCCTCCAAAGTTTTACAAGGGAGATATCAGCGAGTCCCTTTAGCCGACAGACTTTGCTCCTGTGGAGCGAATACCCCTGACTCAATCCAGCATATATTGCTTGATTGTTCTTTTTACCATAACCTCCGTAAAGATTTATTTGGCAAGCTTTCTTTTTCTCCAGATTTGTCTATTCTGCCACCCTGTTATTATTTATTGAGTGATACTGAGGGGGTGGTTAGTGAGGCTGTGGCAAAATTTCTGGCTGACATCCTTAAATTTAATTCTGACCATGTTTGAATGTATCTGTAAGCTCGGTTTTATTTTGATTTTATCTCCAATGTTTAAATTTTTATATTCTGTGTATTTTTATCTGAATCTATTATGCCATTAAAGGTTTGGAAATAAAAAAAAAAAGAGACAGGGCCACTTAAAAAAACCCTCAAAGTAGTTTATGATAAGAGGGTCCTTGTGGACAACTATAGAACATTGCCATACGGCTTTTAAAATGGATGTGCGGTGGAAACATCCATTTTCTGCAGTACTGGCGGGGCCTAGCAATTGTGGCAAGAGCGTCTTTGTAAAAAATATTTTGGACAATGCTCAACATGTGCTTTCTGTATCACCTGATAATGTCGTGTGGCTTTACAGCTGTTGGCAGAATCTGTATGATGAAATCCTCTGTAAATTCACTTCTGTAAAGTTTGTTGAAGGGCTCCCTGAAACCCTAAATGATGCTGAACTGTTCCCCTGTAATAAAGTAATCATAGTGGATGATTTGATGGACTCTGCTTGTCAAAACCCTGAAATTGAGAGAGCCTTCACCAAATACGTGCATCATCGGAATCTGAGCATTATATTTATTACTCAGAATATTTTCTTTCATGGGAAAAGCACCAGAACCATAAGCTTAAATACAAAATACATGGTTCTGTTTAAAAACCCCAGGGACAAATTACAGATTGCCACTCTGGCCCGCCAAATGTACCCGGGGAAGTCCCAATTCTTTCTGGAGGCCTTTGAGGATGCAACACAAAAACCTTTTGGGTATCTGCTGGTGGATTTAAATGCGTGCACGCCAGATTCATTGAGGTTAAGAACGGGGCTTTTCCCGCCCCAGTGGCCTGCTGCGTATGTCTTAAAAACAAAGCAAGCCTCCAGTGAGCACAAAAGGAAACAGACGGCACGCTAAACAGTCTGTCACCTCCGAATACTCCAAAGGGTCAACATGTCCGGCCGTATAAAGAGGAATCTGCCCCTCCTAAAACTGCTTATCAAGACTACTCCCCAACAAAAGAAAGCCATTCTATGCTCAGCTTCAGATGATCTGGTCGCGGCTATATCAGAAATTGCGCTCAATACTTTAAAAGGGAACGTCCCTCTTTCACCAAGGCAGTTGTGTGTCTTGAGGAAAAGGCGACATTTCATTAAGAAACTGAGTAACAAGAGAGTACCACTGAAAAAGAAGAAACAGTTGGTGAAACAATCTGATGGCTTTATAGGGCCTCTGTTAAGCTTTGCTGTTCCTCTCTTAACTGGCCTTTTAACAAGCAAGTGATGGAATATGCCGAAAAAATGTACTTGGTTCCTAGCCACCAGCTGGAACAATTAAGGAACCAACATCCCTTTAAGGAGGAGAACATCAGAGCTAATGCAATGCATTCCCTAGATACTGAAATGAAGGGCGTTCTTCAAAGGCAAGATCTAACAGAGTTTCAAAAAATAAGCCTATTTGATACTCTGCTGCAAAAATTTTTAGCTCACGTGAAGCAGGGGGAAACTGAAAAATCTAAACTGAACCTGTTTCTGCCTCAGCCAGAGACATCCTCTGGAGAAACCAATACGAGTTCTGACGTGGTCTCCCAGGAAATAATAGACAGCTTGCCTGACAGGTTTAAGAACCGTGCAAAGCTACAGTTAAACAAAATGAAACAGAACAAAGTTATTTCTTCTTGGGATGGCAATGGAACCTTTGTATATCGAGGTGAAAATATAAAGGGGTCTCATCTTATGGATTTGGTGAAGGCTGTCACTCAAACACATGATCTGCCTAGCCATCGCCAGCCTAAAGGTTGGGATGTTTTCATGAAGGCTATGGCTGAACTAAACGTTCCATCTTCTGTTGTGGGCAACACGGCTAATCGCCATGCTTTGGAATACCTAAAGAACCCCTCCTCCATTCCAGAGACTCCACAGCTGTCTCGCAGAGCATCTAAAAAACACAAAGCTGTCACGTCCCCTGGCTGGATAACCTTGTAATCATGTAAATAAATGTTTTTAATTAAAAGAAATTTTGTTTGGCTACTTTTTAAAAAAATGAACAGACAAAAGGGCAGCTTTTAAGCCCACAAGGGGGTGCTTTATTGAAATACAATGTTGTTGTTGTTGTGGAACTCACTGCATGATATACATGCCTGGGGTTGCACAAAGAAGTTTAGAGCATGTCTGGGCATGCCCTTCTCTTTTTCAAATTGCTCCACCATTTGGTCATTCTGTGCTAAATCATGAGAGTACAGCTCTTGAATCTGCTCAAAAGAAAGTCCTTTACTGCGCAACTGTAGAAAAAATATGCAGTGATATCCACAGACCACAGAGTCAGATGCCTGTAGTTGCCTTGGTTGGAATGCAGTCTCTTTGGCATTTTTTCTCAAAAATCTCACTATGGATTTAGGAAATAAAACACTGCTAGGCGCATGTCCATATGAATCAAAGAACGATCCGCACCCATCCTCTGTCAAGTATATGGCAAGCCAATGTTCTCCAGGGAGGTCATGTGTGTGGGTATTTACAACTAGCCCCGCTGGTCTTTGATCCACTCTCTGTTTGGGGAGCCAGTCGCTTGGATACACTCCCAAGAAAGTCTTTTTGGTGTAAGGGTTAGTAGATAACACAGTTGTTAGCTGCAGGGTGTCCATGTTACATATAGTCAAACAAAACATTTCGCCTGTGGTTTATCTCTATAACGTTGTCAAAAACACCATAGACTATCATGTTGACAGTGTGAGGCAATGCTCTAGCAAACCGCACTTCAGCCCGCAGGTTCCCAGTTTTAATCAAGGAATAGTGGTCTGCACATTCCTGATCTGAGGAAAGATCAAATGCAAATAGCGTGTAGCCCTGTGCAAACTCCTCGCGGTCTACTAACAAAGATCTGTCTTTCATATGCTTTCCAGCGGCCTGAACCAGCTGCATGTATTCCCTCACGCTGTTTCCGCCTTCGAAGTCCGGCTGCAGTGGTTTTGTGGGTACCCGTTCTCCATCCATGTAGAGAGCAAAGAAATTGATGTCATAATGCTTAAAGTTAAATGGGTTTTTATTATGGACCCCGCTGAAGGATTCGTTATCCACCAGTCCGATAACCAGCAGCTTGGGCAATTGCCCCCAAAACAAATTCTCTTGGTTGCTGACACGACTTCCTGCAGGGATGCTAAACACTTTGATGCCCACGCGGTCCACAGGATATTTGGCATTAGCTGTGAAGAGCGCCTCAGCGTGGCCTAAACGGACACCCGGGGCTACTCTGACTTTCTTGACGAAAAGGGAGGCAGACAAGATTATTAATTTGCAGTCCCTGTTTAAATCATCCGCCATGAGGCAAAAAGCATTTTTACTGCGTGTCAGTTTAATTTTGACATCCACGCCATTTAAGAGCAGTTTTTCTTGGAAAAACAGGTTGCTGTGAAGCTGACCCAGCAAATCTATTTTTCTGCTTCCAGCCGCTAGAGCTGCTCTTTTAATAAACCCGTCGTTGTCCCCATCTAGGGCAGTTGATTCATGTTCACCAGCTGTGTCTTTGTAAAACAGGCCTGCAGAGAACTGAGTGTTCAGAGTATCATTGCTGTAATTCAGCACAGCTTCTATAAACCCTCTGTACGGATATGCGTTACGTGACTGTGAGATGAGCCTGTCTCCCAGAGTCACATCCAGCTGGCTAAAGATGGACGCTATAGGGTAATTCACCAGACTTACCCTTGCATTTCTGTCAAGGTCTGTCCCATCTTCTTTCACGATTTTGCAGCACAGGTAAAGCAGGGTATTATTTAAATCCATATAATCATCTCCATTTCCAGCGATGAAAAAGTCAAGTGGTGCTGATTCTGACAAAGCAGCCAGGGGAGGAACTTCAATATATAGACATCTCTCGATGCTGGTTTGCGTAGGGGCTATTTGGAATAGGTCCAGTTCAGATTTGGCGCATTCTTCTGACCCGCTGTGAATAAAAGCCATTGCTGCTTAAAATATGTCTCGGGGGCTCGGGAGACGTCTTCCTGCCCTTCTCTTGGCCTTCTGCTTCTGAGGGGCCTTGCGCTTCACAGCTTTTCTTTTAAAGGGGCGTGGGGGGCCAATTAGCTGCGCCCGCGATGCCTTTCTTTTAGCTCCGCGCTGTCTTTTAAGGTACATGAGGCCTGAGCCCTCTTGTGGCATAGAGGGACTCATTTTATTTAGAACAGCGCCAGAAACGTGACCTACTACGTCTTTGGCTATATTTCTGGCGGCGGTTCTCACATGGGGCTTCACGAGTTCAAACCCCCTTCTCAAAAGAAGGACAGCTTTTCTGAAAAGGCTCCGAAAAATTCCACCTACCCCCGCCCCATACATCACTGGGGCACCATGGTACCCAGGAAGAGCATAGCCAGCCTGGTTCTTGTAGTAATTCCTATAGAGGTCAGGATCCCCATAGCTTTTTAAGATGACCATCTTTGTGTGCTTAACAGACCAGGCTTTTCCGCGGACGATAGTGAAGCTTCACGATCACCTTACCAAACTGGAATGGCATGTTCTTGTTCTGGTCCGTCTTTATTTCAATAGTGATGGTGTCTATGTGGTGCTTATTCAAAGGAATATAGTGTGGCTTGTCATAGATATTATTGATACAGTCGCCAGTCTCCCCTTGCACAGTGATACAACGCAGTAATGGAACGTATGCATCACCCACAATTTGGTGATCCACAATGTCTGTGTAAATGTACAAAGTGCTGAACCCCCCTGTGATGTCTGCTGTAAAGTTTAAATTTTTGATTGCCTTATCTGGGGGTGCCCCTAAAAGGTGAGCCAATTCTTTAGAAGCTGAAAAGGTATAAGTAGACGGTGCTCTTAGGCTGATCTTCCTAAACAGCGGGTCATAGTCCATGCTCAGTTCAGGGGGGAAAAATGTGTCTTTATGGTGTTGTTCAGTTTCACCACCAGGTCAGGAATGCTTTTATAATAGCCGCTACTGAATCTGTATTTCCACTGTTTCTCCTTGGTAGTGATTACAATGGTGGAATCTTCAGTGAGTGTCTTCCAGCTGTGAGGATACTGTATTTCCACAAGCCCGACCTCCCAGGCCCCTGGAAGGTCCAGTGACCGTGCTAGATGCGTGGTGAAGGCCGCTGTAGTGTTCTGTGGAAAAACACTTGCGCAAGCGTTGCTAGGGAGCACGATAAAAAAGCTGCCGTCCGCCATTTTTTTTCTTTCTATATAGGATCACAGAGTTGAGAAGCAGGAACCCAGCTGTTAAATTTATCAGGCCACCCTAGCCACTTCACTAGATGGTGTTTTCTCTTACCCCTGCCTTTGGAGGCTAAGATTTTCTCAATTCGATACACTCTGTCTGCTTTACTCTTAACTTTTTGTAGCTCTTTAGGATAGAATGAGCCTAAGATGGGGTCTCCGGCATAATCTTTGAGCAAATACACAGGCCTCTTGCCTCTACAGATGACCTGTTCTACTATAAATAGTTCATCTGTGAAGCTCCGTTCATATCCTTTTGCAAAAACCCCTTTGCTTTTAGACACACGCACATGATCTCCTTTTCTAATGAAAGGCCTCTCCTTTAAATTTGCCCCAACGCCGTCTCCATAAAGCGTTTTCCACACTGTCTGAGCGTTGGCGTGGCTTACATCTGCAGGACGGACTCCGATTGTCCTGTGAAAGCTGTGGTTGTAACTTTTAATAAGCAGCGGCAGCACGTCAATATATCTGAAGGTGTTGTTGGCAGTAAAATACCTCCACATTTTTGTTTTTAATGTTCGATTGAAGCGCTCAACAATAGCTGCTTTGACTTCATTATGGGTGTAAAAGTGATGAACTCCGTGCTGCTTTAACACACTGCTTACAGCCTGGTTTAGAAACTCTTTACCTGCATCAGTCTGAAGCTTGGCAGGTATTCTACCTTGTTTGAAAATTTCCTTAAGGGCTTTTGTCACCCTCACCCCTGTCTTGTCTTTTAAGGCCAAAGCCCAGGCATATTTAGACAATATGTCAACAACTGTTAAAATGTACTTGTAGCCATCATTATTTTTGGAAAATTTCTGCATATCAACTAAATCCACCTGCCACTGGGCATCGAGACCAGAAACCATGATCTTGTTTCTCTTAAAGCGGACACGGGCTTGCTTATGCAATGTGTAAGCATCTTGCTCTGAAAGCCAGTCAGTAACATAGTTTTGAGTGAGCGCTTTACACTGCTTTTTGGCTGCCTGGAAGAGAGGCCTCACCCCGCCAAAGCTCCCTGCTTCTCCAGGCGTATAATACACGTGTCTTAAGGTCTCCTCTTCATCAGCTGCCCCCATCATCACCCCACTTAACTCAGAAATGATCACACAAGGTTATAAAACAAATGCATTTATTGTATCAGAACTACATCTTCCGCTTATTATTAATTTTATTCTTCTTTTTTTTCTTGTCGCGCTGGGTAACTTTTGTACAAAAACACGACACACTCGATAGATTCACGTCAACAGGGTTACCGATGTGAAGATTACTGAAAGCCTGGATAAAATTCTCATCAAGCTGTCAAAATAAAATAAAAAGAACAGCTCAGTTAAAAAACCCCATCACCCGCCTTCATTATACCCCCATTCACAAACACTGCTTTACCTGATTACCTGTGAGTTTGACACCACATTCTCTTGTTCAGTGGGTTCATCTAAAGCCTCTTCAATTTCTGGAGTTTCATCATCTTCTTTAAAGTGCTCAGCAGGGTCCCGGTAAATACACCACAGAGGGTTGGGGATTCCCAAGTCCATCTCATCTTCAGGGTGGCTAGAAAGTGCTGTCCACGCATCATGCTGGCTTCCCCATGCAGGCATCATCGTGTTTTCTGTTCTGCCATTTACCTCTGGAGTTGCGGAGTGCTCGGGCATCTCTGCAGCCTCATTGGAGACCCGGTAAGAACAGCGCATAGGTACAAAACCGCCAAAGTACATAGTAGATGCAGAAGGGATGTCAAATACCAGCTGCCTGCCGGGAGCACCAATGTTGTTGAAGCTAGGCCTCCCCAATGGCGGTGGTGTGGTGAATACATCGGACCTGGCCGGGGTTTCCATGTTCTCAGCAAGAGCCTGCGCACGTGTGTTCAAGAGCAAATGGCTTCTTTCCTAAAATAACCTGGTGAGGGTGGGCTGGGTGGGGGTTGGCCCCATTTGCTATTGGCCAGGGGTGACTGGGCGTGTTGTTAGAGGGGTCACACGACCCTACTCAGGCCTTCTCAGTGGCGGGCCCCAATTTCCGGGGTGGGGTGCCACAGGCGGAAGTTCAATGACGCTGCAGTGGGTGGCGCTGGGGGAGGGGGCAGGGGAGGGGGCTACACATGTGGTTTCCGGCCTGCTCAATTAATATGCAGGGTTGCTAGGTCACGGCGGGGTGGGCGTAGACGCTGATTGGCCTGGCCACGCCACGTGGTGTGCGTCAGTAAGGTCATTTCCTGGAGGAGGCGCTTAAATAATTAAATATGCGGGGTTGGTAGGTTGCGGTTGAGTGGACGTAGACGCTGATTGGCCTGGCCACGTCACGTGGTGGGGGCATGACCTGGGTGACGTCATTGGGGTCATGACCCTGATGACACAGTTTCCGGTGATGTCAGTGGAAGTGACGTTGCTGGCCACGCCCCCTTCATTAAAAATTCAAGGGTTGACAGAGCTTCCGGTGACGTCACCGGAAGTGATGTAGTTGGCCACGCCCCCTTCATTAGAAATGCATGGGTTGCCAGAGCTTCCGGTGACGTCACCGGCCACACCCCCATCATTAAATATGCATGGACTGGCCATATACTACTAACATGGCTTCTCTTATGTTTTTATGTTTTGATTTAGGTTTGCTTTAAGTTGTCATCCTTAAAGCTCAGATCTGTAACTTAGTAGAAATTTGAAACTTTATCTAGTCTTAACTACTACACCACACTGGAGGAGATTTCTTTGTCCATTAAAAACTAGATGTTGCCCTATAAGACCTTCGTTTTAGTCATCCTGAAGACTCTTCAGCATCGTTTGAAGGTGCCATTGTGTTACATTTTCAGAAATTCTGTGATCTCCTGCATGGTTAGGGGAGAGTTCTGTAATGTTGCATGACACCTGTTTGCACTTTTCTGAGGCTTTGAAAGGGCAACAGAGGAGAAGAGAAGTGATTGACTTTATACCCAGCCCTTTACTACCTGGCTTACAATCTTTTTTCCCTTCCCCTCCCCACATCAGACACCTTGTGAGATAGGTGGAGCTGAGAGAGCTATAACAGAAACTGCTTTTGAGAGGAACAGCTCTGAAAGAACTTGTGACTGACTCAGGGTCACATCAACAGGTGCATGTGAAGGAATAGGAAATCAAACCTGGTTCTCCCAGATAAGAGTCCACACACTTAACCGCCACACCAAACTGGCTCTCAACAGGGGCCACTTTTAAAAGCTTTCCTCTTCAGGGTTCAGCATTCCACATATGCCAAACAAACCACTTGCTACTTCTTTCAGACACTATCATGATCATCTATATGCATTTTGTAATTTTATGGAATTGCCATATTTGAGGCTCAATTCTGCCTTTCTAGTTTGACTTATTTGATTTCTTCTCATCGATATGTTTTCCTGAACGTCCTAATTTCCATAGAATCATTCTGCTAAAAAAAGTAACACCATTAAGTATTGTTTTGAAGGACCTAAATAATATAGTCCCATGTGCTGCAACTGCAAATATGATCTCATTAATTAATATTCACAACAGATCATGAAAGACATATATCCCATGAGGGACACACACATCTCACGGGTTAAAAACCCTGGAAAACGTATACAAATAGCAAAAGAGAACAGTGAAGACATTAGATGTAGCAGAATATGGAATCTACATCTTTCCTATGGAAGGCTGAAAAGGTAATGCTGGAAGCTAATACTTTACTGCAACCTATAGAAGCTGGGTTCAAGTAGCCGGCTCAAGGTTGACTCAGCCTTTTCTGGTCTACATATTGATTAACTTGAGGGCTTAATGTATTTAAATTATGTGAATGTTGTTGTATGTATGTGCACATAGCAATTAAATTGCACATAGCAATTGCACATAGCAATTAAATTATGTGAATGTTGTTGTATGTATGTGCACATAGCAATGAGCTAAGCCTTAAATTGAATTTAAAGAAAGGTAAGGATGAGGAGACTGGACCTCAGGTTGCCAGGTCCCTCCTGGCAACTGGTGAGGGGTGGCAGGTAGGGCTGCCAGATCCAGGCTGCAGGGACTTCAGTGGGCTGCAATCCCATAGAGTTCACCCACCCAAGTATCCATTTTCTACAGGGGAACTGTTCTCTATAGTTTGGAGATGAGCTATAATTCCAGGTCCCATATGGAGGCTGGCATCCCTAACTAGACCACTGGCAGCAAACACAGCATTAGACCACTCTTCAACATGACCTTAATGGGGGCTTCTAAGTTTTCCAGACCCATTTCTGCAATTCTGATTTTATTACATCACTCATTGGAAGCTACATCTTATTGATTGTATTGTCTTAACACTCTGCCTTGAATCTCAGTGAGAAAAGTGGACTATCAATAACGTAAATAAAATAAACATCTGGCTGATGACTAAGTGTAATGTTCAGTATGAGCTAAAGAATTCAGAGAGTGTAACTATGTCATGTTCACAAATGGATACTTATCAGGGTTGTACAATCACCCACTGTTGCAGCTCACAGCCTCCTTGTCTGCCTCTGGAAAGTGCCAAACAGTGGTGAAAAAAGACAATAATATTCAAATGTCACCTCTGTACTGTTCCATAGTTTCTAGAAGGGAAGAAAGGGAGCATCAAAAAACAAGCTGCACCTCATTTTCCAATTCTGATTTCTCTCCCTCAGCTCAGTTCTTACCAAGATGATCGGACAAGACAATCAGACAAGTATCATAGAATTCATGCTTTTGGGATTCTCCAGAGAGCAAGGTGTCAATGTGTTCCTCTTTGCTATGGTCCTCTGTATGTACCTCATCACCCTGGCAGGGAACACTCTCATTATTGTAGCCATCTACATTGATCCACGGCTCAACACACCCATGTACTTCTTCCTGTGCAATCTGTCCATCTTGGACATTGGCTACACAACTAGTGTGGTGCCACAGTTGCTGGCCCATTTCCTGACTAATAACAAAAGCATATCTTTCAACCGGTGCATGGCACAGCTTTATTTTGCTTTATTCTTAGGTAGTGTTGAATACATTCTGTTAGCATTCATGGCTTATGACAGATATGTGGCTGTCTGCCATCCTTTGCGCTACAGGATAATCATGAGTAGGAATGTGTGGCTTCCTGGATCTCTGGCTTTATCAATGCTGTGGTGCATACTACCTTCACCATGCGCCTTCATTTCTGCAACTACAACATCATCAACCATTTTCTTTGTGAACTCCTTGCTGTTATCAATCTGGCTTGTTCAGACACTTTTGTTAATGAGATTGGACTTACTGTGTCATGGGTCCTTGTCCTGTTAATCCCTTGTACTTTTATAATGCTCTCCTATGTGTATATCATCAGTGCCATCTTGCACATCCACTCCGCAGAAGGCCGGCACAAAGCCTTCTCCACATGCACCTCTCACCTGACTGTGGTCACCCTCTGCTATGGCACAGTGATGCTTGCTTACATAACTCCTAAAAATGAGACTTCCCCCCACCGGGACAAGATCCTGTCTTTCTTATATGCAGTAGTCACACCCATGCTCAACCCTCTCATATACAGTTTAAGAAACAAGGATGTAAAAACAGCCCTAACAAAAGTAATACAAAGGAAAAATATTATTTTGAAAAGGTGAATTTGTTGGGATTTGTCAACCCACTAATTCAATTAATAGCTCTTACAGTGCAATCTGAAGCAGAGTCAGACCCTTCTAAATCACTGAACTCATTCTTATACATATGGAGCAGAAATCCATCAGTGGCTATTAGCCACAAGGTATAGATGGAACTCTCTGGGGCAAGTGTTGCTCTGTATTCTTGGTGCTTGGGGGGGGCAACAGTGGGAGGTCTTCTAGTGTCCTGGCCCCACTGGTGGACCTCTTGATGGCACCTGTTTGTTTGGGTTTTTTGTTTGCCACTTTGTGATAGAGTGTTGGACTGGATGGGACATTGGCCTGATCCAACATGACATTGTTATGTTCTTATGGGTATAACTGTCATTAGGAATGAACTAGGAGACTTCCGGTTTTGGTGACGCATGGCTAGAAGTGGCTCGGACCGGTGTGTCCAGAGCTGCTTCTAAATCAGATTGTAGAGGGGTCGCCCCCGAAGGATGACTCGACTCTGGGGCCCAAGAAGGGTCCCAGAAGGCAGGGGCCTTGAGCGGTAGAATGGGGGTGTCAGCGGATGCAGCTGCTTTCTGATCCCGCTTGCTCTTGCCTCATCGCTCTGATTGCCATTTTTAAATGGCAAGAGGGTCAGACACCGGCTTCTTTCTTTTTCTTTCTGCACTCTACATTTTGGACCTTAAAATCTTCCAATACTAAGATAAGCGGCATCGATCTTCTTACTATTGTAAGTGTTCTTTTCCTATACTATTGATGTGAATGGCAATATCTCTGACAAGCAGGAAAAAGGAGAACCAGGACTGAAGCAGATTGCAAGTGGGGCAAAAGACTGAGAAGGGGGGGGGGGACTCTCCTTCATTCTTTTTCAAGGCTTGTAAAAGTTTCTGCCTAACCTGGTAATATTGATAACACCTGCATGAGGAGACCACACCAATCTTTAGTTATATAAGAGACTTGATGGCTGAATTTAACTGATCTGCTTTAAACCCCCTTTAGGGGAGAAAAATATTTTGGATTTTGGGAAAGATGCTTGCTTGCAAGTTTATATGGATGTGAAAGACAGCTGGCTTAAAAATACTCTAAAGCTTAGATTGAAACGCTCTGCATGAATTTATAAGAGTTCCAACTGATTTTTAAAGTCTGGTGGGTATTTAATATTGACTTATAAGACATAGCAGGATCTCTGGTTGTAAGAAGAATACTTCCACAAATTTTCAAAGTGGATTTTTATCTATTCTTGTTGGATAATATGGATATAACCTTTTAAACTTGTTTTTATTTTTTCTTTGCCTTCTTTTTATTTGTAGCTGGAATATTTTTTGACATGGTTTAAATATTTTCTGGCTTGGGATTGCTTTTTTTATGCATCCTTCATTCTTCATTCTTTTTTGTTTTGCCAAATAGGGGAACTTTTTCCTATTATTTTTAATACATTGATAAATTGATTTATGATGATTTTATTGCTATGTATGATTTTATTGTATTGTACTTATATGTTGTGAGCCGCTCTGAGCCTGCTTGTGCGGGAAGGGCGGGATATAAATAAAAGGTATTATTATTATTATTATTATTATTTGCCTTTCCTTTTGGGAGTGCCTGGTTTGTTTGGATTATTGGCTTAATTTTTAATTCTGGATTTCACTCTTGGATTACAAATAGGGCATTCAGCCCTGGATTACAAATTTACACCTTGAGAGACCGTGGAAGCTCAACGTTAAATTAACTAGGTCAACAACTTTTAAAGAAAATTTGTATAAGATGTGTTATAGATGGTACTTGATGCCACAGAAATTGTGTAAGATTTATATTAACATGTCTAACAAATCTTGGAAATGCACTAAGCAGGTTGGTTCTTTTTACCATATGTGGTAGACATGTGAGACAGTGAAGGGCTATTGGAAAATGGTGCATGAAATATTACAGAAGATTATGAAGACACAGATCCAATTTAAACCAGAACTATTTTTATTGAACATGTTTCCTGAGGACTATTCCAAAGAAATGAGACATTTGTTTGCACATTTTAACACAGCAGCCAGGATTCTCTTGGCACAGAGATAGAAATCTCAGGAAATTCCCAAAATGGACTTGCTGGGGAAAATTCTGGAAACAGCAGAGCTGGACTTTCTATCCCAGCTATTGGCTGGGAGATCTAAAGAAGAAGCAAGAAAATACTGGATGAAATTTTATGCCTGGTTAGATACTCAAGACTCTTAAGATTCTCTGGTGTGAACTTACTTCTCCTTTTTTCCTGTATTTTATATTACAAAATTGCCTTTACTGGAATTGTCAAAACTAATAGATAACTTTAACAAAGATTTATAGTATAACATTTTAAAATGTTGATGATGTTTAATATAGACATAATAATATGGGACAATTTATGTAAAGAAAGTATTGTAGATGTAAGCTTGTATTTTTTGAAAATATTTTTATGCAGAATAAGGTCAAAATGCATTGTGCTCTCTATTCCCCCTATCGCCTACCCTTACTCTTTCTGAAAATAATAAAACTCTTTAAAATTGGAATGAACTAGCACAATAACTTGCAGCTGAATCTTTATATTCTAGTATAAAATATGGAAGTGAACACTCTGCCTCTGATCTAGAATGGATCATTCAAACAAACCTGGTTTTCCAGATTAGAGTCATCCTCTCTCAACCATTACCCCAAACTGAAATGGATTCTCCCCGATCAGGCAGCACACCTATGAATACCAGATAACATCTCTATGCCCTGTTTATTGACCCTCCAAGTTAACTATTTGGCTGCTGTTTGTAACAGGACATTAGACTACATGGATCACTAGGCCAATTCCTCAGAGCTCATTTTATGTTCTTATGTTCATTTGGGTTCCTACCCTTTGGCTTGTGTCCCCTGACCAAGCTGAAGTTTTAAAAGGTTTCTGAAACAGGAAAAGAAAGCCAGTCTTCAGAAAAGATGTTAAACAGCTGGTTAAGTTGTTCTTCTAACTCTCTCATCATTCCTTCTATTAGTGAAGTTCATTCTTAAATGGATATCAATAGGACAGCAAAACAGGAACGAGATTACAAGATATGTAGAAATACATGACATTGTAAAGTCATTTGGCCAATGTTTCACTGCCCTTTATTAGTGTTAGTGATAAAGGAACATATCTCACTATATTGCCTTTGATAAGTGAAATCCATGTTCTGTTGCTACATCTTATTCATTCATCTCAAGCCTTTTACATGTTATATCTGACCCCCCTCTAATTGTGGCTGGCAAACCTGTCTAAGACTATGCCTTCGCTATCGGAAATAACTATAAGGGCAACTTTGAACTGTGGTTTGAATGTTTCTTTCATTCTCTCCATAGGAATAATTTAAAACTAAATAAAAAATGTAAAACTACAAGCTTAAATTGAAATAATTTAAAACTGCAAGTTATTATCCCCTTCATTTGAATATGGGCTTTGAACTACATTCACTCTTTTGAGTAGGGAAAGAATTGCCTTGGGACACAAAACTTTTTTTTGCTGGCTAGGAATAGAAAAGAGATAACAAAAAAGAAAGAACAATAACCTAAGACATTTATTTATTATTTCACATTTATATCCCACCCTTCCAAAGATGGGCTCAAGGCAGGTAACATCAAGAATAAAACAAATACATGGGTTCTAAATATTGCCAATAATACCAATTAGAATTCAGATGGCGACCATTTCACAACCTCATCCCTGGCTGAGCAGATGGAAACAAATGATGGTCACAGATCATCCGATAGAGCTCATGGATGAACCAATATACAGTAATATATGGCAAGGAGACCACATTGATACTTGGTGATGCCCACCACATCAACAGAAGGCCTGACAGAACAGCTTTGTTTTACAGGCTCTGTGGAATTGCAGTAGACCAGGGGTGGCCAAACTGAGGCTTGGGAGCCACATGTGACTCTTGAAGCCCCCACCTCCCCGGTGGTCAGCTTGGAGAAGGCATTTTTCTCTTTAAAACACTTATTCAAGCTAAGCCAGCTGGTGGCTTGGAGAATGCATTCAAAGTTAAAGTTGTTTTCTTTCCTCCTCTCTCTCCCTATCTATAATCATTCCTCCCTTCCTTCCTCTGACATATATCTCCTGTGGCTCTCAAACACCTGTTGTTTATTCTATTTATTCTATTTTTTATTTATTATTAGATTTATATTCCACCCTCCCCACCAGGGCAGGCTCAGGGCAGTTATGTGGCTCTTACGTTATGCAGGTATGGTCACCGCTGCAATATACTCTGCAGGGCCCTGATCTCCAGTGGTAGCTTGTTCCACCAGGCAAGGGACAGGACCAAAATGGCCCTGGCCCTAGTTGAGGTTAAGTGGACATCCTTTGGGCCTGGGAAAACCAGACGATGCTGCTCAGCAGAGCGTAAAACTCCCCAGGGGGTATATGGGGAGAGGCGGTCCCTCAGATATGCTGGTCCCAGGCTGTTAAAGGCTTTAAAGGTTAACACCAATACCTTGAAATGGATCCAGTACCCAACTGGCAACGTGCAATTGGCAGAGCACTGGCTGAATATGGCCCATAAAGGCATCACTGTCAGCAAACATGTTGTCACATTTTCCAGCAGCTGGAGTTTCTGGGTCAGGTTCAAGGACAAACCATGTAGAACAAGTTAGTAATAGCTTTATGATAACCAAATAAAATGGGGGGCGTGGCGTCAGTGCGAATGGCAGTGGACGTGTGAGGCTTCGGCTCCCGACCCAATCTCCCCACCCTCCCTCACTGACACAGGTTACCACATTGAGTTTCTCCTCAGATTATGGGAAAATTGTCCCACAAGAAAAGTAAGCCTGTTTCTGCCAGCGCTCAGCTCCTCGAATCTTTTTTTGATCCAAGCTCCCGATTAAATAGCTCCCTGTCAAGGCCGGTCGGCCCACTCAATATGGCGGACGAAACTGCCAGCCAACCTCCCACCTCAGATCTTCTCACAACGAGAGAGTTCTGCAGCACCCTGAGTTCTTTTCAATCGGACATGCTTGAAAACATAACCACCATCCTTAAGCCGATCACAGAACAACTCAACACTATGCAGCTCACCCTGCAAGAAGTCACAGCTACTGCTAATTCGGCGCTAGAGACAGGCCTTGCTAATCAGGATGACGTCCGCCATCTTCAAGCTCACCAACGCTGGGCCACTGACAAAATCTTGTCCTTAGACAATAAAGCACGAGAACGGCACATCAAACTGAGAGGCTTTGATGAGCATGAGGAAGGATCATCGAACCTAGCTGGATTCATAGTGTCTTGGCTATCAACTGCTCTTCATTTAGAAGATGGCATTGCCCCACACATCATTCGTGCATACCGGTTGGGCTCGGCTTTCTCCCCCCGTTCCCGTGGCTCTCGAGATGTCATTATAGAATTAGCAGACCTCCGTGTCAAAAAGAAGATCTTAGATACTGCCAGAAACCAAAGCGGTTTAGCATTCAAGGACAAACGAATTCTAGCCTTTCCTGACCTCTCTGCAGAAACTCTGCAGAATAGATACCTACTTAAACCAATTGCCCAAAAGCTGGCTGCAGCGGACATCCGCTACAAGTGGTTGCCATCTGGCAGGCTCATAGTCCACCACCAAGGGAAAACTTGGACTGTCGAAGACCCTGATGCTGGTCTATACCTACTGCAATCACTTAACTTAGATGCCCCGATGGAGCTGGATCGCAAGTCACAGAAGCGCAAATGGACCTTTACATCACCACCTAAGGATCGCAAAATCTCAGTTCGTACTCCTGAGCTAGCTCGGGATCCAGATCCCATGCAAGTTCTGCAACCTACGACTTCTTCATAAACCTGTGTCACTCTATCACCCTTTCTTGAAGAAAGGTGCTATAGGCTTTATGATATCGGAGGGAGGGGGGGAGGGCAACACGGGGCCGCACTCCCCAGCTCCCAGTAATGATGGGGATGTGCAGTGGCTGGGTACGAGGTCCCCTGTCCCAGGTAGTTTCCTGGGACCCACAGGTTTTCCCTGTTTGTTTGTTTCTAGTTTTATTGTTCAGCTTATCTGGGAATGGGTCTGCTCCTTCACGGGCACCTCTGCAAATTGCCTATCATTACAATTTGCCCGCGGGGGGAGCAGTAAAGGGGGTTGGGGGTAGGGGTAGGGTAATGGATTGCATTTGCTGTCATTATCCCTTTTCAGTTACAAAACGTTCTGGTTACAGTTGGTTTTGCTGTTCAAGTGTGCCATCTACTGGACAACAAGGGAAATGGCAGAGTTTTATACTGTCGTGTGTCATATTCTCTTGTTCTCCCTCTAGTTTTTTATGGTCAGGCATGACGTTATCACCACTGGATTGTCTTACAGATAGTCTATCCTTGCTTCAGTGCTTTATAAATTTCTCTCTTGGGTTATGGGACTCTCCGCTCTCAGACCTGTTACAATCCTGTTGGTCTGGTCTGACAGACTGGCATAAGATATCGCAGCACTTGGGTCCGGCTTCCATAACTTCACACCTCTCAGTGCTCCATCTTACTGATGCTACAAACGTACTCCTTTATATTACTCTACATGTATTCATATGTGCAGGGCTTTACACTACACCTTTCCACTATAGCCTCTGTATTTTGCCTCCTCATTATTTCTTTCTTGCTTTTAGCCCCCAAGGAAGGGCTTTCCGCACCATCTGCCCATTTAGACTTTAATGGCTCCAGACCTGAAAATTCTCTCGCTAAACTGCAGGGGGCTCAATAGCAAAATTAAATCCAGACGTATCCTCTCAAGTCTAAGACGGGAGGCTCTAGATATTGTCTTTTTGCAAGAGACCCACTTGAGAAATGATATTAACCTCATGTTCCACTCCCCTTATTTTCCCATGACGTTCACTGCCCCAGGCTCATCTCATGCCCGGGGAATTGCTACTTTACTTTCGCATTCTCTCCAATTCTCTTGTCAGGCTTTGGAAGGAGATGACGGTGGTAGATACCTATTTGTGAAGGGCAAACTCAATGAGGAACCTATAACCCTAGCTGCCTTATATGCGCCCAATTCAGGACAATTAGACTTCATCAGTGAGGTTATGTCTAAATTAAAAGTCTTCCAGGAAGGCCCTCTAATTATCGGTGCTGATCTTAACTTCCTCATGGACACCCAACTAGATAGAAAATCAAACTGCACATCATCTCGCCGTCCCCCTAATCGACTCTCTTCACCTACGGGCCTGCAAAAAATCATGATAGACATGGGGCTTACAGATGCCTGGAGATTCCTCCACCAGAACGAGCGGGATTTTACCTACTTTTCCTCACAACACCAAACTCACACGCGCATTGATTTTATCCTTCTTTCCAACTCTCTTTGCAATGCCCTTATAGATGCATCTATAGAATCAAAACTTTGGTCTGACCATGCCCCAGTTCTCTGTTCCCTTAAGTCAATGGAACAATATGACCGTAGTTTCTCCTGGAGACTAGACAATCACCTCCTATTAGATAAAGAATTCTCGGGTCAAATTGAATGTGAAATCAAAGAATTCTTTAGGCATAATCTGTCTGGTGACCTCCCTCTCCAAATGATCTGGGACGCGTGCAAAGCTGTCTTACGGGGCAAGATCATAGCATTAGCGGCTGCGTGAAAAAAGAAAAGGCATCACTTCATTAGCACCCTAACTGCCACAATCAGAGACCTTGAGCTTCAACACAAGCGGATGTGCAACAAGAAAATTTACCTCCAATTGCAAGAAGAAAGGAAATGGCTAGAAGCTTTGGAAACACATGGAATTAAGCGCAACCTACTATTCACTAAGCAGGCTTATTGTTATAGAGGCCATAAATTCCAAAGGCTCTTGGCTTGGAAAGCCAAGCGTCAAGCTGCTAACGTAAATGTGAAGGGTATTAGAGACCGTAGTGGTACTTTATGCACTTCCTCTAAATCCATTTTGAAAGTCTTTAAGCAATTTTACTCCTCCTTATACCAATCTCAAAACCCATCCTCAGATTTGATCTCAACCTTCTTTCAATCTATTGACTCCCTCCCCACGATACTAGAATCTCATAGGAGCTTTCTTGACCGTCCCATAGATGAAATGGAACTGGCCGAAGCCATTAAATCTTTATGTACAAACAAATCCTCGGGCCTTGATGGCTTTACCTCCGAATTTTACAAAGCCCATGGCCTCTCACTTTCTCCATATTTATTGTCTCTTTTTAATCATATCCTAGATACTGGTCTTACTCCCCAGTCATGGAGCCTTGCCAAGATAATTGTTTTGCACAAAAAGGGAAGGAATGAACTGGACCCTAGATCTTATCGACCGATATCCCTCCTAAATACGGACTACAAGCTTTTTGCTAGCATCTTAACTAAAAGGTTAAATAGCTTCATAGCAAGTTATATTGCTCCAGATCAGTCAGGTTTCATCCCTAGTCATGACCTAACTGACGTCACCCAAAAAACGTTGAACTTAATTCATCACTGCAAATCTAAGGCCATCTGTGATGCTTGCATATTATCTATAGACATAGAGAAAGCCTTCGACTCAGTTGAGCCTAGGTATCTCCACTCTCTACACGAAAGAATGAACTTTGGTCCCAAATTTTGCAATCTTATAGATTCTCTTTATCTCTCCCCTTCTGCCCTGTTACGAATTAATAACCTTAACTCAGATTCCTTTAAATTGTCTAGGTGTACTCGTCAAGGGTGCCCTCTTTCACCTCTCTTATTTGCTCTTGCAATTGAGCCCCTTGCCATTAAAATTAGGGATGACTCTCGAATTTACGGTGTCCCGGTAATGTCTAGAGCTTTTAAGCTAAGCCTTTTTGCGGACGATATAACTCTATACCTCACCAACCCTACCTCATCGCTCCCAGCAATCCACTCTCACCTGTTTGAATTTGCTGCAGCTTCCGGCCTCACTACAAATTTTGAAAAATCCCTTCTGCATCCCATCTCCTTATCTTCTGCTTCCATCGCCTTCATCAGAAAACACTATAACTACAAATGGGTCACAAAATCTTGGAAGCATCTCGGAGTTCACATACCTCTAAATTTTGATACCCTCTCTTCCGTTAACCGGACAGAAATTTCTGACTCTATCGACTCTCTTCTAACCTACTCTGACAAAAAAAATTTCACTCTATTGGAACGGATCTACCTAGTCAAGTCTTTGATCTTGCCTAAGATAGTGTTTTATTTGCGCGCTGTTCCTCTATGTATTCCGGCATCTTTGCTGCATAAATGGCAGACTCAAGTGAATGGATTTGTATGGCAACATCGGAAGCCAAGGCTTAATTTTGCATCTTGCAGGCGATCTACTTCGAGGGGTGGTTTAGCGGTCCCAGATATCTCCAGATATCATGATGCTATCATCCTCTCCACCTTAATTAAATATTACAGGCCTTCCTATGTGGCAGACTGGAAGCTGATTGAAAACTCCTATCTTAAGACCTCTTCTTTTCAGGAAGAGCTCTGGGGCATCTCTAGGCGGGCTAAGTCTTCTTTTTCTTCCAATCCTTTTCTAGCTTCTCTCCTGCAAGTTTGGCGCAAACACTGCAACCTGCTAGCCCCCCCAACTTCCCCCTTAGCCACATTTGTCGGTCAACCCTAGTTTACTCCAGGTTTGAATAAACACTCTTTCACATCATGGAAACAGTTGCGGCTGACCCGCTTTGCTGATGTCCTCTCCAACGGGGTTCTGAAAGATAAAGTGACCTTGGAGGCAAACTCTGAAATTCGACTTCCCTGGTTTGAGTACCTGCAGCTTAAGCATTTATTAGACACTCATCACTTTAGCCCTTCCTTGTGGATTCATCTTGGGGAGTTTGAGAAATATTTGTATAGTGACGAAGCCCCTATTAAGGGATTGATATCGAAAATTTACAAACTGTTACTCCACTCCGTTGACACAAAACCGCACTCCTATCAAGGGGCCTGGCACTGAGATCTGGGTACCGAGCTAACTAAGGAGCAGTGGCAGGTTATTTGGGGCTCCTCCATATATAAAACGAAGGCACTAAATGTGCAACTTCAAGCCATTAAACTGGAGAGCCAGTTTGGTGTAGTGGTTAAGTGTGCGGACTCTTATCTGGGAGAACCGGGTTTGATTCCCCACTCCTCCACTTGCACCTGCTGGCATGGCCTTGGGTCAGCCATAGCTCTGGCAGAGGTTGTCCTTGAAAGGGCAGCTGCTGTGAGAGCCCTCTCCAGCCCCACCCACCTCACAGGGTGTCTGTTGTGGGGGAGGAAGGTAAAGGAGATTGTGAGCCGCTCTGAGACTCTTCGGAGTGGAGGGTGGGATAGAAATCCAATATCATCTTCTTCTTCTTCTCACACACTGGTATATGACTCCAGCACAATTATCACACTCATCCTCTACTTCACCTCTTTGTTTTAAGAATTGCGGCCAGAGAGGCACATTTTCCCACTCCTGGTGGCTCTGCCCTGTCATACAAAGCTTTTGGAGGCTAATTTACCAAGAAGTGCATGCCCTCACCTCATACTCTCCACCATTCACGCCAGAGTACGCTCTTCTGAACCTTGTAGGCGCCTCACGCGCTCCTGACCACACAGAAGAACTAGTTTCACACATGTTTGTAGCAGCTAAATTCGCAATTGCCCTGGTTTGTAAGCAACAAACTCCTCCTTCGAGACAGGCATGGTGGCTGAAATTGTGGGATTATTTTGTTTTAGATAAGCTCACCTATGATTTGGATCCTCGTTGCTCCTCCCAAACCGCTTCCCTAGACTTTATGTGCAAATGGCGTCCCTTTATTGATAAAGTCTCGAAGGACAGCAGGAATCCTAATGACTCATACCATGCTAGTCATGTCAACTAATATTGTAATTAGCCTTTAATAGCTAACGTTGTATGTTTCCATTTTCCTATTTTATATTGGTACATGCTACACATCTGTTGATGTCTCATCACTATTGTACCTTGAACTTTATATTAATAAAGCTTTTCAAAATTAAAAAAAAACCCAAATAAAATATCACAGGGCTCAATACTGGGTCCAATGCTTTTTAACTTGTTCAATAATGATTTGGAGTTGGGAATAAGCTGTGAAGTGGCTAAGTTTGTGGATGACACTAAATTGTTCAGGGTGGTGAGAACCAGGGAGGATTGTGAGGCACTCCAAAGGGAACTGTTGAGACTGGGCAAGTGGGCATCAATGTGGCAAATGAGGTTCAATGTGGCCAAGGGCAAAGTAATGCACATTGGGGCCAAAAATCCTAACGATAAATACATGTTGATGGGGTCCAAACTGGTGAAGACTGACCAAGAAAGATCTTGGAGTCATGTTAGATAACCCACTGAAAGTGTTGAGAGTGTGTGACTGCAATAAAAAAGGCTGACACTATGCGGGGGATTATTAAGAAGGTAACTGAAAATAAATCAGCCAGTATTATAATGCCCTTGTATAAATCGATGGTGCAGTCTCATTCGGAATGCTGTGTACAGGGGTCATTTTGTAGAAAAATAGGTGGTGGAGCTCATCCAGGGATTGTTATGCAGTGGCACATACTATTCAATAGACAAGGAGGTGGAACTCTCAGAAGGAGGTGGAACTCTCAGAAAGGTTCAGAAGCTGCGCTCCTGTGAGCTCCCACTGAACCCGAGGCATGACTGTGTATAATTCTGGTCACCACACCTCAAAAAAAGATTGTAGCATTGGAAAAAGTCCAGAAAAGGGAAACTAGAATGATTAAAGGGTTGGAACACTATCCCTATGAAGAAAGGCTAAAGCACTTGAGGCTCTTTAG
This sequence comes from Heteronotia binoei, assembly GCF_032191835.1. NCBI lineage: Eukaryota > Metazoa > Chordata > Lepidosauria > Squamata > Gekkonidae > Heteronotia > Heteronotia binoei. The sequence continues at coordinate 40,985,185 of NC_083237.1, read as the reverse complement.
CTTAGTGAAACAATGACTGAAAGGTGACATGAGAGAGGTTTACAAGATTATGCATGGAGTACATCTTCACCCAAAGGGTGATTAACACATGGAATTCTCTGTCACAGAAGGTGGTGGCAGCTACAAGCATAGATGGCTTCAAAAGAGGATTGGATAAATATATGGAGCAGAGGTCCATCAGTGGCTATTCGTCACAGGGTAGAAATAGAACTCTCTGTCTGGGGCAAGTGATGCTCTGTATTCTTGGTGATCGGGGAGGCAACAGTGGAAGGGCTTCTAGTGTCCTGGCCCCACAGGTAAACCTCTTGCTGGCACCTGTTTTTTTTACCACTGTTTAGCAGAGTGTTGGACTATATGGGCCATTGGCCTGATCCAACATGGCTTCTCTTTTGTGCAGTTCAGATCATTCAGATCCTCAAGACAGAGTGGAAATGTTGTCAGTCTTTATTAAGCTAGGTCATGCTACTGGGACCTAGAGTCCATGACTGTTGCCCATTTGAAAATATAAAGCCATCAAATGTTCAGATCTGTTCCCAGCATTTCTCAGAAAAAAAGCAGACATTCCATGTAAGGCAGAAAGCAGACATAAAGAAAACTGTGGTAAAGATAAAACCAGGCCTAGTACTTCATATTGATGTTTATTTTTAAGGATTCCTGAATCATGGCAGCTGAAGTGTATAAAAGTAGCAAGAGTGCTATTTTTTCTTTGTTGCTTTAGGCCAAAGCAATGCAATTACATTAAAGTCTTCTTCATCCCAAGATACCTATTTTTCATTTCCCACCAATGATTTCCAGAGTTCTTTGGAAAGAATGAATGGCTGTTAAATCTGGTGTAGATAGGCTCATCCATTAATCCACCTGCTAGTTTAATATTACAAGTATTGGTTTCCTAAAGGAACATGCAACCGATCTGCTTCCCACCTCAAGTACCACTTAGAACATAGCTTTCTGTGTCCCTAAATGTCCTTACAGCCATTGTATACCAAATATTATACCTCCAAATATGCCATGATCTAGGTGGTTCCCATAATCATCACTTTTGGCATTTGTTGTATAGCATATGTGCAAAGACTGATTGAGAAGGGTGGATTTGGATTAAGTAGGTTATACACTGCATTTGAATTTCTTCACATTGAGAAGTGCCATGTGTGTAACTGTCAGCTAAATTTTTGCATTACTTTGGCCAAAGCCTGTTTAACATCCTTGTTTCTCAAGCTGTAGATGATGGGATTCAGCATGGGAGAGACCAAGGCATAGAAGACTGAGGACCTTTTTTCCTGGTCTGCAGCAACGGTTGGAGCGAGGCTGCAAGTAAGTAAAGCTGATGGTGCTATAGAACAATGTGACAACAGTGAGATGTGTAGCACAGGTAGAAAATGCTCGATGTCGTCCCTCAGCTGAGTGCATCCTGAGTACCACCCTAGCAATGTGGATGTAAGAGATCACTATGAAGGCAAAAGGTAGCATGAGAACAATCACACTCAATGCAAAGAGGACAATCTCTACAACATAGGTGTCCAAGCAGGCCAATGGCAGTACTGCTGGCTCCTCACAAAAGAAATGGTTGATCTTGTTGGGTTGATCACCTATCGGATTTTACTAATAATGAATTAATTTAAACTGATTAGAAATTGGATTATTATTGCGTATTTTATGTATTTAAATGCATATAGGATTAATTAATTTATTGATTATTTACTCATGTTAGCACTTTAAATTTTAGGAATTAGGTTTTTAGTACTGTGCTAAGTAAGAATCATCTATTTACTGATCAATTAGGAAAGTTTTTGGTGATCTAGATAATTAGGAATTGAGGATGGGGGTGGGCCGGGGATCTGTGCTGTGCATGTAAATTAGTCAGTTGAACTTAACATAACCATCAATAGAATAGGCTTGGGATGACTGGTCAGGGGATTCCAGTGCTCCTGGGGACGGGAAGATATGACGGTGGGAATGGACGGATATATGAGAGGAGACAGAGACAAAACAGTGCTCGGCCCCCTTCTAGTCTATTTCCCATCCCAACGGTGACAAGTAGGGGGACCAAGAGAAATTGCCCGCATCCGACACTGGTGTTATGCAACGCCAGGTCTATAAATAATAAGATCGAGACCATTAGGGACTTCCTGCTTCGGCAGGATGCAGACCTGGCTTGCGTGACCGAGACCTGGGTTCAAGAGGGAGAGACAATGGCACTCTCCCAGATGACTCCCCCAGGTTACTCGGTCTTCCACCAGTCGCGGATTAGCGGGCGGCGGGGCAGGGGGGCGGTATTCATACAGGAGGCTTACTCCTTCTGGGCCCTCCCGGCCCCAAAGATCGATGGTGTTGAATGTGTCAGCCTTGCGTTGGATGTCGGGGAGAGGTTGGCGATCTGGCTGGTGTACCGTCCGCCTATCGCACCGCCCAGCGCCTTACCATCCCTGATGGAGGCGGTGTCCGGCTGGGCGTTGGAGTACCCGGGGCTTCTGGTCCTGGGCGACTTCAATGTCCACGCCGATGACGCGGCTTCCACTCAGGCGATGGACCTAGTGTCTTCCATGGCGACACTGGGACTCTCCCAATTTGTTACGACTCCCACGCATCAGGCGGGGCACACATTAGATCTGATCTTTGCGGCCGGGATTAAAGTGAACGAAATTGCAACGGAGGCGATACCATGGTCGGATCACTTGGCCCTCAAGGCTCGTATAGAGACGCTACCACAACCCTGTAAGGGCGGAGAGCCTATTTTGGCTCGCCCGCGGAGCCTGATGGACCCGGAACGGTTCCAAACGGCTCTTCGGGATCCTTGGCCCCCTTGTGATTCCCTTGATGCCCTGGTTGATGCCTGGCAAGACCGGCTATCTGGGGCAATCAACGAGATCGCACCCCGACGTCCTCTGCGCCCTCGTTCAAGGCTGGCTCCTTGGTATACCCTGGAGCTACGCCGGTTGAAACAAGGACTCCAACGACTAGAGAGGCAGTGGTGGTGCACTCGTGGCGAAGCGGCGAGAACATCCTACAGAACGTTTATGAGGTCGTATGAGATGGCAGTCAAGGCCGCAAAGAAGAAGTACTTTGCGGCCAAGATTGCGTCTGCAAATTCGCGCCCGGCACAATTGTTTAAAATAATTGGACACTTAACTACACTGCCCCAGGGCAGACCAAACGTTAGAGAATTAGAAATAGGCTGTGAGGCTTTTGCGAAATTTTTTGCAGACAAAATCACGTCGCTCCGCCAGGACCTGCCCATCACCTTAGATACAGTACATGAGCCCGAGGCCCCTTGCCTGTCTTCTGATTTAACTCTGGACCATTTCGACCCGCTCAGCCTGGAGGAAGTTGATGGAATTCTCTCCTCTGCGCGCCCTACAACTTGCGATCTGGACCCATGCCCCTCCTGGCTAATTAAATCCTCCCTGAGGGAGCTTGAATGTCCTTTACGGGACATCATAAATAGATCCCTCTCGGAGGGGCGCTTTCCATCATCCCTGAAAGAGGCTTTGGTCCGACCCTTCTTGAAAAAAAGTACAGCAGATCCAGCCGAATTGGCAAATTACCGACCGGTCTCTAATTTACCGGTTTTAGGTAAAATAATAAAGAGGGCAGTGGCGTTGCAGTTGCAGAGCTTTCTGGATGACGCTTCCATCCTAGACCCTTGCCAGTCCGGCTTTCGCCCGGGCTATGGGACGGAGACAGTACTGGTCGCCCTGGTAGATGATCTCCAACGGCACCTGGATCGGGGCGGTGTGGCGGTGCTGATGTTGTTAGACCTGTCGGCCGCGTTCGACACAGTCGACCATCGGCTACTGACCCGCCGCCTTGCCGATATAGGCGTGAGGGGGTCTGCCTTACAATGGCTCTCCTCCTTCCTCGAGGATCGGGGACAAAGGGTGGCAATTGGTGGCGAGCGGTCCCGGAGGCACACACTGGATTGTGGAGTGCCTCAGGGGGCAGTTCTCTCACCAATGTTATTCAATATCTATATGCGCCCCCTTGCCCAGATGCATGGGATGGAGAAAGTAGAGAAAGAAGTACTTTTCTCCCTTTCTCACAATACAAGAACTCGTGGGCATTCGATGAAATTGCTGAGCAGACAGGTTAAGACGGATAAAAGGAAGTACTTCTTCACCCAAAGGGTGATTAACATGTGGAATTCACTGCCACAGGAGGTGGTGGCGGCCACAAGTATAGCCACCTTCAAGAGGGGTTTAGATAAAAATATGGAGCACAGGTCCATCAGTGGCTATTAGCCACAGTGTATGTGTGTATATAACATTTTTTGCCACTGTGTGACACAGAGTGTTGGACTTGATGGGCCGTTGGCCTGATCCAACATGGCTTCTCTTATGTTCTTATGTTCTTAGATTGCCAGGAGATACGGACTTGGGTGCCGTCAATATGCAGATGACACCCAACTCTATCTGCTGATGGACGGCCGGCCTGACTGCATCCCTGAGAATTTAGACCGGGCCTTGCAGGATATGGCAATGTGGTTGAAGAGGAGCGGGCTGAAGTTGAATCCAGCGAAGACAGAAGTCCTTTGTCTGGGTCGGGGCACCTGGGAAGGGGAAATACCTCTTCTGGTCTTCGACGGGGCGCTGCTGAAAGCGGCGCACCGGGTTAAGAGTCTGGGAGTTCTACTGGAGCCTTCATTATCAATGGAGGCCCAGATTGCAGCCACTGCCAAGTCAGCCTTTTTCCACCTGAGGCGGGCAAGGCAGTTGGCTCCCTTCCTAGAGCGCCAAGATCTGGCAACGGTACTTCACACAACAGTCACCTCGAGACTGGATTACTGTAATGCCCTCTACATGGGGCTGCCTCTGTACCGAACCCGGAAACTGCAGCTGGTGCAGAACGCAGCGGCCAGGCTACTGTTGGGGCTCCCTAAATGGGAGCACATACAGCCTGGACTGCGTGAGCTGCACTGGCTACCAGTTATATACCGGGTTCGTTACAAAGTGCTGGTCATTACCTTTAAAGCCCTATATGGTTGAGGACCTGTCTACCTTAGGGACCGTCTCTCCCCATATGAGCCCCAGAGAGCACTGAGGTCAGCTGGAAAAAACTTGTTGACCACCCCCGGACCAAGAGAGGTGAAGCTGCAATGCACCCGAAATCGGGCCTTCTCCTCTGTAGCCCCGAACTTATGGAACCACCTTCCAGAGGAAATGCGGGCCCTGCGGGACCTTGAACAATTCCGCAGGGCCTGCAAGACTTTCCTCTTCCGACTGGCTTTCGCTGACGAGGAAAGTAATTGCTAATGAGACCGCCATCATAATAAAGAACAAATAGCAATAGCATTAACATTTTTATTAAATTAATTAATTTTAAACCTATTAGAATTTTTAATGTTGAAAGTAACCTGTCTCTGTATAATGGAATGTTACTGTTAGCCGCCCTGAGCCTGCCCTTGCGGGGAGGGCGGGATATAAATAAAATTATCTAATCTATCTAATCTAAACAAAAAGGGAAGCTTGTGGTGATGATGGTCAGTATTGCAGCACTGACAAAGCCCCCAACCCAGCAGGCCCCTGCCATCTGCATACATACCTGCATTCTCATAAGAGTGGGGTAACGCAGAGGTTGGCAGATGGCCAAAAAGCGGTCATATGCCATAAGAGCTAGGATAAAGCATTCAGTCATCCCACAGGATAGGGTCAGGTTGAGTTGGGCAATGCATTTGTTGAAAGAGATTGACTTCGTCCCAGAGGCCAAGTGGATAAGCATTTGTGGGATGATGATCAGGGTGAAGACTATGTCCAACAAAGAGAGATTCCCAATGAAAAAGTACATGCCTGTGTGGAGGCAGGACTCAACCCAAACCAAGAAGATGATCAGGCTGTTTCCAAGGACAATGACCAGAGAAAGGGCCAGCACGATTGCCAGGAGAAAAAGCTGTAATGTGCGGTGACTGGTGAAGCCCAGAAGAATAAACTCATTCACTGATGTCCCATTTAGACTCCACATTTTACAAACTCTCTGCAATGAGAAGGAACCATAACAACATGAAGTTTTATGTCTGATGCCACATGCATAATCTCTTTGATAATACACACTTCTGTTTCACTGCTGGCACTCATTGAACTATTCCAATCAGCTCCCTGTCTAGCAGCTTCTGGTGATTTTTTCAGTTTCTTGCGGTGATTGCTAGTCCTATCTGCCATGTTTCCTTCTATCATTGTGAAATTATGTAAATTATAGTATATTTCAGAACCAATGAAGCTCTACACTCCCTAAAAAGTGCACTGCACACTATTTTGACCTTATAATAGATCCTACTGCAATACAAGGGAAGCAGGGGAAAGTATCTCAGACCTGTTGACTCTCCTGGGTTTCTTTGTATGATAACCATAGATACCACCCTTTTACCTTGTGCTTAGCATTGCTGTTCTCCAGTCCTATCCACATCAACTCTTCCCACAGCCAAGGTTTTTAAGACTTTTATGGGTAAAATTGCTGTGTTCAGAACTGCAACCTCAATATAGCAAAGAACCACATGACATCGTTATGGTGCACAAGCTCTTACATGAAAATAGTCAGTCAAAAGGTCTAAAGATAAATGTATTTAGCAAAGGTTCATGTTGGGATTTGTCAACATGAACCTTTGTCAATATGAACCTTTTATGGGTAAAATTGCTGTGTTCAGAACTGCAACCTCAGTATAGCAACGAACCACATGACATCGTTATGATGCACAAGCTCTTACATGAAAATAGTCAGTCAAAAGGCCTAAAGATAAATGTATTTATCAAAGGTTCATGTTGGGATTTGTCAACATCAAACCTTTGTTGATCCCCACTTACTTTGGGGATCAACAGCAGATCCCCAAAGTAAGTGGGGATCAACAGCAGAAAACCCAACAGGTATCAAGAATCTAAGTCTTGATCTGTGGAAGCTCTGATGCATGAACACAGTCTGGCTAATCTATAGTCAAACAATCTTCATGGACAATGGGATATGCAAAGGAGGACCCATGTGGATGAAAGAAGCCCAAAATGGGCTAGGAAGATTATAGGACCTGCATGGACAAAAGTCATGTGGGATGGATACTACAGTAAGGAGGAGAACTGGGTAAAAGAGAGTGTGTGGGGGGGGACCTTTCTGGATTCTACCTTGTAGCAAAAAATATATATATGGTTAAAAATCAGAGGACCAATCAACATTTTAAACCATTCAATTTATAAAGATCATATCACGACAATTGAAAAAGCAGTTCAGTCTGTCAGTAATATCTTTATTGGCATAAATTAAAACATATCAGGAGGGAAAAGAGAAAAACTCAATTAAAACATTTCAGAGGAGGTAATTCCTCTTGACATTGCTTTGCCTTAAATCCCAGATTCTCATTACAGTTCGTAAAGTCCAGCAATATGAGGGCTCTAGTTTAATAGAAGATATGAGGGAAGCCTCTCCTCAGGGAACCCTTTCATTTTACACAGAAGTGAACTGATTAGAAGTGGTGTAATTCAGCATAGAAAGCACAGTAGAGTAGTACATGGGCAACAGATTTGGGGCTTCCAGTCTTACATAAATAGAGTTTTTGAGAATAGAGAACATTTTGAAATCTTCCAAAAAGGACTGCTGTAGAGAGGGCACTGAACTTAGCAAGCATAAAAGCTCATATTTGAGGAGTAGTTAAATGTGAGAAATGGGAGGGTAAAACTCCCTGCTCAGGCAAGATATCAAATATCATCAGACAACATATCATTTGCTAAAGACTACAGAGATTGAAAAAGCAGTTAATTCTATGCTGATTTGCTATTCTATAGATAGGAGTGGCAGTAGCTGAGATGATGGATTGCCTGAAAGACTGGCCGTTTTCCCACTCACGTTTTACTGGCGCCACGACCATGCTGACGCCGGCGAATCTGCCTGGATTTCGCATCAGAAGCTCCGGCGCTCCCAGAAGCGCCGGCTACTTCCGTCGCTAAGCCAGCGCAAACGGAAATCTCAAAGATGCAGGAAAACGTTTGCGCTGGCTTAGCGACGGAAAGCGCCGGCGCTTCTGGGAGCGCCGGCGCTTCTGTTGCGAAATCCAGGCAGATTCGCCGGCGTCAGGATGGTCGTGGCGCCAGTAAAACGTGAGTGGGAAAACGGCCACTGTGAATTCCCTAAAGCCAGTTTCATAGCTAACTTCATAATATAACTTCAGGCATAACTTGGGTTAGCCTCCTAATTATTATACTGCACCAACATGGACAACCCAGCAAATCCTAATTTTTTTCAACATCTAATAACTGAACACAACTTTGAGTCATACACTGTCATAATCTTATCAGTCACTGCACCACAACAAAAGTTGCCTCAGAATTTCAATGTGCTATCATGGTTTAAGATGACTTAGGGTCACCAATTTGGTGACTAGTTACAGGCCACAGGTGATATTTTATTTCTTTTTTTTTTTAATCCTGCCCTTACCAAAACATTCAGGGTGGCATAAATGGTTAGTTCTTACTCAAAACTTATGGGTTGGTAAGGCTGAGAGACAGTGACAACCAGGGAAGGCTGAGTAGGGATAAAAACTAAATTGCTAGATTGGCATTAGAAGGAGACAGTGGTAGAACATCTGGATCTGGTAGGAGGGAATTTGAAAAATCTCTTTCTGAGATCCTGGAGGGCCACTGTCAGTTAGAGTTAGATAGACCAATAGTCTGATTCTGTATAATACAGTTTCATGTGTTCATGTATATTCTAATCAATGTGCCATACTGGGTCTCTGTCTTGATATAAATTAACACACTCTCTACACCTGAAGAATGCTTAGGAATACTCAGTCAGACAATTGAAAATCCTATGTGAATTATGAAGAGCAAACCCAAAATTTTTTATTACACTTGTTAAATTTATCTTATTAATAATCTTAGTGGTTACTGAATTTTTTAATCCATGAAGTTATAGACTTTGTATTTTCTACATTACTTACAGGCACATAAACAACAGTGTAATTTATAAACGTGTTTCATACATACTCCTAAAAAGACTGATTTCTCATCTTCTTGGAAATTCATATGACAAGGATAACATACTTTTACCACGCAAGCCTGCCATTCATAGTTTTCCATCTGCTATATATTTCTTATGGCAGCAATCCTGTATTCTGTGCAGAATTATCAGGACCTCTGCTCTTGAGAGGCTTGGAATATATTTGCAAATATTTTAAAATAGTGTACAAAATAAGAACATAAGAAGATTCTTGCCGGATCAGACCATCAGTAATCTATTTCACCATCCTTTCTCACCCAGTGGCCAATCAGTTCTTCTGGCTAGCCTAAAATAGGGTGCAGATGCTGAGACTTCCCCCAATGTTGCCTCCTGGCTCTGGGATTTGGACGATTCCCTCTGTCACCATTCTAGTAGCCACTGATACTTATCCTCCATGAATCTATCTAATCCCATTTTGAAGCTAGCAGCAAATTCTACATTTTAATCACTGTCTGTATAAAGAAGTATTTCCTTTTGTCCATCCTGAACCTACTGCTACCTTGTCAAAAAGCCTTTTGAAAGTCCCTGTATATAATGTCTATCGAGTTACCATTGTCAACATTCTTATTCACTTTCTCAATGAACTCCAAAATGTTGGTGAGGCAGGACTTCCCTTTGAAGAAGCCATGCAGGTTAGCCCTCATCATGATTTGCCCCTCTATGTGCCTAACAATTCTATCTTTTATTACCGTTTCTACCAATTTGTCTGGGGCATATATTACACAGACTGCCCTGTAAGTTTCTGGTGCCCCTCTGGATCCCTTTTTAAAAATGGGTATCACATTTGCTACTGTCCAGTCTTCTGGTACAGCAGCTGCATTTAGTGATAGGTTATATATACAGATCAGTAGATCAACTATTTCATATCTGATTTCCTTAAAAACTTACAGGTGTATGACATCAGCATCTGGAGACTTATCAATTTTTAATTTCCTCAGTAGTCTAAAATGTCATCTCTGGTCACCTCAATTTGGCCCAGTTCTTCAGACTCCCTTCCTGAAAACAGGGACTGTATCATGGATACATGCCCCACATTTTCCAAAGTCAACAAAGAAGCAAACAAAAAAAAAATCATTGAGCTTCTCTGCCAACTTCCCACTTTCTTTTTGCAATTCCTTGATTCCTTTGGCATCCAAAGGCCCTGATGCTTCTCTGACTATTTTCCTGTTCTGGATATATATTTTAAAAATATGTATTGTTCGTCTTGATGCTTTTAGCAACCCACTTCTCAAAATCTCTTTTTGCATGCCTAATTATTGACTTACATTTTTTTTTTTTTGCCAGAATTTGTGGTCCCTCCTGTTCAATTGATTCAGACAGACCTTCCACTTTATAGCACCCTTGACTTGCGTTGCTTAACCACACAGGCCTTCTTTTAGACTTGTTAGTGCCTTTCCTAATCTGTGGAACAGAATGGATAAGAATAAGTTGGTTCAGAAACCTCAGCAGAATCCAAAATCAAGCCCTCTGCATACAGTGGCTAGTTGGATCAAGGAATAACTGTATATCTGATGCAAGACAGAGTAAATTTTGTCTGAAGCACTCAGGTTCAGCTAAATCCTCCAGAGAACTTCCAATCTTGTTAACTTTTATGTTCTTTAGGGATAGAGAACATAGGGAAACAATTAATTTGAACCTGTGCATTCAGGCTTTCAAAAAAACAACAACAACAACTTTGACCAACCATAGCAAAAGGACAAATAAGGATATAGAATGATGCTGTTTAAGCATGAAAGATGGGGGCTCTGAAGCCCATATCAATGAAACAGGTGATTTTAACTACCCGCAGATTGATTGGGTCAATATGTGTTCAGGTCGAGAGAAAGAGATTGAGTTTCTAGATGTTCTCAATGACTGTGCTATGGAGCAGAAGGTCACAGAACCTATGAGGGGTGGGGCGATCCTGGATTTGGTCCTAAGCAATGCCCAAGACTTGGCGAGACATGTAAAAGTGATTGCACTGCTTGGGAGCAGTGACCATAACGTTATTGATTTCACCATTTGTATAAATAGGGAGTTGCCCTAAAAGACCAGCACAACCACGTTTAACTTTAAAAGAAATAAATTCTCTGAGATGAGGAGGCATGTGAAGAGGAAACTGAAAGGAAAGGTAAATACAGTCAAAACCCTTGGGGAAGCTTGGGAGCTATTTAAAATTACAATCCTAGAAGCTCAAATAAAATATATACCACAAGTTAGGAAAGGCACAAACAGGTATAAGAGAAGGTTAACAAACAAAGTAATGGAAGCTGTAAAAGGTAAGAAGGACTCCTTTAAGCGGTGGAAAGTTAGTCCAAGTGAGATCAATAAAAGGGAATACAGGCTGTGGCAAATCAAATGCAAGACGGTGATCAGGCAGGCAAAAAGGGACTATGAGGAGCATATTACAAAAAACATAAAGACCAACAATAAAAATTTCTTCAAATATATTAGAAGCAGGAAACCAGCCGGGGAGACAGTGGGGCCATTGGATGACCAAGGGGTCAAAGGATTACTGAAGGAGGATAGAGAAATGGCTGAGAAGCTGAATGCATTTTTTGCTTCCGTCTTCACTGTGGAAGAGAAGTGTTTGCCTGCTCCAGAAGCACTAATTTTGGAAGGGGTGTTGAAAGACCTGAGTCAGATTGAGGTGACAAGAGAGGAGGTCCTACAACTGATTGAGAAATTAAAAACTAAGAAGTCACCAGGTTTGGATGGCATACATCCAAGAGTTCTGAAAGAACTCAATGTTGAAATTGTGGATCTCCTGACAAAAATATGTAATCTTTCATTGAAATCTGCCTCCGTTCATGAGGACTGGAAGGTAGCAAATGTCACCCACATCTTTAAAAAAGGTTCCAGAGGAGATCTGGGAAATTACAGACCAGTCAGTCTGACTTCAATACCGGGAAAGTTGGTAGAATCCATTAGCAAGGACAGAATGAGTAGGCACATTGATGAACACAAGTTATTGAAGAAGACTCAGCATGGGTTCTGTAAGGGAAGATCTTGCCTCACTAACCTGTTACAATTCTTTGAGGGGGTGAACAAGCATGTGGACAAAGGGGACCCAATAGATGTTGTTTACCTTGACTTCCAGACAGCTTTTGATAAAGTTCTCATCAAAGGCTCCTTAGTAAGCTCGTGAGTCATGGAGTAAAAGGACAGGTCCTCTTATGGATCAAAAACTGGCTAATTAATAGGAAGCAGAGAGTTAGTATAAATGGGCAGTCTTCGCAGTGGAGGACGGTAAGCAGTGGGGTGCCATAAGGCTCAGTATTGGGTCCCATGCTCTTTAACTTGTTCATTAATGATCTGGAGTTGGGAGTAAGCAGTGAAGTGCCAAGTCTGCAGATGACACTAAATGACACTAAATTGTCCAGGGTGGTGAGAACCAGAAAGGATTGTGAGGCACTCCAAAGGGATCTGTTGAGGCTGGGTGAGTGGGCGTCAATGTGGCAGATGAGGTTCAGTGTGCAAAGTAGCCAAGTGCAAAGTAATGCACATTGGGGCAATAATCCCAGCTACAAATACAAGTTGATGGGTTGTGAACTGGCAGAGACTGACCAAGAGAGAGATCTTGGGGTCGTGGTAGATAACTCACTGAAAATGTCAAGACAGTGTGATTGCAATAAAAAAGGCCAATGCCATGCTGGAAATTATTAGGAAGGGAATTGAAAACAAATCAGCCAGTATCATAACACCCCTGTATAAATCGATGGTGCAGTCTCATTTGGAGTACTGTGTGCAATTCTGGTCACCACACCTCAAAAAGGATATTATAGCATTGGGAAAAGTGAAGAAAAGGGCAACTAGAAAGATTAAAGGTTTGGAACACTTTCCCTATGAAGAAAGGTTAAAACGCTTGGGGCTCTTTAGCTTGGAGAAACGTTGACTACGGGGTGACATGATACAGGTTTACAAGATTATGCATGGGATAGAGAAAGCAGAGAAAGAAGTACTTTTCTCCCTTTCTCACAATACGAGACCTCATGGGCATTCAATGAAATTGCTGAGCAGTCAGGTTAAAATGGATAAAAGGAAGTACTTCTTCACCCAAAGGGTGATTAACATGTGGAATTCACTGCCACAGAGTGTGATAGAGTGTTGAACTGGATGGGCCTGATCCAACATGGCTTCTCTTATGTTCTTAAACAAGCTATCTGGTACTGAAGACCATGATCGACAACTCTCACACTGCTGACATACATGTCACTTTGGTAGCTGAGCAGATGTAAGAAAAGGCACCAATAGACTGCAAATTGTCTACACATTGAACTATACAATTAAAGAAATCAAGGAGCTTAGTAGTTACAACACAGCGGACGCTACAGAGGTGACCAGTGGAAGGCCACTGGTCCCCGGATGTAGCTCGCAAATACGCTCCGCCAATCAAGAAAATGGAAGTTTAACTGGCCAGGATTGGACCTGACCAGACTGAGGGTTGTTCCGGGGTATGTATATAATTGGGACCCGGTCCGCGTTGCTTCGCCTTGTGATGTACTAGCTAATAAAGCATGTTGCCTTCAACACGTCTCGTCACTCAGGACATTACAGTAGGAAAACAAATTAACTACAATGGAGGTCAGCACAATCACTTTAAGGTGATTTCTACTCCTCTGCCTTCTGAAAACAGATTTGAGCTTCTCTGGTTATGAGGCGGGTTACAGCCCTTGGGGAGGAATTGTTATAATTGAGTTTGTGTTATGATCTCTTGCTTTTATAGTCCCTGGTCTGCTCAGCTTTAACTAGTAATTCTTCTAAAAATTGTCTTCTAAACATTTGTTTTTAATGTGGCTATGTCAGTATTTCATATAATAAATTCATACAGCAAATAAGGTAGCTATACATAAGTACTTCCTATTAGCCAATAAAGATATCTCCAAATGTGATTTTTGATTAATGTATATGGTGCCTCAGCATTTTATAAAGGTTATACCTGTGTTTCCTGAATTAACACAGAATGTGTGAAGCAAGACATATAAAGCTCAGTTGGGTGATCTGTCTCTCACGTTGTAAGCAATCTAGTCACGGAGTAAAGATAAAATGGTTGTTGGATCCTGGGACAAGCCCAGTGAGGCATGGTCCTCCAAGGCATGACTTTTAGCAAGCTGGTTCAGCTTCAGTCTCAGATAGCAGGGGGGAAAGGGGGGTTACCAGCATCCTGTTCTTTCTCCCCTGCTTGCAGTAACCCAACTGCTCTTCCAGTATCTCTGGATCTCATCTGTGCTTTTCCTCCCTGGCCTGCCCTGCACCTGCTGCTTAAGTCCTCCCCCTCAGGGTGGACCACCACTGGACCAAGGCTCCCAAGTTCCCACCTGGGGCAGGAGATCCCCTGGTTTGGTGGGCCCCAACTCACCAGCAGAGAAGAGGTTGCCAGGGGATTCCCTGCCCCCCAAAGAACCCATCACAGTGTGGTGCAATGACATCACCCGGAAGTGACGTATCACACCAGGCTTATCACATGGGATGCTCTAGGAATCTGGTTGAAATGCTATGATTTTGCCTGGGGATGCTATAGCAATTTAGGGTAAAACTCTGTCGTACCATAGAGTTCCCCCCAAAATACTGGAGCATTCCTGGGGACTTAGCAACCATACACTGGACTCTCCATTCCCCTGCTTTCCCAGGTAGGACATGAGTAATGGAAATCCCTTGCATCCAGTGGACATCTTCCTTCCATTCCACTCTCCTACCTTGCTTTCAGCATGAAGTGGAAATGTTGTCCCAGCTTCCAACCTCCCTTCCCTGCTGACATGCTCATTACTTTTGGTGCTCCCATTTCCTTTACTGTTACTGTGATCTGCTTCCTCCATGCTTGACCAGTGTTCAAGGAAAGAGGGGTCCATCCTCCTCCCTTCTGACCCAAATGAGGCCTCAGTGGCATTGGTGACTCCCCAGAGTCTCACCTGTTCCCTTTTCAGACAACCATCCAGTCTTCTCCCCAGCTGGTAAGTGGGGGGGGGGGCGTGATCCCCAGACAATGGTGTTTTTCACTCTCAATTTTATCTTTCTATGAGATTCTAATTGCCATCATCGGTCATAAATAGGAAGAAGTGTGCAATTGGAGCAGTCACCCTGATGACTATTTCGCTTCCCCAGACAGAGCTGGATTTACACACAAGCCAAATAAGCTACAGTTTAAGGCCTCAGTTATATGAGGTGGTCACTAAATTTAAAAAAAAAAAAATCCAGGTCACCAGTTTTCTTCATTCTATGGAACACCTTAGGTTTGACTTAGCTGAACGTTTTCAGCATGTCTTAATCCAGGTCTGCCCTCAACATACATGTTACCCTGTTTCCAGATTGGTTTTAGAAGCCAATGATACATACCAAAGCTTTTTTTGTAGCAGGAACTCATTTGCATATAAGCCACATACCCCTGATGTAGCCAATCCTCCTAGAGCTTACAGTAGGCCCTGTAATAACTCTTGGAGGATTGGCTACATCATGGGGGTGGGGCCTAATATGCAAAGGAGTTCCTGCTACAAAAAAAGGGAGGGATGGTGGCTCAGTGGTAGAGCATCTGCTTGGTAAGCAAAAACTCCCAGGTTCAATCCCCGGCATCTCCAACTAAAAATGGTCCAGGCAAATAGGTGTGAAAAACCTCAGCTTGAGATCCTGGAGAGCCGCTGCCAGTCTGAGTAGATAATACTGACTTTGATGGACTGAGGGTCTGATTCAGTATAAGGCAGCTTCATATGTTCATACGTACTTACTGACTCCAGCTAGAAAAATTCCTGGAAAAGTTGTTATAGTGCCATGGGATGTCAGAGTTTGAGAAGGGGAGATAACTCAGCTGGGAAGTGTTATCAGAGTGTCAGGGCTTTTTTGTAGCAGGAACTCTTTTGCATATTAGGCCACACACCCCTGATGTAGCCAATCCTCCAAGAACTTACAAGGCTCTTCTTACAGGGCCTACTGTAAGCTTTTGGAGGATTGGCTACATCAGAAGTTTGTGGCCTAATATGCAAAGGAGCTCCTGCTACAAAACAAAAGCTTTGCAAGAGTGTTCTCCCTCTGTATCTGCCATTTCCTCCTGGGAAACCAGTTGTAGTAGTTTGAGGATCAGTTGCCCTGGACTCTAACTGGTGGTCGGTAAATGTAGGATGCAAGTGATTTCTGGATAGTCTTGCTTTGGGGCCTACTGTTGTTACCTATTTGTCCTATGAGATGGACATCAAGTGTAGGATAAGGGAGAAGGCTTGTTTATTATAGCATGGGCTGTCTACATGTATGAGGCCTGCCCTTGCTGAGACTGAATGATAAAAATTCAGGGAATAGATCTTTTTTTAATGAACTGATGAATAAACAAATTATATTCATTATTATGAATAATTTGCCTATCAAAGATTTCAGGTTTTCAAAGCTGGTAACATCATTAGGGTTTGTAGAATCTTTTGGGCTCAAGTGCCGTGTTCTACTGGAGAAAGTTTTCCTTCCAGACGTTTCGTTCTCAACTGCGGAGAACATCCTCAGTGAAGTTGCAGCCGGAGCAGGCGCTCTGACCTTCTTGGCTGCTGTGCATTGAGTGGGGCCAGGGCTGCAGGAGAGCTGCTATTTCTAGGCTGGAGGGGGTGTGATGAAAGGGCAATTGGTTTGTGGATGTGCCCATTGTTTGGTGGGGCTTCCTGGAAGGGTAGTGATAAGGAAACTGGCTGTTGAATGTGACCATTGTTCTGTGTTAATTGCTGGGAGGGTTGGAAGGGGTGTGAAGATAAGGAAGATGGTTGTTGACTGTGCTGATTGTTCTGTGGAATGTACTGGTTGTTCTGTGACTTTCTGCAATTTATACTCTGTAGGGTGTTTTGCAGAGCTGGGTACCAAGATTGGTGGATGAAACTGCCTTCTTCCTTTCTGTTAAAATTGTGCTGGTGTTTGTAAATCTCAATACCTTCTCTGTTCAGGCGGGTATGATAATGTGATACCGTAGAAAGGACTTCAGTTCTTTCAAAGTGGATGACGTGGTCTCCTTCTTGAAGTGCATGTTCAGCTACAGCTGATTTTTCTGGCTGAAACAAGCGACAGTGTCTCTTGTGTTCGGTGAGACGGGTGTTGATACTGCGTTGGGTAGTGCCAGTGTAGACTGCACCACAGGAGCAGGGTATTTTATAGACTCCAGGGGTTGAAAGTGGATCTCTCATATCTTTGGCCGAGCACAGCATGTGGCGGATCTGTTGTGTGGGCTTGAAGACTGTGTCAACATTGTGGCGTTTGAGAATTTTGCCAATGTGGTCGGTGACAGATTTTATGTAGGGCAGGAAGGCTGTACCTACATTTGTGTGTGGCTCAGGATTTGGTGTGGATGGTCTCCTGGGATGGAGGGCTCCTCTAATTTCTTGTTGGGAGTATCCATTGGCCTGCAGTGACTGGTTGAGGTGGTGTAGTTCCTGCTGGAGTTGGCTTGGTTCACAGATGCGTGATGCACAGTGGATGAGGGTTTTTACAACTGTACGTTTTTGGCGAGGATGATGATTGGAATTCTTATTTAGATAGCGGTCGGTGTGTGTGGATTTCCTGAATACAGTGTGGACGAGTTTTCCGTCATCTTTCCTGGTAATGAGGATGTCAAGAAAGGCAAGTTGACCATTGTTTTCTTTCTCCACGGTGAACTGGATACGGGGATGGACTGAATTCAGATGAAGGAGAAGGTTATTCAAAGCAGCCTCTCCATGACTCCAGATGGCAAAATATCATCCACATATCGGAGCCAGCAACGTGGTTTTAGGAGGGCAGATCTTAGTGCTGTATCTTCGAAGGTTTCCATGTCTGGAAGGAAAACTTTCTCCAGTAGAACATGGCACTTGAGCCCGAAAGATTCTACAAACCCTAATAATAATTTGCCTATTTATAACTTTTCACTTCCCCAAGGAGATTCAATACTTTTTTCAGAGGTTTATATATAGCAAATGTTTTTCTTTATTCACATACTCTAATTCATATATGTTATTCATGTACTTTATTCAAACAGTAGCTGGGATTTTTTTGCATTCCTCAAAATATAACCTTCCTGTCTTATGGAGAGTTGGGGATCATGTTCCACTTCCATTCTTCCCTTCTCTTTTGTTTCAGCAATAGTGCAGAGAGCCTTCATTAAACAAGTCATACTATAGCCAAAGAAAACAACCAAAAGCTGACATATAGGCCGTTTTCCCACTCACGTTTTACTGGCGCCACGACCATCCTGACGCCGGCGAATCTGCCTGGATTTCGCAACAGAAGCGCCGGCGCTCCCAGAAGCGCCGTCGCTTTCCGTCGCTAAGCCAGCGCAAACGTTTTCCTGCATCTTTGCGATTTCCGTTTGCGCTGGCTTAGCGACGGAAGTAGCCGGCGCTTCTGGGAGCGCCGGAGCTTCTGATGCGAAATCCAGGCAGATTCGCCGGCGTCAGGATGGTCGTGGCGCCAGTAAAACGTGAGTGGGAAAACGGCCATACTCTTTGCATCTCCATTCTGCTCTTCATTTGTGATTTGTTTGTTTGCTGGCCAGTCTATGAAAGCCAGGTGTAAGGTTGTGCATTTGGATATTTCTAATCCAAAACACTGCCCAGTATTTCATGTTTCATTTCAGATCAGAAACCTAAAACAGATCAGACCTAAAACAAGGCACTCCAGATACTTTGGGATTTCTAAAATTCAGCTCTCCGAAATAGCAAGAAAGCCTTGTTTCATTTTGAGTATTCATGATGATCAAAACTTTTGAATGGTTAGTAGACCTGGCGTCCAGAGACTGGGTCTATCCCCATCCTTTGATTCCAATAGGCAGCAGACATGATCTCCCATTGATTGCTGATATTTCTGAAACAGAAATAGTATTAACAGTATTTCCAAAAATAATTTCTGAAACAATATCTGGTGATAGAAAGTGCCATTAAGTCATGGCCAACTTATAATGTGCCTTAGGTCTTTCTGCTTAATGAAGACACAAACAAACAAAGGTGGTTTGCCATTGCCTCTGGACTTCCTTAGTGGTCTCCCATCCAAGTACCGATTAGCACTGACTCTGCTTAG
Organism: Heteronotia binoei; assembly: GCF_032191835.1. Lineage (NCBI taxonomy): Eukaryota > Metazoa > Chordata > Lepidosauria > Squamata > Gekkonidae > Heteronotia > Heteronotia binoei. The sequence continues at coordinate 40,966,231 of NC_083237.1, read as the reverse complement.
CTACTGAGATCTGACAAGATAGGTCTAGTCTGGGCCATCCAGGTCAGGGCAAACTGTATCTACAATTCTGAAATTTCATGAGGATGATAATCATCACCTTCCTGACATTGCAAAACAAAATTTAAATAATTTCTTTGACATTCACACCCCTAATCATGTGTCTCCTAAGAGTGCTTTTAGCATAATCTTCTCAGTGGCCAAAATCATAAAGCAATAGCTTTCATGACCCTCAAGTCAGTATCTGGGATGAAGAAATGGATGGAGAAAAGATTACTCAATTCTATTGATCTTGTCTGCTCTCTAATGCAAGCTAGTGCACTTTGTGGCTTGAAACCTTTTCCCCCATTCCCAGATTTCATCCTGAGACAAATGGGTATGCTTTTAAATGGTTTATTTTAACTACTTCACAAATGTATCTTAGCATTGCCCCCCCAGTCGGAATGAAGAGGCAGACACAAGTGTTGGGTTTTAAACCGGGCCGCTTTATTAAACAATTAACAACTGTAACTGGCAGGGGGTGAAAAACCTGAACCAGACAAGCCCTGGGGTCAACCCCAGACCCCGCCTTGTCCAAAGGGTGAGCCATCCTGCCCCCAGCACAAGCCCGCCGTAGCTGAGAGGCCAGGCCTCCAGCCATCACCATCTGGGCTGGCATCAATCCCCATGGAAAGATCCACCCAGGTGAGGCTCCCTGTGATCTGCATTCCCCGCACTGAGCCGTGTAGCCCATCTACGGTTCATACAGACCACCGCACCAACAGTGCTAGGCCATAGGTGCTCCCCTGGAAAACCCTGTGGCCAAACCTCCTCCAGCCTGCGACCAAAACAAATACCACTAACAAACCTAACCTATTAGGCAGTACAAGGTAGGCGAAAAACACCCCCACATGCGCCAATTGTGTGGAAGTGAAAAAATTCCTACCTGGCCCCTAAGAAGGCGACCGGCATACGCCTGTACTGCCAAAGGGAGGGTGGGCGGGCAGAGAGCCAAAAGGGAACTGCGTGCTAAGGGGCGGGAGCCGGGGCTTATATAGCCCCGGCTCCGCGCCCGGACGAACACCCTTATGTCGGGTGATGTCGCCCCTCCCTCCTTCCAAGGAGGCAAAGCCGGCCCCCAGCCTAAGCACCGGCAAGCCGGCTTGGCTGGGGAGGGGCCGAACCTTGCCCCCCCAGTCGGAATGAAGAGGCAGACACAAGTGTTGGGTTTTAAACCGGGCCGCTTTATTAAACAATTAACAACTGTAACTGGCAGGGGGTGAAAAACCTGAACCAGACAAGCCCTGGGGTCAACCCCGGACCCCGCCTTGTCCAAAGGGCGAGCCACCCTGCCCCCAGCACAAGCCCGCCGTATTCGGGTTGTAGCTGAGCGGCCAGGCCTCCAGCCATCACCATCTGGGCTGGCATCAATCCCCATGGAAAGATCCACCCAGGTGAGGCTCCCTGTGATCTGCATTCCCCGCACTGAGCCGTGTAGCCCATCTACGGTTCATACAGACCACCGCACCAACGGTGCTAGGCCATAGGTGCTCCCCTGGAAAACCCTGTGGCCAAACCTCCTCCAGCCACCACCAATGCCAAGCCTCTGCTTAGGCATTAGCGCCCCAACGGGTGGCCCAGAGCCAACCGCACCCCCTGCCGAATCTCGTCCAAAAAGGCCCGGTTGCCCAACTCCGAAAGATGAACGCCATCTGGCCGATACAGGTCGGCCTGCTCGACCCGTATGGCCGGATGCGGGAGAAAAATTCCCAATCCCCCCTCCATGGCTTTCTGAATGGCCCTATTGGCCTTGCGCCTGGCACGTTCAACTCCCCCTGGCGAAATGGCATACCTCCACACCCTACATGGCAAAATAGCCGACCATACCAAAATAACCCCGGGCCACCTCCGCCTAATTTCGCGGAGGTCAGCCAAAGCTTGCTGGGAGAGAGCCTTCCCACGCAGCAGCCCCAAGTCGTTACCGCCCAAATGGACAACCAGAATGTGTGGAGGTGGTGCCTTCCGCTCCCTAAACAACAGTGGCATGATCCTGGGCCAGCGCAGCCCCCGACGACCCAGCCACTCCACAGTAGCCCACTCACTGAGGCCAAGCTGGGTGCCCACCGGAGACCGTCTGGCGAAATGGGCAGCCCAGAAAACCATGCTGTGCCCGCAGATGAGAACGCGACGTCTCTCACCACGAGCCACAGCACCTGAAAAAACAAACAACTATCAGCATAACATACACAATGCAAACCAACCCAGCCCCAAACCTACCCATTAGGTGACCAAGGGGTGCACATAAGTTTTATAAGCCGCTGACCGCCATCGACCAATATGCCGGATGGCGGAGGGCGGGTAACCCATTGAAGCTGCTGTGGAGGCCGCCCCAATCCGGAAGGAATGCGTCCCAAATTTGACGCCTTTCAGACCCAATCGGACTAGGGCCCTACTTGTGACCGACCAGAACTGATATTTGGTGAGAGGGGAGCCGTCATCATGCCTCAGAAAAGGGCCCTGCACCTCACCCCTAAGCAGGACGTAGCGACGAACAGCCCTCACCGGGCATAATTCCTGTAATGCACACATGCCAATCGTGATGACGGATCCCCTCTGCCTCTGATCAGTCTTGGACTGGCGAATCGTCAGAACAAGCTGACTATTAGTAATTTTTACATCCCCGGACTGGAGTGCTCTCCCAGAAGCATCAGCCTTTGACTGGACCACCAGCTCACTTACCCTCAAGGCCCCAAAAAAGGCCAACAGCAAAGCAGCATGAAACAACGCTGCCTCAAAAGGGGAAGAACAGACACTGGGCCATCCCCCGAACAATCCGCGGAGTACAGACGGGGAAATAGTTTGTCTGTCATCCACTCGCTGGGCCCGCTCCCTTGCCCAGCCCTCGAGCATCTTCCTCACTCTAAAATCCCCCGTGAACTCAGGGAGACCACGGGCCTTGCTTTCAAAAGCCAATGCCGCCAGTTGTCCCCATATAGTTTTCAACCCCAAGCCTCTCTCCTTTTGGTGCACGCAAAATTGCATAATGTGCACCGCAGGAATCGGCCAGCAACCCGGAAGTGCAACAGCACTCCTGAACTCACGAAATTGGGCGACGGCTCTGAGATACGCCCTCCTCGTACTAGGGGCTAGCGCCAACTGAATGGCCCTACCGGCTTCCTTTTCCCAAGACTCCAGAGTTCCGTGGGCATTTTCGCCGGCCAAGGATCTGCCTCTGGGGCCAGTTGCCGAAAACGCTCCATCTGTTGGCGAGACAGAGCATCCGCCACACTGTTGCATACACCCGGTACGTGCCTTGCCAGGAATAAAATATTCAACCGGAGGCAGCACAGGGTGAAAGACCTAACCAGATACATAACCAAAACAGATTTAGAAGTCAATGAATTGATAACATGTACTACCGCCATGTTATCGCACCAAAAAAGAACCGAATGGTTGGCAAGCTGCTCCCCCCAAAGCCAAATGGCCACTAAGATGGGGAAAAATTCCAGGAACGTCAGATCTCTACCGAGCCCGCTGTCCAACCATTCCGTGTGCCATTGCTCAGCGCACCAATGTCCCCTAAAATAGACACCAAAACCACTGGCGCCGGACGCGTCAGAAGAAATCTGAAGCTCAGCTTCAATCTTCAGATCCTCCCTCCAAAAAGAAACACCATTGAAGGACTCCAAAAAATCCTCCCAGACCTCCAGGTCGGCTCGCATTCCAGCGGTGACGCGGACCCGATGGTGGGGGAGGCGCAACCGGCTCATGGCATCACACAAGCGTCGCAAAAAGGCCCTACCCGGGGCCACCACTTTGCAAGCAAAGTTAAGGTGGCCCACAACCTGCTGCAATTCCAGCAGCGAAACCTTCCGCTGTCCCTTCAAGGAGGCCAACCGAACCTTAAGGTCAGCAACCTTGCTCTCTGGCAAACGTGACGTCTGCTGCAGAGTGTCCAGCTCAATGCCTAAAAAAGTGAGAACCGTGCTAGGACTCTCGGTTTTCTCGTGTGCCAACGGCACCCCAAGCTCGAGGGCTAGCTCCTGAAAGGAGTTTAACAACCTGGCACACTGATCAGATCCCGCTGGACCGACAAAAAGGTAGTCGTCCAGGTAATGTGCTGTGTCGCCAACACCAGTCCTGTCCCTGAGCGCCCATTCCAAAAAGGAACTGAAGCGCTCAAAAGCAGCACAAGATATGGAGCAACCCATTGGCAATGCCCGATCCATATAAAATTTCCCTTCAAAGGAAAACCCCAATAACTCAAAATCATCGGGGTGGACAGGCAAGAGGCGGAATGCGGACTTGATGTCGCATTTCGCCATCTCGGCCCCGACCCCGCAGCCCCGAACTACCTCGACCGCCTGGTCAAAAGAAGTATAGCACACTCAGCATAGCTCCTCAGGGATAGCGTCGTTCACTGACGCTCCCCTGGGATAAGACAGGTGGTGGATAATACGATATTCACCCGCTGCCTTCTTGGGTACAACCCCCAAAGGGGATACCCTCAACGTGGGAACCGGCGGTGCATCAAAAGGTCCAAGGACCCTACCTTCCAAGCATTCCTTGGCAATTTTTGCCCGGACCACATGTTCAAGCCCAACAACCGATCTCAGGTTGGGGGCTAAAAAGGGGGCCCTGAGCCCCCTGTATGGAATTCGAAACCCGAGGTAAACCCGTCCTGTAAGTATCTAGCATCTGCCTTACACGGGTATGCACACAACAGCCTATTGAGAGCTGGCAGGTGGATGGGGCTGGGCCCCTTTTCCAGGGGGCTGCTGACCGCCGCTGCCGCCACCGGGGCATTTACCACCCGCTCCGGGCTTTGATCTGCTGCAGGCCGAAAGCGCGTGGGCGCCACTGCACAGCGGGCACTCATGTCGGAACTTACAGGGTTTCCTGGGGCACACACCCTTAGATGCAAACTCCCAACATAACAACCGGGTTTGAACCGGCTGGCCCGCGGAAACGTGGGCCCCTGTAGTAGACTGTTGTTGCTGCGAATGCTGCACTAGATGACCACTGTCAGACCTATCTCCAGCATTTGGTTTTGCCAGGGACATCAGTTGCAACCACAGTTGCTGATTTATTTGGTCCCACGGCATCCCAGGATTGACGGCGGCCCTCATACGGTAGGCTTCGTCGTATTGCAGCCACGCTGCACCGACGAAGTCCGTATAAGTCCTATAGACAATATCTATGTACTGAAAAAGGGCCGCCGCCCACACCGGCTGTGCTCTCGCGATGACTCCGGCGTAGATCAGGAAACCGGGCAACCAGTTTGCCCACGACGGATCGACCTTCCTGTGTTTCAGTTTTTCCTTCTCCTTATCATCAAGCTCGTCCTTACTTTTCTTTTCGAGCTCTCTGAAAAGGAGGCTAAACACGTCCACATACTCCCCGTGGAGAATTTTCTCACGCGTGGCAGCTGTCAAGTGATCCCCCAGAGGCAAGGAGGTATCACCGTAAGGGAGGATGTGGAAAGGGATGCTAGCGTAAGGGTTGGGGGGGGGGTAAAACCACCCACTGCCCTGGGCCGCTGGCCATGCTCCCTGAATTTGTCCAAACTGCTGACCACCCCAAGGCAAAATGCCAGGGGTGGGCAGGGAGGCAGGGGCAGCAGGCGGCGCCACAGCGCCCACCTGCTGACCAACTGGGGAAAAAACTGAACTGGACAGCAGGCTTGGTGTATGAAAACCCCAAGCCCACAGCTGGACAGGGCCCGACTGCTCCCCAACTCCAATCTGTCCGGCCCCCCACGCTACCCCACCCGCCGCCGGCGGTGGGGGAGGAAGTTGAATGGGACCCCAAGGCCACCCCTGAACAGGTGGAAAAGGGGGCTTACCACCATCGCCCGAAAAGACACCCGTACCTCCAGGGGTCTGCTGCCCACTGCTGCCAGATGCGCCGCCGCCCGATGGCACGCCCGATGGGCCTTCCTCCGGATCCTCCTCCTGTTCAGGTTCCAACGGTGCTTCGGGCTCAGACGGCCCACCCTGCAATGCAGATAGCCGTGCGAGCAATTCTGATTCAAAAGTAAGCCGCGCTGACCGGCCGGTAGCACGGCGACGCCCCCCCCCAAATGGGAGCGCCCCTGGCAACTCTGTCCTGTTCCAGGGCATCCAGCTGGCTCATAATAGCCAGCCTAACCCGCTCACTTTGCCCCGCTTCTTCAGCTGGAGTTCCCTGTTGGCCCCGCCCACGGTTGGGCGGGCGGGCTGCTTGCCTTTTGACTTGCCCTGCCCTTTTTTTGGTGCCATCCTATAAGCTTCTATCAGCACAAGCTGCAAGATAACAGGGGCTGGTACCCCCAAGCACTCCAAGATTCCCTCTCTGCCCCTCCCACCACCAAATGGTATGATGGTGGGACAGTGTAGTTAATGGGGGCGTCCCAAACTCCCAATCAGAAGGCCAGGACCACCGCACAGCCTCAAAAACAGCAGCCTGTGTCCACAGGCTCCCTGCCCCCAAAAGAAAAAGGAGGGGGGAGGGGGGGAGTAACCGGAAGAACGAGCCCCAGCCCAGGCAACAACCAGCACTCCAAATAGGCGGGCCCAGGCTATCCAGCCGGAGAAGAAAAAAGGGGGGGAGGGGTAATGATTCACCCCCCACTAGGCAACCACCCGGCCAGATCCCCTGCGACGAGAGCAGCTACCAATGCAATGGGGGCCCGGGATGGCAGGAAGCACCTCAATCCCGCAGGACCACCGCCCCCAAGAAAAGGCTACTGCCTTGAAAACGGCCGGCCGCCCGCGCTCCCCCTAAGGAGGGGCCGCTGCGCGTTGTCCCCCAAAGAAAAGGCTACTGCCCTGTAAACGGCCGGCTGCCTGTGCTCCCCCTAACGAGGGGCCGCTGTGCGTTGTCCTCTCTACGGGGAAGGGTGAGTGGCAATGGCTCCCAGCCCTCAAAATGCCGCCCAAAATCAGCCTCCCAAGGGGTGCGCAATAATGAAGCGGCCGCGCTGGCCCTGCCCGACCCGGCCTCCCTGCCGATACCGCCCAAGTCACAACAATCCAGAGCTTCAGCCTCGCCAGCGCCTCACAGCCGCCGCACGCGCCTTCGCACAGCGCCAAAACCAACGCCGCGCTGCTCCACAGTTCCCGCCGCCGAGGTCCCTCGCCGCCCAGGCCTCGCCGCGCCGCACCGCAACAGCACGTGGCTCTCTAACAGAGAGCCAAAAGGGAACTGCATGCTAAGGGGCGGGAGCCGGGGCTTATATTGCCCCGGCTCCGCGCCTGGACGAACACCCGTATGTCGGGTGATGTCACCCCTCCCTCCTTCCAAGGAGGCAAAGCTGGCCCCCAGCCTAAGCGCCGGCAAGCCGGCTTGGCTGGGGAGGGGCCGAACCTTGTTGTGATAATGCTTAGGTTTTTAAGTTGCTATTTCTCCAGAGATGTAATCAATTCTTCATGTTTTTAAAGCTAAGGAAACTCTCTTTTGGCATTGCATATCCCAAGGGTTAAATCACCTGAAAAAAATTTATCCCCCTAATCAGATGACAGACTTTTATAGTAGATCAAAATGATCAATTAGTATTCTTATTCTGTGGATAAGTTGTCTACTTTTGTATTGTGGGCCTGTTTTAGTGGCTTTTATTTTGCATACTAGTTTAACATCTCATCTGAACTAAGGAATATAATCCACACAGGTAAAACTCCTAGGGGGAAAAATGCTTAAACATATATTACATGTTCAGTCTGCATTTGTCATCATTGTAAATCATATGACTCCTCGGTCCTGTGTTCTCCCTTGTATGGTGGTGTTTGCAGAAAAGGAGGGATTATGAGCTAAGCAGAGTCTGCACTGTCATATCAGGATAAATGAGAATTACTATGATAAATGGGGATACATTTATTTTTCTTCAAATGGCAAGATTTGTTGCCACCAACATAAAGATGAAGGTGAGACCAGCTGATGTAAGTGTGGTTGACCTATTAGTCTGCTCTGGTTCATTAGCCATTGGATTACTTATAAATCTTCATGGTGTGTTACCATGAGTTTATCCGGAGATACTGTTAATTATTTCCATGTTTTGTTTTCTTTTATTAAAAAAAATATTTTTGTTAAAAGATGCTGATTGCATGTTTTAAACATGCACAACAGTGCTGTCCTAAACAGAGCTATGTATACCATTGTGCATGCATTGACTTCAATAGACCTAGAAAGGTGTAACTTTGCTCAGAACTTTATTGTAAAAGGTCTCCCCAGATTTTGTGTAATGGTGAACCATTTCCTTACTGCTCTGTATCATTAACAGCAACTTGATTTGTAGAGATTAGTAAATGAGTACTTTCCCCTCCATGTCCTTATAAGGGCCACTTAATAATTTTTGATTGTTGAGGAACTGTGATAGGAACCATGTGCAGAGATGACAGATAGTCCAAAAGCCAAAGTACAGTTTAGTTTTGAAAGCATCTTGTCTCTTCAGTTGTGGGGAACATCTGTAGCAAAACCTGCAGAGAAACTGTCATATATATATAATTATCCTCAGTGTGGGAAAAAGCAGATTCTAGGTCACAGGCAGTAGAGCTATTTTTTAAAAAGTTGGAGTCAGATATTATGCATATTTACTTACAACACAGTCCTGACAATTCAATAACATTTATTCTCCAGAACAGTACATAAGCTTACAAAAAACAATCATTTTAAAACCTACCTGCGCATAGACATACTGAGATCAACAGATGGAATTGACCCCTACTCTTCTCTGTATAAGATTGGCCCATTTATGTCCGTAGGCAATAACACGCACTTTCTAACAAAGATAACAAATGATAGTAGAATTAAGAAAATGCCCCAGTTCCAGCAATGCAGAGTTGCATTCTATAAGTTCTCTTGAACAACTGAAATGCAAAAACAAACAAACAAACAAAAACTTCATTCTTAAGTAGCAGAAAGCCTTTCAAAATATAAAAATTTACTGGCAGACAAGAAACATGAAGGAAAGAGGGGCAACAAGCAAAACTCTCAACAAGAGAAGGCATACATTACAAGGCTTGGAAAGGAATAAACACACCCTGGATCAGGATATATATTAATCTAATGGCTCGCTTTTGGGCTGGCATTTCCAATAATAGAATGACCACATTTATTAACTGAGAAATGATATGAGATGACAATCATGGCATCAAATGTTTGTGTAGGAAAGGGGTAACATATTGCTGCCTTTCTTACGTTGCCTGATTTGATATGCCTGTCATGGAAACATTGAAGAGGCCAATTGTACTGGGAGGCAACAGAGAAAAAGGCATAAAAATTGGAATAGGAAATAAGAGTTTCGCCATGGAATTAGGGTTGTTTAAAAAAACTCATAGATATTACGCATAATATAATGACTATTTTTTGAACTCTGAAAAGGCAAGCGAGTGTGAAAGTGCAGAGAAGACAGGGAAATTAATTTACTTGTTGATTGATTTTCCAGCATCGGGGGGTAATCTGATAAAATGCAGGAGCCATTCCACAAAATGCTGACATTTTTCTCAGGTAAACATAATATGACTTTATTTGGAACAAAATACTGTCAATAAAGAAAGAGAAGGAGGTCCACCACAGTCATCATAGTACTTTCCTTAGATTCTGGCTGGGGAGAGGGAGACATAAGTAAAACCTGGCTTGGAACTGCAGCATAGTGTAGTGGTGCATCAGACTAGCATCTGAGAGGTCTACATTCAAATCCCTATTGTGCCATGGAAATATACTGGGTGATCTTGGACAATTCTCTGTTAGTCTAACCTATCCCACAAAGTTAGTGTGAGAATAAAAAGGAGGAGAGAAGGATGTTGTGTAATCTGTTACATCCGGTGGGATATCAATATCTAAATCTGTATTTATCCAATTTATTTAAATATTTTGGTACCTTCTCATTACAGCAAAAAAAAGAAGGGACCTCAATATCCACATAATTCTCACCACTGCTACTTTAATTGACCCAGATACATAATCACCTCTGGGATAGCTTGCCTTTTCTTAAAAATGCTCCTCTTCATGCTTTTTGTTGTATATACTGGAAGAAGGATGCCCATTGGCAGAAGAGAGGTAGTTTGGTGTAGTGGTTGAGTTGCTTTCTTTCCACCTCTCTCTCTCCCTCCCTTCCCCATAGATTCCCTTCCTCATTTCCTTCCTCATCTGTAATGGGGCTGGATGATGGAATCACTAATTTAAAATTCATAATGTGCCACTGAATGCTTTTTTTTTAATGACCAGGCAATGTTGACTTGATTTACCTCTGCTTTGGTAAAGAAGAAGAATATATTGAATTTATACCCCACCCAACACTCTGAATCTCAAAGTCTCAGAGTGGCTTACAATCTCCTTCACCTTCTCCCTCCCACAACAGATACCCTGTGAGGTAGGTGGGGCTAAGAGAGCTCTCCCAGAAGCTGCCCTTTCAAGGGCAGCTCTGCAATAGCTATGGCTGACCCAAGGCCATTCCAGCAGCTACAAGTGGAGGAGTGGGGAATCAAGTCCGGTTCTCGCAGATAAGAGTCTGCACACTTAACCAAACTTTCTGCAGCAGTTCATTATACAATTATATTATTATTTTGGAAAGCCAGCTATCTAGGGACTTGCGAATGCAAAACGTTTTTGTACTCTAGTGTGAACACTTGAGTACATACTGCATTATGAATACGTCAAATGTAATTGGAGCTAAAACAAGCAAGCATGTTTTATTATTTGTATGACACTCATGTTTGTATGACTGAAATGTCACAAAGCAACTAACTAAAAAGATCCATAGCTATCCCTGTAGCAGTTTCTTTTTCAAAGACTTCCATTCCATTAGGAAGAGAGTAACTGGGCTTTGTTGTTGTTCTTTTATTTCCACAGCAATGGAGAACATGGCTGAAGTGCATGAATTCATTCTCCTGGGTCTTGCATATGAACACAGAGAGAGATACACTCTATTTGTGATGTTCCTGCTGCTCTACTTGGCCAGTTTGCTGGGAAATGGAGCCATTCTGGCTGTAGCTATAGCTGAGCCTCAACTCCATACTCCCATGTATTTTTTTCTGGGCAATCTCTCCTGCCTGGATATTTGCTACTCCACTGTTACTGTGCCTAAAATGTTGGGTGGCTTCTTAACAGAACACCAAGCAATTTCTTTCATTGAATGCCTGGTTCAGTTGCACTTCTTTTACTTCTTGGGCAGTGGTGAGGGCATCCTTCTGGGGGTTATGGCCTTTGATCGCTACGTGGCTATCTGCAACCCTCTGTGCTACACAGTCATCATGAATAAATGGGCTTGCCTTCTGCTAGCTGGGGCCACCTGGGCAGCTGGTTTCTTCCATGCTCTTATGCACACAGTTCTGACCTCCCGTCTATGGTTCTGTGGCCCCAATCATGTCCAACATTTCTTTTGTGACATCAAGCCCCTCTTAAAATTGGCCTGCAGTTGTACTGCTCTCAACCTCAGACTTCTTAATATTGTTACTGGATCAATTGCGCTGGGTGCCTTCTTCCTCACCCTTCTCTCCTACTTTTACATTATATCCTTCCTCTTCTTCAAAGTCCAGTCTTGGAAAAGCCGTTGGAAAGCCTTCTCGACTTGTGCCTCCCATCTGACTGTTGTGGCTCTAATGTATATTCCAGTTCTTTCCAATTACATGCTTGCATCTACTGGTGAATCAGCTGAAAGAGAGATGATTGTCACTATATTATATAGTGCAATCACTCCAATTTTGAATCTTCTAATTTATACTCTTAGGAATCAAGAGGTAAAATCTGCTCTGAAAAAAATCTTCAGCAAGAAATATTTTTTTGGAAGGATATGAATTTATTTTCTCACTCTCTGTTTCCTGTCCCCACATTTCTATCATGCTCTTGACTGACCAAGATGAATTCCTTATCTAAAATAGTCATACATGATTGTTGTTGGCCCTTATTAAGTGACTTCAGGACTTAAACTGGACTGCAAACCATGATAATAAAAGTGAACAGGGTTATGCCAATCCCCGTTTTTCTGACCTTGATTTTCTCCCATATAAATCAATTCCTGATTGTTGGGAAGTTTGAAACATGGAGCTTCAGTGTGGTATGATGTGAATAAGATTTTGAGGAATTACTTCACTGGCTGCATTCCTGTGGAATAGAACCTAAGACTATCCCTTAATTTTCTTCCCCCGCCCCACCATTACCTATATCTTTGTTCAAATCAGGCAGTCTGGATAGCCCGGTTTAACCTGAGTTCATCAGAATTTAGGAGCTAAACAGGGTTGGCACAGTTAGTACTTGGATGGGAGACTGGGGATACCTTTGAATAGTTCATGCATAAAGGCAAAAGAAATAAGGCAATAGAGCACATGGAACCAGAACAAGTAAACATTAAATCCTGATGAAGATGTTTCTAGTATGATAAAACACACAAGATAAATGTATTATACCTTGTTTATAAAGCTTACACCCATATATATGTAGTTTTATGTACATTTAATGGAGACTATCAGTAGAGACCACTTCACTCAAAATACATCAATCACAGGTAAATTAGGGGACAAGCCTGCCACCATGATTCCACTATCTCTTTCATTACTTTGTGTTTAACAATTTATATAATTATTTTGACAAAGACAATCTCAACTAAAACTGGTATATAAGTGTTTCACAGATCACTCTAAGTGTTGTGCAAATATTTAAAATCTAAGAAGGATCCTTAGACCACCCCAACTCTCTTTAATACAAACTTACAATTTCCACTTTCCCTGGGAATGATAAAAGTCTGTTATGGTAACTTAAGTACACATGTGATGATTCATTAACCAAAAACAACAAAAACACCTCCTACTGTTGATTTAATGTCCCATATTTCTGAGAAAAAGAGATGTGCCGCATGGATGACAAGTTAAGCAGCTTTCCCCATCACTTTAGACAAAGCCCCTTTAACATCCTTATTCCTTAAGCTGTAGATGACAGGGTTTAGCATTGGGGAGACCAATGCATAGAAGACTGAAGCTCTCTTCTCCTGATCTGAAGCACGGTTGGATCGGGGCTGCAAGTGAGTGAAGCCAATGGTAGTATAGAACAATGTGACGATAGTGAGATGTGTGGCACAGGTAGAAAATGCCCGTTGGCGTCCTTTGGCTGAACTCATGCTGAATACCACCTGAGCAATCTGTATATAGGAGATCACTATGAAGGTGAAAGGCAACATAAGGACAATAACGCTGAGGGCAAAGATGAGAACCTCCACCATGTATGTGTCCATGCAGGCTAGCTGTAGCATAGGTGGCAACTCACAGTAGAAATGGTTGATCACATTGGGTCCACAGAAAGGGAAAGATGTCATGACTGCTGTCAACACCACAGCATTAAAGAATGCCCCAATCCAGCAGGCCCCAGCCATCTGCATGCACACCTGCATTCTCATCAGGGTGGGGTAACGCAGTGGCTGACGGATAGCTATATAGCGGTCATATGCCATGACGGCCAAGAGGAAACATTCAGTCATCCCACAAGAGAGGGTCAGGTTGAGTTGAAGCATGCATCTATTGAAAGAGATGGTCCTAGTCCCAGAGGCCATGTGGATAAGCATTTGAGGGATTGTGATCAATGTGAAGAGTATGTCCAGCAAAGAAAGATTCCCAATGAAAAAATACATAGCTGTACGGAGATGGGAATCAGTCCAGACCAAGAAGATGATCAGGCTGTTTCCAATTACAGTGGCCAGAGACATAGCAAGGAATGCAATCAGGAGGAGAGGCTCCAATGTGGGGTGACTGGTGAAGCCTAAAAGAATGAACTCATATACAGTGGACAAATTATGGCCCCACATCTTTCTCACCAACTCAACCTGCAATGACAGTATAAGTCATGACTATAAAAAACCTCTGATTATAATGCCACGTATTCCTTCATTAGCAAGTTGTGATCAAATCAGATTGACTGAAACATTCCAAACCAGCTCCCTACCTCTAAGCCTCTTCTTTCCTTTTCACTGTCACATTATCTTGGATTTCTCAGCTACATCTGAACCTGGGCCACCATGTTTTCCTGTGTCTTGAAATCTGTTCTTTGAGAACTGCAGGCAAATTTTACTACACTGTATTTTCCCTTCAGGTTGTATAAATGTAATTTCATACAGCTTTCATTTCAATAAAAGTGTTCTGTTATTAGGGTTAACTACCTCCAAGTGGAACCTGATTTTCCCCAGAATTACAACTGATCTCCAGGCTAGATCAATGTTCCTGGATCACAGGGTGGACGCTATGGTAACACACCTCTACTGAGTCCCCTCTTCCAATACTTCAAACTCCCCAGGCACCACCCACAAATTTTCCAGGAATTTCCCAAGGTGGAGTTGCTTGTTATCTTATATTTAAACGGCAAATTCATGCTAAGGTTTTTTGTTTTTGTTTGGTTGTTTAAAGTACATCATGCACATACTATGTCTAGCAGGGGCAGAACCTATGGGGGGGGGGGGAATGGTGTGCTGACCCTTGCTCCATGCCCAACAACATATGCATATGTTTTCACAAATTTTGGGGAGCAAAAATATCTTCATTAAAATACATTAACTAAAATCTGTGGTAATTCAATCATTTGGGAAATTGTAAGGCCTATTAATGCACCAGCACTGTTCATCTCTGCCTTATCAATTCTACTTAAGAACAGGCTGCTAACTATTCAAAATACTAAATAAATATTGCAGTGCGTTGTAAGTACAACAAGGCTCAGACAGTTGCACTAGTGCCTGGGTGCAGGCACTAGAATCTAGACCAAGAGTATTCACCTGAGGCTCATGGTGAACTACATTTGTCATGGTGATTCCTGACCCCCAAAATATCTGGCTGTCCTCAACCAGAAACAGGGCTTTTTTGGAACTGGCTTCAAGCTGGTGGAACTCTCTGCCAAATACCATTAGGGCCTTGTGGGACTTAATATAATTCCATAGGGCCTGTAAAGCAGAGATGTTCTGCTGGGCTTTTGGTTGAGGACAACAATGATTTCCATCATGGCTGGCACCCTTCTCTTCTCTTCCATCTTTTCGATTCTGTCTTCTCTTTAGCCTGCCCACGAGGCAGCAACACAGTTCAGAATGGGCTGAAAAGCAAATTATTGTTGCCATCTGGAGATTATTTTAAGAATTTATTTATTAATTTTAACAATGTCATGTTTCAATGCCTGGTACATCACCCCACCAAACACACATATATAATAATATAATTATTAATATTAAATGTATAACTATAACCAGATGCTACAGAGAAGAGCGGCAGGGTTCTCAGAGAAGACTGACCCATTATTTCAATCCCTGGAACAAGACCCACAGATCAGTGAGGCTCACAGTTTACCCATCCTCCATTTCCTCTGGTAACGGTAGTTTCAAGGTATGAACTGCCTGCAAACCCACAAGGCCTACCAGACAATGGCCTGGATCAATTTCCTGGAATATGAGGCAGATACCACACTGGGAGAATGTTGAAGAGCCACAGGCATTAAGCCAAATAGCCATAGGTGACTTCCAAGATATTGCATGTGTATCACTTCAGTAGACCTGTTTCATAAAAATGTGCTGGGACAAATTTATTTAACTTTTTTTTAAAATTAACGTTCCCAGCATTAGATTTTGTAAACACAGGTAACCTCACTGATTATCTGTGGTCCAAAATACATTGCCCCTTGCTCTTTTGGGGGAATATTGTTGAATATCATACAAAGCTGTCAATTTCTCCTTCTGTTTCAATGTGAATTGACTGAAATCATTTGAAAGCATTTAAGTAACGTGTGCGTGTTTGTGTGTGCATGTTTAAAGTACATAAAACATGTGTAAACTTGTTCCTCATACATATTTTAATGCACACATTAAGCAAAAGAGCATTCTCTGTGACACGGTTTATAAAGACATGTCAAAAACCCCTCCCCACAATCTTCAATACAAAGTGATGATGCTTAGTAAGAGCTGAACTATTGATCTAGTAAGAGCTGAACTATTGATCTAGGGCTTATTTTTATGTACTTTTAAAAACCTGCTTTCTACTTGCTTCAAACTAGCTGGTCCTCAGACCATAATAAAGAATTGAGTGAGTGAGTGAGAGCTGAACCATGTGGTTCTGCTGATCATGTGCCTTTGTTCTATTGTGCATCTCACAACTGACCTCCAAACCTCCTTGTGGGTATTATCATCAGGCTGATATTAAATGAAGTGTTTGCCTACTGATGGACACACAATGCCATTCAGTTGAACCTCTCTCCCCCCTCTCCTTCTCCCACTCTCAGGGAGAGATTAACATTTTGGCAAGAAACCCCCAATAAGAACACTGTTAACCAGAAAAAACACACTGGCAACATTTACAACATTCACCATGAGAAGCGGTCATGCCTCACTGGCAAAGCATCTCTTTTGCATAGAAAAGGACCCAGGTTCATTCTCAAGCATCTCTAACTGAAAGGATCAGGTAGTAGGTGATGCCAAAGATCACTGCATAAATCCTGGAGAGCCACTGCCAATCTGAATAGACAGTAATGACCTTTATGGGCCAATGCTATAATTCAGTAAAAGGAAGCTTCATGTATGTTCAATCAAACTATATTGACATCAGACTTAAAAAAAATCACTAAGCAAACAATTTTACTCGCAAAGCAAATTATAGTTTCTTTTGTTTGCCAACAAACTAGAATAGCAGACCAGGATTAAACTAACATGGCTTCGAGTCCTGATTTATAGAAAAGAAATAAACAATTGTTTGTGGTTGAGACTTAATAATAATGCTTTGCTGTGAACCAGAAGTCTTCACTTCTGGAGCCATGAGCAGTGGAAAGAGAACACATGAGCCCAAGAACTTCCCAAGTTCATTCTCATAATGACAAAGCATATAAACATATGAACATTTGAAGCTGCTTTCTACTGAATCAGACCCTGGGTCCATCAAAGTCAGTATTGTCTACTCAGACCGGCAGTGGCTTTCCAGGGTCTCAAACCGAGGTTTTTCACATCTACTTGCCTGGACCCTTCTTAGTTGGAGATGCTGGGGATTGAACCTGGGACCTTCTGCTTGCCAAGCAGATGCTCTACCACTGAGCCACCATCCCTCCCCATAAAGCATTCCATCTCAATGCAGCAAAGGGCTATATTGAATGGCACATAATAGTTTTATATCAAAACAAGAAGCTCTGCATACACAGAAAACTTCCTGCTTTACACATCACTTACCTGATTTGTGGACAACCAGCAAGAGATTCAACAGGGACAAACAACAACGAAAGCCAAGATTGGTCTAACCCATTAATCTATGGAAGCTCTGGCACCTTCTTTGAGTATTTAGCATAGATCTTCATTCACAATAGGGTTCACAGCCGAATCCCTACATGGATACAGAAAATCATCAGATGGTTTGAAGGCACCATAGAGTTTCATCTATGACATACTAGATACTGGTCAGAATCCAAATTGGATTTATACTGCCCTGGGATACAAATCAAAGTCTTTCCTCCAGAACACACAATGGCTGTGCTTCTGTTGACCAATTTCTATTTCAATAGGACTACTCTGCTTGTTACCACTACTACTGCCCCTTCTACTATGAATACAGTAATGACTAAACTGTACAAGTAGTAAATATCATTGAAGAACTGCATGCACATGAAAGCTTATACCTTGAATTTGCGTACAGAATTTGCAGCAACATATTGCATGCCTCAGGTCCTTGGACATTTAAGATATATTTGAAAACACACTAAAATGTCAAAAATGGCATGTTGATTATTGATCCACTAGGGTGGAACTGCAAAAATAACCTTGGAATAATACATTTACTTACATTCAGAAGTAAAATGTTATTCATAAGGGTACATACAATTAAAACATTTTTTCATACCTTACCAACAAAAAACAACAAACTTGATGCCCTCAAGACTAGTTGAATCCCTAGGAAGTTCTAGGTCTGTTAACTTTAATTCCTTAGATACAGGCTGCTACAGAAGCAATTAACTTGGTCTGAGGCATACTTAGGATTTTCCAAACAGAACTTTAGGTCAACTCTAGTCCCAGACAAAATTCTCCTTACTATATCCCCTGTCCTGCATGGCTTCAGTCCATGGTGGTCTCATCATCTGAATTGTTTTGATGGTCAAAGGGAACTCATCTTTTTCTTCCCCTATAAGTGGAAAAGGTGGTGGATCCAACCAACTTTTTTGTTTGGATTCAGTCAACTTCTTTGCTAGAATTATGATCAAAGAATCCTGCTTATATATATGTGAGAAGTTTAAAAAAAATCCAATAAAATTATATATATAAAATATATATATATATAAATTCAATATAATTTATATCCAATATAAATTATATATATAATATATATATATAAAAAAATAATTTTATTGGATTTTTTTTTAAACTTCTCACACCTTTGCCATAGCCTTCTTTATCCTACTCTGTCAGGCGTGGGTTCATTGAAGCTCACAAGAATGCAGACTTAGTAGTTTAAAAAAAGTTGCATTTATTGGACACTTCAGAGTTACTCCAGGCAAGCAGGTAAATTGGAACTGATAAGGACTGTTTCAATCCATAGCTATTTATTCTCTACTTCAAAGCGTTCACATTTATCCCACAGTTCCCAAAACAAAAGGTTGCTTTTGCATATGATACATTCCCAGCGCTTCCCCCCTTATCTCTTCCGTTGGTGGTTACACTGCCCAGAGGCGCTGGCCTTGGGGCCTCCGGAGAGGAGGTGTGAAGCTGGCACCTACGGGTGGCTTCAAAGACTTTTGGCAACCTTTGATAGTCCTGGGAAAAGGCTCTCTACTCTTCCCCCCTCCCTCCTAGTTGACCCCGTTTCTGGTTAGTATGGATTCCCCCTGCACATTTGACTGGGGTTAGTAGCAATGATTAAAAGATACAGTGAATGAACAGAGCCTGACACACTCCCCTATTTGCCATCCTCCAATCTACACACTAGGAAAAAGTTAAATAATAAAAGAGCCCCCCCCCCCTTGGTTGTTCACACCCTGCTGGTGGAATATGATAGCAGGCCTCAAAATTCACTGTTATTCAAACATTCTCATTTGACATGCTTGATTTTCAAAACTGAGTGTGTATATCAGCTATGCAATGGTCACTTCCAGGATGGATTACTGTAACTCGCTCTATGCAGGCTTACCCTTGCGGCTGATCCAGAAACTCCAGCTAGTGCAGAATGCAGCAGCAAGGCTATTAACTGCATTGCCTTTACGGGCAAGCATTCAGCCAGTGCTGTGCCAACTGCACTGGCTACCTATTGAGTACAGGATCCAATTCAAGGTTTTGGTACTGACATTTAAAGCCTTATGAGGTCTGGGACCAACATACCTGAGGGACCGCCTTTCCCCATATATGCCCCAGAGGATGTTGCGATCAGCTGCGCAGCACCTCCTGACCACTCCTGGCCCTAATGACGTCCAAATTGCCTCAACCAGGGCCAGAGCCTTTTCGGCCCTGGCCCCTGCCTGGTGGAATCAGCTCCCTGAGGAGATTAGGGCCCTACCTGAATTACTGCCATTTCGTAGGGCCTGCAAGATGGAGTTGTTCTGCCGGGCCTATGGTTGAGGCAGCGGGCATCCTATTATTCCATCATTTGGCCTCCCTTGTGGTGACATCATGCTTTATTGCAGTGCTATCTTATTGTTATTACATTGTTTAAGGTGGGCCTAAAACTGGTTATTGATATGCTGTGCCCTGTCTGCCGGTGGTGTGCTTATTTATTGTTTTACTGTTAATTTTTTGGGGGGTAGGCTCCCTCCGGGTGTCCTGCCCCCCCAGGGAAAGTGCACACACAATACTTCGCCTCCCCTTTCCCAGTGTAGTGAACACTGCGTGGTCACTGTCTGACTATGCCTGGCAGATGGTCACTGCAATGGCCTCTCCTACATTACTGCATCCGTGGCAACACCTTCTCGCTGGTCCCCCCTGTTTTCACAGAGTTTGCCACGTCATGGTGCGACCGTATGTCTGGCAGTATAACCGGATGGGCAGGCTGAGCTCACCAACCTCGCCAGCCAAGAGAAGAATAATATCAAGCCTGGGCAGACAGAGCTCGTTAATGTAACATCTACCACCTGGAAGACTCGCTGCCGGCGTCCTGGCTTACTGGGCCATGGCAGATGACCCCATGGTGAAAGGGTGGAGCCAGTACTGCGCACACTGCGCTTCACCTAAAAATTCCTCTGTGCAGGCCTGAAGGGTATCCACATCCACAACCCACAACATACCAAGTCCTGCAGCGATGGGCAAGGGGTGAAACGGCAGGTGGAAGGTGCCACTGGAAGCCGCAGTCCCGCTCCTGCATGTACGCGGTTCAGGGTATTAGTCGCCTGATACTGACCTGGAGACGAAAGCATTTCTCGGCAGCATCCTGAACGACCAAGCAGCCTTATTTAGGGACAGCACTGCTTGCTCCGTATGGAGGGGGGCCTAGAAAAGGTGGCCTAAAAAAAGCTCGTCACCTCCCCCCCAGTTGGCTAGCTGCAGTCAAAGGGCATCCTTACTTGCGGTCAAAAAATAACAACAAAGAAAAGGCATGCACCTGCCTCACAAAGTGTGCAAAGACTAAAGCTTGCGTGTTGGAACATCAGAACCATGCTTGACACAGTAGACAGTGGTCACCCTGAATGATGCTCTGCTCTAGTTGTCCAAAAACTTCTCAGGTTGAATATCGACATAGCAGCTCTCAGTGAGGTCCGTTTCCCTGAGGAAGGTAGACTTCAAGAACACGGTGCTGGCTATACCCTCTACTGGTCGGGTAAGTCAAAGGCTGAGAGCCGCCTTTCTGGCGTTGGCTTCATGGACAGGAATTCCATTGCCTCTAAACTCGAAAACCTGCCAACAGGTCACTCAGATCGCATCATGTCTATGCGCCTCCCACTTCAAAACAAGCAGCATGCAACACTCTTCAGTGGGTATGCCCCAACCCTTCAAGCAGATTCTGCAGAAAAGAACAAGTTCTATGCTGATCTACGCTACCTCGTACGGAAGACCCCTACAGAGGAAAAGGTGATCATCCTTGGTGACTTCAATGCCAGAGTAGGTAAAGACTCGGAAGCCTGGAAAGGAGTACTTGGCAAACACGGCATTGGCAACTGTAATGATAACGGCGCTTCCTGCCAGAATTCTGCATGGAGCATCAGCTCACCATCACCAACACTATCTTCCAACAGAAGAACAGTCTGAAGACAACCTGGATGCACCCATGGTCCAAGCATTGGCACCTTATTGACTACATTCTGGTGTGCCAGAGAGACCTTCGAGATGTCTTATACACCCGACTAATGCCCAGTGCAGAATGTCATACGGATCATTGTCTTGTACGCTGCAATCTCCATCTTCACTTTAAATCTACACCCAGGAGAGGCGGTATCCCCCGGAGGAAGTTTCAGGTTGGCAGCCTTCAGTCAGCTGAAGTTAAAGCTGCCTTCCAGGCAAAACTCCAGACAAGAATTGAGGACCCCAGTTGCCTCACAGACCCTTCTCCAGAAGCACTCTGGGAACACTTAAAAACTACCATCCTGTTGACCTCTGAAGAAGTCCTCGGGTTCTCCACAAGAAAGAACAAGGACTGGTTTGACGAGAACAATCAAGAGATCCAAGAATTACTGGCGAAAAAGAGATCTGCCTACCAAGCACATTTTGCTCAGCCCTCCTGTCCCGAAAAAAAGCAACCTTTCGCGCTGTATGTCGCAACCTCCAGCACAAGCTTCGAGACATTCAGAACGAGTGGTGGACCAAGCTTGCAGAGAGAACCCAGCTGTGTGCAGACACTAGTGATTTAAGAGGGTTTTACGAAGCCCTGAAGGCAGTATATGGTCCATCATATCAGGCTCAGAG
This sequence comes from Heteronotia binoei, assembly GCF_032191835.1. Lineage (NCBI taxonomy): Eukaryota > Metazoa > Chordata > Lepidosauria > Squamata > Gekkonidae > Heteronotia > Heteronotia binoei. The sequence continues at coordinate 40,944,465 of NC_083237.1, read as the reverse complement.
TCCCTTGCGTAGTGCAGATGGCCAAGTGCTCCTCACAGACAAGGCATCCATACTGAACCGGTGGTCGGAGTATTTTCAGGTTCTCTTCAGTGCCAATCGCATAGTTCAAGATTCAGCAACACCTCACCCCACTTCAACCAGTGAAAACAGAGTTGGATGGGATCCCCACCCTAGAAGAGACTGTTAAAGCCATCAAGCAACTGAAAAGTGGCAAGGCAGCGGGAGTTGATGGAATCCCACCAGAGATCTGGATGCATGGGGGCATAGTACTACATAGCACACTTCACAAAGTACTTGTCACCTGCTGGGAACAAGGCAAACTACCAAGGGGCTTTCGCGATGCAATCATCATTACTCTACATAAGAAAAAAGGGGAAAAGTCAGACTGCTCCAATTACCGGGGGATAACCCTGCTCTCCATTGCAGGCAAAATCCTTGCTAGAATACTCCTGAACAGACTGGTGCCCACCATTGCAGAAGAACTCCTCCCCGAGAGCCAGTGTGGCTTCAGAGCTAACAGGAGCACCACCGACATGGTATTTGTTCTCAGGCAGCTCCAAGAGAAATGCAGGGAACAGAACAAGGGTCTATATGTGACTTTTGTCGACCTTACCAAAGCTTTTGATACCGTTAGCAGGAACGGCCTGTGGCAAATCTTGGAATGTCTAGGATGTCCCCCAAGGTTCCTCAGTATGGTCATCCAGCTACATGAAGACCAGAGAGGCCAAGTTAGACACTGCAACGATCTCTCAGAGCCCTTCCCAATAGGCACAGGTGTAAAGCAAGGCTGTGTTCTCGCGCCAACTCTCTTTATGATCTTCTTTAGCATGATGCTTCAAACAGCCGCAGTAGATTTAGATGATGACGATGGTGTCTACATCCGCTATCGCACCGATGGCAGCCTGTTCAACCTGAGGCGACTAAAGGCCCACTCCAAGACAATGGAAAAACTTATCCGCGAGCTACTGTTTGCTGATGATGCTGCACTTGTCTCCCACTCGGTATCAGCTCTGCAGCATATGATGTCCTGCTTTGCAGAGGCTGCCAAGCTATTTGGCCTAGAAGTTAGTCTGAAGAAGACAGAAGTTCTCCACCAGCCTGCACCCCAGGAAGATTATCACCCTCCTTGCATCACTGTGGGTGAATCAGTTTTGAAGACAGTCCAGCAGTTCAGCTACCTGGGGTGCATCATCTCCTCAGATGCCAAGATCGACAAGGAGATTGACAATAGACTGGCAAAGGCAAACCGTGCATTTGGCCGACTGCATAAAAGGGTGTGGAGCAACAAGCATCTGAAAAAAGGCACAAAGATCAATGTTTACAAAGCGGTTGTGATGACAACCCTCATCTATGGCTCCAAATCGTGGGTTTTATACCGTCATCACCTGTGACTCCTTGAGTGCTTTCATCAGCACTGCCTTTGCACCATCCTCAACATCCACTGGAGTGACTTTGTGACTAACACTGAAGTCCTCAAGCGGGCGGAGGTTACAAGCATCGAGGCATTGCTGTTGAAGACACAGCTGCGCTGGGCAGGGCATATCTCCAGGATGGAAAGCCACCGCCTTCCCAAGATTGCCCTGAATGGCGAACTTTCCACCGGCCATCGAAATAGAGGGGCACCAAAGAAGAGGTACAAGGACTCCTTGAAGAAATCCCTTGGTACCTGTTGCATTAACCATCACCAGTGGTCTGACCTAGCCTCAGATCGCAAAGCATGGAGGCACACCATCCACCAGGCTGTCTCTTCCTTTGAGAACGCACGCATAGCTGGTCTTGAGGACAAAAGAAGATTGAGGAAGAATTGTACTGCTACAGCACCAACCCCAAATCAGACTTTTCCCTGCAGCTACTGTGGCCGGACCTGTCTGTCCCACATTGGTCTTGTCAGCCACCAGCGAGCCTGCAGCAAACATGGACTACTGCACCTTTCTTAAATCTTCGTTCGCGAAGTCAAGCCGAGACTGTTAATTTTAATTTGGTGTTTTAACTTTGATATGTAGATTTCCCCCCCACCCCACCCCAGTCGGAAGAACAAGACAAACAAAGTGTATGGGTAAACAAACAGGGCAACTTTATTGAACATAACATGGCATGGGGCAACCCAAATAGCCGGATAGGCCAAGGAAAACCCCTGACCCTTCCCTGTCTGGTGGGGCGAGCCACCCAGCCCCCGGCAGTAGCTGATTAATACCGGCTAATGCCAGGCCGGCAAAGGCCAGGTATACCCTCCACCGGCCAGGCGCCGTATTCCAGAGCAGCCTGCCAGAGAAGGGAACCCTATAGCGGGCATTCCAGCAAAGAGCCGTACAGCCCATCTGCTGTTCCATCCCGCCACATTCCCTGAAACAGGGAATAAACTGAGGGTGCTCACCGGTTGCCTAACTAGCCAATAAAACTCCTGCCACCACAATGCCAAGCCTCAGCTTAGGCAATTGCACCCACTGATTGGCCTAAAGCCAACCGAATCCCCAGCTGCAGTTCATGCAAAAAGGCCCTGTTACCCCTCACAGACAGGTGAACACCGTCCTGTCGATGCAGGTCCGCCATCTCAGCCCTTATCGCAGGGTGCAGCAAATAAATGCCCAGGCCTAGATAAAGCACCTTCTTAATCACCCTGTTAGCCTTGCGCCTGGCCCTTTAGATCCCAGCAGGATCCCATGCAGCCCTCCAGACCCTGCGATGAAGAATTGTGGACCACAAAATCAGCACCTCGGGCCACCTGCTCTGTATGACCCGCAGGTCCTCAATGGCCTGCAGCGAAAGGGCCCTCCCCTTCAGCAAACCAAGGTCATTGCCACCGAGGTGGATAAACAAAATATGTGGTGGAGGACCGATCCTCCCCTGGAATAAGAGTGGCAGGAGCCCTGCCCACCACAGGCCACACCGGCCCTGCCACTCGATCATGGCCCACTCGCTGAGCTCCAACTGAGATCCAATTGGCGAACGTCGAGCCTGGTGGGCCGCCCAAAACACCATTCTGTGGCCAGCGATCAAAATACTGTGCCTTTCAGGCCACACCACAGCACCTAAGAAACAGAAAAACAACCAACTGAACGAAACAATGGTAGCAAGATCGCCCCTATCAGACCCAATCAAGCGTCCAATGGGTGAACATAACTTTTATAAGCTGCGGACCTCCAACGGCCAACCCGCTGAAAAATTGGTCCCGGATACCCCATAGCAGCAGCAGTAGAAGCCACTCCAATCCAAAAAGAATGGGTACTGAATCTGACCCCTCCCAACCCCAGTTTCTCCAAGGCCCTGGAGGTGATCGTCCAAAACTGGAACTTGGTCAACGGTGACCTGTCAACATGACAAAAAGGGGGCCCAACTCATCACCCCGCACCGCCACGTACTGTTTTAATGTAAACACTGGGCAAATGCCCTGCTCATGGCACTGGCCCAAGGTGATCACAATACCTTTCTGCTTTTGATCAGTCTTGGACCTCCGTACCCTTATGGATACCTGGTCACCCTCAAATTTTACATCTCCCGACTGAAGGGCAAGACTAGAGGGATCGTGGCGCGAGCTAAGCACTAGCTCGCTGGCTCTGAGCGCCCCAAAGAAGGCTGTTAAAGCCACAGCATGAAACAATAAAGCCTTGAAAGTAGACTTACACACTACCTTCCAAACCGCATGCAAGCCCCTTAAAACTGAAGGAGAAAAGGAGCGCCTAGTATCTGGCCGGGGGCCTTGATCACGAGCCCAACCCTCTAACATCTTGCGCAGCCGAAAATCGCCCGTGGTATCTGCAAAACCTTTAATCTTGCTGTCAAATGACAATGCTGCCAACTTTGCCCTTATGGATTTAACCACAAGCCCCTTACCTTTTAATTGAACGCAGAACTGCATGAGGTGCTGAGCTGGAATGGGCCACTGCGAGCCCAACCCTACCTGCTCCCTAAAAACTTGAAACTGCTTGATGGCCTGAGTATAAGCCCTCCTGGTACTGGGCACCAGTGCTAACTGCATTGCCCGGTCGGCCTCAACTCTTCAAGCTGCCACATTTCCAGAGGCATCCGTGCTGGCCGGTGGTTGGCTTCTGGTGCCAGCTGTCGAAACCGCTCCATCTGCCGGCGAGACAGAGCGTCCGCCACTTCATTGCAAACACCTGGCACATGCTTAGCAAGAAATAAAATGTTCAGTCGCAGACAACGTAAAGTGAAGGCCCTAACAAGGCCCATAACAGGAACAGATTTGGAAGTCAGAGTGTTGATAATGTGAACCACAGCCATGTTGTTGCACCAAAAATGCACATGATTGGCCAACTCGGCCTCCTATAGCTGAACCGCAACCACTATTGGAAAAAACTCCAAAAATTTAAGGTTGCGGCAAAATTTGCTCCTCAACCACTCACTAGGCCAACTCTCCGCACACCGGTGACGGTGGAAGTAAACCCCAAACCCCACAGAACCGGCTGCATCAGAAGTAATCTGAAGATCTGCCTCAATTCTCATATCTTCACGCCAAAATGAAACGCCGTTAAATGAGGACAAAAACTGCTCCCAGACCTCCAAATCTTGACGCACGCTTCGGCTAATCCTAATCCGGTGATGGGGCAAACATAACCCGCCCATGGCGTCATAAAGTTGCCATAAAAATGCCCTGCCAGGAGCCACAACTTTGCATGCAAAGTATAAGATGGCCCACAATCTGCAGAAGCTCCAGCAACGAAATCTTACGCTTACCACTCAAAGCCGCCAGTTTCAACCAAAGGCCCTGGACCTTCTCTGAAGGAAGCTGTGAAGCTTGCCTCACGGAGTCCAACTCGATACCGAAGAAGGTCAAAACCCGCAAAGGGCCTTCAGTCTTCTCATGAGCCAGTGGGACCCCCAGGTCCTCTGCCAGCTGCAAAAAAGAATGGAGCATCTGGGCACACTGGCCAGACCCTCCCGCGCCCAGAAACAAAAAATTATCCAGATAGTGCACTGAATTGGTGGACCCAGCCCTCCTACGCAGGGCCCATTCCAGAAAGGAACTAAAACGCTCGAAGGCAGAACATGATATAGAGCAACCCATAGGCAAAGCCCTATCCATGTAATATTTGCCCTCAAACATAAACCCCAAAAGCACCGGAAGAAGGCGAAATGCTCACTTGATGTCACATTTTGCCATTTCGGCCCCTACTCCGCAACTCCGAATCACTTTGACCGCCTGGTCAAAGGAGGTGTAACGAACCGAACATAAATAGTCGGGTATGGCATCATTCACCAACCCCCCTTTTGGGAAAGACAAGTGGTGAATAAGCCGAAACTCCCCCGGCGCTTTCTTTGGCACCACACCCAAAGGGGATACCCTTAAGTTAGGGACAGGTGGACTGTCAAAAGGGCCCAAAACGCGGCCCTTCGCACACTCCCTACCTATCTTGTCTCGAACCACCTGCTCCATCCCTTGGAGTGAACGTAAATTCTTTGCCATACAAGGGCCCCTAGGGCCCTGAAATGGAATATGAAACCCAAAAAGAAAACCTTCTACAAGATACTTTCTATCCAAGGCCCTGGGGTAATCAGCCAAAAGCTCATTAAGTACCCTCAGCCTGATGGGGCTGGGTCCCTTTGTTAGCTGACTGGGTACTGCTACCCCCACCTGGCCACTTCCCCCCTGACCTGGGCTTGGATTTACTGCACACTGACAAGGCATGTGAACCCCCACACAACGGGCACTCATGCTTATACTTGCATGTTTTCCTGTTACAAACGCCCTGCAATGTGTACTCCCAGCACAGTAGCCGGGGTTGAAACGGCTGCCCCACTGCAGCGCGGGGACCAACTACACCTTCCTATTTGCTCACCAGATGACCACTGTCTGACCTATCCCCGCTATTGAGTTTAGCCGGGGACATCAGCTGTAGCCACAGCTGTTGGTTAATCTGGTCCCAAGGAATTGCAGGATTCAACGCCGCCCTCATATGGAACTCCTCATCATACTGCAGCCACGCAGCACCCGAGAAGTCCGTGTAAGCCTTATAAATGATATCACAGTATCATCCATCCATGGCTGCCATTGCCTCCACTGACTTTCCCCACATGCACAAGACAAATGGGACCCATGGGTAAATTGGGGGGGGGGCAGCAGTTTGGGTTGCTTTTCTCACTCTGTTATATCTCTAACATATGTGCTGGAGATGCATTTTCAGTCCCTTGTACAAATCAGATACTGATCTTTGCTGCAGTGCCTCCTATTGGACAAGGGGTTATGTATTTTAACACTCATTGTTGTGTTCAGTCGCACAGTCGAGTCTGACTCTTTATGACCCCATGGACAAAGTCACACCAGGCCCTCCTGTCCTCCATCATCCTCCGAAGTCCGTTCAAATTCGTGCTTCTTACATCAGTAACGCTGTGTCAAGCATGAGATTTCAAAATAACCAGTCCTTGGATTTTGAAACAAAGTCAGGTTTATTGATAATCCATGTGGCTCAGTTGAGCTGAAGACTGGAACTGATACTTTGTAATACTAGAATACATGCTTTAAAATGGCACATCAAAGGTTCTAGAAACAATTCTACATTCACGTGTGAAATTCACACGCTGGGTTCCTTATCTATATTGCGGCTAGCACATCCTGGGTCCAGGCCTCGCTGAGCCTGAGAATGTGTCCCAGGAGGTGTTATCTTCAAAGATGACATTCCTGCATCTGTTAGTAAAAGCGAAAGAGGAAAGGTGGGGGTGGCTACTTTGATGTGCATAGGTTTAATTCAGGGTTAGTAACAATTCTAAGATCTGAATACTATAACAAAGAATGAGTATACAATGCTTGACACGCTGTCCAGCCATCTCATCTTTTGCCGTCCCCTTCTTCTTTTGCCTTCTGTCTTTCCCAGCATCAGGATCTTCTCCAGTAAGTGCTCCATTTGTCAGGCGGGGGTTCATTGAAGCTCACAAATAAGCAAACTTGGTATTTTGAAACAAAGTTGCATTTATTGGATACTTTAGAGTTACTCCAGCTTGGAAGGCATTGGAACTGATGGAGATCAGTTCAAATCATTGGCTTTTAACATTCTACATCAAAGCAATTGCTTCTACCCCCCATTCCCAAAACAAAAGGCTGCTTTTGCATGTGAGAGTTTTCTCAACGTTCGCCCCTTATCTTTTCAGTTGGTGGTTACATTTTCCCGGAGACAATGTCCTTGCTGTCTCCAGGGAGGAGGTGAGAATCTGGCACATACCTCCTACTTCAAAGAGGACTTGGCAACCTTTGATATTCCTGGGAAGCTACTCTCTACTTTCCCCCCTCCCTCTTGACTGCCCTGGCCCCTGTGTTAGTAAGCACATCTTGTCATTAATCAATATGGTTAGTAATCAGCATTTGGCAATAGTATTAATGAAAAGAGCCTGGCACTCTTCTCATTTGGTGGCCAAAGTATTTGAGCTCCAGCTTCAGCATCTGACTTTCCAGGGAGCAGTCTGGGTTGATTTCCCTTAAGACTGACTTATTTGATCTTCTTGTAGTCCAAGGGACTCTCAAGATCCTTCTCCAGCATCACATCTCAAAAGCATCTATTCTTCTGTGCTCGGCCTTCCTTATGGTCCAGCTCTCACAGCCATACATTACTACTTGGAATACCATCGCTTTGACTATATGGACTTTTGTTGGCAGGGTGATGTCTCTACTTTTTATTATACTGCCCAGGTTCGCCATAGCTGTCCTCTCAAGGAGCAAACGTCTTTTAATTTCATGGCTACAGTCACCATCTGCAGTGATCTTGGATCCCAGAAATGTGAAGTCTGTCACTACTTCCATATCTTTCCCTACTATTTACCAAGGTGTGATGGTGCCGGATGCCATGATCTTAGTTTTTTTGATATTGAGTTTCAAGCCTACCTTTGTGCTCTCCTTTTTCACCTTCAACTAGAGGTTCTTTAGGTCCTCCTCACTTTCTGCCATTATAGTGGTGTCATCTGCATGTCTGAGGCTGTTGATGTTTTTCCCAGCAATATTAATTCTGGCTTCTGCTTCATCCAGGTGAGCATTCTGCATGATGTACTCTGCATATAAATTAAATAAACAGGGTGACAATATACATCCTTGTTGAACTCCTTTTCCTATTCTAAACCAATCAGTTGTTCCATATCCTGTTCTGACAGTTGCTTCTTGACTGTTATAAAGGTTTCTCAGGAGACATGTGAGGTGGTCTGGTACCCCCATCTCTTTAAGGACTTGCCACAGTTTGTTGTGATCCACACAATCAAAGGCTTTAGCGTAGCCAATGAAACAGAAATAGACTTTTTCTGATACTCCTGTGCTTTTTCCATAATCCAGCAAATGTTGGCAATTTGATCTCAAGTTCCTCTACCTCTCCGAAATGCAGTTTGAACTTCTGGTAGTTCCTTATCGACATACTGCTGACGCCTAACTTGTAGGATCTTTAAGATGACCTTGCTGGCATGTGGAATGAGTGCAATGGTGTGATAGTTTGAACATTCCTTGGCATTACCCTTCTTTGGGATTGGAATATAAACTGATCTTTTCCAATCCCATGGCCACTGTTGCGCTTTCCAGATTTGTTGACATAATGTGTGCATCACTTTAACAGCATAATCTTTTAGGACTTTGAATAGCTCAGTTGGGATACCGTCATTTCCCCTCGCCTTGTTATTAGTAATGCTTTCTAAGGCCCATTTGACTTCACACTTCAGAATGTCTGGCTCAAGGTCAGCGATTTCGCTGTCATGGTTGTCAAGGACATTGAGATCCTTCTTGTATAATTCTTCTGTGTATTCTTGTCACCTCTTCCTGATCTCTTCTGCTTCTGTTAGGTCCCTACTGCTTTTGTCCTTTATCATGGCCATCTTTGCACAAAACATTCCCTTGATTTCTCCAATTTTCTTGAAGAGATCTCTTGTCCTTCCCATTCTTTTATTTTGCTCTATTGCTTTGCATTGTTCCTTCAGGAAGGTCTCCTTATCTCTCCTTGCTGTTCTCTGGAAATCTGCATTCAATTGGGTGAATCTTTCCTTTTCACCTTTGTCTTTTGCTTTCCTTCTTTTCTCAGCTATTTGTAAAGCCTCATCAGACAGTCACTTTGCTTTCTTGCATTTCTTTTTCTTTGGGATGGTGCTGGTTGCTGCCTTCTGTACAATGTCATGAACCTCCATCCATAGTTCTTCAGGCACTCTGTCTATCTACTCTAGTCTCTTAAATCTATTCTTCACCTCCACTGTATATTCATAAGGGATGTGATCAAGGTCAAACCTGAATGGCCCAACATACATACAAATAGGCCTTTCAGTCACTTAGCTTTTCTGATAATGTTTCTTCTTGAAAGACAAGTTCTAACAGAATGAAATAAAAGTTTTAACTAAAATAAGATCTAAGATGACAGAGGACCAGTCTTGTGAGTCAGGAGATTCATGCTTCATCTTGCAGCTGGCATCTTCATGTCTGAGGAACAAAAGGTACTCATCTCAGAACACTCACGTAGCTGTGTGAGCATTCTCCCAGATTTTCAGCAGATCTTGTGTAGTATAACGGTAAAGGTAATCCCCTGTGCAAGCACCAGTAGTTTTTGATTCTGGGGTGACGTTGCTTTCACAACTTTTTCATAGCAGACTTTTTACAGGGTGGTTTGCCATTGCCTTCCCCAGTCATCTACATTTTCTCCCCAGCAAGCTGGGTACTCATTTTACCGACCTGGAGCCGGCTTCCTGAGCCCAGCTTCCACTGGAATCGAACTCAGGTCGTGAACAGAGGGTTCCAACTGCATTATTGCAGCTTTACCACTCTGCGCCATGGGGCTCTTCTTGTGTAGTATAGCAGCTAAGAAACTGAGACACAAGTGAATAGTCTTACAAGTTTGAATCTTATAATAGCCATAAATTCACTAGGTGGGTTCAAGCCACTATCTTGAAGCTTGGTCCTAGCTGCAATATTAGGATAATAGTGCTGACTTAACTTGCATAGCTGATGTAAGGTTATTTACCTTACATAATAGCCACCACCACCATTTATTTACCTTATATAATAGCCACCTTATATAATAGCCACCACCATCATTCTCCATTCTAATTGTCATTGATATTAGTGTTAGATGTTGTTGTTGTTATAAAATATTCTTCATGACTTTTGATTACACTATCAGTCAAATATCTATGACAATTCATGAAGAAGGAAGAGAAGAAGAAGAAGAAGAAGAAGAAGAAGAAGAAGAAGAAGAAGAAGAAGAAGAAGAAGAAGAAGAAGGTACGCATGTTAGGAAATTGTCTTATAGGACCTATTCTGTTAGGAGTTTTCAAATTTTGCTGATATCCTGGGTCTCCACTCTGCAAGACACCATTTCCCTTATTCCCAGTTTTACAATTTCCTTTTATGTATTTCTGCTGCCACCAAGTAATTGGAAATAATATCTTCCGCTAAAAGAATTAGTACTTCTATACATCTTTGTCTTATTGCCATTTAAAAAGTCCACCTATTTGCTGTCTCTCTCATTTCATTCATGCTAGCTACAGTGGGAATGAAAAACTTGGGCACTCTGAGAATGCCCAATTTATTAAGACCTCACAGTAAATTACTGCCCCATCCAATTCTTGCTCTTTGGAAGGTGTGACTGAATGGAGCTTAATGTGGGTGAAGAGACCAGGTTTCATGTGAAAAGACAAATAAGCTGAATAAATCTATAAAATGCCCATGTGTTCTGTAAAAAGATCACACCAGGCAAGGATATTAAAAGGTGATAATTTGGACCTGCCCCAGCTGCGCCACAATAGCAGCTATAGGCACAGGGGCCACTGTTTGCCTTCCCAGAGGATCGGGAGGCTGGCAGGCCTCCCGGGCATCCGGGGAACTGCCTGGGGGTGAAGCATGGGGCTATATTAGCCCCAGCCCTGCCCTGGACTGTGCAGTTGTTTTGCGGTACTGGTCTGTGGCCTGCTAGCAACTGGGCCGCGGAGCAAGGCAGAGCAGCCCCACCTCCCCTTTTGCCTGGGACCCAGGTGGACAAAAGAGGCAGTATGGTCTCACTTCGAGCCTATGTCCCCTTGCAGGCTGGCGGAAGGGGCAGCACTGTTGCGACCTTAGTCTAACCTCCCATTTATAGACTGCTGCCAATCAGGTGACCAATGGAGGTCTTTAAATGGGAGGGTGAGGCAGGTTGGCCTTCTGCTACCTGGCCACCTAGTGGGGGGGGGCAACAGAAAATGCCCCATTTAAAGACCCCAATGGGGCAGGGATGGGCATGGGTGTGGGAGCAGCCTGGGCAGCAATACCCCCAGTGCTGCCCCCTCCACTGGTCCATGCAAAAATTGTGTTCCATGAAACCAGTCCCTGGTGCCAAAAAGGTTGGGGGCCACTGTTCTAGAGGTACCAGGAGCAGTTCCTTCCTATCTACTGGGAGGTGGGAGAGGCTGCACTGAGGCCTCACAAGACTTAGATCTTCCATTGTTCATATTCCCTTTGAGAAGTAAGATTGTAGTCATCCAACTTTCTACCATTGAGGCTGCTGCTTTCAGGGTCAAATAGGAAATCTATTTCCTGAACAATCATTAAATACTGCATACTGCACTATATAATACATTTATTAATTAATATCTCATGTGTTGAAACATCCTATGATAATTATTGATGGAGTCTGAGAGGAACCCCTAGAACTATGTGAGGCCCTGGGCCTTATGGCCTTACTAGCCTTCTTGTATCCTCTTCTTTTTGGAATCTCTCAGACAAACTATGTGACTTTTGGGCCTCTTTACTCTCTCCTTCTTATTCTTCATTTTCCTGATTAGAACAGTTTCTGCTCTGCACTGTGTCAAGCAAGCGGATCTCAAGTAACCAGTCCTTGAGTTGAAACAAAGTATAGGTTTATTGATAATCCATGTGCTTCTATTGAGCCAAGAATTGGAACTGATACAGAGTAACAGCAAAATGCATATTTTAAAGATGGCACATCAAAGGTTCTATAAACAAAGCTACAATTGCTAAACAGTCTTGTATTCACATGTGAAACTTCACACAGTACTTTTTCTTATCTCTGTAGTTACTCTTCCTGGGTCCAGGCTAGGCCTGGGAAAATATCCCTGGAGGCTTTATCTTCAAAGAGCGCATTCCTGCATTTGTAGTAAAAGCGAAAGAGGCGCGAGAGGGGGAAGCGCCAGCTAACTTTCTACTTTGATGTGCCCAGCTTTCTTTTAGGGTTAGTTACAGTTACAGCATGGCAGTGCATTCAGATGAACTTATACAGCTATGGCAGTTATATTGTAATAAGCATATATAGTTATGGGGATATAGAACATTGCTTGACACACTGTTGCCTTTCCTTCCCCACAGCCTCAGATATTGGGGAAAGACATGGTACAAATGTTTTAAATGAACAAATTATTGACTAAAACAACTACATTTTATAATTTAAACATTTGGGTTTGGGAGACGTAGCCAGGCCAAAATTGAATTGGGGTGCTTCCCCAATTACTACAACATATGCCAAATTGTGCAAGACTTTTGTCAGCTGTTATTAAGAATAACACGGAATAACTAGGATAGCAGATTCCTCTTCTGATGACAGACGCATGTTTTCCCCAATGTCTAGTTCATTCCTCAGAGAAACTGCACATAGCATCTTGCAGCTTTGTTTTTCCTCTTTATATTTATAAAGTTATGTGCACCTTTTAACTTCTATCCATGACTGTTGGCAAAGTTCCAAGCAATAACTCATCTTTAGGATATGCCAGGGATGGCCAACGGTAGCTCTCCAGATGTTTTTTGCCTACAACTCCCATCAGCCATGCTGGCTGGGCCTGATGGGAGTTGTAGGCAAAAAACACCTGGAGAGCTACCGTTGGGCACCCCTGGTATGCAGTTCTATGATTCCCCAGAGGCAGTATGTTTGTTTACTATTTGAAAAAAATCTCATAATTAGGAGAAAGGTTATTGCCCAACCAAATTATGAGTAATGAATCATCTGGAAAAGACAATGTCTTCAAGTTTCTCTTGAGAATACAAAACACACGAAGAAGAATGAAGCATGCTACAAATAAAACATATACCTTTCTGAGTAGCCTGAATTACACAATGGAGTTTGGAACCATACAATAGACTTTGCTGCCTGTGCTAAAGACAGAAGATCATCTAACATACAGGAAAACAGATGCTTTGGTTTCTAGCCATTGTTAAAATAGCTCTGATAGGTAAACAATAAGGTAAGCCAGAGGACTTTTCCATTCTGATTAATAAATATTTCTGGCAATTGCATATGAATGAAAAGTGACCTAGGGGAGCAAACTCAGGAGAGTAAAGGATATGTGGTCATGTACTAAGTTTGCCAGAAAGCTGATGGTGATTTCCTATGGGTTCATTGAAAATCCAGGATGAATTAAATATCTGGTTTGGAGGATAATGCCAGTATTTCTCATTTCTTTATCCATTTCACATAAATTACCTCTGATCTCTTCAGATGTGGTGTTGTAAAATGATGTTACAGCTTCCATATCTCAGATTGAGGGGTGAGAGAAACGAAGGAATTTTGTGGCTTGGGTAAAATTCAAGGATATTACCCAATTTTCTGCATAGATGTTATCTTAGGTAATCAGTGCTTCCTGCTTTCAACTTATCCTAGAATCTTGTGGAATATTCAGGGATTCTGAGTTCATTTATTGTCTATTAGTGTATAGGGGACTCCTTGAAAGTTGGAAACCAGTGCCTGTTATAAACTGGGGAATGAAATTAAGGTGACTATAAAGCACGTGTCACCCATTAAACAGGATAAAAATAGACTAGTTGCTAAAGGAGATTGTAAGCCGCTCTGAGTCTCTGACTCAGAAAGAAGGGTGGGGTATAAATCTTCAGTCATCTTCTTCTTCTTCTATATGCCATTAAGTTGGTTCCAATTTATGGTGATGCTTTGAATTGATGACCTCTAAATATTCTATTATTAACAGCCTTGCTTAAATCTTACAAATGGAAGGCCATGGCTTTCTTTATTGAGTCAATCAATTTCACTCTTCCCATTAAAATACCTACATTAGTAAGAGGGACAAAGTAACCTAAGAACATAAGAGAAGCCATGACTGATGATTACTTAGGATCCTTTGATGAGGAACTTTATCAAAAACTTTCTGGAAGTCTAGGTAAACAATATCTATTGGGTCACCCTTGCCCAGATGCTTGTTTACCCCCTTAAATAACTCTAACAGTTTAGTGAGACAAGATCTTGCCTTACAGTATCCATGCTGATTCTACCTCAATAACTTTTGTTTATCAATGTGCCTACTAAGTCTCTATTTAATAACAGATTCCACCAATTGATGTTAGACTGACCAGCCTATAATTTCCCCAGGACCAAATCTACATGTTTTTTGAGGGGGGGGAATTAAAAATGATGCCCCCTTATGGGCCAATCTATCTTATGGCCCCATAGAATACAATGGACTCCATACCCAATTTGGCACCCCCCTCTGTTGGTGCCCGGGGCAAGCACCCCCCTTTGCCCCCCCCCCAGATCTGGCCCTGAATTTCCCAGATCTCCTCTGGAACTTTTTTTTAAAGGTGGGGGTTATATTAGCTACCTTCCACTCCACAGGGATGGAGGCAGATTGTAATGATAGATTGCACATTTTTAATCAGGAGATCCACAAGTTCACACTTGAGAACTCAAGAACACTTGAGACCTTTCTGGGCCTCATGATTTGTTAGTGTTTAATTTGTTCATCCATTGAAGGACCTCCTCTCTTGTTACCTCAGTCAGACTTGGGTCTTTCAACATGCCTCCTGAAACTAGCAGTTCTAGTGTGGCAAGCACCTCCCATCTTTGACTGAGAACAGAGGCAAAAATGCATTCATCTTCTCTGCCATTTTCCTAATATCCTTTAGTAATTCTTTTATTCCTTGGTCATCCAAAGGCTGACTCAACAACATAATAGTCTTCATCACTGTGATAGTAAGGCAATTCCTGGCAGGTATCAGATGATGACTAGGAAAATCTAATTCACAGGCAAGACATGGGTATGAGCAAAATTGTTTTAGAATACTGGTTGCTCAAAAATACCTATGAAGTTCAACACACAAGTGTTAATTCATGTGAATAATCCCAGTAGTTGATACTAGTTGGGCAAAGATAAGGAAGACTTACTATAATAAATCGGCAATGGTTACAATTACTAGTAATTTACATATCTAAAATATTTACTCCTAAAGTAGAAATATTTGCTCCTGAACCCATAGTTCAGCTACGAGATGATGATGACAACAATGTCAGTGATGATAACGACAACATGTATGTGGGTTACATATGTAAGGGTCATGGAATTAATCAAATCTCATTTTATTTTGAAGAACAAGTCATGGACAATGCACGATGGGAAAATCAGACAATCATTGCAGAATTCAATCTCCTGGGATTTGGGGATGTACATCACCTGCAGATTCTTCTCTTCTTCTTCTTTCTGCTGCTCTACATCTGCATTATGGCTGGGAATGTCCTCATTATTGTCCTCGTGATTTCTGAACCACAGCTTCATACCCCCATGTACTTCTTCTTAGGTAACCTCTCCTGTTTGGATAGTTTTACAATTTGCACCATCTTGCCGAAGATGCTTGCTGGCTGCTTGACTGGGCTTGGCACCATTTCTGTTCAGGGTTGCATTGCCCAGTTTTATTTTTTTTGCCTCTTTAGCTGCTGTACAATGTTATCTCTTAGCAGTGATGTCTTATGATAGGTATTTAGCTATTTGCAGACCTCTGCATTATCTTTCTCTTATGAATACCAAGTTATGCTTCTGTCTGGCTGCTGGCTCTTGGATCAATGGATTCATAGGGATGTCCATATACATAATACTGATGTCCCAGCTAATATTCTGTGGACCTAAGGACATTGACCATTTCTTCTGTGACATAACTCCAATAATTAAGCTTTCTTGTGGGAAGACCAAGACTGTAGAACTTGTGACCATGGTATTTTCATCCATATTCACCTTTCCACCATTTACATTAACCATGACATCGTACATATTCATTATTAGGAACATCATGCAGATCCCATCTACCACTGGAAAGAAAAAAGCTTTCTCTACTTGTTCTTCTCATCTTATTGCAGTTTCCATTTTTTATGGGCCATTAGTGATTGTTTATGTGCTTCCAAGGACTGAGAGGCTCAGAGCATTAAACAAGGTTTTCTCTGTCTTTTACACACTTCTGACTCCTTTCCTAAATCCTTTGATATATAGCCTGCGAAACCGAGAGATGAAGAATGCTATGAAAAAATTTCTGAAGAAATTTATCTAGGCCATTGCACTCCAGGGAATTTGGTTTTAGAACAGATGTCAACCATGCTAGTTAATGTTTAGAATTTAACTCTAAGCACAAACTTCTTTAGAATAGATTGGAGACAAAGACTTGCTTTTGTGAATAGGAAGACTTCCTCTAAAGGATGGCATTAGCATCTCTTTAAGGAAAAAAAAAGTACTTGGATTTATTATCATCCCGTTACATCGTGAAGAATATGGACAATAGCCATAAGGGCTACTACAGTGCTGACTTTTTGGTTATTGACTGTAGCTTGGAGCTTCATAGACAAAGAGAATTAGATATGCAGTTCATGTTGGCTTGGTGTCAGGGGTGTGGCCTAATATGCAAATGAATTCCTGCTGGGCATTTCCTGCAAAAAGCCATATGCACTATCTATCTATCTATCTATCTATCTATCTATCTATCTATCTATCTATCTATCTATCTATCTATCTATCTATCTATCTATCTATCATCGTCTGTCTGACTGTCTGTCATCTAGTTACTTGAATTCTCCAAGGGTTCTTCCCATGAAATCATCACATGACCTACATGATGAATCCTGATGTGTTGACCAAATACCAACAACAATTCCAAAATCCAGTACTTCCAAATGTAATCATAACTGATAGTTGTATTCCAGAGCCATTACTGATCATCTGTATACTGTAGAATGACCCAGTACACCCCAAACTATTCTTCATTTATTTATTTAGTTTGCCTAGTGGCAAGGCCAGCCCTGATTGCCTCTCCATTGTTTTCAGATCTATTGTAATAACTAAATATATGCAGGATTTTCAGGGGATTTTTTTCCTGAGAAAACCTGGATATATTTGGGGTGCACACTTTCTCAAAGAACTCCAAAAGTTTGGTGAGACAAAACTTCTGTTTGCAGAAGCCATGCTGATTTTTCTTAAGCAGACTTTGTTTCTCTAATTAAAACAGAAAAGGGCTTACTTAATGTTATTTCTCTGGTATTTAATTATGGCTCCTATAAAGATACCAAAAGCAGCTTACATCATTCTCCTCTCCTCCATTTTATCCTTACAACAAACTCTTTAAGTAGTTTAGTCTGAGAAAGTGAATGACCAGGCCAAGCCAATCCAGCAAGCATCTGTGGAAGAGTGGAGATTCGAACTTGGGTTTCCCAGATCCTAGTATGACACTCAAATCACTTTTCAACATTGATGAGATATTAGGAATGAGGCTGTTCTGTTTTTTGTTCTCAAATACCATATTATCCATCTCATTTATTTTGGTCTCCCTCAATTCTTTTTTGTTATATTCTTTTATGGCATTATATGCAATTGTTATGAAATTCATGCACCATTCATAAGCCCACACAATTGCTGCACAACTGACACACAAATAAATTTGAAAAATAAGTATAGTACTAAATTGAAAGTGCATTTTAATAAAACAGGAACTTGTGCAAAGTTAAAACAAAAAAAAATCCCTTACGGATTTGATTTTTCTACAGCAGAAATGAAACTTGAATGAATAAGTTCAGATAATCAGTTTTCTCATAACAATGTGTATGGCTCATGCACAACAGGAGGTTGAAAGGACATGAAGAGCCATGATTGCCCTGAGAAAGGAGTGTTGGGTCAAATGACTATATGTCAGTCCTGCTGCCACAGGAAAATCTGTTTTGTTCTGTTGCCTGCTGAACATGACATGGCATCCTCTTAATCTGACAGAATAAAAAAAAATGGGTTAAAAAATTGATCTGCAAGATATAGCTGGTCTTGGATTAACTTCTAAATGTTATCAGGGTTCAAACTAAATGTTTAGGCTTGGGTCCTATGAACATGTTCCCTGTGCACTACGGAGCCTCTGCTGAGGAGATTGCTTTGATCTACATTTTATGAACACTGAATCTGCCTGGCATCATTCTTCTGTACTTGCATCTCTTAACGCACTTCTGCAGCAACAAGCACCGGCACCCCATTAGTGGCCACTCGCCTGCAAGTTGAAGGCACAGGAGAGGGAAGGTCAGGAGTCAGGAAAGAACAAATATTTGGACAGAGCTTGCTGCAAGCATCCCTGTGCCATGCACACTTTGAAGGCTACTGTAGTCAATATGTCTCAGACTCACACCAAAAAGCGCTTCCATCTGACATTATGCTGTTGTTTGTGTCTGCTAACGAGAGGTCACATACTGAGCTACATCCTATTTCAACATGCCTTCAGTTGTCATGCTGAATGAGAACATGTACAATAGTCACCCCCCCCCTTTCTGTCTTACTTTTTTGTGCGAAGAATACGTACAGACCTAGGAAATCATAAGGATAATAGTAAACTTAGCTTTTCAATGGGATAGTAACACATTTTGCAAATGATGAGCACTAAAACCTCCACCTGCTGTCCTTTGAGAAACATTGTGCCTTGCGACTTCTGGAATCAGTGCACTGGCAAGAGAACAATGAAAAGTGGGGTGGAGCTTTGGGGAGGAGTTTGGAAACATGAAGGAAAACAGCTACAATTACTTTTAGATTTGTATCTTCAGAAAACTCCTGGTCAAAGCTACTTTTGAGAACTGTGGAGCAACTCCAGAGTGGAAGTGGTGTCGGTACACATTCACACTAAGGGTGTTTTCGCACTCACGTTCAGCCGGCGCGACCCCCCTCTTCACCGCGCAGGATCTGCGCGGATTTCGCACTAAAAGCCGCAGAGCAGCTCGAAGAGCCGGAAACTCCCGGCGCAAAAGCCGCTCAAACGGAAACCGCCAAAAAGCAGTTTCCATTTGCGCAGCTTTTGCGACGGGAGTTTCCGGCTCTTCGGGCTGCTCCGTGGCTTTTAGTGCGAAATCCGCGCAGATCCTGCGCGGTGAAGAGGGGGGCCGCGCCGGCTGAAGGTGAGTGCAAAAATGCCCTAAGTGAATGTAGAAGGTTTTTTAAAAACCATGAGGCAAGACAGAACTGAAGGCGATATGTAGTGTAGGAAGCTAGGTTCAGGTAGCCAGCTCAAGGTTGACTCAGGCTTCCATCCTTCCAAGGTCGGTAAAATGAGTACCTAACTTGATGGGGGTAAAGTGCAGATGACTGGGGAAGGCAATGGCAAACCTCCCCATAAAAAGTCCACCATTAAAATGTTGTGATATGATATCAACCCAAAGTCAGAAATGAATGGTGCTTGCACAGGGGACTACCGTTACCTTTATGTGGTGTAGAAGGTGGCTTTGAAATGTGCACGAAGAGAGGATTTTATGGCTAGTGTAGACAAAGCCTTCCTGTTCTGCTAGTCCTTCAAGCTGTGCAAGTCTGAAAACCATTGATGGTGGTGGAAAGTTATGTCAAGTTGCTGTTAACTTATAGTAACCCTGCAGGGTTTTCAAGGTGGGATCCATTCAGAGGTGGCTTGGCATTGCCTACATCTACATAGTGACCCTGGAAATTTCCTTGGTGATCTTTCATCAAAATACTAATCAGGGCCTGCTCCTGAGATCTGATATCAGGCTTAACTGGCCTACACAGGTCAAGGCTGGAAACCTTGTAGAAACAGAAATGCCAGCAGCAGAAGTGAGTGCCAATGACCAGTCTGCCTAACACCTGTGGAACTAGTCTTTGCAAAGTTGAGTTCTTATACACATGTACCTTTTTTATTGCACAAAATGCATATATAGAAATGTTGTATAGCATACAGAATGATCAGTGAAAGGAGAGTGGAGATTAAATAAATTCCTCACAGTTTGGAATGTTGCCCTAATGTTCAAATCTTTGAATGTTGATAGCCATCTCTTGTAGTCAAAAAGTGATAACTCCCATGTGTAACCCATGAATACTGCACTGCACTATAGTGTATTATTCCATGACACTGTAATAGTGGTTCCTTTACTACACAGCAGTGTAACAGGGCACTGCCAACAAGTATGCTACACTGAACTTCTAATAATAGCAATGACTTGCTCCTGTTGGTGTGTCTCATCTTATATATGTTTCTGACAGCAATGTGGATCCTGTGAATATAGGGGGCGGTATTTGTGAATTTCCTGCATCGTTCAGGAGGTTGGACTAGATGACCCTGGAGGTCCCTTCCAACTCTATGGTTCTATATGATTAGATATTGGTGCACAAAGTCATAGAATGGATGCTTTCATCTTCTACTGAATAACAGGAAATAAAGAGATTCTCTTGAATCAAGACTTTGAAATAATGATTGAGAAAGACTGATGTCTTGTAAGTGTTCCTTCATTCTTACATACATGCACTAAGCCAGTCTTTGGCTAATAGTAAGTAAATCCCAGAATGAAAACTTTTGTGTTATTCCTATTCCAAAACATTGTTTTGTTCTCCTGAGAGTAAATCTCCAGAAACAGCATTATGCATTATTAAATTCCCATCTCATGGCAATAATTCACTGCTAGTACCTAGTATAGACAGACCTGGTTTTTCTCCAGGTTGTAAGATAGAAAGATAACCATAAAGTTCCATTGACTGGAGAAGCACACACTTCTGAACGCTGTAGAAGAAAATACACCTGGAAATTCAAACATCTGCAAAGAAAAAGAGTAAGTTCTTTCTACATTTGTTTTAAATTAATGCTTTCAACATTAATATAACCATGTTAGCTTAACAATCACCATGTATCAATAAAAACTATGCTACAGTGCTGAGATGCGTATTCAGGACTGGATCCAAGTTTTTGGTTCGTTCTCACCTAAAGGCCTTCCTTACTACTGCTTCATATCCCAAATAGCTTTTGCCTCTGTGGGCTGGTTCCCATGAACTCTGAGTGTAGCTTTTTTGGTGGGGAAAGGTTATGTCCTCCCTCCCATTCACCAACAGAAAAATTGGTTGGATCAAACTCTTACAAAAAAAATATATGATCCAGGAAAAAATTAAATTTTGAAGGCAATGGAGTAGATAAATATTTATTTTTGTTTCTATAGATTCTATGTATGCTGTAAAATTATTAATCATCTTTCAGTCAATGACATGCAATCACCCAATTTATGTAGTAGTACTTATATATGCTATGAACATCACTTATTCATATAATAAACATTTAATTACCATAACACTATTTAATGACACTGATAACATTGAAAAAAATGTGTATATTTGGTATAGGAAATAAAAATCTATCTACATAACTAGTATCTCCATCTATCACAGGCATATTAATTCCCCTTCACAGTAGGGTATAAGAATTCCCTGGGGGAGGGCCGATTGCCCCCTTGGCCCCGCCCTAGTGATGCCGCTGGTCAGGCTTCAGTCATTGCCCCTAAATCTATGATCAATTCCCTCCTGAATACCAGGCACATTTCATATTCAGGGTGTGTTGCTTCTTGTTTCTGTTCTTTATATCATCTGATTTATGCATCTTAACAGTCATGGCATATGACTGGTATGTGTCCATTTGCAATCCTTTACAGTATGAAATGGTAATTAATTGGCAGACTTGTACTGA
The DNA here is from genome assembly GCF_032191835.1 of Heteronotia binoei. Taxonomy (NCBI): domain Eukaryota; kingdom Metazoa; phylum Chordata; class Lepidosauria; order Squamata; family Gekkonidae; genus Heteronotia; species Heteronotia binoei. The sequence goes on along the minus strand of NC_083237.1, from coordinate 40,922,840 downwards.
AATGCTTACTAGTGCATGGATCACTGGTTTGCTGTATGCAGGGATGCACAGCACTGGGATTTTTTCAGCCCATTTCTGCTCTAATGTTGTCAATCAATTTTTTGTGAAGTTCCACAGCTAAAAATTTTGACTTGTTCTGATCTAACTCTAATTGAAATGACCATTCTTGGGATTGGAGTTGTCTTAGCACTGGGCTGCTTTGTCTATGTTCTTGTAACTTACATTCACGTTTTCACCACAGTGTTAAAATTGCCTTCTGCAAAAGGGAGGCAGAAGGCTTTCTCCACTTGCATTCCCCACCTCATTGTCTTCACCACATTTATATTTACTGGATGTATTGCCTACCTGAAGCCTGTCTCTAACACTCCGTTGTGGCTGGAGTTGATATTTACTGCAATGTATTCCCTGGTTCCACCTATGTTAAATCCAATGATTTACAGTATAAGAAACAAGGAGATCAAACAAGCAATGTCAAAGGTTTTAGGGTTTCAGGTTCTTTTCTATAAATAAATGCTCATCTCTGCTACTGTAAATGTGTGTTTGTTCATTTTTTTTTCTTGTTTTCCCAAGAAAACTAACTTTAAATGGCATATCCAGTGACTACGCAATGCACAATGCTAATTTTAGTCTTTATAGTTGAGTCTTCATAGGGAGGTAGTTCCTACTACTCCACTGAGCAAGTTGGTGTGTTTGATAAAATATTTATACTCCACCTTTTCTTTTGGCTCAAGTTAGAAGCCCTCCTCTGACTTAAGTGGATATTCCATTTGAGAAAGAGTCACTTAAATTGGAGGAAGAGTCCTTGGAAGTAGAAAAATAGGAATTTATTCCCCACTTTCCTCTACTTTCAGGAGTTCCAAAATGACTTGCAATCACGTTCCCTTCCTCTCCTCACAACAGACATCTTGTGGGGTAGGTGGAGCCAAGAGATTTCTAAGAGAACTTTCTCTGGCCCAAGGTCAGCCAGCAGGCTTCATGTGGAGAATTGTAGAATCAAACCCAGTTCTCCAGATTAGAGTCTACTGCTCTTAACCATAACATCACATAACTTTTAAACAGTACACTACATTGTTTCTCCTCTTTAGGCTGGAAGAAAGCTACTTGGAGGAAGTCTGTTTGGAGGAAACACTGATTTATTTTAAATGACTGGTGTTGATATCTCCTAGATGTGTTTTAATCATTGGGAAATGGCTATGTCCAAATGCCCATCAGTGCTTGGAGGAAGTGTGACAGGGCATCCTTCCTAGCTGAAGGGAGGAGGCAGCTGTATGGGTTGGATCCAGCAAGTCTTTTTACTCCATGCCACCCAATTCTCCTTCTTACTCTATCCCTACCTAACATATTGATTGTCTAGGCAGATCACATGATCCCTGCATACTAGTTTTGGTGCTCAAAGGGGATCACAGTTTCCATTTTAAATTATGGGAGAGAAAAAGAGAAAAGCGGATGAACACTGATGAGAATTGAATGATACCCTGGAATACGGAGTCACATTCTCTGTTGTGTGGTAGCAAATCTGCTTCCCTGTAAGAATGCTTCTTCTTTGCTTATTCCCACCCTCAGGAGTCCCTAGCACTGCCTTCTGCTAGCAGGTAAAGACTTTTATGTTACCTCAGTGACCACTCCTTCCTGCTATATGTTTTGAGTGCTGCCTGCATTTTTAGATATGCATTTTAATTTTGATGTTAATTTGGCTTATAATCTCTTTTTTTAATAATGCTTTTTTAACTGTTCTCTTCCTTGGTGGCTTTGGACAGAAAGGCATGGGTATGAAAATGCTGTAAATAAACATTAAATACCATGAGACTTTAACTGTGAAGATTTCAAAGCAGATTACATTGGTATTCCCTTAAGGAACATTTCAATTCGCAACCAAATTATGAATTAAGGATCAGTTGGAAGAAAGAAGGCACCCTTGGGAACAGGAAACACCCTTAGCTAAAAGATGTGATACATATACTAGTTCATCTTCTGAATGGCCTAAACTGCACACTGGAGGTTAGGCATGCAACCAGATGATATACTTTGCTATCTATATCTTAAAGACAAAGCATTTCCAGTGTGTAAGAAACCAGCTATTCCCTTTAGCAGCCCTGAAATCCAATAAATGTAAATGCTTCATTGAATAAGGTAAGTCCAAGATTTACCTGGAATAATTTTATGAAGAAATTTCTACAAAACTCCATTCCTTCTTGTTCATTTTGTAGTACATTGCCCATTCAACTGTGATTACTGAAAAATCTGTGAGTCAGCAGACTATTTACTATTCTTCAATCCTAAAGTCATAGAAACCAACATATTCAGGCTTTCAGCTTTCAAGGAGTTCATTCCATGTTGATTAATACATCAAAGATCCCAAAACCTGTGCACATTCTAGACAATTCAGGGGCATGTTGACAGCTGGGACAGTTGAGTGGCTAACACTGCAATCCTATGCAGAGTTACTCAGACCCAACTCGTACATCTGGTTAGCTTTAATTCTATAACAAAGTAATGAGATGACAGAAAGGAAAGGGTACCCATCAAAATATGTAAAATAGCAGCAAAAATATCAAAATACATGCTGATTTTGATATTAAGATTGTTCTTCACATTATCTACCATCTGATGTTTCAGGCAGAGGTCTTTCATGTCCTCTGCCATCTGATGGGATCCAGGGATTTTTTGTATGGCAATCTGATCCTCTGACACTGAGGCATCTCCCCTGCTTGGTGGCTGTCATCATTTCCCAGGTACTTGATACAATGATATATAAGAAAAATTACACACACACACATATCACAGCCAATGTAGGTAGGTAAATAATGTATCACCCAAACAGGTTTAGTACTCTGAGAACTCAAAATTGATTATGGGGATGCTTGATACAAAAAGTATTTATGTTAACATTTTGAGCTGGCACTTACTCCCAGGTAAGCATACACACCATTGTACTTTCAGAAAGATTTGAGGCAGGTTCACACAAATTGATGTCATATGTTGAACATTGTCATGTCCCCAAACCATCATAACTTGTGGCTTCCTGAAAGTGTTTCTAAAAAGGGCTGAGACCAGACTGAAATATACTCTCTGTGTGTGTCACAATACAGAAATCTGTAATGTTACACCTTTGGTTAAACACATGTAAGTGACGACTCAGAATGGATTTCTCATCTCTGTAATAGCTTGAAATGCCTACATGATAAGAAACATTGAAATAATGTTGTGATTCCTGGTAGTTTACATTTCTGAAGTTCTTTCCATTTAAAAATTTGTACCAGTAAATGAGTGGTCTATTATAACATGATGGGTTGGATCTAGTCTACCCATATGACCCCCCCCCCCCCCCCGAGGCTCTGCAGTCAACTACACAACATCTTCTTGTGATCCCTGGGCCTAAGGACACCCGACTGGCTTCAATGAGGGCCAGGGCCTTTTCGGTCCAGGCCCCTACCTGGTGGAATGAGCTCCTGCTGGAGATTTAGGCCCTGCTGGACCTATCCAAGTTCCATAGAGCTTGTAAGATTGAGCTCTTCTTTTTTCCAGGCTTTTAGTTGATCCAGCAGGTGTCCTTTGAAGTCATAAGAACATAAGATAAGCCATGTTGGATTAGGCCAATGGCCCATCCAGTCCAACACTCTGTGTCACACAGTGGCCAAAAAAATTATACACACACACACACACACTGTGGCTAATAGCCACTGATGGACCTCTGCTCCATATTTTTATCTAACCCCCTCTTGAAGCTGTATATGCTTGTAGCCGCCACCACTTCCTGTGGCAGTGAATTCCACATGTTAATCACCCTTTGGTGAAGAAGTACTTCCTTTTATCTGTTTTAACCCGACTGCTCAGCAATTTCATCGAATGTCCACGAGTTCTTGTATTGCGAGAAAGAGAGAAAAGTACTTCTTTCTCTACTTTCTCCATCCCATGCATTATCTTGCAAACCTCTATCATGTCACTTCGCACTCGATGTTTCTCCAAGCTAAAGAGCCCCAAGTGTTTTAACCTGTCTTCATAGGGAAAGTATTCCAACCCTTTAATCATTCTAGTTGCCCTTTTCTGGACTTTTTTTCCAATGCTATAATATCCTTTTTGAGGTGCAGTGACCAGAATTGCACACAGTATTCCAAATGAGACTGCACCATCGATTTATACAGGGGCATTATGATATTGGCTGATTTGTTTTCAATTCCCTTCCTAATAATTCCCAGCATGGTGTTGGCCTTTTTTATTGCAATCACACACTGTTTTGACATTTTCAGTGAGTTATCTACCACGACCCCAAGATCTCTCTCTTGGTCAGTCTCTACCAGTTACCCCATCAACTTGTATTTGTAGCTGGGATTATTGGCCCCAATGTGCATTACTCTGCACTTGGCCACATTGAACCTCATCTGCCACATTGACGGCCACTCGCCCAGCCTCAACAGATCCCTTTGGAGTGCCTCACAATCCTCTCTGGTTCTTACCACCCTGAACAATTTAGTGTCATCTGCAAACTTGGCCACTTCACTGCTCACTCCCAACTCCAAATCATTTATTAACAAGTTAAAGAGCATGGGACCCAGTACTGAGCCCTGCGGCACCCCACTGCTTACCGTCCTCCACTGCGAAGACTGCCCATTTATAATCACTCTCTGCTTCCTATTAATTAGTCAGTTTTTGATCCACAAGAGGACCTGTCCTTTTACTCCATGCCTCTCGAGCTTTCTAAGGAGCCTTTGATGAGGAACTTTATCAAAAGCTTTCTGGAAGTTTTCTGGACATCTGTACATCTGGTTAGCTGGTCACCCCCCCCCCCCAGCATCTTACCATCAAGGTGTTCAAACTGTGTTGAAAGTTTCCAGCCTACATGATGTTGTGTTGTTTGTTGCCAACTATATGGATTACTGTTCTCGAATCTGATTTGTTATATCTGTAGCTATGATGTTTAATTTTGATGGGATTAATTTCAATGTTGTTTTAATGCTGTAAGCTGCCCTGAGGGTATAAACTGAAAAAAATTATGGGATATGGGGGATATAAATTGAAAAATTAAATTAAATATTTTCCAATTCTCTTCCCTATGAGAAACTGTCCATATAGCATTACTTCATGCAGGTCTCATGATCCGTATCATACATTTATTTTGTCTTCTTCCTGTTTCACAGGTTGAAAAGATGGTTGCATCCATTCCAACGCATCAGTATGTGTGACAGTTTTAACTAAAAATGATCTTTTAAAAAAGAAATCCTAATGTGTTTTATTTTCAAGAAAAAGAGATGGCAAATGAAATAAGGGGGAACCAAACCAACATTGCAGAATTAACTTTCCTGGGATTTGGGGGTGTACATGACCTGCAGATTCCTCTGTTCACCTTATTTCTTCTGATCTATGTCTACACTATGGCTGGCAACATGCTCATCATTGTCCTAGTAATTTCTGAACCACAGCTTCATACCCCCATGTACTTCTTCTTAGGTAACTTGTCCTGTTTGGATAGCTGCACAGTTTGTACCATCCTCCCAAAGATGCTTACTTGCTTCCTGACTGGGGATGGAAATATATCACTGTGGGGCTGTTTCACTCAGTTTTACTCTTTTGCTTCTCTAACTGCTACACAGTGTTACCTCTTAGCAATGATGTCTTATGATCGATATTTAGCCATTTGCAAACCTCTGCACTATGTTTCTATTATGAGCACCAAGTTATGTATTTGTCTAGCAGCTGCCTCTTGGATTAATGGATTCACAGGAATGTCAGTATTTGTAATATTGATATCACAATTAATATTCTGTGGCCCCAAGGATATTGACCATTTCTTCTGTGAAATAACCCAAATAGTGAAACTGTCTTGCAGTGAAACAAAGACAATTGAGCTTGTGCTTACTGTATTTTCATCCATTTTTACCCTACCACCATTTATAGTAACTGTGGCATCCTACATATTTATCATCAAGAACATCACGAGAATACAATCCACTACTGGGAAAAAAAAGGCTTTCTCCACTTGTTCTTCTCATCTTATTGTAGTTTCAATTTTCTATGGGACCCTGATGCTTGTTTATGTGGTTCCAAAGACTGAAAAGTTGAGAGCATTAAACAAAATCTTTGCTGTCTTTTATACTGTTTTGACTCCACTACTCAATCCAATGATATATAGTCTGAGAAACCAAGATATGAAGGAAGCCCTGAAAAAATTTCTAAAGAAATGTGTCTAGTCCATTAGAGTTCAGGGAATCAGAACTGGGGTCCTCCTCACTAGTTCTTTCTAAGCACAAACTATTTCTTACCTTGGGTCAGATCCAAAGACTTAACAGTCTCCCTTCAATGAATAACATAAAAGACTCAGAGTAGTGGTCCATCTAGTCCAGCATCCTGTCTCAGACGGTGACCAACCAGTACCTCTGGACAGCCAACAACAGGGCATAGAGGCTGAAGCCGTCCCCTGATGTTGCCTCCTGGCTCTGGAATTCAGAGGCTTAATGCCTCTGAATGTTGAGGTTCTCCTCAGTCAACTTGGCTAGTAGCCATTGGTAAAATTGTCTTCCATGAATTTTATCCCCTTTTTAAAACTATTTATTCCTGTGGTCTATGGAGAACCCCTCTCTGATAAGAGAATGTCTGGAGGCAATCCATAATTTTCTAGTATAAAACTAGTTGTGAAGGCTAGGTCTATTAGTAAACAAAAGCTATGATGTCTATCCATACAGTGCTGATTTCTTTCATACATGGATTAGACTGATACTTTCACAAGGGGAGGGGGACAGTGAAAGGATTCAGCCAGCTGAATGAGTCTACCACAGCTTCTGCAACAATGGAGTCATAGACAGAAGTACCTTGTATCACAAACAGCATATATCCAGGGTGTTGAAAAAATAAATAGAGTTTCCTGCTTGTCAACAGGAATGCAAATGTCTCTTCAATTTTTCTGCCATGTGACATAAATTAATGAATTTCTGTATTTTAGAGTAAAATTAATGGAAGGTTGATTATTATGAAATTAATTTTATTTAATATGAGAATAAAAATTTGATGCAAAATCATCTAGAGCAGGGGTGGCCAATGGTAGCTCTCCAGATGGTTTTTGCCTACAATTCCCATCAGCCCCAGCCAGCATGGCTTATGACTAGGGCTGATGGGAGTTTTAGTCAAAAAACATCTGGCGAGCTACCGTTGGCCACCCCTGATCTAGAGGTTTTTGTTTCGTTTTGTTTTGAAACAAAATGAGAATTGGAGCCAACATTTTACATGAAGCTCTCTTACACTGAGCATCAGTTCATCAAAGTCAGTATTGTATTTTCAAACTGGCTGCAGCTCCCCAAGGTCTCAGAGTTCTTTTCATCACCTTTCAACAGACCTGTTATCTGAAGATGCCAGGGATTCCACCTGGGACCTACTGCATGACAATCAGATGTTCTATCCCACAGTTCATCCCACAGTCTCCTTCATGCATTCTAATTGTTATAGTATTTGTACAGAATCAACCCTAAATGCAGTCTTTGAAAAAGTTGAGTTTGCAAGTTGAAGGAGAACAAACACTAAATTCTCATTCAGCAAAAGTTGGTCTTTGGGCAGATAATAGTGCCTGTTCATGCGAGTGATTCAGTATGGATTCTTGCCTAGGATGAATTTAGTAAACATGAAGCTGTTCAGACTATTTGTCCATCAAAGTCAGTGACAGATTTCTCACTAGCATTGCTCTGCCCCCAGGCTTGTTTTCCCACTGCACAAACAATTAATTTCCTACCAGTTGTTCCACGGGCGCATTTTGACACATGGCTCCCTCCAGTTCCCCTTGCAGTTTCTTAATCCTTAAAAGACAACATCTCAAAGCCTCAAGGGGAACTGGAGGGAGCTGCAAATCAAAATGCACCCATAGCAACTGATAATAAATCAATTGCTTATGCTGGGGGGAACAGAAGCCTGGGGCAGAGCAACACTAGTGAGAAATCAGTCAGTATCATTTACTTTGATTGGCAACAGCTGTGCTGGATCTCAGATAGAGGTCTTTCCCATCATCTACTACCAGAAGCTTTTGACTGTAATTGCTGAGCTTTGAACCTGGGACCTTTTGCATGCAAACCAGATCTTATGCCTCCAAGTCATAGGCTCTCCTTCAAGCTAACTACCATAGTAAGAGGAAGGAAGGTGGAATAAATGAATGAAATAGGCTAGTTAATCCATTATAGAAATGTTGTCCCCCCCATAGTTGGGAAGAAGATCCAGCAACCTGAGCTACTGTTTCCCTCTGCCCACTTGGAACAGGATCAAAGGAATTTTTTTTAAAAAACATCCATAACCTGGTGGCATCAAGGGTATGATGACATCACTTATGGGGCACATAATTTCCAAAAATTCCTAGAGCTATCTGCCACTTCTGGGTTTTCCCCAGAAGTCACATAATCAGGCCCATAATATTACTCTTGAGCATGTCCCAGCCCCAACCCTCCCACTGCTTACTAGGCTTGTTCTGGTGATCCTAACTTATTGTATCAAACATACAAGCACTCTTCATGTTATCTGCATGGTTGCCCACAGGACAAAGAGCAGCATACAGGAACATTTCATGTAGGAAAACAAAACTTGTGCCGGAAGTGTTGGATGGGAGAGGCAGGGGTCCGATGATAAAACAGCTGCTTTGCATGCAGAAGCCTCACCAAATTCAATCTGTGGCATCTCCAGATGAACAGATCAGATTATGTGACAGACTTCCACTAGAGACTATGGAAAAGGAAGACTGACATGGATAGACCAGTATCAGGCAGGTTCATGTGTTCAAAAGGCCTGTCTCCCCTGGTGCCATTGTCCAGATTTAAATTTGGGTGCAGTGTGCCCAAATCAACTTTAAAATAATGCCTTGTACTGTGCACAAACCCAAGCTCATGCACACACATACACACACATTAAAAACATGCTCTCCTCTCAAGGGAACTTTTGTCCAAGTTCCCTTCATTAAATGGTAAATAAAAATAATGAACTATTTTCTCATGGGTAGACACCTAGAAGAATAAGAAATTTTATCTCTTTTCTTTCTATCTGTCTGTGTCTATATCTCTGGCTAGGGAAATAAAATTATCCTTATTGATTCATGTACAATTGAGCACTATTAACCTACATCATCTGCATACCACTAGGTAAAGGTAAACGTAGTGCCCTGTGCAAGCACCAGTCATTTCTGACGCTGGGGTGATGTCACATCACAACATTTTCATGGCAAACATTTTATGGGGTGGTCTGCCATTGCCTTCCCAAATCATCAATACTTTCCCCGCAGCAAGCTGGGTACTCTTTACCAACCTTGGAAGGATGGAAGGCTGAGTCAACCTTAAGCTGGCTACCTGCACCCAGCTTTTGCTGGGATCAACCCCAGCTTGTGAGCAGAGCTTGGACTGCAGTACTGCAGCTTACCACACTGTGCCACAGGGCTTTTGTATATTAGGGGTGGCCAACGGTAGCTCTCCAGATAGCTGATGGCTTGGGCTGATGGGAGTTGTAGGAAAAAACATCTGGAGAGCTACCGTTGGCCACTCCTGTTGTATATCATTAGATACTGTCAAGATCAACTAATAATGACTTAAGACTGGGGGATCATGGCCTAAGCAATAGGCCTTGCTAAAATCATAATGGATCCACTGCTGCTAATGTTTTACTTTAGTTACTTCCCTTCCCCCCTTTTCTTATTTTGATTTGTAACTGGTGTGAAGGAACTAGTCGGCGCCTTCTCAGGGCCTGAGGTGGGAGGAAGCCTTGCATAACAATTCAAGTATCTGAGCAAGTATCTAGTAGTTGTGTGTGAATATTTCCTCCTGTAACCCCCCCCCCCCCTTGTAGGAATGTTTTTGAAGTGTATCTTAAAACCCATGTATCAATCTATTGGTTTCATTCTTAGCAAGCTAGAGGCTTGCGCCAGAGTACTGGTTATCAATAAATGTGGTCTTAGTATCAACTTTGACTCGTTCTTGAATCCGTTGACTTGACATTTTGCTAAGAATCAACTTTGAAGCTTACGAAGTCCACAACGAAGTGGAGAGCATGGTCAAGGGCCTGAAGACGGAGATGCAGGCCATGACCAACCACATGGCGGGAGAGATCACCCGGGAAATCTCTAATTCTCTAGGGCTGCCAGGGCCTAGAAGGGTGACTCAACCCCACCTGATCCGGCAGCAACCAGCACCCACGATTCCTGTGCCAGCAGCCGTGGCCCCAGCACCGCCCGCAGCGCCCCGGCAGGCAGTTCTCCCTCCTGCACCTCGAGACAGAGGGATAGGAAGGGAGCTTGATGCTACCTTTGATGGGGACCCTGATGAAGTAGAATACTTCACAATCCAGGCAAACAGCAACATGCATTATTGGGGGAACACCTTCCTGGATGAGTTCAGCTGAGTGGATTACCTGGGGTCAAAACTGAAAGGGGCAGCTAAAAGGATTACTTGGGGTCGAAACTGAAAGGGGCAGTACATGAGTCTGTACAAAGCCATGAGCCCGGAACTGGACTATGTAGCAATGTTCCTACAGGCTCTGTTGGCCCAGTACGAAGACCCCCCTCCAGGAGACCTGGGCTTTGGTGGCCCTGTGCGACATGCAACAGGGGCAGAAGTCAATCCGGGAGTATGCTGCAGTCTTCCGAGCCAACGCAGTGAAGGTGGGAGTGTGGAGTGAGCTAATGAAGATCGAGCACTTCACCCGGGGGCTGAATGCGGGCATATTGGATCGGGCCCTCACCCAAGCCCGACCTACCACGCTAGTAGGTTGGATCCAGTTAGCGGGTGAGGTTGAGAACAATATGAAGCGTGTTGCCATGCAACACCAGCAACAGAGCGGGAAAGGGGGACGAGACCCGAAAGCAACGGCGAAGAAACTGGCCGGGGGTTCCAGTGGGGGCAAGCCCGCCAGGCCCCGCAAGTGTTTTCGGTGTGGAGACCCTGGGCACCTAGCAAGCAGCTGCCCGAACCCACCGTGAGCACCAAGTGCCCCGAAGCAGAGCACCCCTGTGCCAAAGAAGGTCCCCAGTCGCCCTAAGGATGCGGTGAAAGGCAACGTGGCAGCCATCGAGGAAGCTTAAGAGGACCCGTTCCTGAGAGATGAGATGAGCGAGCTGGGCTGGATGGAGGAGCCGTGATTAGCTACCTGTCTGAGTAGATAATAGTTTCAAGTATCTGAACATACACACAATTAGGGTTGGTAGCTAACACATTGCAATAATTATGGATTATTAATTCACTATATTCCTACCATAGCTAAATATTAGGGAGCAGCAATAAAAAGTGAATAATCTATTACCATTTTTATATGACCACAAATAAGGCTGGAGTTTTAATTGTCTGAAAATGGCAGAGTGTTTTTTTTCCACTTTTCCCCACCCACCTCATTCTGCATTGGAAGCATTTATTAGTTTCATTGTTTCCAGATTGTGTAATCCGTGTAACCAGTTTTATTGAACTCTTTATTGTATGCACTATACTTGTCTTTTTTATACAGGGATTGATCCAGCCAGTTTTCCAATTTATACAACAAAGGGAGGAAGCATTCCTTTGTGGCCACCAAAAGGGTATATTTAGGGTCATGAAACTTGCATGAAAAAAATGTCATGTAGGCCATACACTGTAGAACTAAAGATAACTGAACAAGATACGTGAAAAAAGTAGACAGGATTCAGCCCAGCTTTAAAATTTTGTGTTGTTTTGTTTTCAAGACTAGAGATGGCAAATGCAAAATCAGGAAATCAGACGGTCATTGCAGATTTAAATCTCTTGGGATTTGGAAATGTATCATATCTGCAGATTCCTCTCTTCTTTCTGTTTCTGCTGATCTACATCTGTTCTGTGGCCGGCAACATCCTCATCATTGTCCTAGTAATTTCTGAACAGCAGCTGCACACCCCCATGTACTACTTCTTAGGTAATCTCTCCTGCTTGGACAGCTGTTCAGTTTCCACCATCCTCCCAAAGATGCTTGCTGGCTGCTTGACTGGGCATGACACCATTCCTATTTGGGGCTGTATTGCCCAGTTTTATATTTTTGCCTCCCTAGTTGCTACCCAATGTTATCTCTTAATGATGATGTCTTACGATCAATATTTAGCCATTTGTAAACCTCTGCACTATACCTCTCTGATGAACACCAAGCTGTGCTTCTGCCTGGTAGCTGGATCGTGGATCAATGGATTCCTAGGGATGTCAGTGTATATACTCTTGATGTCACAGTTAGTGGGCCCACAGACATAGACCATTTCTTCTGTGACATCACTCCATTAATGAAGATTTCATGCAGTGAAACAAAGACAGCAGAGCTAGTGACCGCGGTGTTTTCATCTACATTCACCTTGCCTCCATTTATATTAACTGTGACATCCTACGTATTCATCATCAAGAATATCATGCAAATCCCATCAAATAGTGGGAAGAAAAAGGCTTTTTCCACATGTTCTTCTCATCTTACTGTTGTTTCCATTTTTTATGGGACCTTGATTATTGTTTATGTGCTTCCAAGGAATGAAAGGCTGAAAACATTAAACAAAGTCTTCTCTGTTTTTTTATGCTGTCCTTACTCCCCTAGTCAATCCAATGATATACAGCCTATGAAACAGAGAAATGAAAGAGGCCCTGAATAGGTTTCTACAGAAATGTATCTAGACCACTGATTTTCAAATTAGCCATGTGATACTCCTCGCTGAAGGGGATGTATAATTATTTATTTATTATATATATTTAAGGTCAGCCCCAGTTACTCTTAACCTTATTCTTTACCACTCACCAAATATCTGTCTGTCCATCATAGGGTTGCCAAGTCTGACTCAAGAAATATCTGGGGACTTTGTGGGTGGAGCCAGGAGACTTTGGGGTGGAGCCAGAAGCAAGGGTGTGACAAGCACGATTGAATTCCAAAAAGAGTTCTGGCAATCACATTTAAAGGGACCATGCTCCTTTTAAATCCCTTCCTTCCATAGAAAATAATGGAGCATAGGGGCACCTTCTTGGGGAGCTCATAGAATTGGACCTCCTGGTCTAATCTTGTTGAAACTTCGGGGATATTTTGAGAAGCGGCACTGGATGCTATGCTGATATTTTTGTGCCTTTACCTAAAAAAACAGCCCCTCTGGAGCCCCAGATACCCATGGATCAATTCTTCATTATACCCTATGGCAGGGGTGGCTCTCCAGATGTTTTTTGCCTACAACTCCCATCAGCATGGCCAATGGCTGGGGCTGATGGGAGTTGTAGGCAAAAACATTTGGAGAGCCACTGTTCCCCACCCTGGCCCTATGGGAATCAATTTCCATAGGGTATAATGGAGTGCCTAGCAGCAATTTCTCTCCCCCACCCCCACTTTCTGATGACCCTGAAGCAGGGGGAGGCCCTCCAAACTGGGGGATCTCCTGCCTCCACCTGGGGATTGGAAACCCTAGTCCATCATCTCTTATATAGAGACATTGTATATAGATCTCTCTCTCTCCCTATGTATGTCTGTGTATGAAGAATAAGGTGAAGAGTAACTGGGGTAGGCCTTAAATTCCATGGAATCTAAAAGACTAGCATTATATCATTTCCCCTGTTCTGGTAAGTGGGACAATGTAATATTGTACTTAGGATGGTTGTCTTAATATCCTACGGAGTAACATGGAACATGGTTTAATCAATAGCTAACTGTTACAATAGTTAAATAGAACCAGCATGCTTAGAGCATGAGTTGCTGAAGGATAACAGAAGGTAAGGGCTGATATATTCAATCCTGACTTATGCGTTTTCTTTATGTGTGAGGTTGGCTCCTGCTGGAAACAGTATGATGGATCTGATGGACCTTATATTTTTAATCTCATTTGCCATTCTCTCAATGATCCCTCTTCTCTTTCCTAACCTATGTTTTATGTTTTGTACTTATTTAAAATGTTGTGTGTGCATTTTAATTCTGTTTATTAAGTCTTTTAAAAGTTGTTTTAATGAGGTATGTTCAGGAGCCTGTATTTTTAATGGTTTTATAATAATAATAATAATAATAATAATAATAATAATAATAATAATAATAAATTTATTTTTATATCCCGCCCTCCCCCGCCAAAGGCAGGCTCAGGGCGGCTAACAAGACATGGTATGCACCATGATTACGGTAAAATACAATCATTCCTATAAAACAATTAAATAGTTAAATTACATTCATAGATTAAGTTAAAATTAAGTAGACAGTTAAACCATTATAAATTATGAATTTCGGTGCTACAGTTCAGACTATGTGTAGGATGGCTAGATGTCATTTCCCAGGTTTTATCTTAAAGCGAGCTGAAAGAAGACAGTTTTGCAAGCCCTGCAAAACTAATTTAGGTCTCACAGGGCTCGCACCTCCTCTGGTAGTTGGTTCCACCATTGGGGAGCCATTGTTGAGAAGGCTTGCTCCCTCGTTGTTTTCAATCTAGCCTCCCTTGGTCCAGGGACATTCAAAAGATTTTGAGAACTAGATCTTAGTGCTCTCGAGAAATATATGGGGAGAGGCAGTCCCTAAGGTAGGCAGGTCCTCGGCCATATAGGGCTTTAAAGGTAATAGCCAGCACCTTATCGCGAACTTGGTACACAATTGGCAGCCAGTGCAGCTCCCGCAGCCTAGGCTGCACATGTTCCCACCGCGGTAGTCCCACTAACAGCCTGGCCGCTGCATTCTGCACTAGCTGCAGCCTCCACGTTCAGTATAAGGGCAGCCCCATGTAGAGGGCATTGCAGTAGTCTAGCCTTGAGGTGACCGTTGTATGGATCGCAGTTGCCAGGTCTCTATGTTCCAGGAAGGGGGCCAGCTGCCTCGCCCTCCTAAGATGGAAGAAGGCGGATTTAGCAGTGGCAGCTCTCTGGGCCTTCCTTGTCAAGGAAGGCTCCAGTAGCACTCCCAGACTCTTGACCCTGTGCACTGGTATCAGTGACACATCATCAAAGGTTGGTAGGGAGATCTCCCCTCCTGGCCCGCCGCAACCTACACAAAGGACCTCAGTCTTCGCTGGATTCAGCTTCAGCCCACTCAGCCTGAGCCAACCCACCATGGCTTGCAGCGCCCGGTCCAGATTTGTAGGGACATCGCCAGTCCGGCCATCCATCAATAAATAGAGCTGGGTGTCATCAGCATACTGGTGGCAACCCAGGCCATACCTCCGGGCAATCTGGGCAAGGGGGCACATGAAGATGTTAAACAACATCGGGGAGAGAACTGCCCCCTGGGGCACCCCACAATTAAGTGGGTGTCTCTGGGACAGCTCTCCTCCAATCACCACCCTTTGTCCCCAACCTTCAAGGAAGGAGGAGAGCCACTGTAAGGCTAGCCCCCGAATTCCTGCATCAGCGAGGTGACGGGTCAGCAGCTGATGGTCGACCATATCGAACACAGCCGACAGGTCTAACAACAGCAATACTGCCAAGCCGCCTTGATCCAGATGTCGCCGGAGGTCATCCATGAGGGCGACCAGAACAGTCTCCATCCCATGGCCCGGGCAGAAGCCGGACTGGCACGGATCTAAGGTGGAAGCGTCATCCAGAAAATCCTGTAACTGCAACGCCACAGCCCTCTCTATAATTTTGCCCCAAAAGAGCAAAAAGCCAGTAATGAGCCAATTCAGCCGGGTCTGATGTAGCCTTTTTCAGGAGAGGGCGTTTTATGTATGTTTTAAATTGCTAATCACCTTGGCAGCCATTGTAAGGGCAGAAAGGTGGAATATAAATTTTATAAACAACATAAATAAATACGCCTTCTGATCTACCCAGGCTTAGACTTTGCCCCCAGTCCATGTAGGTTCCAAACAGATGGCTATATATGGGGCCCAGAAAAGTTCTACCTTGCTTGATACTGGCAAAGAAGTAGGTCATGATACACAGTTGAAGACCTTGTATACAGTTTGATGGCTTACAAATCATACAGACTTGTTCTAGTACTTTCAGTATTTGGAGGTAGCCAGGGCTGGTCCTGCCACTAGGCAAATTAGGTGACTGCCTAGGGCACCAGCTTCCTAGGGGTGATGAATGGGGTGCCCCCTTGTGACTCAGTGACATTATCAGTGCAGGGGAGGGGGAGGTGCCAGAAGATAGCCTTGCCTAGAGTGCCAGACAGTCTAGGGCCAGCCCTGGAGGTAGCCAAACAATCCTGAACAAAGATGGAAACATTGGTCTGTATGTGCCTTGGCAATATTGCAACAGGTGACAAACAACATAGCACATCTGGGGTGAAGTCCACATGGACAGGGGGCAGAGTCTAACCTAATCCAAGATATAGTCAAACCTTAGGAAGGGGCCAAGGAGATATGGAAGAAAGTGATGTAAAGACAGACTTTGGAAAGAGCAAGTCAAATATGTGCCATTTCTCCTTGTGCACTCTCTCTCTCATACTCTTTCACTCATGGGAACAAGATGCAAGATAGATAGTCACCCAGGCTGATACAAATGCACAAGAGACTCTCTTGTACCTTTATACAGTAACACATGACTGCACATATATAATGTATAACATATAGATATATCAATCTGAATCTATAACTGCTGATTAAAAGAGTTATTTGGGGTAATGCTAGTACATTCAAAATAATCCACAAGTTTTTGGAAATTAAAACAGCAAAAAGCCATCATAACTGAGCTATTTTTTTAATGGGCTGATTTACTTAAAAAGAAAAAGTGAAAACATGGAAGCATTTGCACAAGAGCCAACAGCCAAGTTGCCAGTCTCCACCGTTAACTCTCACTAAAAGTGCCATGGGCCCTTGCTTTGGGTCAGGACCATAGTGCAGGGGGAGGAGGGGCTCCTGCCTCCCTACTGTTTTGCTTTCCTAACCTGAAACAGCATTGGGGTTTTATTTTCTCCATAGAGCAGCTAAGTGTGCAAATATCAATGCACATTCAGCAACCCACTGGGGCTATTGATGCCCTGGCAGAATTTTTGGATTGGGAAAATGTCATTGTGGGAAGGAAGGATCCTCTCTCCATTTATTGTTTGCCCTGAAGCGGAAAATCAAGATGCCTACTTACATAACTGCTGTCAAGTAGCACTTGATATTGACACCAAAACAAAGAGCTTCCACTCCGTGGATTAGAGAAACGGAGTCCAAGTTGGGTTATTATGGACTATCTAAACAATATTTGCTCATCATGGAGTATAATCTGGTTAAACCCTTTCTTAAACAGATAATCTTGGATGTCGAAAGACAGCATGATTTGAATCAGCTTAAAGGTTATTTACCAGGAATAGAGCAGCTACATAAAATAACACCGATGCCATACTTGCATAATCTTGATAAAGTTGAGTATAGGAGAGCATTTACCCTTCTCAGACTTGATATGTTACCGTCAGCTATTACTGAAGGCAGATACACAGGACAACCATACGAGGAGAGATTGTGTATTTGTGGGGACAAGAAACCGGAAAATAGGGAACATGTATTATTCCAATGAAAATTATATCAGTGTATTAGGGCCGACTATATACTTTCGATCTGTTCCAGTGTCCCGGGGAGAAATATTAGATATCAGTTAGATAAATTATTGGCGGACAGGAATAAAAGAACCACTTTATGTGTGGCAAAATTTGCTTCGCGAGCTATAAGTCTCCGGAAGCAATTCCTAAGGGAAATATCCAACTGAATGCCTTGGCCATGGAACCTAACTAGTGTTCTGGAGGGAAATTATATCATACTGTGTATGTTTTATTCTGATTATTGTTTTACCTGATTGTATTTTATTAAGTTATTTGTATTTAATTTGACTGGTCTGTGACCTTATTAAACTTGACTGACTGAAGAGCTTCCAAGTCAAGTGAGATGCAGAGGAGAATTTGCACTGCCTTCTTCTACAGAATCTTCCTGGGAGGGAAGGTCTCCCATCAAACTACCAACTCTGCTTAGCTTCTGATGAGACTGGACTACATCACCTCCTCCCCTTAAACCAGATTACAGGACAATTTCAGACCATTCATACACCTGGAAAGGAGAAAGGATTAAGCGGAGAGGGTGAAGATAATTAACCTATTTTCATATGTACATTTTACTGGCCTTTTTTTTTATGCTGTTGTTGACTGAAAGCAGCAGTACTGCAATACTGTGGTCTGAACTCTATGCTCATGACCTGAGTTTGATTCTGGCGGAAGCTGGATTCAGGTAGCTGGCCCAAGGTTGACTCCGCCTTCCATCCTTCTGAGGTTGGTAAAATGAGTACCCAGCTTGATGGGGGGAAAGTGTAAAAGACTGGGGAAGGCAATGGCAAACCATCCCATAAAAAGTCTGCCATGAAAACATTGTGAAAGCAACATCACCCCAGTCAGAAACGACTGGTGCTTGCACAGGGGACCCTTCCTTTCCTGACTAAAAGGAGTGTCATGTAGGTCATTCACATCAACAGCACTAATACATACAGGATTTTTCCCAAAGACACATAATGAGATGCATCCACTCAGGATACAGGGAATTACATAGATTATGTTATTAAAAATATTTTCACCATCAGGAATCTCAGAAGGAAGCTGGAAATGTTATGTCCCCACTTACCTTCCTGAACAAAGTGCTTCCCCACATATTGCAATTGCAAACAAATAAATGTTCTTCAATCAAGTAATAAGAAATCAGTTTCATACATGAATTCTTGAATCATAGCTTAGTTCTTGCATCCTTCTCCACAAAATATAGAATGGAGATTGAAGTTTAGTATTTGGAAAAGCCTCCTAATTAGCCATATTTGTCAAATATCTCTAAGTAAAGAACAAGTGTTGATCTTGATTTGGTTAGCTTAGACCAAAAAACCCCACTTTCTTCAAGTGGGATGTTGCAGTCTTTTAAGATGACTGCAATTTGCTTACAAATTGAAGTTTCTTGGCACTCAAGACGAAAATGCAGCACTTTTTTTCTGGGCAAAAATAGAAGGAGAAAAAATCCAGTCATGAAATTAAAATCAGTGTTTGCTTTTTATATAAATGATATAAAATGATATATAATGTATAAATTATGTTAAAATGCCATATAAATTTAAAAAGCATGCAATGATGTAAAACATTGACAATATGGGAAAACCAGCACAGTAAATTGACAGGACAAAAATAACTACCATGGATATATTACAAAAACTAAAAGAAAGTATTAAGAACGATACATTTACATATCAATCTTCAGTTTTGATAGATTTATTTGCTTCACCATATTTTCTGCTGGAATTAATTCAAACAATTTCTGATCTGAGTTATGAATGCATTTTTGATTGGGGAAACAGCAAAGGGGGGATATAGCTTACACTGCATTCCCAGTTCAGCAGCTCTGATTGATACTGGGTTCCCTACATGTTTTGTTGATCTCAATAGCACATCAAGAGTAAAAATCATGGTATGTATATTTTGGTTTTTTAGTCTTCCATTTTCACTAAAGCTATTATTACTATAACCACTGCCCTACAAGACTGTGACCATAGTGGACCCTTCACCCTTCTTCTACCAGCAGAAGAGCAGTTCAAATGAAAGAAAATACTAATAGGAATGTTATCCAGCACAATGGAGGAGGCCCAAGGGAAGAAGGACTAACATCTCAACAAAACGATAAGCAGGACTCTCTTGGCTTGACTTCGCGAATGAAGATTTAAAAAAGGTGCAGTAGTCCACGTCTGCTGCAGGCTCGCTGGTGGCTGACAAGACCAATGCGGGACAGGGAGGTCCGGCCACAGTGGCTGCAGGGAAAAGTCTGATTTGGGGGTGGTGCTATAGCAGTGTGATTCTTCCTCAATCTCCTTTTGTCCTCAAGACCAGCTATGCGTGCGTTCTCAAAGGAAGAGACAGCCTGGTGGATGGTGTGCCTCCATGCTTTGCGATCTGAGGCTAGGTCAGACCACTGGTGATGGTTGATGCAACAGGTACCAAGGGATTTCTTCAAGGAGTCCTTATACCTCTTCTTTGGTGCCCCTCTATTTCGATGGCTGGTGGAAAGTTCACCATACAGGGCAATCTTGGGAAGGCGGTGGTTTTCCATCCTGGAAATATGCCCTGCCCAGCGCAGCTGTGTCTTCAACAGCAGTGCCTCGATGCTTGTAACCTCCGCCCTCTTGAGGACTTCAATGTTGGTCACAAAGTCACTCCAGTGGATGTTGAGGATGGTGCGAAGGCAGCGCTGATGAAAGCGCTCAAGGAGTCGCAGGTGATGACGGTATAAAACCACGATTCGGAGCCGTAGATGAGGGTTCTCATCACAACCGCTTTATAAACGTTGATCTTTGTGCCTTTTTTCAGATGCTTATTGCTCCACACTCTTTTATGCAGTCGGCCAAATGCACGGTTTGCCTTTGCCAGTCTATTGTCAATCTCCTTGTCGATCTTGGCGTCTGAGGAGATGATGCATCCCAGGTAGCTGAACTGCTGGACTGTCTTCAAAACTGATTCACCCACAGTGATGCAAGGAGGGTGATAATCTTTCTGGGGTGCAGGCTGGTGGAGAACTTCCGTCTTCTTCAAACTAACTTCTAGGCCGAATAGATTGGCGGCCTCTGCAAAGCAGGACGTCATATGCTGCAGAGCTGATACCGAGTGGGAGACGAGTGCAGCATCATCAGCAAACAGTAGCTCTCAGATAAGTTTTTCCATTGTCTTGGAGTGGGCCTTTAGTCGCCTCAGGTTGAACAGGCTGCCATCGGTGCGATAGCAGATGTAGACACCATCGTCATCATCTAAATCTACTGCGGCTCTTTGAAGCATCATGCTAAAGAAGATCGTAAAGAGAGTTGGCTCGACACACAGCCTTGCTTTACACCTGTGTCTATTGGGAAGAGCTCCGAGAGATCATTGCAGTGTCTGACTTGGCCTCGCTGGTCTTCATGTAGCTGGATGATCATGCTGAGGAACCTTGGGGGACATCCTAAACATTCCAGGATTTGCCACAGGCCTTTCCTGCTAATGGTATCAAAAGCTTTGGTAAGGTCGACAAAAGTCACATATAGACCCTTGTTCTGTTCCCTGCATTTCTCTTGGAGCTGCCTGAGAACAAATACCATGTCGGTTGTGCTCCTGTTAGCTCTGAAGCCACACTGGCTCTCTGGGAAGAGTTCTTCTGCAATGGTGGGCACCAGTCTGTTCAGGAGTATTCTAGCAAGGATTTTGCCTGCGATGGAGAGCAGGGTTATCCCCCGGTAGTTGGAGCAGTCTGACTTTTCCCCTTTGTTCTTGTGTAGAGTAATGATGATTGCATCGCGAAAGTCCTGTGGTAGTTTGCCTTGTTCCCAGCAGGTGACAAGTACTTCGTGAAGTGTGCTATGTAGTACTATGCCCCCATGCTTCCAGATCTCTTGTGGGATTCCATCAACTCCCGCTGCCTTGCCACTTTTCAGTTGCTTGATGGCTTTAACAGTCTCTTCTAGGGTGGGGATCTCATCCAACTCTGTTTTCACTGGTTGAAGTGGGGTGAGGTGGATTGCTGAATCTTGAACTACGCAATTGGAACTGAAGAGAACCTGAAAATACTCCGACCATCGGTTCAGTATGGATACCTTGTCTGTGAGGAGCACTTGGCCGTCTGCACTACGCAAGGGACTCTGAGCCTGATATGATGGACCATATACTGCCTTCAGGGCTTCGTAAAACCCTCTTAAATCACTAGTGTCTGCACACAGCTGGGTTCTCTCTGCAAGCTTGGTCCACCACTCGTTCTGAATGTCTCGAAGCTTGCGCTGGAGGTTGCTACATGCAGCGCGAAAGATTGCTTTTTTCCCGGGACAGGAGGGCTGAGCAAGATGTGCTTGGTAGGCAGATCTCTTTTTTGCCAGTAATTCTTGGATCTCTTGATTGTTCTCGTCAAACCAGTCCTTGTTCTTCCTTGTGGAGAACCCGAGGACTTCTTCAGAGGTCAACAGGATGGTAGTTTTTAGGTGTTCCCAGAGTGCTTCTGGAGAAGGGTCTGTGGGGCAACTGGGGCCCTCAATTCTTGTCTGTAGTTTTGCCTGGAAGGCAGCTTTAACTTCGGCTGACTGAAGGCTGCCAACCTGAAACTTCCTCCGGGGGATACCGCCTCTCCTGGGTGTAGATTTAAAGTGAAGACGGAGATTGCAGCGTACAAGATGATGATCCTTATGACATTCTGCACTGGGCATTACTCGAGTGTGTAAGACATCTCGAAGGTCTCTCTGGCGCACCAGAATGTAGTCAATAAGGTGCCAATGCTTGGACCATGGGTGCATCCAGGTTGTCTTCAGACTGTTCTTCTGCTGGAAGATAGTGTTGGTGATGGTGAGCTGATGCTCCGTGCAGAATTCTAGCAGGAGGCGCCCGTTATCATTGCAGTTGCCAATGCCGTGTTTGCCAAGTACTCCTTTCCAGGCTTCCGAGTCTTTACCTACTCTGGCATTGAAGTCGCCAAAGATGATCACCTTGTCCTCTGTAGGGGTCTTCCGTACGAGGTTGCGTAGATCAGCATAGAACTTGTTCTTTTTTGCAGGATCTGCTTGAAGGGTTGGAGCATACACACTGAAGAGTGTTGCATGCTGCTTGTTTTGAAGTGGGAGGCGCATCGACATGATGCGATCTGAGTGACCTGTTGGCAGGTTTTCGAGTTTAGAGGCAATGGAGTTCCTGACCATGAAGCCAACGCCAGAAAGGCGGCTCTCAGCCTTTGACTTACCCGACCAGTAGAGGGTATAGCCAGCACCGTGTTCTTGAAGACTACCTTCCTCAGGGAAACGGACCTCACTGAGAGCTGCTATGTCAATATTCAACCTGAGAAGTTCGTGGGCAACTAGAGCAGAGCGTCGTTCAGGGCGACCACTGTCTACTGTGTCAAGCATGGTTCTGATGTTCCAACACGCAAGCTTTAGTCTTTGCACACTTTGTGAGGCAGGTGCATGCCTTTTCTTTGTTGTTATTTTTCGACCGCAAGTAAGGATGCCCGTTGACCGCAGCTAGCCAACTGGGGGTGGAGAGACGAGCTTTGTTTAGGCCACCTTTTCTAGGCCCCTCTCCATACGGAGCAAGCAGTGCTGTCCCTAAATAAGGCTGCTTGGTCATTCAGGGTGCTGCCGAAAAATGCTTTCGTCTCCGGGTCAGCATCAAGCAACCAATACCCTGAACTGCCTACATGCAGTATCGGGACTGCGGCTTCCAGTGGCATCTTCCACCTGCCGTTTCGCCCCTTGCCCATCGCTGCAGGACTTTGTATGTTTTGGGTTGTGGATGTGGATACCCTTCAGGCCTGCACAGAGGAATTTTTAGGTGAAGCGCAGTGTGCGCAGTACTGGCTCCACCCTTTCACCATGGAGTCATCTGCCATGGCCCAGTAAGCCGGGACGCCGACAGCGAGTCCTCCAGGTGGTAGATGTTACATTAATGAGCTCTGTCTGCCCGGGCTTGATGTTAGAGTTTTCCTTCTCTTGGCTGGCGAGGTTGGTGAGCCCAACCTGCCCCTCTGGTTATACCGCCGGACATTCGGTCGCACCATGACGTGGCAAACTCTGTGAAAACGGGAGGGGGGGGGACCAGCGAGAAGGTGTTGCCCCGGATGCAGTGATGTAGGAGAGGCCATTGCAGTGACCATCTGCCAGGCATAGCCAGACAGTGACCACGCAGCGTTCACTACACTGGAAAAGGATAGGCGATGTATTGTGCATGCACTTTCCCTGGGGGGGCAGGACACTCGGAGGGAGCCCACCCTCCCCTCCAAGCAGGACTAGGTTTATCATATTCACCATTTGGGCGACACTCATAATTATACTACAAACTACAAAGTGCTGGAGGCAAGGGGGCTTGTGTAGACAAAAGCCATAAGGATGAGAGTAGTAAACAGTAAGTGAAAAGGCTGACTGGATTCATCCTGTTACTTTGACTCAAAGAAATGCAACAGTATAGTCTTTAGTTTGGCCCACAGTCAGGGCTTTTTTTGTAGCAGAACTCCTTTGCATATTAGGCCACAGACCCCTGATGTAGCCAATCATCCAAGAGCTTACAATGCTTTTAGTACAGGGTATACTGTACAGGAGGATTGGGTACATCAGTGGTTTGTGGCCTAATATGCATAGGAGTTCCTACTACAAAAAAAGCCCTGCCTACAGTGATCTGAATCCACCTCTAGCCATTCCAATCCTTTGACTGCAATTAATTCTATACATATTGCTAAAACATCAAGGCAACCTTTCCTAGATCTATGAGATTTGCAGTGGTAATAAGTTCCCCTGGGTGATAGTGATTGCATCATTTTGTCAGAATAAAATCTGCATGAACTTTATTCAGCACACCCATGTCTGCAAGACTTCTATATCTCAACTCCGTCCTTATCTTCTTATATTGATAATTTCCAAATGAATGCAGTGGAAACAACTAACAAGGCATTGTCTGCACAAATTAATTGGAAGACCAATGAATGGACAAAGTAAAGGATCTGGAAATTACGATTATGAGAGTGCTCAAGGAACATGGATAACATTAGAGATAAAGAACATCTTGACATGGTGAGGAATGCCATCGTATTTCCTCTGTTGAATTTTTTTTTTGTCTTTGCTCAGTGCCAGTCATAGAAAGATCCACTCTTATTTTGAATGTGAGTGTCAGCATGGAGACCCTGGGTGGGATACTATGGCATATGTGTTATTGAGGGGAGGTGGCTGCCCCTCAACCATACCAAAGCTCTAAGTATTGTATAAAACTTGTCATATCAATAATATGAAGCTTGCCATATCAATAATATGAAGTGTTCATCTTTAACAATTTTATGCTGCCCATTGGCAATATACCAAGTACGGAGTTGGTTATGGCATTCTGCCTGTGATACAAGGATTAAACACTTCCTTGTTAATTAAATTTTACCAAATGAGTACAAAATGGAATTGTGTAGAAAATATTGTTGTCTGCAACTGCAGTACACTGATATATAAATGATAACTATATCACCCTATAACCATACACTGTGTCTCTCCAGAGCAATACTATGGATAAAGCTGAATGGGGGAACAAAACAGCTATCACTGAAGTCATGCTCTCGGGATTTGGAAATCTTCATGGGCTGCAGACTCCTCTCTGTTTGCTATTTCTCCTAGTGTACATTGTGACTGTGGCTGGAAATGCCACTATTGTGTCTTTGGTTGCAACTGATAGACAACTACAGACCCCAATGTACTTCTTCTTGGGGAACTTGTCCTGCCTGGAAACCTGCTACAGCTCAACCATCTTGCCCAGGATGTTGGCTATTATCTTAAGTGGAGACAATGCTGTGACATTCAGGGGTTGCCTGATTCAACTATATTGTTTCAGCTTTTTGGCAACTGCAGAATGTTACCTTTTGGCTGTGATGGCTTTTGATCGATATCTAGCCATCTGCAAGCCCTTGCATTACTCAACACTTATGAAAGCCAGCACTATCATCCGACTAACAGCAGCATCTTGGCTATGCCCCATCATTGTTTTAGCCGTAATTGTGCGGCTACTCTCAGGATTAACTTTCTGTGGGCCTAATGAAATTGACCATTTTTTCTGTGATCTGAGTCCAGTGATTAGTCTCTCCTGCACAGATACGAAATTGGTCACTTTGACAATTTTCATTATGGCTTCAATGGATACTTTCCCCCCATTTCTGCTCACGCTGACATCTTATGTTTTTATCATTTCTACCATCTTGAGAATCCCATCTACTACAGGTAGGCAAAAGGCATTTTCTACCTGTTCATCTCACCTTATTGTAGTGACACTTTTCTATGGAACCCTTATTATGGTATATGTCTTACCCAAAACAGACAGCCTGAGAAATCTAAACAAAGTATTTTCTGCTTTTTACACCATCCTGACTCCTCTGGTCAACCCCATTATATACAGCTTAAGAAACAAAGAGATGAGGGAGTCCATGAGAAAAGCTCTTGGTAAAATGAATCTGATTAGGAGAATGTAGCACAATTCACAGTAATACTGTTCATAAATAGTAAGAAGGGGAAGGGAGCATGTAGTGTTAATATTTGGACATGATAGAGGTTTATGAAATTATGCATGAGGTGGAAAGAGTTGACAAAGAGAACTTTTCCTCCCTTTCCCACTGTACTAGGATTTGAGGCATGCAGTGAAGCTGATGAGTCAGTAAATTCAGAATGGACAGAAGGAAATTCAGAATAGACAAGGGTGGCAAATGTGTCCCTCCATCCTTACAGCAAGGCTGCAGACGGTTGGGACGAAATCTGCCTGCCACCAGATGTAACCTCATCTTCCCAGCATGCCTGCTGGGGGAGAAGGGAATTTCAGAGTGACAAGCCCTGGGATACCATGTGACTGCAAGCTGCTGCATGGTTCCCTTGCCACCTGGTAGTAAGAGCCAACTGAAATCTCCCCAGCTCATGTAATTGAAGAACTACTTTCTGATTCCTACAGATGAGAGAAACTGGCTGGCATTGCCTTTTTGTCTTAAAGGGAATGGAGGAAATTCAGAGCCTCAGGATTTTCCTGGAGATTACCTGTTCTGCAATCCAGAGGGTTTCTGAATGAAGTGTCATTCTTCTTCTTCCTCTCTGTTTTTGGCTTTTACTTTTGTTGGTCAAAGACTTATAAAGTGCACAACATAGAGGGATGCTGGCCTCAACATTAGGATTGCCAGGTTCAACTGAGGAAAAACCCGGGGACTCTGAGTGTAGAGACTTTGAGAGTGATCCTGGAGACTTTTCCATTCCCTAAAATAAATAAATAATACAGTAGTGCCATTCCCCTGAATACAGTCTCCATTTCCTCCTCCTCTTTTTTGCCTTCAGAGGGTTCCCCAGAAGCTGTACTTCCACTAAGCTGCCAAAATAAACAATTTGCAAACCCACACTTTTTAAATCTCACTGGGGCAATGGTAAATCACTTTACTCATGGGAGTTGTTGAATGTAACAATGTTGAATGTTGAGTTGTTGAATGTTGAATCTGCTGTATTTCAATCAACTTCTTAACAATTTGCTGTACTTCATTCAACACAGGAAAACAAAAGTGGTGCCAAACTAGGCATTTTCCTCCATCCATAATCAGGTTCTAGAAAACTCCATATGCCATTAAAGATTGTTGTTATTGTTATTAACTCTTTACTATCCATTTTACTGTACAAACAACTTCCAAAAGGAATACAAAACAAGCAGAGAGACTGTTCTCTCTTCCTGTCTCACACACTCACCTGGAAGAGCCAAATGGTTGTGCCTGCTCACTCACTCCCCCCATGCAGTTTCACATTCTGCTGAGATTTAAAGGCACGCACACATTCAAAAATACAAAGAGTTTGCATCTTCTAAATCTGCTGAGATCTAAAAGAACATCATGGCTGTTTGGGCGGGGCTTCACTCCACCAGCCAGCTAGCAGGCTGGCCGTGGGGTAGCTTCTGCAAAACAGGAGGAATCCTCCACTTGGGCCTGGGGCTGGCAAACCTATTCAAAAAGAAGAAGAAATTGGATTTATACCCCACACTACTGTTTGAAGGAGTCTCAGTGTGGTTTTCAATCTCCTATTCTTTCCCCTCTCTACAATAGACACCCTGTGAGGTAGGTGGAGCTGAGAGCTCTGACAGAAACTGCTATTGGGAGGAACAGCTTCTGATAGAGTTCTCTCCAGCAGTTGCATGTGGAGGTGTGGGGAATCAAACCTGGTTCTAACAGATAAGAGTCCATGCACTGAACCACTACACCAAACTGACTTAACACAAACATGGAGGTAAGCTGTGCAAAAATGAAGACCGTGTGGTAACAAATTGGACAGAAATTTAGAAAAAAGTGGGATTTGTAGCTGGCATATATGACAAGCATTTTACATTTCTGATTGGAAGAAAGGACACATGATTGCAATCATGCATATGGCATATCTTATCATGACCTGTGCCTACAAGGAAGGAATTTGAGTGGGGGAGGCTTCCGAATGTATTGTAGGTTGATTTGCAGCACAATTGTAGCCTGTTGACAACTATGTAATAGAATAGAGGTGTTACAGTGGTACTTTCTTGAATGCTATATATTCTTCCATTGTTGTAAAAATGTACTTGGTGGTCTCTGTGCTTGGGATGAAATTGCAATTAATGCCCCTAGGACAATTTTTGGATTGTGAAAATGTCATTGTAGGGAGGAAGGAGCCCCTCTCCTCATACTGTTTGCCCTAAAGAGGAAAGCCAAGATGCCTACTTACATAAGTATTGTCAAGTAGCAGCTGATATGGAGACCTCAACAAGGGGTTTCTAAGTCAAGTGAGAAGCAGAGGAGAATTTGCATTGCCTTCTTCTTCAGAATCTTCCTAAGAAGGAGTGTCTTCCATCCAAATACAGACTTTGCTTAGCTTCTGAGATCTGATGACATTGGGCAACATCACCTTCTCTCCTTAAACCAAGTTGACATAGCACAATATCAGACCATTCATACGACTGGAAAGAAGAAAGGATTAAGGGGGAGGGGTATAATTCATAGTTCATGTGTGCTTTGTACTGGCCTTTATTAATGTTGATATTGGCTGAAAGGAGTGTCGCATAGGTAGTTCACATCAACAAAACTGATACATACAGGATTCCTCCCAAAGACATATAATGAAATGGATCCACTCAGAACACAGGGAATTACATAGATTATGTTATTAAAATATTTTTACCATGTTGATTTCAGAAGAAAGTTAGAAATATTTGGACATGATAGAGGCTTATGAAATTATGCATGGGGTAGACAGAGGTGACAAAGAGAACTTTTCCTCCCTTCCCCACTGTACTAGAATTTGAGGCATGCAATGAAGTTGATGGATCAGTAGATTTAAAATGGACAGAAGAAAATTTAGAATGAATGAAAAGAAATATTTATTTACACTGCAAGTAATTAGAATGTGGAATTTATTGCCAAAAGATTTAGTGATGGGCACAGTCATAGACAGGGGTGGAATTCTAGCAGGAGCTCCTTTGCATATTAGGTCACACACCCCTGATGTAGCCAATCCTTCAAGAGCTTACAGAAAAGAGCCTTGTAAGGTCTTGGCGGATTGGCTACATCAGGGGTGTTTTCTTCCTAATATGCAAAGGAGCTCTTGCTAGAATTCCACCCTGGTCATAGATAGCTTTAAAAGAGGATTAAACAGATTCATGGAGGATAGGTCTAACAGTGGCTACTAGCCATGGGAACCTCCACAATCAGAGGCAGTCAGCCTCTGAATCCCAGTGTCAGGACTCCAGGAGGCAACCCAGGGACTCTAAGAGTGGAGCCTGAGACTTTGGAGGTGGATCCTGGAGACTTTCTCATTCCCTAAAAATAATAAATAAATAAATACATCAAGTCTTCATTTTCTCCTCCATGTTTTTGCCTTCAAAGGGTTTCCCTGAAGCTGAACTTCCACTAAGTGAAAGTGATCACACACACTCACAAAGCAACCAAACAGTTTGTAAGCCTACTTTTGTGATCTCATTTGAGCAATGGTAAATCAATTTACTCATGGGAGTTGTTGAATGCAAGAATTGCTCTATTTAAATCAACTTCTTCAAACTAACACAGCGGTCTGGGGGTGGAGTTTTCCTCCATCCATAATCAGGTTCTAGATAACTCTTTACTATCCATTTTACTATACAAATGACTTCTGAAAGGAATGCAAAACAGAGAAACTGTGCTCTCTTCCTGTCTCACACACTCACTGGGAAGAGCCACATGGTTTTGCTTACTTGCCTTGTCCCATCATGCAGCTTTCACATTTAAAGGCACACACACATCCCAAAACACAAAGAGTTTGCAGGCTTCTTCTAAACTTGCCACGATCTAAAAGAACATCATGGTTGTTTGGGTGGGACTTCCCCCTACCAGCCAGCCAGCTGGCTGGCAACGGAGTGGCTCCTGCAAACCCGGAGGCATCCCCCACTGGGACCTGGGAGCTGGCAAGTCTACTCAAGAAGAATAAGAGTTTGGATTTATATCCGACACTTTACTACTCAAAGGAGTCTCAGAGTGGTTTACAATCTCCTTTCCATTCCCCTCCCCGCAACAGACACCCTGTTAGGTAGGTGGAGTTGAGAGCTCTGACAGAAATTGCTCTTGAGCAGAACAGCTCTGTGAGATAGGGTGACCATAATGTCTGAAGGCCAGCCAGGGACACCTTGGGGGGGAAGGGGGGAGGCAGGGGTGCGCGCGCGAAGCGCGTGCGTCGTCGGAAACAGGAAGTGACATCACTCCCGGTGACGTCACTTCCGGTGACGTCATGCCACCGCCGGAAACAGGAAGTGACACCACTTCCTGTGACATCATTTCCCCCCGCGTCACCTGCCGGAAACGGGAAGTGACATCACTTCCTGTGACATCACTTCCCCCAAATGACATCATTTCCCCCAAATGCCACTGCCGGAAACAGGAAGTGACTTCACAGCACTTCCTGTGACGTCCCCAAAAATCCCCCAAATATCACCGCCGGAAACAATTTTGTTCTCAAATCCTGTATATACTTCATCAGTATATGGGATAAGGCACTTTCTCAACTGTGCTGCATAATGCAGCCTATTTATTTTGTCCTGTTTGCTCTGTTGGCTCTATCTGCGCCACCTTCATCACTTTCGGGGTGTGGATCCCCCAGTGGGGTGGTCTCCTGACTCCCTCCGCCGGCTGTTTCTGATAGCCCTGCGCCCCCTCTTTCATTTGATATGTGTCCCGTGTGGGTGCCACCCTCCCGCCGGGAGATGCCGCAAAATGAGCCCCCTTGAGGCTTATGGCGGCAGGGCTCGGGGGAAGTGAGCTAGACTGCTGTTCTTTTGAGGGGTTATAGAGTGTTTCGAGCCCGTCCCTGTGGCATCGGCCCCATCATTGTGGGACCCAGGGGGCCGGCGCAGCGGCCCGCCGAAGCAGCCTGTCACTAATAACACAGGTCGAGATGCAGGACAGGAACCCGGAAGTGACCGACAGGCTGCTTCAGCGGGCCGCTGCGCCGGCCCCCCTGGGCCCTACAACGAGTCTCTGGAGTCTCTGGAGGGCTTCCAGCGACCAGCGGAGGCCGCGGAGAGGCCTCCGCCACCGCCGCCGGGCCCCGCGCACGGGCGGGGAAGGCGGCGAGTGAGGGAGGGAGCGTCCCTGCGCGTGTGCAGGGGCCCTGCGCACGCGCAGGGACGCTCCCTCCCTCACTCGCCGCCTTCCCCGCCGGCGCCCGTGGCCCACCGCCTCCGGGGCTGGCTAAACCGGGACCTCTAAATGGTCCCGGTATAGCCAGCCCGGGAGGCGGAAATAGGGGGCCAGAACCGGGACATTCCCGGGCGCCCGGGACGGTCTGGCCACCCTACTGTGAGAACTTATGACTGACTTAAGATCACATCAGCAAGTGCATGTGGAGGACTGGGGAATCAATTCTGGTTCTTCCAGATAAGAGTCCATGCACTTAACTCCAAACTGACTTAATACAAACATGGTGTAAGCTGTAAAAAAATAAAGGCAGTGTGGTAACAAGATGGTGAGAAACAAAAAAAAATTGGGATTTATAGCTGACATATTATGACAAGCATTTCACATTTCCGATTGGAAGAAAGGATGACAATCAGGTGGATGGCATTTCCTATTATGAACTGTGCCTTCAAGGACAGATTTGAGTGGGGGAGGTTTCCCAACATATTGTAGGTTGATTTGCAGCAGAGTAGCAGCCTACTGGCAACTATGTAATGGAATAGAGGTATTACAGTGGTACTTTCTTAGTTGCTATATATTCTTCCATCTTTTCTCATTCCCAGATGAGAAAAGCTTTTTTTGAGCAGGAACACACAGGAATGCAATTCCTGCTGGCTTGGTGTCAGGGGGTGTAGCTTAATATTCAAATGAGTTCCTGCTGGGCTTTTTCTACAAAAAAAGCCCTGAATAAAATGAGATAAAAATATTACTATTAAAATTGCCAATTGTGTAAAATGTATAATTGTGTAAGAACATGGTGTGGAATGGCACAGAGTAGCAAAAAAGAAACAAATTAGAAGCACCATCAAGAGAAATGGGTGAAATGAAAAAGGTTCACAAAGTCTGTATTTATTACTAGGCACCACACACCCTAAAGTGTTTGAACTTGATGGGACTGCCCGTCTCCTAAGACTGGGAGCCATGTTAGGTGAACTATAGATAAGAAAGATAAGCACCTCTTGTTATGAACCAGAACTTAGCTAGCGTTTTTGATCTCTCAGATCAACCAACAGAATCTTCAAGGAATGAGAAGACACATTAAGTAAGATGAAGGCCATAAAGTTATGTGTGGTACATTGTAATGATCATCAAAACTCTTGGCAACTAAGTTGCTCATTTCTGCAGTAATAAAGAACAGTGTCTACATCAGTGGAATGAGGCTCCCATCCAGAAATAGGCTGCACAGCCTTGCTTCTGGCGGCCGTTTTGCCTCCTCGCAAGGAGGAGGAGTGAATAGGGCAGCATCAGAAGTGGGGGCGGAGCAGGCATGCCTAGAGGAGGGCTCCGCTCCCTCCTGTCAGTCTTTGCCTAGTGCTTGGAGAAGGCAGAGCGCAGCTTGTGTGCTCTTTCCCTGCATGAAGCCTGTTGCCAGTCACCACTACTTTTTGGGCCGCAGTGGTTGGCGCGTTGGACAGTCTGCTTGTAGAGAGCCACGATGGTCTTCAGGAGGAGTCTCATCGCGTCAGGAGCATCTTCGGGAGTGTCTTTGACGCGGCGGTTTGTCGCTGGCCACAGCGTTTTCACTCAGCCAGCGTTTTGGTGCTTTTGGTTTTAGGGTATCTTGCTGTGCCTCTCCCCTTTTGGGGGTGCTGTTGGCCCCCTCTTTTTTCCCTCTTTCTCCCCCTTGCTCGACTCTGTTAAGCCGGCTGAGGAACCAACTCCACCCCCCCACACACCCCAGTTTATATAATCTTCTGGGGAGTGAATGGTTACTTCATAGTGTGTGGGGCTGTTTTTCCAGACAGTGCAGTTTGGAAGGAGGTCTTAGCTAAACATGGGGTTTAATTGGGTGGCCATTTTATTGGAGCTGTTCGATTCTTCCTCCCTGTTGCTGGGGAGAAGAGTGGCCATTTTGTGGATAGCTCAGAGAGGCCATTTCAAGGACAGCCTTTTTATTGGGATTCTTCCTCCCTGTTGCCGTGGAGAAGAGCGGCCATTTTGTAGATAGCTTGGGGTGGCCATTTTGAGGATAGCTTTAACCATCACCTTCCTTCAGTAGGGTGAGGGCCACATCAGTGAGGGCAGTAGATGGGCTTGTCATTATTATTGGGCACATTATCATGCTTAGGGGTGGGTGGGGGGTGGGCTCCCTCTGGGAATCCTACCCCCCCAGGGAAAGTGTATGGGCAATACATAGCCTCTCCTCTCCCGGTGTAGTGAATGCCGCGTGGTCACTGTCTGGCTATGCCTGGCAGATGGTCACTGCAATGGCCTCTCCTGCATTACTGCATCCGTAGCAACACCTTCTCGCTGGTCCCCCCCGTTTTCACAGAATTTGCTAAGTCATGGTGCGACCGAATTGTCCGGCGGTATAACCAGATGGGCAGGCTGGGCCCACCAACCTCACCAGCCTAAGAGAAGGAAAACTCTAACATCAAACCCGGGCAGATAGAGCTTGTTAATGTAACACCTACCACCTGGAGGACTCGCTGCCGGCGTCCCGGCTTACTGAGCCATGGCAGATGACCCCCAGGTGAAAGGGTGGAGCCAGTACCGCGCACACTGTGCTTCACCTAAAAAATTCCTCTGCGCAGGCCTGAAGGGCATATCCACATACACAACCCACAACGCATCAAGTCCTGCAGCGATGGGCAAGGGGCGAAACGGCAGGTGGAAGGTGCCACTGGAAGCCGCAGTCCCGATCCTGCATGTAGGCGGTTCAGGGTATTGGTTGCCTGATGCTAACCCGGAGACGAAAGCATTTTTCGGCAGCACCCTGAACGACCAAGCAGCCTTATCTAGGGACAGCACTGCTTGCTCCACACGGAGAGGGGCCTAGAAAAGGTGGCCTAAACAAAGCTCGTCTCCCCCGCCCCAGTTGGCTAGCCGCGGTCAACGAGCATCCTTACTTGCGGTCGAAAAATAACAACAAAGAAAAGGCATGCACCTGCCTCACAAAGTGTGCAAAGACTAAAGCTTGCATGTTGGAACATCAGAACCATGCTTGACACAGTAGGCAGTGGTCGCCCTGAACGACGCTCTGCTCTAGTTGCCCACGAACTTCTCAGGTTGAATATCGACATAGCACCTCTCAGTGAGGTCCATTTCCCTGAGGAAGGTAGTCTTCAAGAACACAGTGCTGGCTATACCCTCTACTGGTCGGGTAAGTCAAAGGCTGAGAGCCGCCTTTCTGGCGTTGGCTTCATGGTCAGGAACTCCATTGCCTCCAAACTCGAAAACCTGCCAACAGGTCACTCAGATCGCATCATGTCCATGCGCCTCCCACTTCAAAACAAGCAGCATGCAACACTCTTCAGTGTGTATGCCCCAACCCTTCAAGCAGATCCTGCAGAAAAGAACAAGTTCTATGCTGATCTACGCAACCTCGTACGGAAGACCCCTACAGAGGACAAGGTGATCATCCTTGGCGACTTCAATGCCAGAGTAGGTAAAGACTCGGAAGCCTGGAAAGGAGTACTTGGCAAACACGGCATTGGCAACTGCAATGACAACGGGCGCCTCCTGCTAGAATTCTGCATGGAGCACCAGCTCACCATCACCAACACTATCTTCCAGCAGAAGAACAGTCTGAAGACAACCTGGATGCACCCACGGTCCAAGCACTGGCACCTTATTGACTACATTCTGGTGCGCCAGAGAGACCTTCGAGATGTCTTACACACCCGAGTAATGCCCAGCGCAGAATGTCATACGGATCATCGTCTTGTACGCTGCAATCTCCGTCTTCACTTTAAACCCACACCCAGAAGAGGAGGTATCCCTCAGAGGAAGTTTCAGGTTGGCAGCCTCCAGTCAGCCGAAGTTAAAGCTGCCTTCCAGGCAAAACTCCAGTCAAGAATTGAGGACCCCAGTTGCCCCACAGACCCTTCTCCAGAAGCACTCTGGGAACACCTAAAAACTACCGTCCTGCAGATCTCTGAAGAAGTCCTCGGGTTCTCCACAAGGAAGAACAAGGACTGGTTTGATGAGAACAATCAAGAGATCCAAGAATTACTGGCAAAAAAGAGATCTGCCTACCAAGCACATCTTGCTCAGCCCGCCTGTCCTGGGAAAAAAGCAACCTTTCGCGCTGCATGTAGCAACCTCCAGCGCAAGCTTCGAGACATTCAGAACGAGTGGTGGACCAAGCTTGCAGAGAGAACCCAGCTGTGTGCAGACACTGGTGATTTTTTTTTTAATTGTTTGAAACATTTTTATTACTGTAGTCATCATTTATAAAATAACATGTAATTTTATAGCTCAGAACTGAACATCTAATAGATTAGGATTCACTGGAAGGCTGCTCTGAATTTGGGTCTTTCCATTCTATTATCCCACAAAGACTGAGTTTCAGTTTGAATACCCACGTTTCAGTCCTGTTTCTCCTTTGTGAGAAATGAACCTGTAAGTCTTTTTTTTTTTCCCCAACATTCATCATTTATTGAGATTAGTATATATAACAGATCCATAGTAATAATAAGTATTTAACAATTAAACAAACAAAAATTACGTCGTTCATATTTATCCACTCATCCAACACCCTGTGACCCGTCACCCTTGTTGCCCATACTTATCTATCACTGCCTATTGTATGCCTAATACTTGATATAGCTCTCTGGACCACCTTGGCCCCCACAGCCTAGAGGGAACTATGTTCAAGATCACATCCCGGACCCTGAAATTATTGACAGCCGCCAAAAATGGTGCCCAAATGTCCTCGAATTGTTGTTGTTGCATCATTCGTCAGTAGACCAGCCTTTCATCCACCGCCAATCGCAGCATGTCCTCTAACCATTGCGCTATGGTTCCTGAAAAATCTGTTCTCCACGTCTGCATGATTATCCTCTTTGCCATCATCAGTGCCCGAAATCCCCAATATCGCTGTGGGCGAGACAACACCCATGTTGACGGGAAGTGGTTTAAAAGAACTTGCATGGCTGTAAATCTGTGCTGACCTCCCAATACGCGGTTTATCCACCTGAGTATATCGCCCCAGAAATCAAGCAGCACCGGACATGCCCAGATCATGTGGCTTAGCCCCGCTTCACTTCCCTGGCATCGCCAACATGCTGGTGAAGTCAAGAGGTTAAATTTGTGTAGTCGAACAGGTGTCCAGTAAATACGGAAATGAATTTTTTGCTGAATTAATATCAAGCGTTGATCTTTAGAAACTTTTCGGATCGCCCTGTTGATTGTGAACCATTGGAATGGTAAAATATTAAGGTTCAGTTCATCTGCCCATTTTACCCGTAATTCTTCAATTAGCTGTTGTTGTTGCGTCCCATATCGAAAGTGCGTGTACAGGGCTTGCACTGGATTATCTTGTTGCCATGTCCGCCTTAATACAACTAAAAGGGATGGTGGATCAGGGGCAGCCAAGGCATCCGGACCCAGCAACTGCGTCAGCGCCGTCTTTATTTGGTAATAATGTAGCCATTGGTTAGATTCAAGATTATACTTGTCTTGAAGCTCCTTAAATGTCCAGAATTCTTCTCTGTTTGGGTCTCGTAGATGATCAAGAGATGTTATCCCTTTTTCAATCCAACCCTTCCAGACCACTTGGCACCCTCCAATCCTCAATTCTGGGTTTCCCCAAAGAGTCATTGATCCATGTAAGAAGGCGTTAAAGCCTTGCTTGGTACCTATTAGCTGCCATAATCGCCTGGTGGCCTGAACTGCTGGAAGCAATACTTCCCCTTGGTGGTGCTTCGAACCCAAAACCTCTAGCGTAGAAAGAGGGGCCACTGTTGAAGCCTCGAGGGCCACCCAGTCTGGAGATTCCTTCCCTACATCTTGCCTCCACTTACTAACACTTGCCAACATATAGGCCCTATGGTATGCACTTAAGTCTGGCATACCAAAGCCACCTTGATCAATTGGGAGCTGGAGCCTAGCCAAGGAAAGTCGTGGCCTTTTCCCTTCCCATAAGAAGTTTGTTATTAGAGTATTGACTCTTTTAAACCACTTCTGTGGAATATACTGATGGAGACCTCGGAGAACATAAAAGAAGCGGGGGAAAGTAACCATCTTGAGGGCATTCAC
The DNA here is from genome assembly GCF_032191835.1 of Heteronotia binoei. Classification (NCBI taxonomy): domain Eukaryota; kingdom Metazoa; phylum Chordata; class Lepidosauria; order Squamata; family Gekkonidae; genus Heteronotia; species Heteronotia binoei. Next base: position 40,885,837 of record NC_083237.1, on the reverse strand, counting down.
TTTACCCCACAATGACAATGGGATGGGTTTCCATCGGTTAAAGTCAGCTTGTGTTTTCTCCAGGAGCTTTCTAAAATTCATCCCCACTAAGTTTTGACTTCAAATGGGAATTTGTATTCCTAAGTATTGAATCGAGTCCTCCTGAAGTCTAAACCACCTTCCCACTGCCTCAGGAGTCTTCTTACCGCCCACTTGGAGTACCTCTGTTTTCCCCCAATTCACTTTGTAGCCTGCAAGTTGGCCAAATTCTTCAGTAAGCTTAATAATTGCTGGAAAAGAGGACTCTGGCTCAGTCACCATCAAAAGGGCATCGTCTGCATATAACAGAATTTTAAATTCGCTGAGACCGTGCTTCATACCATATATGTTTGTCCTTTGGCGCACCGCCTGGGAGAGAGGCTCAATGCAGATGTTAAACAGGAGGGGGGAAAGCGGACACCCCTGTCTTGTGCCGCATGCCAGATCGACTACTCCAGACTGCTCTCCATTGACTCTAATTCTCGAGGTCGCATTCTGATATATCAACTGGGTCCACCGAAGGAATTCTACCGGAAAGCCCAGGTATGTCATCGTCTTCCTCAGGAACCCTCTGTCCACACGGTCAAATGCCTTCTCAGCGTCAATAGAGATTAGAAACGCAGATTCCGGCTTCTCATTATAAGTGGCTATTAAGTCAGTACTTAACCGAACATTATCAGCTCCCGAGCGACCTCGGATAAAGCCTGCTTGAGCTCTGTTCACCACCGAAGCTATTACTGATTGAAGGCGTTGTGTTAATATAGCCGTCAGTATCTTGTTGTCAACATTTAACAAGGACATTGGGCGATAGCTTGAACAGAGATATGCGGGCTTCCCCGGTTTAAGAATCAGTGTAATCCAAGCCGCATTGAATTCTTTTGAAGGCATACCTTTGTCAAAAATTGCTTGATATGTCTTCAGCAACTTAGGAGCTAAGATATCCCTGAATCGGAAATACCAGACCGGAGAATACCCATCTGGCCCCGGGGCTGAACCATGTCGAAGTGATTCTATTGCAGCCGTTACCTCATCCAATCTTAGGGGCACTGAGAGGATCCTTTGAGCCTCTTCCGACAGTTGTGGTAAGTCAAGCTGACATATAAAGGCGTCCTGTTTGTCATCTACCTCTTTAACATGACCCTTGTACAGCTCTTGGTAAAAGAGGCGAAACTGGTCTGCTATTCCAGAAGGTGTAGCATGAAGACTTCCCCTGTCATCAGTAATCTGAGTTACCCATCTCTCTTCCTGTTGGCCCTTTAACCTTGAGGCTAATATTTTCCCCTGATTTCGCCGAACTCCCAATACTGGTGTTTTATCTGGGCATATATAAGTTCAGACTTGCGTGACTTGAGCAAATTCAGTTGAAAAGTTGACTGTTGAATTTCCGTGTAGAGGGCTGGAGACGGATTCTGAAAGTGCATTTCCCATAAGTCTTTAATTACCGTCTCTAGCTCTTCCTCCCGTTGGGCTCGTTCTCGTTTCTTTGCTGTGGCATACGCAATTATACGACCTCTCATTACTGCTTTAAATGCTTCCCAAACGGTTAAGTAGTGATCCACCGATCCTTCATTACTCTGAAAAAACTGTGGAATCTCCTTTTCCATCTGCGCACAAAAAACTGGATCATTAACTAGTGAGTTATTAAAGTACCATGTAGACTTCTTCTCAATCCGATTTCTCATATCCAGTTCCATGGTAACAGCATGGTGATCCGAGAGGGAAAATGGGCAGATTTGGGAATTCGTGACCAGGTGAAACCTTGACCTCGAGATCAAGAAGTAATCAATCCTTGCCATACTCTGGTGGACGTGCGAGTAGTGAGTAAACCCTTTTTGGTCTTTATGTTGTTCTCTCCACACGTCCACCAAGCCTAACTCCTTCATTGCTGCCGTTAGCGCTGCCCAAGCCCTTGGGGACCTTAGATCTGACTTGATACTTCGATCTTTTTCATTATCTAGGACTAAGTTAAAATCTCCACCCATAATTATCCATTCGAAATCCACTTTCATTAGAATAGAGACCACATCCTTAATAATGACAGGATCATCCTTATTTGATCCATAAAAGTTTACCAAGGCAACCTTTTGTCCATACATTAAGCCGCTTAGAACAATGTAGCGTCCCTGAGGATCAGAAATCTTCATTAAGTTACTCCAGCCCAAGCGTCCTCGAATAATTATTGTGACACCGTGGGCATTCCTCTCATATCCTGAAGTATAGACCTGGTCACCTTGGAATTTAGCCAGCAAGGAGCTTTCATTGTCCAAAATATGAGACTCTTGGATTAATACTATGTCCGCATTCCGAAGGACCTGAGTCCTTAAAACCATCGCTCTCTTCTTAGGGTCTCTAAGGCCGCGTGCATTAAGCGATGCTACTTTAACTGACATCTTAGTTCAACCTCTGGTCGTTCGGCCAGGGGCCAGAGAGCAATCCTCCTCCTCCCATTCCATCTTGGTAATGCTACTACACCCCGTGTATAAATCCCCTCCATGGCGAACCTACGCCCTGGAGGGTAGTTTCCCCCACCTGTTCTTCGAACTTCCATGTTAAAATCCAGAACAAAGCAGAAAACAAACAAACAAACAAACAAAAGAAAGAAAGGCAATCACCCCAGGCTAGTACACAAACAAATTGAATCTTCTCATTCCCTTCAACGTCCAGCCATGCCTATACAAAGTTTACCCTAAAATTAACATCCTGCAAATTCCCTTGTTTCACGCATCTTGCCCTCAACCCCTCCTGGCTCTTGCATTAAGCTAATATAAGGTTTGTATTCCATTTACATGAGTTAACCAACCCTAAATAGCCTGCTTTTCCCTTTACATTCTCTTCAAGACGTGTATAACCTTGTATTATCATTAATTAATTATCATTAATTAACTAGTATTTCTAGAATAACCATTAGGCATATATCATTGAGGGTCTCTTCTGCCTAGTCTCCAGCACATGGTTGATAACCAAATCTAAATAAGTAATTCATAGGAATAATTCATCTGTAGCGCAGACCTAATAAGCAATAAGCACAAACTAAATTATTCCCCACATGCCATCCATTAATTAATCAGTGTTGGTAAGTTACTGGTTAAACACTTCGCAGCATTAACAACCCAGCTGGAGAGTGCATTCAGAATTACCTTCAAAAGCATAATTGCAAACAATTGCCATGGTGGGGTTCATAAACACAGATCCTCTATAAGCCTTTAAAATTACACAGCCACCCAATTCCGTTAATCAGGACTTCATAGACGGAAGGGTAGTCAGGTGCCCAGGAAACTATAAATTACATTCCTTTAACCAGTCCAAGCAAATAGGGTTTTTTAGGTCACTACGTCATTAATTATTGTCCCCCTGGTATTAATACAGATCCAACATGAGAACCCCAGGCGGAATATGTCCAGGGTCCTAGCAGGTCTTGTATATAGAAGAAGCCAGATCACCAAGTCAACTTAATGCAAAGGGGGGAAAAAAAATAAGAAAAACTTTATTTTAGTATCCTCCACCTTAGCACTTAAAAGGAACTTGGAAACAGCGTGAAGGAAAACCATTATAAGGACACATGCGAGGGGGGAGGAGGGGGACTATTATCTGCATTCAGTATAGGGTATCCAACAGGAAAAAGGACATGGAGGAAGCTGAGAGAAGACCAAAGGGTTTTGAGTAGTGGGGATAGTAAGCAAGAAGGAAAGAAAGAAGAGAAGAAGAAAAAAAAAAGGAACAACCACCACCCGGCTTTAATTGCAAGAATCCAAAGACTGTCCATGCTTCACGGCACAAGCCTCAAGTGTCCATTGTTCCTGATACAGTCTCTCCTTCAATATCACGTAGATAGTCTTCTGCAGTTTGTGGGGAGTAAAATAGGACTCTTCTGCCATTACGAATCAGCACCAGTGTAGACGGGAAAAGGATAAAGTTCTCCACCTTTAATTTCCGAGCTAATTCCTTGGCTGTCTTATATGCACGACGCTTTTGAATTATTGCGATTGGGAGATCTGGGTAAAGTGAAAAAGAGGCTGGATGGCCCTGCCAGGAAATGCCCTCCTCCATAGATAATTCCCGGAACTTGCGTAGGACGAAATCACGCGTAGACACACGCACAAAGGAGATTAACAGCGTGGATCTTATTAACCCTTCTGGACCTGGTCTGATAAGTCGCACCACGTCAGCAATTTCTAAAGGAAACTCCACTGGGAGCTTAAGGATATGGTGGAAGAAATTGTTTGCAAATTCAACCAGCTCTGCTGGGGCCCGAGCTGTCAAATCTTTGAGTCCTACTAAACGCAAGTTACGGCGCCGAGTCTGCCCCTCTAGAACGTCTACCTTCTCACGTAGGGCAAGGACCTCCTTCCTTGTTTCATCCGCTGCTATAGCTTGTTCGGCCACTGTATTTTCTATAGCCACTACTTTCCCCTCGCACTGCTGCACTCTGTTTAAAGCCTCGGCAGTAATTTGCTGTATCTGCTGCAGCTGCTGAGTTATTTGTAACGGGAGAGACTCCATTCGTGCTGATAATGCATCTATTTTCTTCTCTAGCTTCTCCAATGAGGAGCCCTCTGATATAGAAGCTACCTCAGCCATTAGAGTCTCCTCTTCACCCTCGGGGTCGTCTTCTACCCCCCTTCTACCCCGTGTAGCCTTCTTTCTTTTAGGCCGTAGTCTTGGAGGCATCAGCTGTAAAGAAGGGGGGAGGAGGGAGGAAACGTGCCGTGCAAGCGTGGGGAAATCTCCAGTCCTGGCAGCTTAGCCCAAACAGAATTCAGGAGGAGACTTAACCCCACTGTTCACCAGGTCTTACGATAACAAACAGGAAAATTTAATTCACTTATCTGTCCAAAACCACTCTAATTGCCAAAAACGTCCCGAGCTCTTTTGCTGTAGTTTTGGAGGCTTCGGCTGTAATGGAGGGAGGGGGAGGAAACCTGCCGTATAAGCGTAGGAAATTCTTCGCTTCTGGCAGCTTAGCCCACACAAAGTTCAGAAGGAGACTTGACCCCACTGTTCATCAGGTCTTGCAATAACAAACAAGAAGATTTAATTCACTTATCTGTCCATAAATCACTCTAATTAGCAAAAAAACGCCCGGAGCTTCCACCAGCCGCGTCTTCTCACACCATTCCGGAAACAGGAAGTCGACACTGGTGATTTAAGAGGGTTCTACGAAGCCCTGAAGGCAGTATATGGTCCATCATATCAGGCTCAGAGTCCCTTGCATAGTGCAGACGGCCAAGTGCTCCTCACAGACAAGGCATCCATACTGAACCGGAGGTCGGAGTATTTTCAGGTTCTCTTCAGTGCCAACCGCGTAGTTCAAGATTCAGCAATCCACCTCACCCCACTTCAACCAGTGAAAACAGAGTTGGATGAGATCCCCACCCTAGAAGAGACTGTTAAAGCCATCAAGCAACTGAAAAGTGGCAAGGCAGCGGGAGTTGATGGAATCCCACAAGAGATCTGGAAGCATGGGGGCATAGTACTACATAGCACACTTCACGAAGTACTTGTCACCTGCTGGGAACAAGGCAAACTACCACAGGACTTTCGCGATGCAATCATCATTACTCTACACAAGAACAAAGGGGAAAAGTCAGACTGCTCCAACTACCGGGGGATAACCCTGCTCTCCATCGCAGGCAAAATCCTTGCTAGAATACTCCTGAACAGACTGGTGCCCACCATTGCAGAAGAACTCTTCCCAGAGAGCCAGTGTGGCTTCAGAGCTAACAGGAGCACCACCGACATGGTATTTGTTCTCAGGCAGCTCCAAGAGAAGTGCAGGGAACAGAACAAGGGTCTATATGTGACTTTTGTCGACCTTACCAAAGCTTTTGATACCATTAGCAGGAAAGGCCTGTGGCAAATCCTGGAATGTTTAGGATGTCCCCCAAGGTTCCTCAGCATGATCATCCAGCTACACGAAGACCAGCGAGGCCAAGGCAGACACTGCAACGACCTCTCGGAGCCCTTCCCAATAGACACAGGTGTAAAGCAAGGCTGTGTGTCGAGCCAACTCTCTTTACGATCTTCTTTAGCATGATGCTTCAAAGAGCCGCAGTAGATCTAGATCATGACGATGCTGTCTACATCCGCTATCGCACCGATGGCAGCCTGTTCAACCTGAGGCGACTAAAGGCCCACTCCAAGACAATGGAAAAACTTATCCGAGAGCTACTGTTTGCTGATGATGCTGCACTCGTCTCCCACTCGGTATCAGCTCTGCAGCATATGACGTCCTGCTTTGCAGAGGCTGCCAAGCTATTCGGCCTAGAAGTTAGTCTGAAGAAGACAGAAGTTCTCCACCAGCCTGCACCCCAGGAAGATTATCACCCTCCCTGCATCACTGTGGGTGAATCAGTTCTGAAGACAGTCCAGCAGTTCAGCTACCTGGGGTGCATCATCTCCTCAGATGTCAAGATCGAAAAGGAGATTGACAACAGGCTGGCAAAGGCAAACCGTGCATTTGGCCGACTGCACAAAAGAGTGTGGAGCAACAAGCATCTGAAAAAAGGCAGAAAGATCAATGTTTACAAAGCGGTTGTGATGACAACCCTCATCTATGGCTCCGAATCGTGGGTTTTATACCGTCATCACCTGCGACTCCTCGAGCACTTTCATCAGCGCTCCCTTTGCACCATCCTCAACATCCACTGGAGTGACTTTGTGACCAACACTGAAGTCCTCAAGCGGGCGGAGGTTACCAGCATCGAGGCACTGCTGTTGAAGATGCAGCTGCGCTGGGCAGGGCATATTTCTAGGATGGAAAACCACCGCCTTCCCAAGTTTACCCTGTATGGCGAACTCTCCACCGGCCATCGAAATAGAGGGGCACCAAAGAAGAGGTACAAGGACTCCTTGACGAAATCCCTTAGCACCTGTCACATCAACCATCACCAGTGGTCTGACCTAGCCTCAGACCGCAAAGCATGGAGGCACACCATCCACCAGGCTGTCTCTTCCTTTGAGAACGCACGCACAGCTGGTCTTGAGGACAAAAGGAGATTGAGGAAGAATCGCACTGCTACAGCACCAACCCTAAATCAGACTTTTCCCTGCAGCCGCTGTGGCCGGACCTGCCTGTGCCACATTGGTCTTGTAAGCCACCAGCGAGCCTGCAGCAGACGTGGACTATTGCACCCTTCTTAAATCTTCGTTCGTGAAGCCAAGCCGAGAGATCATGCCTAAGGGACAGGGCAAATCCAAGGGCAAGTGCCCTGCACCGAGACCACAGCGGCTTGTTCCTAAGCGACTAGCACCATTGCCTTCATTGTCTGATGAGAAGAATGGCACTTTTGAGCAGTCTGTGTAGCCAGAATAGGCACTTTGGAGGGGTCGAGTTGGAGGCAGCCGGTCGTATTGGGTGTAACAGGCCTGGCTTCCAAGGCAGACAAGCGGGCTGCTAAGAAGCGCTTCCAGGAAGAAATCCTTAATCGTTTGTCTTCCCTTAAAAGCAGGTCTTCTACAGACAAAATGGAGGGTGTGTCGCCTCTTCCAGCAGAGGTGCTCGATGGGGATACTTCACAGAGTTTGCAGTTGGGTAGGGGTGCGTTTGCACAACACACTACCACAGCTTGGCCCTGGGGGCAGTCTGCCACCTTCGGGCTGGTTGCCAATAGCCAGCCTGCAGCTTTTAATAATTCCCATCCTTGGGCTTGGGGCTTTAACCTGGCTAACCCTTGGGGTCCTTGGGGAAGCCTGCCCAGCCAGTTTCTGGGAGCGTCCGTGGCACCCTATAGTGGCTGGGGTGTTGCTTATCCTTGTGGTCCATCATACTCTGCTGTGCCAGCTAAGGCTTTACCTTTTGGCAATCTGGCCTTACCTCTTGCGGATCACTTGTTGCTGGCCACCAAGGATAAGATACTGAAAGGGGAATTCATGGACCTATTCTCTCTGCTCTATAGGGAGCTGAAAAAAAAGGATAAAGAGGATTTGGATGATAGGGAACAGGAGAAAATCAAGAAGCGGAAAGTTGACAGGACATGGGTGAACTGGGTGCCCGGGTTCATTATTTACACTGGAATTATTGCCAGGTCACAGCCATGGAGGGCCACGTCCCTTTTTCAGTATTTCAAAATCATTTACAAAAGCTATACTAGCTTTATAGGCCCGGCCTGGCTTCAATATGATAAGGAGTTCAGAATGAGGGCGACTTTGAACCCAGCCCTTCAATGGGATCAGATTCAGCCACAGTTGTGGTTGCAGGTTATGTCTCCAGCATGACCTAACCTGGGCAATAGGTCAGACAGTGGACACGTTGTTCAGCGCACAGCCACTGCTTCTGGTGCCCGCAGGAGTGCGGGGCAGGTGGTTCAACCCCGCCTGCTTTGTTGGGATTTTGGATCCCAGGGGGTGTGTGGTAAAAAGAACTGCCCATACAAACATGACTGCCCTCTTTGCAGGGGGTCTCATTCCTTCACGAATTGTTCCAGGGGTAGATTCAGGCTGGGACAATGCAAGCAGGACCCGGGTGGCACAGATAAGCCATTTGGTAAAGGGTCCCAGCCCAATAAGGGCGACAGTGCTTGAGGCATGGCTCCATGATTATCCAAGGGATGAAGATCGACTTTATTTGTTAAATGGTTTTAAGTTTGGGTTTAGAATTCCTTTTCAGGGCCCCAGAAAGTCATTTATGGTCAATAATTTGAAGTCAGTTGAAGGGATGGAGCACATAGTTTGTCAGAAGATTGGGAAGGAATTAGCCTAGGATAGCGTGATTGGGCCATTTTGCACACCGCCTGTGAGTACCTTGAGGGTCTCCCTGTTGGGCCTGGTGCCTAAGAAGGCCCCAGGTGAGTTCAGATTGCTTGATAATTTATCTTACCTCCATGGGAAATCAGTGTCAGCAAAGGATTCATTGAAGTATCCAAAATGATCAGACTTGGCTTTGTTCAAAACTAAGTTTCATTTATTGATTACAACAATGTTGCTCTCTGCACATGTTCATTGAAACTGATAACGAGTAACTGGAACCATTGGTATTTATGAACAAACATCAAAGACTAGGGCTACAAACTACTTCTCATAATAAATCTACATTCATCCCTGCACTTGTTACTTTCACATGCCGGTTATCTTTTCCCTCAGGCATAGTTACATCCTCCCTCCTGTTGGTGTCCTTGCTCTCGCCCAGGAGGCGCCAGAGCGGTCAGCCTGGTATTTTACACTTCAAAGGCCAGGCTGCTCTTTGGAGTATTGGCAACTCTCTCCCCACCCCTCCTTTTCATGCAGGGCACAATCATTAATAGCTAGCACTTTATTAAGAATTAGCGTTAGTAAGCATGGATTAAACATTATTAATAAGCACAGTTGACTTCAATGAAACATTGCCTGACATACTGCCCCCCCCCCAAGCTCTTGCTCGGGGTTTGTCTGGGTGCAGTAGGTAAAATTGCTTGAGTAGTTGAGGGGCATTGAGATCAGAGGCTTTCACCCACTCGTCGCAGCTGGGTGGAAAATAGCACCAGCGGACTAGGTAGTACAACCCCCCCCCCTTTGCAGTTTAGAGTCGAGGATCTCCTTCACTTCATGATGTTTCTGACCCCTCACCAGAATAGGTTCCAGTTCGGGGTCCCGAGGGTGCCACCTCGAACCACCCGGATCCCGACAGATAAGACTGCAATGGAAAACAGGGTGTATTTTACTAAACAGTTTGGGCAAGTCCAGTTCCAGTCACTTTATTGATCACCCTTTTTATTTTGAACGGCCCCAGGTATCGGTAGGCTAGCTTGCGGGAAGTCTGGGGCAATGGTAAGTTTTTGGTAGAGAGAAATACTGTCCCTCCTTCTTTGAAATCCCACCCTGGGCTATGTTTTTTTATCAATTGAGATTTGTAGTCTTTTTTCGCCTTCTCTAGGTTCGCTTGTATAATTGCCCGGGATTTCTGCAGTCTTCCCCACCATTGCTGGCAGTCTGCAGAGAGAGGGTTGTCTTCTCCCCCCGGGAGGGAGGGGAACGGCTTTCCCTCGTAACCATGCACTGCTTGGAAAGGGGAGACCTTGGTGGAGCTATGGAGGCTGTTATTGTATCCATATTCCGCAAAGGGCAGGAGCTCTACCCAGTTTGACTGTTGAAAGTTTATGTAGCATCGAAGGTACTGCTCAAGAAGCCCGTTCACCCACTCACTCTGCCCGTCCGTTTGCGGGTGATAGGCGGAGCTCAGTCCCTGCTCCATCCCGGTTAATTTGCAAAACTCCCGCCAGAAGTTGGCAACGAACTGTGGCCCGCGGTCGCTAATGACCTTATCGGGGAATGAGTGGACCCAGACCACATGCAAGAAAAACAAGTAGGCTAGTTCTTTGGCGGTGGGGAGTTTTCGGCACGGGATGGAGTGGGCTTGCTTAGAAAAAGTGTCCATCACCACCAATATTACTGTTCTGGAATTATTGCCATAAATTACTGTTCTGCCCCTAGAGGGCTGTAGCTCTACTATGAAGTCCATCGATATGACTGACCAGGGCCGTTCGGCGGTGGGGAGAGGCTGCAGTAAGCCCGGAACTTCCCCCCCCCTCCGCTTTGCCATCAGACAAGTAGGACACGTCTGCACGAATTCTGAAATGTCTTTTTTCATTTGGGGCCACCAAAACTGCCGGTGCACTAAGTGCAGGGTTTTCACGTATCCGAAGTGCCCAGCTAGCTTGTTGGTGTGACAATGCTGCAAAACCTCCACTCTCAGTGACTTAGGGACGTATAGTTTCTCATTGTGATACCAAAATCCCCCTTCTCCCTTTTTCAACCCATCTGGCCGCTCTTTTCCCTCTGCTTCAGCTTCGAGTATCAATTTGTTGGCCCCCCCCAGGGCTCTTTTGCCCGAGCGGCTGCTTTTGACCGGGTCTGGACGGCCCCGGCTACTGCCTCGGGGGGGGGATTAACGAGTCTATGACCTCCTCTCTCACACTCTTGTGCTGGGGCAGCAAGAGTGCATCCGCCAAAAAGTTTTTAGAGCCCGGGATGTGGCGTAACGTGAAGTCGAATTTAGCAAAGAATCCCTCCGAACCCACTGAGCTACCGGGTACCCCAGCATGGCACATCGTCGAGCCCCGGAGAGCGAAGAAGGTGAGCAGCCAAGTGCTTTTCATCACCCTAAAGGCTTGGCATCCCCGCACCTCAACCACCCTGATAGATGAGGCGGTGCTGAGGCACGCGAACATCCTGCGGACCCCGGGAGACCTCGGGCCCCCAGCTGACGAATGAGAGCAGGGCAGCCAAACCCTTGATGAGGATGATGAGAGGGAGTGCCTGGTGGAGCCAGACGATGAGCGGGAATGCCCAGTGGAGCCAGACGACCTCCCATCAGGGTCGGAGCCGGACGACGACCGTGACTCAAAATCCCCGTCCCCGAAACGAGACCCAATGGAGGACCTGAGACCTGAGACGGGAGATGGAGACTATGAACCGCGACCTGCGGAAAGAGATGAAGGCGAACCTATCGCTCGTGGTGCGGGAGGTCCAGAAGCAGATCGATCGCGCCCTAACTCGAGCCCAGCCAACGGCCCCAGTGCAACCTGCACAACCAGGCCGCCCCGGGGCCCAGAGTAAAGACCCGGGAGCTCGATGTCACCTTCGACGGGAGCCCGGACAAAGTGGAGTATTAATAAGCACAGTTGACTTCAATGAAGCATTGCCTGACAATCGGTGAATGATGTCATACCTGAAAATTTGTGTACTGTGTGGTACACATCTTTTGACCAAGCAGTGCAGATGGTAGGGCATTGTGGGGTAGGGGCTGAGTTGGCAAAGTCCGACATAAAGTCTGCCCTTCGCCTCTTACCGGTTCACCCTTTGGATTTTGAATTGCTGGGTTTTCATTTTGAAGGGCGGTTTTAGATGGACAGGGCCCAGCACATGGGGTGCTCTGTTTCTTGTGCGGCCTTTGAGCACTTTAGCTCCTTTTTAGAATGGGCGGTGTGCCGCCGGGCTCATTTGAGCAATGTGATGCATTATCTGGATAAATTCCTGTTTGCGAGCCCCTTAGGCTCTGGCCAGTGCACCCATTTGATGGAGGCCTTTGTGGCGCAGTCGGTGGCGTGAGTGTTCCTCTAGCTCATGAGAAGATGAAGGGCCCTACCCAGTGATTGACGTTCCTAGGGGTTGAACTTGATTCATTTCAACAAACTGCAGGAAATGGTTGCTCAGTTTTTGCTGTGGCGAAAGGCGACCTTGAGGGAGCTGCAGCAGTTGGTGGGTCACTTAAATTTTGCGTATAAGGTGGTAGCTCCTGGTCGCCCCTTTTTGAGGAGGTTGTGTGATGCAATGGTTGGATTACGCCAGCTACATCACCGAATCAGGATTTCATGTAGCATGCGGGAGGACCTTTTACTATGGAAGGAGTTTTTAACCTCCTTTAATGGTGTCTCCTTTTGGAGGGCTGAGTTACAGCTGGAAACTGAGCTGCAAATTGCATCAGACACAGCTGAGTCCCTTGGGTTTGGCGTCTTCTTTCGCGGACACTGGTGCACAGAGGAATGGCCCCAGGAATGGGTAGATGCAGGGTGGAACAGAGATTTGACTTTCTTGGAGTTCTTCCTGATCTTGGTAGTTGTTTGATTGTGGTGGAACAAGTTGGCAAACCACACGGTCCACTTTTGGTGCGACACCTTAGCCATGGTGCACATTATCAATTCCCTCACTTCCAAATCCCCCAGGGTAATGAGGCTAGTGCGGGCCTTCACTCTCCGTTGCCTGAGGCTTAATATTTTATTTTTTGCCATGCATGTGCCTGGGGTGGCTAATGGGGTGGCTGACGCTCTCTCCTGCACACAGCAGAGGTTTTACCAGCTGGCCCCAGATGCAGATCTTCTCCCGACAATGATGCCCCCGGGATATGGATGATTGGTGGGTCGAGGCCAGCAGAGCAATAAGTCTCACCATTGCTTCCAGCAATTACTCCACTACAGTGTATCTTTAAGGTGCAGGGGATTAGCAGTACAATCTATTTGGGGCTGGCTGTCTGCATTGGCCTTTGCTAGTAAGGCTTTAGGTTTCGAGGAGAATACCGGGGACTTCCGCATTAAGAAAATGTTGGAAGGTTGGTTTAGAGAAGTTGGGCCCTGCTGGGATTCTTGGCAACTGTTTTCCCCTGCAGTTCTTAGAGGTTTACAATCGGTCTGGGGCCAGGTGTGCGTGTCATAGTACGAAATGCTGCTCTTTCATGCCACTTCTCTCATGGCATTCTTTGGGGCTCTTCAGGTGAGTGAGCTGGTGGCTCAGTCCAAACGGGACGTTTCAGGGAAGGCCTTGATGGCTCAAGACATTTGTCTGGTGGGCGGATCTGTATATGTTACAGTTCATCGTTCCAAGACCGATCAACTGCAATGGGGGGATACTAATAGTTTGGGTTCCTGTTTTAATGTTGAGATCTGTCTTGTAGAGGCTTTAATGCGTTACATAGTTGCTTGTGGTCCCCTGATGAAGCATCAGTTTTGGACTGTGACGTGCAAGGCCCTTGCTATGCTGGGCCTGTCAGGAGTTAAGTTTGACACCCATTCCTTCCGTATAGGAGCAGCATCTACTGCGGCTGCCCTGGGGTACTCCCTGCCTTCCTTTCAGAAGCTGGGTAGGTGGCATTCCTCGGCCTATAAGGGCTATGTTTGCCCTCTTGCACTGCAGTAATTGGCATCATGATATTAAGGGGCCATGTTATTCATCGTTTCTTTTTTTCTCAGATGCTGTGGTCCGTGAAGAGAGACAACACATCCTCATATGCAGACATAGCTTTATGTTTTGGGCTGCCCATCGGGCCAGGAGGACTTCAGCCGGGTCACAGCTGGGGCTCAGCAAGTGGGCCACCATTGAATGGCATGGATGGTGGGGGTCTCCATTGCTCGGGCCTGTTGCCCCTCTTGTTCGAAGATGTGCACGTGTTGCCACCACATGTTGTGGTGATACATCTGGGTAGTAATGATTTAGGCCTACTCAAGGGAAAAGCCCATGTGTTGCAAGCCAAAGATGACTTTTGAGTCATCGAGAGGCATTGGATGCAGCCTTTGATCATGTGGTCGGCCATGATCGCACACCAGGTATGGCATGCAGCTTGGGACCTGTGGGCAATTGAGAAAGCTCATTGCAAAGCCAATTTAGATCTTTAAAGAGCCCTCGAGGGGGGTTTGGGCCACTTTCTTCCTCACCCGAGCTGATTGTGCAGATTTATGCAGGAGCGATGGCGTACGTCTGTTGGAAAAGGGTAATGATGCCTTTTTAGAGGATTTGAAACTTGGGTTTAAGGAAGTGTTAGGCTTTTGTGGGCGCAGCTGCCTAAGCAGAGGATTTCTGGGGAATTTGCTAATGAAGTGAGATGTAATGGATCAGGGTTTAAACATGTGGAGTAAAGAAAAAAGAAATCTATTCAAGTCCCAAGAAGTTAAAAGAGAAACTATTACAAGCCAATCAAGACAAAAAAAGAGTAATGTTTCTGCTTTAGATTGTACACATTAAAAAAAAAAGTTTTCTCAGGGATCCAGAGATGGGGCAGAAATAAATCCACAAAGTGGCAGATCCATATTTACAAGAGGAAACTATAGGTAAGAAGAATAAATGTGAGCATTTTGAAAATAAAGGGAGAACAATTGTTTTGTTCCTAAAATGTTTGTAATTTTAAGGGAGTATCATTAAATTCTGTAGTGTTATTTCCTGGTACAGATGGACTTATTTCAGAAAATTTAGCAACCATGCTGAAACCAGACAGAGAGGTTAGTGTTCTGTGCTTGAAGGTGGGAGATCCAGGTAAAACTATTCTCTTTTTTTTTTAATCTTATGTTGAAAATGTATTTGAGATGAAGTGGGGAAATACATTGACTAGGGAAGGTGACTGTGAGTTTCAAATGGTTAATAGGGTTCCTTGCAATAAATCTGTATACATGTCCTCAACCTTTTTCAATCTTTTCTTTGTTATCTTTGTAGAGAGAAAACATCAACAAACTATATGCATGGTCATTCATTTATTACAGTGTTGCATGCATAATTTGCTATTTAAATCTATAATACTGCCAGACTGAGGATAATACCAGATGACAAAATTATGCTGAACAAAAGCAGCATTTACTGACACACAAAATATGTTATCCTGTGTCACAGAAAAATAGTTGCAGACAGCATCAAAACACAGGAAAGTGAAAAATGTCAACTATTGAGTGGTTAAATAAAATATATAATGCAAAACATTAAAAAATGAATAAAAGAAGCGAAGCAAGTTGTTTACAAACAACAGATCCCCCCCCCCTTGGAAAAATACATTTATTGAATTTAATGGAAAAGTCTGCATGGATTAAATTACATAGTTACTTTCTATTCTATAGGATTAATACCTGTGAATATCATGTGAGCCAATAATAATAGAAGTTTTGGACTGGGAGGGTAACCAGTGGTACCTTTTAAACCATATATTTAAGAAGGTAACTTGCAAATAAGTTTTTATCTCTAAGTCTTGCTCAGTGACTCTTGAAAAGTCATTGCTTACTCTTAGTCATGAACCTAATAGGTTATTGATACTTTTAGCTAATAGCAGGAGAAATAGGAATTTCAAATATGTAGCAAATAAATATAAATATCCCTTGAATCAACTCAATGTAATAGATTTCAAGACAGATCTGAAGTATACCCTAAGTGGTTTATAGATTAGGATGTCATTCTAAATTTGTTTGTGTAAATTTGTAATGAGAATTTTAATTTTTCATAAAAGTTAGTTGAACTTTGATTCTAGACAAGATCACAATATTGCTGTGGTTAGATTTCAAACAGGTTTTCAAAAAGAGACACTGCATTTTTTAAAAAAATATATGGAATTTGAATAGTATATTTACAAAGCATCATAGCCCTGTTTACATGTTACAGTGAATACAAATACATTCCTGCCTGTGTGTGCATACACCAGTTTGTAAACAAGAACCAGCATGTGTTCACTTTACTTATGAAACTGGGCACCAGAACTTAGCTAAATATACTCTTTGTATCACACATTCAGCTATACATATATTGAGTTTAACATGAGAATTGCTGAATGCCTGACAAAGAATAATCAAGTGCCCTCCACACTCCTATACATGGATTGTATGTGTGTTAACTGTTACTTATGAAGAGGATTGATGAAACCAAAGGTTGCAGCACCTGCATGTTGCCTGAGAGCTGTAATTACATAGAGATCTTTGGAATTTGTCTCCTAATGGAAATTTCAGGCACAGCTTCTTTCAATTTTCAGTTATTTTATATATGTGTGTATGTAAGGCTCATTTGCTTTCACTTCTGAAGTTCAAAGAATGATCATGCATGCTGTGTTTTGCCAAAGTGTTCACTAAAAGGAAAGCAGCTCCTTCCTTCTACTGTTCTGTTCACCAGGTACTAAGGTTATGGGATAAATGAAAAGCATTCAGTTTTTTTCATTTCAGTCTTGTCAGGTTGAAATGTTAGCTGTCTATACTTTCTAGAATTTCATCCAGTTATCATCCCCCAAATCCATGACTGCTTTAGCCCTTTTCATGACATCTCTGGTGATATTGGCTATCTCTCTATTTCATTTTGCAGCAATTTAAAGGGATCCTGAAGGCCTCTCAACTGCTAACTAGGTCTAACTAGGCAATAAGAAGTAGATGCTATTCTGTACTTCAGTAGTTTGGAGTTGATGTTTTCTCAGAAGCACCCTCGATAGCACATAATGGCATAGAATTGAATCCAATCACTCTATGTTAATGGAAGGGCAGTCTCTCTGTGCTTCAGCCTTTTATAAAAAGAAGATTCTTAATTTAGAGGGAGTTATTGTATCCAGTTCAACCACATGTGCCCTTGTGAACAGTAGTATTGCTCCAGCAGTATTGTACTGTTTAAGCTAACAGTTCATTCCTCTTATTCTTTTTTTTTAATTTTATTTTTAAAAGAGAGTTCTCTATATTTCCTCTTTGAGGTCTCTTTGAAGAGAAATCAGTGCATCCTTTTTCACCTTTTCAGTTGTTTTATGTTACACAGCACAGGGTGATTCTCTAGCAGGAGAAAAGGAAAACTTGGAAAGATGTTACTTATCAGTGAGTATCCACAGAATATAATTCTGATTTTTCTTTAATATCTCCCTTCCCAACCTTCCCTTCTTTGAATTTCTCTTTGATTAAAATGGAATTGATTAGAAACTGACTCTAAATTCCTAAAAAAAAGAGGAAAAGAAACACAATTGGTGGATTTCAGGAAGAAATTTGCTAAAGCAGAATTAAAGGAATTTCTCTGAAAAATGCACAGAGATAGAGATTCAGTGCACCCCAACAGATAATTTCCCCTTCTGCTGCTCATAACCATGGCATGTATTTCTTTGTGGTGCCAGGAACCATGTGTCTAGTGCCCAACTGCATGCACAGTTCCTTGTCCAGGTAAAACATGCACAGAAGGCCACTGATTGAATTAATTATTGATGACCTTTGGATGTGATTCAACAAGTTGTGAATGTCCAATATTTAGGGGGTTTTTCAGCTATTTTACTGTAAAGAGCAGTAATCCAAAGGACCACATATCAATTTCTGTGGATCCAGAGGTGCAGGACAGCATATTTCATTTTCTGGAATATGTTCACCTAGTAATAAGGCTCATTGTGAAGAAAATACAATGGGCTCTAGAAAGAGTGCCCCCCACTCTGGGTGAGTGCCCCCCACCATTGCTGTCTTCCACCCACCCAAGTGAAGACATGCACTCCCCCCCACACACACACACATCTGAAGGGTAGCTGAAGTCTGTCATCTGGAGAGAAGTTGTAATTCTGAATGATCTGATCTCCAGACCTCACCTGGAGATTGGCCACAGAGATTCCTTAGGAGGAAATGGCATTGTATCTGTCTGAGGTCTCATCCCTCTTCAAACCCCATCCCTTAAATCTCCAGAAATTTCCTAACCTAGAGTTGGCAACCATATCTCATTCTCTATCTGTTCCTCTTTCAGCTTTCCATTGCTTTTCCCCTCCCTGCAGCTTCTACATAGGAAGAGGACAATCTTTCTTCGCACTGTTGGGGGAGGGAGACCAAAGCAGTTTACATCATTCTCCTCCCCGTACTTTGATCTGCACAACCCTGTAAATTAGGTTAGGCTGAAAGTCTGTGCCTGGCTCAATATCACCCAGTCAGCTTCCCCAGCAAAAAAACTGGGTATGGCAGACCCTGCTCTGAAGCCCCTCCCCCCCCAACCTTGGCTTTCACTCATCTCCTCACCAATGTTCCCTTGAAGCTTCAGAGTCTTGTGAGCAAAAATTCTACTTTGTGAGCTACTGGCATTAAAGTTGTGAGCTACTGCCTAAATTATTGTGCTCTGGGACCATTTTTCCTGACCTAAAACAAAATGGTGTGAGCTGGATGTGAAAAATCTGTAACCTATCTCATGCTAACTCAGTTTAGAGGGAACCCTGCTCCTCACCCTTGCTGTCTTCCCACCCACCCTGCAGGTGAAACAGAAACCAGCTTTCCATCTCTCCCCACCCTGCATATATGTGTGTGTGTGTCACCATGTCTGTGGTGGATCAAAGCGCTGAAACAGGTCCAGAGTGCTGAGAAGAAAGAATAATGGGGTGGGGGGGTGTGCAGGGGGAGCATGATGACAGTCACACAGACACTGAAACGCATCATTCCTTTTGTTTGCAGTGCATTGTTGCCACCTTTTCCTGTCATATCCGGCCTTGTGATGTTTGGCATCAGTGTGAGCTTGTGGCTTTTTTTTTTTTTGCACCTCAAAGCAGGTATTTTCTGTAGGGGATTTTATCTGATTTCAGTTATTCATCTTCTGTCCCCTCCCTACATTATCTACCTAGTAAAAGTACAGTCTTTCTTCAAAACAGGGACAAAAGCAGGAAGCAAGCGACCTCAGCAGGGTATAATGACACAGTCCTCACCTGGAGACTGGCAGGCTGAAATGGCTAATTTTGAGGATTCTATGCCACGGTACCTGTCTGAGGTCCCATCCTTTCTCAAACTCACCCTCTCCAGGCCCCACCCATCAAATATCCAGGAATTTCCCAATCTGGAGTTGGCAACTGCTAATTTACATTGGCTGTCATAGAGGAGCTGCTGCTGAACAGGAGCAAGCAGCTGGGTCTAGTTAAGTCATGCGAGCCAAGTGGCATCAAGTCACCCAAAGGGTGCAGCCAGGCCTAGGGTAGCCAACCTCCAGGTGGAGCCTGAAGATCTCCTGGGATCAGAACTGAATTCCAGAAAACAGATTTCTCTCCCCATCCTGGAGACTGTATGCTATTCTATTTGCCTGAGGCCTCTCCCTTTACTGAGAAAAGCAGCCTGGGTTGCCTAGCAACAGCCTCTGGCTAGCACTTTCCAGGGGAAAATAAGCGAGGTCTTGCCTCCCTAGCTATTTTTGTGGCCTTGGGAGGCTGTGTGTGCTGGTAGGTCTTTTCTGAGGCCACAGTAGCTCTAAAGCCCTTTCTAAGACTGGTTAACAGAGAGGACATAGAGAAGAGTTGACTGTCTCTGAGATAAGACTGTTAGGTCGTTTTTGCACTCACCTTCCGCTGGCGCGACCCCCCTCTTCACGGATTTCGCACTAAACGCTGCGGAGCAGCCAGAAAAGCCGGAAGCTCCCGGCGCAAAAGCCGCTCAAACTGAAACCGCCAAAAAGCAGTTTGGCGTTTGCGCTGCTTTTGCGATGGGAGCTTCCGGCTTTTCTGGCTGCTCCGCAGTGTTTAGTGCGAAATCCGCGCAGAGCCTGCGCGGTGAAGAGGGGGGTCGCGCCGGCGGAAGGTGAGTGCAAAAACGACCTTAACATTCCTTGGCCTGAATAGGCAGGGGCCAAGGAACATGTCTCTCACAGTTTACTGTTTGCTTCCCTGTTTGCTTTGCAGCAGCAGTGTTGGTGTGTGTGTGTGTGGTGGTGGTGGGGGGGGAGACAGACTATCCCAGGTTTCTTACAACAGGCTCCAGGACAATCTTTCAGCAGAGAAGTGTCTGGCTCAAAGGTCAGTGGCCTTCTGATGGGGTTCTGGCCTCACAGGGCTGGCAGTAGGCAGGTCACAGCAAAGCTATCCCTGACAGAGGGGTGTGGTGACAGAGTGCAAGGTCACTCCTGTGGTAGCCACAACTTCCAATAAAAACTGAGAATCGAGTCAACATGTTCAGCTTTTATTATATCTACGATGTGCATTTAAATATTCAAATAATTCGATTTCAGTACTGTACTGTATACTTGAAAAGAACCAACATGGCAGCTGACTAAATCAACATGTATTAACATATTTATTTATGCTTCTTCACATCAGCATAAATTTGTCAGACAAAGCTATTTATAACCCCCTCCCATTTCTTAATTTTAAGAAGTGCTCTAATGGTCAGTGCATGGCAAGACTGGAAAATTGTAAAGTCTTCTAGCTCCTTTAATTCAAATAATATCAAAGTTGTTGTAGAGTAATGCCAGCAAGGTTTTTTTTCCCTCTCCTTTTAGTGCATCATTCCTCTTTCTCCAGTACATGAGCTGATAATGTGGCAAAAACACAAAGGAAAGCATGGAAGAACTGCCAGGAATGAACAACACTCAACTGACATATTTTGTGTTCTTGGAAATGACCAATAGAATGGAACTGCAAGTGCTGATATTTTGTGTCTTCCTGCTAGTTTATATTTTCACCATCATTGGGAATTGCTTAATTGTTGTGGTCACCCTAGTAGATGCCTCTCTTCAGACCCCCATGTATTTCTTCCTTAGGATCCTGTCCATCCTAGACATCAGCTATTCTTCAGCCACTATCCCCAAAATGCTGCTGAATTCACTTTCTGAAGACAAATGTGGTTTCATTGGTGCAAACAGAGTGGGTATTCACTTTGCCATTCTGTGGTTCCAATAAGATTGATTACTTCTTTTGTGACATCCCTCCATTACTTGAGCTTTCTTGCATTGCTACTTCTATATATGAGGGGCAGTTAATGATTGCCACCATTTTGGTTATATTCACTCCTTTTATTGTCATCTTTGTCTCGTACGTCCTTATCGTTTCTTCCATTGTGAAGATGGCATATATTGATGGCAGGTGGAAAAGCTTCTCTACTTGTTCCTCACACGTCCTGGTGGTGATTTTGTACTACAGGACCAGCGGCTTGATTTATATAAAACCCAGATACATCTTCTCAGAAGACACAAGGAAGGTAGTTGCCTTGATATATACCGCAATAACACTGCTATTGAACCCTGCTATTTATAGCATAAGAGGTCTAAGGAGCCCTGAGGAGAAACAGGGACAGATGGATTTTTTTTTACACCTATATTAATATTAGTGATTTCTGCAAAACCTGTTTAGCTTATACTTTACAATCAAATGGGCTCTATTTTTTTTTATTTAGATATTCTGGAGGCATAGCAGAGCAGAGAGTTCTTCTGTCAGAGTCCCTCTGAGGTTGGCAGAGTGGCTGCTAGTGATATCCACTGTGCTGTGCTGGCTGAGGAATGCTGCCCTGAAGGTACAAATGGCAGGTGACCTTAATGACTGGAGCCAGTTTGTAGGTTACACAGATTGGTTGTAACTCCACAAGAGGTAGTGGCTATAATGAGGCCTGTCAATCTGGGGCCAGGCAGTCACTCAGTAAGCCTCTGTTGACTGAGTGAGGAACAGAGTCTGGGCCTCTCAGTTCCTAGTCTGTACTATACCATGCTGGCTCTTGTTCCTTCATGGAATTATATTCCAGTCCAAGAGACTGGATAAACTGTTCTGCCAAGAAGAACAAATGCCTGAATCATTTCAAGCAGACGGATTCAATGACGAGTCGAAGTTGTTACAAAGACTACGTTTATTGGTAGACTGTTACTTTGGCTCAAGCCTTGGCTTGAGAAGAATGAAACCAAAACATTGATACATAAGTTTTAAGGTACACTTCAAAGGAATTCCTAAGGTGAGGGGAAGCAGGGGAGTATTCACACATAGCCACAAAGATACATTCCCAGGGTGTTTATCAGACATCTGGCCTTGTATTACCCAGATGGCTCTTCCTCCCTTAAGAGGATTCATGGGAAGGTGCTGATTACTTTGTTCTCAGTAATTACCAGTCATAAAGCAGAGAGGGGCCAGGGAAGGATAATAAACTAGCAGCATTTGGTTCATTATGATTTTACCCAGGCCTGGTTGTGACAGGCCAGGAACCCATCAGTTATTGATCAGAATCAGTCAAGCTTGACAAATCACTTCTGAGTCCAGATGTATACAATTCTGGGCTCTCAGAAGTGAACCAGGCACTGAAACAACCTTCTCTGAATCCCTGAGCCCAGAGTTATTCTTTGGGGATCTCAAAAATGGCAGGTTGTGATTAGGGCTGCCGAACTCCCAGGCCAGGTGGGGATTCCCCTGCCCCAGAGGTTCCCAACCCACCGGCCCACATTGGGCCAGTGAGGGGATCCTCCCCCAACATCACCAGCATGATGATGTCACTTGCAAGTCATGCGCCAGCCACTCTAGGCACTTCTGGGAAAACGCTATGGTTTTCCCGGATGCTCTAGCAATTTGGGAGGGAAAACTGTATGGTACCGGAGTCCGCGGGGAACTTGGCAACTGTAGTTGTGATAGAATTCTGGACGTTTCCTAACCAACTGGCTTTCTTTCCAAGGCTTAGATTTCTGATCTCTAACACTTGATCCAGGCACTTATGGACTGACCAGCAGCTGAAAATTTCTTTCACATCATCTGACTGGAACCAAGTTTTTACCATTACAACTTTTAGTTGGCAGAATTCAGGAGCCTGATGGATTGAACACCAGTTCTGAAGCAAATGTTCTGAGAATGTGAAAGAATATAGATAGAGAGTGATAGCTCCATAGAACTAGCTGGATTGGATTGTAAGAACATAAGAAGAGCCATCCTGGATCAGTTAAAAGGCCTATCTAATCCAACATTCTGTTCATGCAGTGGCCAACC
This sequence comes from Heteronotia binoei, assembly GCF_032191835.1. Lineage (NCBI taxonomy): Eukaryota > Metazoa > Chordata > Lepidosauria > Squamata > Gekkonidae > Heteronotia > Heteronotia binoei. Next base: position 40,862,970 of record NC_083237.1, on the reverse strand, counting down.
AGATGCCTCTAGAAAGCCCACAAACAGGAAGACTGCATCAACATGATCCTGCTTGTGTTCCCAAGCAACTGATTTAAAGAGGCATACTGCCTCTGGTACTGGAGGAAGTAGATGTCTATCATTATGTTCCCCTTTGAAGTGGGGGAATCTCCTCTAGTGGCACCGTGACAGAATATCTTTCTTGCTTGACTTCCCCTAACCTTCATAGAGCCTTCATGTTAGCTAATTTTAATGTCCTTCCTTCTGCTGTGTTATATGGGAGGTTTAAGAAAATTCCATTCCCCAATAGGTTTTGTGTTTGTGGCTCAAGGGATATAGAAAGTGCTGAACATGTTATCCTGCATTGCATGTTTTACTGTGATATTCATGCCATTTACTTAGATCCTCTTCTTCAAAATCATGAAGGACAATCTGATGGGTGTAAAACTCTCTTCCTTATCCATTTATAACTCTGAGATCATTGAAACTGGCTAAATTTCTGTGCTGTGCTTCTAAGAGCACAGGAATGTTACAAATGCTGGTGTAATTGGTGTTTTCCTCCTTGCTGATTGTGCACATTTATGTTTTCATGACAATCAGCTCCCTATGCAGATCCAGGCCCTACCTGGCTTGCTGACCTTTCGTAGGGCCTGCAAAATGGAGCTGTTCCACCAGATCTTTGGATGAGGCAGCGGGCATCTATTTATCCCCCCTACTGCTCTGCTGCTCTGCTGCTCTACTGTACTACTATACTGTGATGCTGTATTGCGGTACTATTTTGTGCTATACCACCTTGCTGTCATGCCATCTTGCTGAATCATCTTGCTGTACTTTGATGAATGTTGCAATTGGTTTTATTATGATTTTATTTGCTGTATTATGATTTCTATTTGCTGTACTCCACTCTGAGCCCCTAATGGGGGGATGGGGGGACTATAAATAAAATAATAATAATAATAATGATGATGATGATGATGATGATGATGGTTGTTGTTGTTGTTGTTGTTGTTGCTGCTACATCATGGGATATCTATCATCAGGGGTGGAATTCTAGCAGGAGCTCCTTTGCATATTAGGCCACACACCCCTGATGTAGCCAATCCTCCAAGAGCTTACAAGGCTCTTTTTTGTAAGCCCTTGGAGGATTAGCTACATCAGGTGTGTGTGGCCTAATATGCAAAGGAGCTCCTGCTAGAATTCCACCACAGTCTATCTTTATCAAAAGCCACTGATAGCCCAGATCCCTGGGGACTAGAAGTTCATTAACTGTGACCACTGTCTGGGTGTCTGGGAACTGCATCTCACCAATCCCACCTTTCACAAGATCAGGGCTTTTTGTAGCAGAAACACCTTTGCATATTAGGCCAAACACCTCTGATGTAGCCAATCCTCCAAGAGCTTAAAGTACTTAGAGCCCTGTCTTGGAGGATTGGCTACATCAGGGGTGTGTGACCTAATATGCAAAGGAGTTCCTGCTTCAAAAACAGTCCTGCACAAGATATACTGCTGGGAACATATCTCTTCACTAGGGCCCATTACTCAGGCTGCTAAATCTAGGGTTACCACATTGCTGGTTTGTTTTTCATTTTAAATTTTATCTCCATACTGCTTGGAATGGTGGCAGGTAAAAACAACTGTCAGTGGGAGGCCTGGCAGCCCTACTGCATACTAATCATTTATTAAACATAATCTAATTTAGTAAACATAATGCAACAGCCAGAAGAAGGCAGCCTCTAGCCTCTTTCCCCCCATAATCTGGTAATGCCCCAAGAGTTGTTTGGGCTATCTAAGCTCAAGTGTAACATGTCCCTGGGGGGGAAGGGAGGGCAAATAACCTTAGTGTCCAACCATTAGATAGAGATGAATTATCTATCTCATGTATATTTTACATACTATTTTCATTTATAAACATTGAATAAACAATAATTTTATTGACTGTAGTCTGTTGAATATGATGCCTGTTTTATAGTATAGTATATGATTTTACTGATATGTAATTATTTTTACTGTATTTATTGTTGTGATTTTAATATTGTCGGAAGCTGCTCCAAGCTGTTTCGGGAGGAGAAGGATATAAATGTACAGAAATAAATAAATACATATTTAAATAATTTATAAACATTTTATATACATCCTTAAGGCCACCTTACAGTAAGTCATGCAATTGGTCCACCTAATTTGGTATTGTTTATTCTGAATGGCAGCAACTCTTCAGAGTTTCAGGGAGAGAAGAGTATTTTCCAGTATCTACTAGCTGAGGTCTTATTATCTATCTCAGAGAGTAAATCTGGGACAATCCATATAAGTACCTTGTTGCCTCCCATACAAGTGGTCCAGGCAAGATTCAAGCTCATGGCTTCAGTAATTTTTTTCCCCTAAACCAGATATATTACTGGAAATGTTTGTATTTGGTGACAGCTATGTTGTATCTTGTTTAATTTTTGTAAGTGTTCATCACCTTTGAGACCCTGAAATGGGTGGAAAGGAAATTATAATGTGCGGACTCTTAACTGGGAGAACTGGGTTTGTTTCCCCACTCCTCCACTACAAGCTGCTGGAATGGCCTTTAGTCAGCCATAGCTCTTGTAGGAGTTGTCCTTGAAAGGGCAACTGCTGTAAGATTTCACTCAGCCCCACCCACCTCACAGGGTGTCTGTTGTGGCGGGGGGGGGGAGGTAAAGGAGATTGTGACCACTCTGAGACTCTGAGATTCAGAGTATAGGACAGGATATAAATCCAATATCATCATCATCATCTTCTTCTTCTTCTATAAAATAAAATAAATGCTTTGATGGGTTTGATTTTTATGTGTATTGTACATTTCAGATCAGTAAATTTGCCCTTCACATCTGCTGAAAATTTCCTTACACACTTGGCTCAAGAGACTTTTTTACCATATGTGCAATGAAATATATTAATTAGAATGAAAGAAGCATCCAATGAGGATACATGATGAAATTCTGGTATTGTAAGATTTTATACTATTATAACCCACAGTACTTCAGAAAGGAACAAGGTCACCCAGGAAATTTTCATGGTAGAGTGGAAATTTGAACCTGGGTTTTCTGGATTCTACTCCAGCACTCTAACCATGATACTACACTGGCTCTCTTAAGACCTTTCCATTCCAAATTCTGTGTAATATTGTATCCTTACACAGTTAATCTTTGTCCTCTGAGTTAAATTATTTGCTTATTTGACTTCTGCCGGAGCCAGAGTTTGACAATTCAGTCTTTTGTTCTGGACATTGCTTGAAGGTCTGATAAACAGTGTACAAGAATATTGTCCATTGACAAAATACATAACAATGAAACAAGAAGCTTGACTGTGGAACCTCATTTGGACTTGGCTTTGGGGACTCAGTGGACTGTACTTTGCGGATCTATTGAATACACACCGCTAAGTGGATTGATATTTGAGTTTTCCGAACCAGTCTTTTGGAACTCTGAGAAGTAGGGGATCTCATCACATTGTTTTTATATGCCTTTTTTTTGCCAAATTCTCTTGTTGTGAATATTACCTAATATAATAGCATTTCAATATATGCAGAAGAAAAATGATGCAGAAGGATATGATACAGAATATTCAATGTTTAAACAGCCCCAACATGTTTTTTATGCAGCTCCATCTTCTTTATTCTGTTCCCAGACATACATTGGAGCAAATATTCCATTTCTCTCTGCACCAGGGCTTTTTTTTGTAGCAGGAACTCCTTTGCATATTAGGCCACACACCCCTGATGTAGCCAATCTTCCAAGAGCTTAAATAGGCCCTGTAAAAGATCCCTGTATGTTCCTGGAGGATTGGCTACATCAGGGGAGTGTGGCCTAATATGCAAAGGAGTTCCTGCTACAAAAAAGCTCTGCTCTGCACAATTTTTTTCTTCCTGGTTTTGCAGTGGTGGCCTCCCCTTTTTATTTTAAGTTTATTTACTGGACAAAAATGGCAAATACTGGATGTCCAATTCAAAACTGGGCACCCTGAAGCCCACCAATTAATCCCTGCCTCCAAATCCCTACTTTCTTTGCAAAGGCAAGGTGGGCTATAACAATCAGAAACAAGTCTTTTGAGGACTTTGATATTACCTCCTCCTTTTTGCTCACCCAGTATGTAGTGAGGTTGCCAACTTCAGGTTGGGGAATTCCTGCAGATCTGGGGATGGAAACTCAGGAGAGTGGGGTTTGGAGGGGTGGGACCTCAACATAGAGGTCATCTTCCAAAAGAGCCATTTTCTCCTTGGGACCTGGTCTCTTAAAATAAATAGGGATAAGTGGTAAAGGCAGCTACTGTCCTTGAATGGTAAGAATTTGACTTCTACTTTGGAAAGGCGAATGGGAGCATATGAATCCTATCACTCTACACAGCAAAGACAGAAGTTTCCCAAAGGAATTTCCCTCCAGCTTTTGTGACTTTCTCAATTCTAAGGACTCCTTATGCCAGAGGAAGGCTTCAAACTTTACTAAGCAGCATGGTAGGATACAAGCCAATGTATCTAAATGAACTGGATATTCATGCTTGTTTGAACTTTGGGAATTGTATAGCACTTAAAAATATCACCAGCTTAACATTATACAAAACAACCATAATCAATAACCTATGTCCCATGGAAAAGTATTTTTCGATTCTTTGCCTTGTTCACCATCCTCTTCATTGCCTCACTGATCTCTTTGTTCCTTAGACTGTAAATAATTGGGTTCAACATGGGGGTGATGACAGTGTACATCAAAGCCAACACTTTGTTACTGTCCTGTGAATGAATGGATTTGGGCTTTAGGTAGACCAAGCTGCCACTCCCATAGTACAAAGTCACCACCAAGAGATGTGAAGAGCAGGTGGAGAAGGCTTTCTGACGGCCTTCCACTGTTGCCATTTTTAAAATGTTGTAAATAATCAGAAGGTAGGACACAACAATGAAGGAAAAGGGTGTCAAAATAACTAGGATTGTTGCTGTAAAGAGCTGCATCTCATATGAAGAAGTGTCAATGCAAGAAAGTTTGATGAGGGGCGGTATATCACAGAAAAAATAGTTGATTTTATCTGATCCACAAAATGGCAGAGTAAAAACCCAAACTGTCTGAAGCAAAGATACCAAATTGCCAAAGAACCATGACAGAACTGTTAGTGAAAGGCAAAATTTCTCGTTCATGATGGTCATGTACATCAGTGGTTTGCATATGGCTACATACCGATCATAGGCCATAGCTGCCAAGAGGAAGCATTCTGAAGCCCCTAGGAAAAGCAGGAAGAACATTTGAGTAGCACAGCCAATATAGGAAATTCTCTTGTCCTCAGACAGGAAATTCACTAGCATTTTGGGGAGGGTAACTGAAGAGTAGCAGATGTCCAAGAAGGAGAGAACCTTGAGAAAGAAATACATTGGTGTGTAAAGAGATGGGTCTACAAGGATCATAATGAAAATTAGCAAATTACCCACCATTATGATTATGTATACCAAGAGAAATACAATGAACAACAACACCTGCAGTTCAAGATGATTGGTTAAACCCAGAAGGACAAATTCAGTCACTCCGGTAAAGTTGGTTGGTTTTGGTGAAATGATTTTCTTCATCTGGAAGAAGCAGATAGCAGAAAAGGGGTAGTTTTTGTTAATAAATTGAATGAAGAAATGATGACAGTTAATTTAGCATTTGTTTTTTTTTTTTAATTTTCTGCAGTCCAGAGACTTTTTGCAACAAAAATATTAAAGGTAAAGTTAGTCCCCTGTGCACCAGTCGTTTCCGATTCTGGGTTGACGTTGCTTTCACAACATTTTCACAGCAAACTTTTTATGGGGTTGTTTGCCATTGCCTTCCCCAGTCATCTACACTTTCCCCCCAGCAAGCTGGGTACTCATTTTACTGACCTTGGAAGGATGGAAGACTGAGTCAACCTTGAGCCGGCTACCTGAACCCAGCTTCCGCTGGGATCGAACTCAGGTCGTGAGCAGAGCTTAGGACTGCAGTACTACAGCTCTACCACTCTGTGCCATGGGGCCCTTTAACAAAAATATTACTTGTGTTTAATCCATTTAAAGTTAATCTCTTCCCTCCCCCCAAAAACCCCCATGTGTAAGCAAAACCCCCTTTTTGTCAGTAAATTTATCAGATATGAAACTAAACACACAAACACAAATACAAATACAGAGAGAGAGAGTTTATAATATCCAAATGCCCAAATGCCCAAGAATACTCTACTCATTACACATTCTTAGGCAACAGGGTACTATGGGTGTAGAACCCACAAAAGCTGGTTCTAAAGCAGCCTTCATACACACCAATATTTCTTTCCCTGGATGCTTTCTAAGTTACCCCTACAGTCCACCTGCTCTGAAGAGCTCACTGCAAAAAAACAGCATTAAGATCTTTTTGGATGAAGTTACACATAATATTTTGAGAATGTGGACACTTAAAACCTCTGAGATTTAGTTAACCTTGATAAGTACAACATTTCTCCATCTAAGAGTAAACTGCCTGATCTTACGTGGCCAATGAAAGCTGCAAAAACAGGCCACTCACAAGCAAGAGTTAGATTGCCAAAAGCTATGCTGAAAAATATGATTTTGTAAAATAACCAAAATAAATTTAAAAAAGATTAATAGTAAATCATCTTCTGATGGGTCAGAATGTTAACATAAGAAGAAAAACCTGCTGGATGACACCAGTGGTCCCTAGTCCAGCATCCTGTTTCACATAGGAGCCTAACCAGTTGCCCTGCAGGATAAACTAAAAGAGAAGGACTTCCCTTGATGATGTCTGTTGACCACTGGTATTTAGAAGTCTGCTTCCTCTTTACTCCCCTTTATTCATCATGGCTAGTAGCCATTGAGAGACCAAGGGTAACTGGATGATGAGGCAATTGTGAGAGTCAGTTTAAAAAACCCCAGAAGAATCAGTTTTTGAGATCCTGAAATCTCAAAGTGTTCATGAGGGAAAGATTTTGAAGGGTGGGAGGTACTTCCAAAATCTCTGTGCCCCTTCGCAGGTGTCCAATTTGTGAATAAATAGCAGTAAAGGCACTAGCTCATTCCCATGCCCCCATTTTGATAATGTTCAATTTCTGGGGGGAAAGGCCACTCACAGAACAGTTAGGGCTCTTCACACATTTAAAAAAATCCCCCACAACTGTAAATTTGTCAAAGGAGGGGACCCTACAAAAAGGGTTTATGTGGACTGAGTAAACTCGAGAATGTTTCAGTACCCAAAGGGGAAAAGAAGTTGGATTTTGGTAGGAAAATTTGAATCCAACAACCTAATTAATGTTTAATTTGGCACAATTCAGCAAATGCTACACATTTATATAGTGACTTCCTAAACACTGGAAAGTTTAATTGCCTTTTGGAATTGATAGAATTTGTACAACTTTTTTACAGTTTGAAATCATACAATGAAAATAGATCCAGTAGTTTTTGTTCACCCTTAGATTACACATAAATGGAATTAGCTTTGACAACATCCAAAACATACTTAAAGGAACATAAGGTTATCAGAAAACAATTGCACTTGCTGCTGGCATGAAACTTTTTTTGTCTGGGAAAAATCTAGCCAAAGTCAAATAATTGAAATTCCTAATGAATTTAAGTGGAGATATTTTTTAAAAATGCTTAACAGTTAATAGAGATAACTGAAATTTAAAAAAAAATATATAGATAACTGAAATATATAAGTGCTTAGCTTTGGTGTGATCCAGAACTAAATGCAATAGCAGGGAAGGTATACTGGCTACATAAGTAGGCAGGATGTTCACAATCTCAGCAAACAGACAGATAGATATAGTTGTACATTAAGAGTCATGGAATTTGTCCTTGTAAAATTATATGCTTTACTTACCATAGAAAAGAAAGCAATTAACCATAGGTGCCTCGATTGCTAATTCTTAAAAAAAAAACAAGCTCTAATATTACCTGGAAATTGAAAAAGCACAACCGATGGCTTCTATGTATTCTGATGTTCAAGGGTAAAAGCAAAAACTGAAAACCGTAGAATTTTTTTTTTATTTCCTCACAACATTTCTGATTGAAAATGGGAATTATAATTCTTCCATTTTACTCTCAGTTCATAAATGCCCCCACTCTAAAGGATGGACAGGCTGATTTGAGAACTCTCTTTCAGAACACTGAAAACTGTCCCCAAGGGATAGAAGCCTAGAGGTTTCTAATGAACGTCATAATGATCTCGGCAGCTATGTTCCATTCCAACCTCAGAGTTTTCTTATTAAAGTTTACTTTTTAAAACTTACAGAATGTAAAAAAAAGTAAGAAATAACATTTTATTTTATCAGATGGTTCATTCACATTCAATTCAAATATTGGTTATTATCTTTAAAACTCTTCAATCCTGGACTCATTAAATATGTTAGTTGGTATCCAACCAGCTGGTGAAAAAGGAAGGAGATCTTCTCTAACCCCTGGAAAGGCTATGCTAAGCATTGTGGGACTCCTATGGAAAAAGCCGTCAGACAGATGAGTTGTAAGAGTTATCAAAGAATTCAGGTTTTCACGGCTGGTAACATCATTAGGGTTTGTAGAATCTTTCAGGATCAAGTGCCGTGTTCTACTGGAGAAAGTTTTCCTTCCAGACGTTTTGTTCTCAGCTGCGGAGAACATCCTCAGTGGCGTTGCAGCCGGAGCAGGCGCTCAGACCTTCTTGGCTGCTGTGCATTGAGTGGGGCCAGGGCTGCTGGAGAGCTGCTATTTGTAGGCTGGAGGGGGTGTGATGAAAGGGCAATTGTTTTGTGGATGTGCCCATTGTTTGGTGGGGCTTCCTGGAAGGGTAGTGATAAGGAAACTGGCTGTTGAATGTGACCATTGTTCTGTGTTAATTGCTGGGAAGGTTGGAAGGGGTTTGAAGATAAGGAAGATGGTTGTTGACTGTGCTGATTGTTCTGTGGAATTTGCTGGTTGATTGTTCCACAGAACAATCAGCACAGTCAACAACCATCTTCCTTATCTTCAAACCCCTTCCAACCTTCCCAGCAATTAACACAGAACAATGGTCACATTCAACAGCCAGTTTCCTTATTACTACCCTTCCAGGAAACCCCACCAAACAATAGGCACATCCACAAAACAATTGCCCTTTCATCACACCCCCTCCAGCCTACAAATAGCAGCTCTCCAGCAGCCCTGGCCCCACTCAATGCACAGCAGCCAAGAAGGTCTGAGCTCCTGCTCCAGCTGCAACGCCACTGAGGATGTTCTCCGCAGCTGAGAACGAAACGTCTGGAAGGAAAACTTTCTCCAGTAGAACACGGCACTTGATCCCGAAAGATTCTACAAACCCTAAAGTTGTAAGAGTGACAGTTGGGGAAGAAGTCTCCTACCTATATTGGTCTTTTCTGACCTGAGAAAGTTTATTCCCAGGTCTGCAGGACAAAAATTAACTGAGTCGCAATGTGATTCAGTGGAGAAGCTGCAGGAGGCAAAGACGCTCCTTCATGTAAGCTTTAATAATTGTACAAATGCAGAAATTTGACAAATGTATAAATGCAGAAGGTTCAGTGGGTCCCATTTCCCTGGCTGGATGAGTGAGAAGAATTCATTTTGTCATCACAACAACTTTGTGAAGTAGATTAGACTGAAAGTAAGTCACTGACCTAAAGAGGTGATTTGAAGTGGTGATTTGAAGACAGGTTTCTCAGGTCCAGTACACAAACTATGACACCAAATTGGTTCTTCATATACATCTTTTACATACTAAAATGATCTGGACTTGTTTAAATGTGAAATGCCGGTCTTGACCATGAATAAACTTCTAGACTCTAGATCTGGACTTGTTGATCATGATGTTGCTGGAGACTGGAGATAAATGGAAAAGGATATGTGTGACTGTTTGGTGTAGTGGTTTGGTGTAGCGCCAGTTTGATGTAGTGGTTAAGTGCGTGGACTCTTTTCTGGGAGAACTGGGTTTGATTCTCCATTCCTCCACTTGCACCTGCTAGCATGACCTTGGGTAAGCCATAGCTCTGGCAGAGGTTGTCCTTTAAAGGGCAGCTGCTGGGAGAGCCCTTTCCAGCCCCACCCACCTCACAGGGTGTCTGTTGTGGGGGAGGAAGGTAAAGGAGATTGTGAGCCGCTCTGAGACTCTTTGGTGCGGAGGGAGGGATATAAATCCAATATCTTCTTCTTCTACTACTGTCACTTACTAATATTACATCAGCTTCTGGTACTATGTGCAAACATGTGCTACTTGGAATAAAAAAAGTGCTTTCTAACTAACTAGGAAAGCATGCAGTTCACTGACCAATAGTAGTGGTTATCACATCTTTGAGGTGAGGGACAAGTGAATCTATTCAGTCTTTCCCTTCTTCTGCACAGCAGATAAATTGACTTTATCAGAGCTATCAGTATCTACCATGTGTGTGTCAGGAAAATTCACTGTATATAGACCATGTGAGTCCAGCTCATATTAACATTGGAAAATCTGTACGTTGGGCTAGATATAGCCAGCTTTTCTTCTGGTAAAAGGAGAGGAAATATACTCTTTGGCCATCCGCAAAGGCTCTGCTGGGAATTGTGGAACCTGCATGGACAAAAGTAATGCAAGCTGTACTACACTTTTCAAGCTCCCACTGGAGGTGGGGTTTCCCCCAGTTTTGAGGACTCCAACCCACCTGCACAGAGCAGGCCGCCAAGGGGATCCTGACCCCCAAAGAGCTCTGTAATGTGCAGTATGCAGAGTGTGATTACATCACCCAGAAGTGATGTTGTCATGCCAGGCATGTCATGTGGAGACAGTCTAACAATTTTGGGGAAACTATATGGTTTTGTGAGGGGATGCTCTAGCAATTTGGGTGAAAATTCTACAGTGTCAGAGAGTTTCCCCCAAAATTGATTCCATTACTCTCCAGTATCCTGATGCCAGCATTCTGATTGGCCATTCTCTTAGAACCAGCCAATCGGGATGTGAGGCATTTCTTCCAGAAAATGTAAATTAAGGATCCTGGAGAGACTAATAGGAAGGATTGCCACCTACTAAAGTCTCCCTTGTGTCAAGCATGAGATTTCAAAATAACCAGTCCTTGGGTTTTGAAACAAAGTTAGGTTTATTGATAATCCATGTGGCTCAGTCGAGCAGGAGATTGGAACTGATACTTTGTAATACTAGAATACATGTTTTAAAATGGCACATCAAAGGTTCTATAAACGATTCTACATTCACATGTGAAATTCACACGCTAAACTCCCTATCTATATTGCAGCTAGCACATCCTGGGTTGAGGCCTGGCGGAGCCTGAGAATGTGTACCAGGAGGTCTTATCTTCAAAGAGGACATTCCTGCATCTGTTAGTAAAAGCGAAAGAAGAAAGGTGGGGGTTGCTACTTTGATGTGCTTAGCTTTAATTCAGGGTTAGTAACAATTTCTAAAATCTGAATACTATAACAGAGAATAAATATGCAATGCTTGACATACTGCCCCCTCCTAAGCTCTTGCTCGGGGTTTGTCTGGGTGCAGCAGGTAAAATCTTTTGAGGAGGAGCGGGGCCTGGAGGTCGGATGCTTTTACCCATTCATCACAACTCGGGGGGAAATACTTCCAGAGTACTAGGAAGTATAACACCCCTCTTTTCTCTCTTGCATCCAATATCTCTTGCACCTCATGGTGACTCTGACCCTTCACCTGAATAGGTTTTGGCTCCGGCGGGTGAGGGTGCCAACTCATAGCCCCCGGATCTCACCAAAGAAGGCTGCAATGGAAAACAGGATGAATTTTACTAAATGGTTTTGGTAACTCTAATTCTACTGTCACTTTGTTTATTACTATCTTTATTTTAAAGGGTCCCAGATATTTATAAGCCAGCTTCCTGGAGGTTTGTGGCAAGGGAAGGTTCTTTGTAGATAAAAACACAGTTTCTCCCTTTTAAAGTTCCACTCTGGAGTATGCTTTTTGCCATAGTGTGCTTTATAGTCCTGTTTGGCTGCTTCCAAGTTTTCTTGAATTATAGCCCATCCCTTCCCCAGAGTCTCCCACAATTGCTGACAAGAAGAGGGGGGTTCAGTTCCGTTTCCCCTCGGCAACAGGGGAAATGGCTTTCCTTCATAACCATTCATGATTTTAAATGGGGATGCTTTGGTTGAGCTATGGAGACTATTATTGTATCCATATTCTGCAAATGGCAATAGTTCCACCCAATTAGTCTGTTGATAGTTCACATAACACCGTGAGTATTGTTCTAGAAGCGTGTTTACGCGTTCCATCTGTCCGTCCATCTGAGGGTGGTAGGCGGAACTCAACCCCTGTTCCATGCCTGTTAACTTGCAGAACTCCCGCCAGAAGTTGGCAACGAATTGCGGCCCGTGGTCGCTAATGACCTTATCGTGGAAGGAGTGGACTTTAACAATGTGTTGGAAAAATAAGTACGCAAGTTTTTTTGCTGTGGGCAGTTTCTTGAATGGAATAAAATGCGCTTGCTTCGAGAAAGTGTCTACTACTACCAATATTACAGTCCTGCCCTGAGAAACTGGCAGTTCCACTATAAAGTCCATAGACACCATGGACCATGGCTGTTCTGCAGTTTGAGTGGGTTGAAGGAGACTGGGGGGGGGGGGGGGGGGTCGGCCACACCTTTTTGCCATTATGCACACTGGGAAAGTAGTTACAAACTCTGAAATGTCTTTTTTCATTTGAGGCCACCAAAATTGCCTTTTGACTAGGTGTAACATTTTCACATATCCAAAGTGGCCAGATAGTTTGTTGCTGTGACAATGTTGCAAAACTTCTAGCCACAGCACTTTGGAGACATATAGTTTCCAATCGTGGTACCAAATAACCCCAGTCCCTTTAATCAACACTTATGGCTTTTTCTCGCCTTCCCGTTCTGTTTCCTCTATTAGTCTATTGCCCCCCCCCCCCATGGTTCTGGCGCTCCCTTTTTCTTCCCTGACCGGGTAGTCACGGCGCAGGCCACTGCACTGGGAGGGATGATGGAGTCCACCACTTCCTCCCTCTGACTCTTGTGTTAGGGCAGTCTGGACAGCGCGTCAGCCAAGAATTTTTTTTGCCCCAGGTATATGTCTCAGAGTGAAGTCGAACTTTGCAAAGAATCCCACCCACCAGATCTGTTTTTCAGTTAATTTCCTCCGACCAGGCAATGCTTCTAAGTTCTTATGGTCAGTCCAGATTTCAAATGGCACCCTCGCTTCCTCCAACCAGGACCACCATGTTTTTAATGCAAAAGTCACTTCAAACGCCTCCTTGTCCCACACCGACCAATTGCGCTGCTCAGGTGAGAATTTTTTAAGAGATGTAGGCACATGGTCATAATCTCCCTTCAGAATCCTTTTGCATTAATATGGCTCCTACAGCCACGTCGGAGGCGTCGCATTGAACCACAAAGGGCTTAAGTTCATCGGGATGGCTTAACACTGGTTCACTCATGAACAATCGTTTAAGTTTCTTGAATGCTTTTTGGCAGGCAGGATTCCATGCCAGTTTCGCCCCCGGCTTTTTCGCCTCCGGCCCCTTCCCTTTGGTCTTAAGCAAGTCCGTCAGGGGTAACATCACCTGGGCGAACCCCTGAATGAAGGTTCTATAAAAATTTGCGAACCTGAGGAAAGATTGTAAACGTGTCCTCAGGGGTGCCCAATCTAATACTGCCTGTATTTTAGCGGGATCCATGGCCAGTCCCTTCCCGGAAACTCTGAATCCTAGATAACCAAGCTCGGTTTGATGGAATTCACACATGGATAGTTTAGCAAACAACTTGTGCTCCTACAAGATGGAGAGCACCTTCCTCACTAACTGCACATGGGAAGCCATGTCTTTGGAATGGATAACGATGTCATCCAGGTAGACCCCCCCTTATACAGGTACTCTCTCAGGACCTCGTTGATGAAGTTCATAAACACTCCTGGAGCCCCCTGTAATCCAAAAGGCATCATGAGGTACTCGAACTGCCCCATTGGTGTGTTGAATGCGGTCTTCCATTCGTCCCACTATTTGATCCATACTCTAAAGTACGCATCCCTCAGGTCCAGTTTTGTGAAAATGGATCCTTCAGACACTGTACTCAGGAGATCTTTGATCAGGGGAATGGGATATGCGTTGGACATTGAGATCCCATTTATCCCACGAAAGTCAGTGCAAAGCCTAGGCTCCTGTCCTTTTTCCGGAAAAGCACCGACGCAGCATGTGGGGCAGTGGCTGGCCGGATAAAGCCTCTTTTGAGGTTTTTGTCTATGAATTTTCTCAGTTCTGCCTTCTCAGCCCACCCCATGGAGTACAGTTTGGCTTTAGGCAGCTCCTGGCTGGGGATTAGTTCGATCGCGCAGTCGTGCTTCGATGTGGGAGATGCTCATTCGCCTCCTCCTCACTGAACACTCTGCGCAAGTCTCTGTACTCTCTGGGGATGGATTGAATCTCTTCCACCGACATGCACATTTTTTCATTCCTGGGGGGAGGATTAGTCCCCCAGGCCCCCAACCAGTGATGGTGTTTGCACCTTCTGTCGGTGAAGTCTATTGTTTGGTCTCCCCATTGTATGTCTGGTTGGTGCTTAGCTAGCCACCCTACCCCCAATATTATGTCAAATGAGTATGAGGGGGCAATCCAGAACATTTCTATGTCCCAATGGTTTTCTATTCCCACAGGTACTCCTTGAGCCTCTTCTACGCAAGGCTCCCCCCTCATTACGGACCCGTCCATTTTTTCGAATTGGATTGGGTGGGGCAGAGGCTTCTGCACCAGTCCCAAAGCATCCACTAGTTTTGGTGTAATAATCTCCCTTGTGCACTGAGTCAATTAGGGCTCGGGCATGGATAAAACGTTTTAGCTTCAGCAATGTCAATGGTACAAAAAATAAAGATCCAGTTCCTCTCACCCGCAATGGTGCCGTTAGATCCACGACCTGCCTCCCGGCACCTTTCAGTGCAGGTCACTCTCGTTTTCTGCCGGCTCTGCTCCCCAAGACCCCTCACTGAAGTCATCCAGAACTATAATATCCTCATCTAGCACAGTCGACATTGCGGTGCTTCCCCGAACCAACTCCTTGGGTCTGGTTGAAGTCTTCTTCGGTCCCACCGCTGTTGGCTTCGGAGTCGGGGGGGGGCTCGAGGTTTCTCTGAGCAGTTGGCCGCTAAGTGGTTTGGGTTGCCACATCAAAAGAATTTGCGCACTGGGGGAGTTTTGGGTGTCCCCCCCTGGGCCACACTCTTCTTCCCGTCTCTCTTGGCCCCTGACCAAGCCTCACGTCCCCCCTTTTCCCCTTGTTGCAGTTGGTGTTGGAGGGCTACTAGTTTCATGTTAGTCTCCACTTCACCTGCCAGCTGTACCCATCTCACTAGGGTGGTAGGGCGGGCTTGCTGCAGGGCTCGGTCCAGCAGGCTCACATTCAGCCCTCTCTGGAACTCTTCAATCTTCATCATATCACTCCACCCTCGAACCTTGGCCGAGTGGACCCTGAAATCGGCTGCATACTCACGCACAGATTTCACCCCTTGCCACATCTCGCACAAGGCTGTGATGGCCCGGGTCTCTTAGAGGGGGTCCTCATATTGAGTCAGTAGTGCCTGCAGGAACCCGGCCACTGTGTCGAGCTCAGGGCCCCTCGTCTCATACAGGCTTACGTACCATCTTCTTGCTGCTCCCTTCAGCTTCGACCCTAGGTAGTCCACTCGGCTGAATTCATCAGGGAATGTATTTCCCCAATAGTGCATGTAACTATTGGCTTGAATGGTGAAATACTCTACTTCTTCTGGGTCTCCTTCGAAGGTAGCATCCACTTCTCGACCACTCCCATAGTCTCGAGGGGCCGGGGGTCCTGGGGGTGGTGCGGGGCCTCCTGGTTGTCCAGGTACCACTGGGGGCACTTGGGGTGCCAGCACAGCCAGTGGTACCGGTGGTGCTGGTGCCAGTGCAACTGGTGGAGCCAACGGGGCCCTCCCTGGGTTGCACCTCAGCAGCCGTTTGATCTGCCTCTGCATCTCTTGCGCCATGAAGGTGGCATTAGCTTGGATCTCGTCCCATAGTTTCCTTGCCATGGTAGTCATCTCCCCTCTCACGGTCTCCAGGATGTCTGGTTCTTTCAGGTTGTCCCCATCTTCCTCCTCTGACTCGGACCCAGCTGGACGGCCTTCCTCTGGCCGGGGTCCACCCCGCTCGTCCTCGTCTCTCATGGGGCAGTCTTCCCATCTTTCCTCGGGATTCCCACCACCTCTGCCTCCTCGTGCCGGTCTTGACAGGATGATTTTGTGGCGTGCTGGTGCTTCATCCATCAATGCCGTGGAGGTGCGTGGTTCCCACTTCTGAGGGGTCATGAACAATTGTTGTATGTGCAGAGGCTATCCGCGCCCCCTGACTCTCCGAGTCCCAATGATGTGCCGGGGGGGGGGGCGGTCCGCGCCTCTACTCCTTCGAATGGATCGATAGGTTCTGTTATCTGGTGCTTTTTCAGCTATCTGGCTTAAAAGTTACCAGGTGAGATGAACTGTTAATAAAGGATCAGTTCCAAAATGTGAAGCATGAGATTTCAAAATAACCAGTCCTTGGGTTTTGAAACAAAGTTAGGTTTATTTATAATCCATGTTGGCTCAGTCAAGCAGGAGATTGGAACTGATAGTTTGTAATACTAGAATACATGTTTTAAAATGGCACATCAAAGGTTCTATAAACAATTCTACATTAATGTGTGAAATTCACAAGCTAGACTCCTTATCTATATTGCGGCTAGCACATCCTGGGTTCAGGCCTGTCGGAGCCTGAGAATGTTTCCCAGGAGGTCTTATCTTCAAAGAGAACATTCCTGCATCTGTTAGTAAAAGCAAAAGAAGAAAGGTGGGGGTTGCTACTTTGATGTGCATAGGTTTAATTCAGGGTTAGTAACCATTTTTAAAATCTGAATACTTTAACAGAGAATAAGTATACAATGCTTGACACCTTGTCCTTCATTGTCCATAGGTACCTAGAAATGGTTACGTCAATCACCCAGGGTGATTTCTTCATTCTAGAGGTCATCCAGCGTATTGAAAGGCACAAAATATATACTAACATAAAAATCTTCAAGATCCATCAGAAAGCCATTTGTATCCATCTGGCTTTGGGAGTGGATCATTTTAATAGATCCACCACCCCTGCCTAGTCTTGGTATCCCTGACAGTGTAAACCTGAAAATGATCTATCGTTGATAAAGGAACCATCATCAATTCCTTTATCTTCAAATCACATTCCTCCCAACCATCAAAATACCAGATCAAGAGTATTGCCTGTACAATGTGTAGAACCAGTTATTACCTGAAACAGGCCCATGGTTGCCAAGAAGGTCATAAAATCTTGAGCGGTTCCTGATAAGACAGCCTCAAAAGTCCTAAGATCACCTAAGAGAGCCAGTTTGGTATAGTGGTTAAGTGTGCAGACTCTTATCTGGAAGAACTGGGTTTGATTCCCCACTCCTCCACTTTGTTGGATTTATATATATAATGTTGCTATACTATGATTGTCTGTGTAAAAATGAAGGCCCGAATGGCTGAATGACCTTTCTGGGAAAGAATACATCTGGTACTGATTAGTGGCTGACTGGACTGTTTTGGAATGCCTGGCTGTACAACGCGGTCGTTCAAATATGTGGTAAACAAAGTTGATGGTCCCAATGCATTGCTTTCAGAACATCTTTTCAGAACATTGTGACTTGAGTCATTTGAAGTTGAAAAACAACAACTGTTACTCATTACAGAAAGGAACTTTTGTCAATGCCCTTATAGGGAGCAATTGCTATGCATCCCAGTGTGAAGGAATGCTGCCAAACAGCTTGAATGCTGCCTAATGGCTTGAATTCTATAGACTATGGATGCTTATCTATATCTGTTGGGAAGGGAATGAGAGGGGATAGGGAAGATGCATAGAGTGGTTTCTATAATAATCATTCCACTTGTGATGAATTGGAGAAAAGAGGGAGTGGGAGAGAGATTGCCAAGAGAGGAGAAAACCTGTCAGAAATTCAGGCTGGACATAGAGAAGGGGATTTTTAGTAAGTGGATTTGTTAGACTTCCCTCCCAAATAGGCTAAAGGGCTATAGTGGACGTCTAATGGTTAGGGAATTATGTAGGACAAAGTAGAATGTATACACACACATATGTATCTCTTTCTTTTCATATATATGTTCCTGATTTTACACATATTCCTGATTATTCACATATGGGTAGTATTCTTGGTCTCACGTGTGGGATTTTATATTGATTGTGTATGATTTTACTATACAATATGATATTATGCTTTATAGGTATCAAGGTATTGATTAAAAAGGGTGAGATAGGGTTCTCAGGCTTATGGGAAGAGTTTGTCCCAGTTAGTCCCAATGGGTTTTTGCCCTTTTGGTTCAGTTAGGTTCAGT
Organism: Heteronotia binoei; assembly: GCF_032191835.1. NCBI lineage: Eukaryota > Metazoa > Chordata > Lepidosauria > Squamata > Gekkonidae > Heteronotia > Heteronotia binoei. The sequence continues at coordinate 40,844,672 of NC_083237.1, read as the reverse complement.
GGTCATCTGGTATCAATTAGTATTTGGCAATAACAAGGGGTTTTCTTATGTAACAAAGGTTTTTTACTTTTTGACCAAGAGTGACGGGGTTTGACTTGTTGGCTTCTGATTGAATAGAAGGAAAGGGGCACTTTCTGGGTTCTGATTGGATAGGTCAAGGAGGGGGGGAGGTTTCCTGAGTTTTGGCTGGACAGAGAGGGAAAAGGTGGATGGTGGGAAAGGTATAATTGGACCCATCAAGGAGGGTGTGGTTGATTAGTTTGTTAGCTAGTTAGCAGTGAGTCTAGGAGAAGCCTCCTGAGAAGCAAGACCCCTCTACATACTTCTGCATTGACCTGAAGCCAAAGGAGAGGTGAGGATGGGATGCTCTTTGCTATCTTTACAATGGCTTTGCTTTTACTAAATGGAATAGGTTAAGGGATTTAAGCATAGGAAAGATTGTAATCATGTAACTAAGAATCATTTAACCATGGGTCATGTAAACACCCACACACCCATGAGTCTATGAAATCATGTAATCATGTACTCCTGTTAAAATGCTGCAGTAACTAAGATTTAAATAAATTTACAATATATTTCAGAACCTGAAGTCTGGTGTTTTTCTCTCTGAAGGGTGTTCTTCCCAGTGTATCTGAATAAAGATCCCCTTTTGTTATATAGGGTAAACCCTGTATACTTTATTTGTTAACAACTTGCAGTTGCTGGAATGGCCTTGGGTTAGCCATAGCTCTTGTAGGAGTTGTCCTTGAAAGGGTAGCTGCTGTAAGAGCTCTCTCAGCCTCACCCACCTCACAGTGTGTCTGTTGTGGGTCAGGGAAGGTAAAGAAGATTGTGACTGCTCTGAGATTCAGAGTTTAGGGTGGGATATAAATCCAATATCTTCTTCTTCTTCCCTATCAACTCAGGCTGTGAGACTGCTGAACTGGGGGGGGGGGAGTGGTGGTGTTAAACTAATAGTGACATGTCTTTCAATCCCAACATTAGGTACACAGCTTCAAAACCACTAGTGTTCTTGATGTCACACAGTGTAAAGGGGATAGAGTGCTAAAGGGATAAACAGTGTCACTATCTCCTTACCTTCAGACCAATGATGATGTATCACTGAGTACTCTGAGGGAGACGCAATTGGGAAAGGTTAACCTAACTCTAGGGCCATAGTCAGGATTTCATTTTTAGCAGAGCCCACAGCAGTATTTTTTTTTTTGGGGGGGGAGCCAGGCCCCTACTTTCTCTGCTTTTCAAGTAAAGCAACAGCACCCCCTCCCTCATTTGTATAACTCAGTAAACCTTCCAGAGGAATTCAGCTGAATGTAGGTTTCTCCCCCCCCCCCACACACACACAGTGCCAATTCAAAGTCTCTTCCTGCTAGTCTCTCTGACCAAACAAAAGTGAAGCCTCCTTCCCACTCTCCTGGAATGAACTGCCCCCCCCCTCAGATTCCAAGACCCCTGCTGCCTCTGGCCATTGAGGACCCAGCTAGCGGGGGCTTCTTTCTGTTCCAAGGAAGGCTTCCTCTCTTGGCACCCCAGTGCTTGGAGGGTCTCTCTTTTTCGTGGTGCTCTTCTATGCTGGCACAGTACGGTGATCCCAGGAGTGAGCCCCATCCCTGTGGCATAACTGCTGGGAAGGGTCAGCCACCATAGCAGCCACAGGGGCCCAGTCAGAGTGGCAGTGAGCAAAAGGGGCAGATTGGAGGCCCTCCAATGGAGGGGCCATACAGATGGCAGGTGGGATTGAATTGAGTGACTTGCTCCCCCTGGGGGACCCATTGTCGCTACAGGCCTGCCTAACCCCCACCAGTGAAGATTTAGGAATATATGCCATGTAACTCATCCAGGATTAAATTCTGTATTAAATCCTGGATGGCTGCTTTTTGTTGTTGTTGCTGCTGCTGTTGTATTTTTTTCAGTGACAGTAGCAAAATTTTGCACCCTGGAGTGTTGTTAACATGTTCAGTAGGAACATTTGAGATTTAAGGCTTCTATCCTTCCCACAAAACATGAGAGCAAAGAACAAACATGTACCCACAAAGCAACATATACTTGTATGAGATGAAGGAGACGTTGTTGATGTGGAGGTATAATGTTCTCTTTTTCACTTCACAGTACCAGAATTACTGAGACAGAATATGAAATTTTTCAGATGTGTTTATTGTATTGAAAAACAGCATAATTTTCTAAGTGGGAGAGGAAATGAACCAGCATGCACAATTAAAGCAAAACTTTATGCATATCTATTTTTCAAGCATATAGAAGGGGGAGCTAAATTTAACCTATCCTGCAGACTCTTGTGCCTGAAGTATTAGTCTCCCACTCTCTTTTTGTTTCTCCTACACAGTCTGTTTTTGTTTCTCCAACACAACATAAATCCAGAGGAGTTAGTCATGTTAGTCTGTTGCTGCAAAATAGTAAAAAGTCCAGTAGCACCTTTAAGACTAACAAATTTAGTTGTAGCATAAGTTTTCAAACAACACAGCTCTCTTTGTCCAATGTATGGAGGGTATGTAGAAACTGGCCAGACATATATAGGTGGTAGGGGGAGAGGGAGTGGATGCAGGAAGTGAGTCCCATGTAAATGTAAAGCAGCTGCAAACGCTGAATAAGGAAAGGAAAAATGTGTAATCCAGGCTGGGCATGACCACTTCCTACTATTGATGAATCTGAATAGAATACCTGAAAGGAAAAGGCAGTTTGCACCCCCAGTCAGAAGAACGAGACAAACACGGTGTATTGGATAAACAAACAGGGCAACTTTATTGAACAACCACGGCATGGGGCAACCTAAACTACCGGACAGGCCAAGGGAAACCCTGACCTTTCCCTGTCCAGACAGGGCGAGCCACCCAGCCCCCGGCAGTAGCCAGTTTGTACTGGCTAATTCCAGGCCGGCGAAGGCCAGGAATACCCTCCAGTGGCCAGGTCACACACACAGGAGCAGCCTGCCAGAGGAGGGAACCCTATAGCGGGCATCACAGCAGAGAACCGTACAGCCCAGCTGCCGTCCCATCCCGCCACTTCCCCTGAAACAGGGACAAACTGAGGGTATTCACTGGTTACCTATATAGCCCAAATCAAACTCCTACCACCACAATCCCAAGCCTCCGCTTAGGCACTTGCGCCCACCGGTTGGCCCAAGGCCAACCGAAGCCCCAGCTGTAGTTCGTGCAAAAAGGCCCTGTTGCCCTTCACAGACAGGTGGACACCGTCCTGCTGATATAGGTCTGCCAACTCCGACTTTATAGCAGGGTGTGGCAAGTAAACACCAAGGCCTCCATATAGCGCCTTCTTGATCGCCCTATTGGCCTTGCGCCTAGCCCTTTCGATCCCCGCAGGATCCCAGGCAGCCCTCCACACCCTGCGAGGAAGGATGGCGGACCACAAAATCAGCACCTCGGGCCACCTGTATAACCCGAAGATCCTCAATTGCCTGCAGTAAAAGGGCCCTCCCCTTCAGCAAGCCAAGAACGTTGCCATCGAGGTGGATAACCAAAACATGCTGCGGAGGACCCGTCCTCCCCTGGAATAGGAGTGGCAGGAGCCTGGCCCACCGCAGGCCCCAGCGTCTCTGCCACTAGACCACAGCCCACTTGTTGAGCCCCAACTGAGATCTAATTGATGAACGCCACGCCTGGTGGGCCACCCAAAACACCATGCTATGATCGGTGATCAAAATCCTCAGCCTCTCACGCCACATCACAGCACCTGGAAAATAGAAAGGAACAAAGTGAACAATCCCAACACTGGGAACAACATCACCCATATCCAGGCTCTATTGGGAGTCCAATGGGTGAACATAACCCTTGTGGGTCCTAAATCTGACCCCACCCAGCCCCAGCTTCTCCAAGGCCCTGGAGGTGATCGTCCAAAACTGGAACTTGGTCAATGGTGACCAATCTTCATGGCAGAATAAGGGACCCGCATCCTCACCCCGTACGGCAATGTACCTCTTTAATGCAAGCACTGGGCAAATTTCCTGGTCTTGGCACGAACCCAAGGTGATCACAACACCCTTCTGCTTCAGTTTTTGACCTCCGTACCTTAATAGATACCTGGTCACCATCAAATTTTAAGTCGTCGGAATGAAGGGCACAACCAGAACAGTCGTGGCGCGAGCTAACCACTAGCTCGCTAACCCTGAGTGCCCTGAAGAAAGCCATCAGTGCCACAGCCTGAAACAATAAAGCCTCAAACGTAGAGGTACAAACTCTGGACCACACCGCATGCAATCCCTTTAAAACTGAAGGAGAAAAGAGTTGCCTTGTGTTGAGCCAAGGACCCTGCTCCCGGGCCCAACCCTCTAACATCTTGTGCAGCCTTAAAATCACTTGTGGCATCTGCAAATCCCTTTATTTTACTGTTAAAAGCCAAAGCTGCCAACTTTGCCCTTATAGACTTAACTACAAGCCCCTTACCTTTCAAATGGATGCAGAACTGCATGAGGTGTGACGCTGGAATGGGCCAAAGCATGCCCAACCCTACCTGTTCCCTAAATGCTTGAAACTGCTTGACAGAGCAATTATAGGCCTTCCTGGTACTGGGTGCCAGAGCTAACTGCATTACCCAGTCAGCCTCAACTCTCCAAGCTGCCACATCTCTGTGGGCATCTGTGCTGGCCGAAGTTCGGCTTCTGGTGCAAGCTGCCGAAATCGCTCCATCTGCCGGTGAGACAGAGTATCCGCCACACCATTGCAAACACCTGGCACATGCTTAGCAAGAAATAAAATGTCCAAGCACAAACAATGTAAAGTGAATGACCTAATGAGGCTCATTACTGGGACAGATTTGGAAGTCAGAGTATTGATAACTTGAACTACTGCCAGCTTGCCACACCAAAAATGCACAACATGATTAGCCAACTCAGCCCCCCACAGCTGAGCAGCTACCACTATTGGAAAAACTCCAGAAATGTCAAATTACGACATAGTTCACTGCTCAATCACTCAATACTCAGAAAGGTCAAAACCAGTAAAGGGCTCTCCGTCTTTTCATGGGCCAGCAGGACCCCGAGGTCCCCCGCCAGCCGTAAAAAGGACTGAAGCAGCCGGGCACACTGGCCCAACCCTCGCAGGCCTACAAACAAGAAATCATCCAGATAATGAACTGAATTAGCTGAGCCCGACCGTTTACACAGGACCCATTCCAAAAAGGTGCTAAAACACTCAAAGGCCGAACAGGATATAAAGCAACCCATAGGTAAAGCCCTATCCATGTAATACTTGCCCTCGAACATAAACCCAAAAGCTCAAAGTCATCGAGGTGCACAAGAAGAAGGCAAAACGCAGACTTAATGTCGCATTTCACCATCTCCGCCCCCACACCGCAACTCCGTATCACTTTGACCACCTGGTCAAAGGAGGTATACAGAACTGAACATAGGAAATCGTGAATGGCGTCATTCACCGACCCACCTTTTGGGTAAGACAAGTAGTGAATGAGACGGAACTTCCCCGGCGCCTTCTTCGGAACAACGCCTAAAGGGGATACCCACAAATTTAGGATAGGCAGACTGTCAAAAGGGCCTAACACACAGCCCTCCGCACACTCCTTCCCTATCTTGTCCCGCACCACTTGTTCCATCCCCTGAATTGAACATAAATTCCTTGCCAGAAAGGGTCCCCTGGGGCCCTGAAATGGAATATGAAACCCAAAAAGAAAGCCCTCCCACAAATACTTCCTGTCGTCAGCCCTAGGGTACTCCGCCAAAAGGTCCTTAAGTACCCTCAGCTTGATGGGGCTGGGCCCCTTTGTTTGCTGATTGGGTATTCCCACAGCCACCTGGACGCTTACCCCCAGGTCTGGGCTTGGATTTATTGCATGCTGATAAGGCATGCAAACCCCCAGACAGCGGGCACTCATGCTTATACTTACACGTTTTCCTGTTGCATATGCCCTGCGACATGTACTCCCAACACAGCAGCCGGGGTTGAACCGGCTGCCCCGCTGCTGTGCGGGGACCAACTACACTCGCCTGTTTACTCACAAGATGACCGCTGTCAGACCTGTCACCACTGTTAGGCTTAGCCGGAGACATAAATTGCAGCCACAGCTGCTGCTTAATCCGATTCCAGGGAATTGCAGGGTTCAATGCCACCCTCATACAGAACTCCTCGTTGTACTGCAACCATGCAGCACCCGAGAAGTCCGTATAAGCCTTGTATATAATGTCACAATATTGGAATAGCGGTGCCGCCCGTAGAGGCTGTGCACGCGCTATTACCCCTGCATAAATCAAAAACCCTGGCAACCAGTTAACCCAATTCTCAACCTTTCTCCGTTTGAGTTTCTCCTTGTCCTTATCCTCTAGTTCATCCTTGTCCTTCTTCTCAAGCTCCCTATAAAGAAGGCTAAAGACATCAACATACTCCCCACACAAAATCTTTTCCCTGGTAGCAACCGTCAAATGGTCACCCAGGGGCATGGCGATGTCCCCAAACAGTTGACACTGAAAAAAGACTGCTCCATAAGGAGTCGGGGCCAAACCCCATCCACCCCATTGCGCTGCTGGCCATTCAGCCGGCCATTGACTATAAAGTTGTTTTTTCCATGGTAAAGACCCAACCGACAACTGATGTGACGGAGCCCCCTGCAAAGTAGATTGCACAGCAGCAGTCAAAGAGACCTGAGTAGGCTCCCAAGGAAAGACCTGCCCTTGAACCCCAGGGACCCAAGCTCCTGGAACACTGGGCAGGTTAGGTGACCCCCCACACACACACACCATCAGGATCGAACATAGCCGTAGAGCCAGCCAAACCTGGCATGTAGGGGGCTCCCCAACCCCCCCCCCCTCAGGGCCACCCACTATTATTACCTGAACTGCAATGCTTACCATCTGGATCTTCGACATTAACTGCTACCTCCACCGGTGCCAGAACCCTGCCTCACCCAGAGAGACTTGCCCCATCCGGAGTGTTGCCCTCTCCCTCAGAATTGGAATTGTTGTCCGGTGGATCCCGGCTCGGCTCTCCAGAAGTACCACCCCGAGCGGCCATATCCTGTAAAGTAGAAAGACAAGTCAAAACCTCCTGCTCGAAAGCCCTGGTAGAAGTCCTTGCTGCTTTATGGCCCCTGACTAGCCCAGTTGACCCAGGGTCCAAACCCTGCTGCCATTCCAACGCACCAGGCTGCTCAATTATAGCTCGCCTGGTGCATGCCTCCTCTTCCTCCCCAGGGCGTTCAATAGGTGTGTGCCTCTTAGCCACTCCCTTAAGGGGCTGCTTGCCCTTAAATACCCCCTGACTTTTTGGGGGGGGCCATAGCCAGTCCCACCACCCTCAAAAACCACTTGATGGGGGGTATCTATACAAGAAAGGGGGGGCCTGCTTACCCACCCCTGTGCCACCAAGGGAGGGAGGGGGGAGTGGCAGGCAACAACAGCACTACGCTCCAAAAAGAATCCCCCCAACCCAACAATGAAGGCCCTCTTAAACAGGGGACCACTGGAGAAGCCTCCAAAACCTGTCGTCGAGCCTGTGTTGTATAGGCCGGGTCCAGCTGGCAGCCCCAGGTACTCCTGATAATGATGAGGGGCAGAAGAGGGGGAAGAGCGGGCTGAGCTAACGCTCCTCCGCTCTGCTCAAAAGCTGTGCTGGTAGCCCAGAGGCTAAAAACCACACGCCCCCGTTCTCCCTCTGTGCCGTGATGTCAACGACGCAGGCCACAGCCCGATCAGCCAGGAGTGCTGAAAAACGCTCCTGCTCCAGCCAAAAGCGCCCCAAAACAGTGCCACTGGAGGCGTAGCTGGGACTGATAAAGCCCCAATCCACGCCCCCCCCCCCCCGACATCCCTGGATGGGTGGAGGTCTGTTTGCCTCAACTCCATCCGGGGAGGCAAACATGGCCCCCGCCCTATGCCGCCGTACAGCAGCATGGGCGAGAAGGGGCCGCATACTTCTGGTAATGAGATAACCATCCAAAGTCTCTATTCAATTCAAGTCTGACTGAGTCAAATTTACATTTAAATTCCAATACAGCAGCTTCCTGATTTTGTTTTTGACATGTTTCTGTTGAACTATGATGACCTTTAAGTTCTTGATGGAATGTCCTGGTAGATTGAAGTGTTCTGCTAGTTTCTGGATACTCCCATTTTTAATGTCAGATTTGTGTGCATTTATTCTTTTGCATAGAGATTGGCTGGTTTGTCTTATGTACAGAGCAGAGGGGCATTGTTGCACATGAAAGCCTATATCACATTGGAGGATTAGCCAGAGATTGTGTAGTTGATGCCATTGGATCCTGCAATCTTATTTTCTGGATAGATATGTAGACAGAACATAGACACTTTGTAAAGTTCTGCTTAAAATTTGGGAGGGCATATCACTTCTGAATGATTTGACTTAACATTTCATTCCATCTGGAAATATAGTGGATCCACTGGAAATTACTCTGGATTAATTTTCTAATATGAGTTGTAATTCTAGTATTAAATAATTATGGAATGGATAAACATGACTGGATATGTTGCCATTGTAATCATACACTGCCTGCATTTTTTTTTTATCAGAGAAAAATCTATGAGCTGAAAGGTTATGATGCCATAGTATTTATTATTTCAATTCTTAAATTACCCTCTCCCATAGGACAGGGCTCAAGGAAGTGTACATCAATATGCATAAAATACAATAAAAGGTTAAAATCACAAAAAAAAAATATCTAACATAGAACATAAAATGGCAGTGGACCTTCCCAAGTCAAGTTTTTTTTTAATGACAAATGGCCTTAATATAACTCTCTCATGTACACATACCTACTTTTGAGCAGTGGTTATATGAACACAGCAATCCAAAATTCAAACATTGTGCTTGCACAAATTATTGCTGGAAAGTTTCTAGCTGCAACCAGGGATATACTGTCAGTTACCAGTTTTTCCTCATGGCTAAATTCCTGGAATGCTCAATGGAGGGCATGACCAATGTCTGAATTTTAGCATACCTGTAAAATGGAAGTGGACACATTTCAACTTTAATCCCTAGATCACACATTTCCTCTTTTCAACTGATCAAATACAGATGTTTTATACGCTAGTACAAGCAAAAACTAGCTTTTATTTTACTGTAGATCAAAAGTATCTGTAGGACCTGAACATTCACAACACTCTTTGCTTTAGCTTAGGAATTTAGCTGGCATTATTTTCTCTTGAACCTTCTTCAAGGCCTGTTTTACTTCTTTATTTCTCAAGCTGTATATGAGGGGATTGACCATAGGAGTTAAGATCGTGTAAAATGCTGAGAAGACTTTGTTCAGATCTCCCAGTGCTTGGGTTTTGGGCAGCATATAGACTATCATCAATGTCCCATAGAAAATGGTAACTACAATGAGATGGGAGGAGCAGGTGGAGAAAGCCTTTTGCCTTCCTACAGAAGAGGGAATTCTCAGGATGGTGGTAATGATGCAAACATAGGATGTCACAGTCAAGAGAAAAGGAGGCAATGTGAATATACAAGCAATTATGAAAGCAAAAATGACTATTTTTTGAGTGTCACTGCATGCTAATTTTAGCAAGGGGTTGAAGTCACAAAAGAAATGATCAATGTCATTCTGCCCACAGAATGTTAACTGCAGCAGAGGAAACAATATGCTATTTCCTAGAAAACCACTTATCCAAGACCCAATTATTAAATGGAGACAATCTCTATTGTTCATAAGGGTTGTATAGTGCAAAGGCTTGCAGATGGCCAAGTATCTGTCATATGACATGGCAGACAAGAGGAAACATTCTGTTGCAGCAAGAGAACCAAAGAAATACATCTGTAAAAAACAGTCAATGAAGGAAATGGATCTGTTTCCAGTCATGAAACTGCCCAACATCCTGGGAAGGATGGTAGAACTGTAGAAGGTCTCCAAGCAGGAAAGATTTCCCAGAAAGTAGTACATGGGTGTGTGCAGGTGTTGGTCAGCCACAACAAGAGCAAAAATGAGGATGTTTCCAACCATGGTCACCATGTAGATAATCAGGACTATGAGAAAGAGAAATATCTGAAGATCTGGGTTGTCTCCAAATCCCAGAAGAATAAATTCTGTAACCGTAGTTTGGTTGTCCCACACCTTCTTTTCCATGGATCAAATCTAGAGATAAAGAAATATTATGTTTATACTTCTTTCCATAAAATGTTTTATAATCTGCTTCTTTTCACTAAAGTTTTCCCACTCTCATTTCACTTGTTTTTAAGTAGTGAATATTACTCTCTTCATCCATTTCCTTTAACCAGACAGGTAAGGATGTGGACATAGAATCATAGAGTTGGAAGGGTCATCTAGTCCAATCCATAGTTCCTGCAACTACAGACTTTGCACAAAATACAGGCATTACATTCTAAGTACTGATGGTCCCTTAGAAGAAAGACAGTGAGCCACCATTTCCAATTAAGTGTCATTTTCTGTTAGATTATAGTGAAACAGTCTTCAACTGGGATCCAAGAGAGAAAGAGAGAGATGTTAACTGTATTATTGGTACTTTTTAGCCAGTACACAACCACTTTTTAATTATTATTTTAAATAAAAAATAACAGAACACACGACAACAGTAACAGTACAAAGCAACATGGGGGAAAATGAGTCTGTTCTAATAGAATCAAAGAGACATAATAAGAACAACAGAGTTGTGTAGAAAGATAAGTCTTCAGAACTGGTTTGGAGGGACAAAGAACCCAAATCTAGTGCACTTCAAGATAATTGATTTCAAGCATGAAGACAGTATTGTTGTTGCTGTTGTTGCTGACATAATTAAAAGAATGAGCACTTTCAATAAAGAACTACTGATAGACTTCTTAAAAGCTATTTTTCTGCCACTACATATGAATTACATGCAGAGTTTCTCCAGGATAAGCTCACTGATGTCCAGTACAAGTCCACTGAAATGGAAAAACTCTGGATATGATTGCACTGTTGCTGTGCAATCCTGACAGAGTTACATCCTTCTAAAGCTACTGAAGAGTGAAACTCTGTTTAGGATTGATTCCAGCCAATAGAATACTAATTACTATACATTGATGGATTTAGGCACATATACATTTTTAAAAAATCTGTTATAGCGACATTTTAAGTTATTTTAGTTACAATTTTAAGTTCAAACTTCTGCAATGGAAACATCTGTTTTGAAGACTTGCTAGGACTGTCTTCTGAAAAGAAACCATTAACTTTATTACTTCAGGCTGACATATATTGATTTCCCTCTACAGATGTTGAATGCTAGCTGGAGAAGAAATATATGAATTGAACTTGATAACCTCAATTATGTAATTGTAGTGTGATAGAAACTCCAGTTATTGAGGAGATCAAGGAACAAACGTGCTGAAATCATCCTGTTTACCTGTAATACCAAGATGATGGCTAGGAAATTTCAGCTGCATAGGGTAAACAAGCAGCCAGTGAAACTGACCTTGTCACATTCAAAAGGTCTCACTATACTTGCAATGGTTTATGGAAATGAGTTTATTTTTTTCTCATTTTTTTTTAAATCTCTTACTCACTTGAAGGTTGTTTGGATTGTCATAACAGCAATTCTGCTCACACAGTTGCATGTAGAAGTAATTTATGTACGTATAAAACTTTCTAACTACAGGGATTTTCTCCCCAAAGAATTTATTATTTTGTTTATGTGGCAGTTTTACAACTACTGAAACCAGCAACAGCTAAAACAACCCACTAATGAAGTACCTAAGCAATTTCAAATGTTTCAGAGGGTTTGGGCCACTAGAAACTTTTTACCTGTCTCTCTGAGAACCTGGAGAACCACTGCCAGTCAGAATAGGCCAATGATTCTCAATTTGGTGCCCCCTGGGTGCCATGGTGCCCAGGAACACCTTTTCTGGCACTCAACAAGTATTTTTAGAAAGTTGACAAAGCCATGTGGGGCTTTTGTCCAGTGAGACTTCTGATTGGCTATTGGAGATTTGATTGGCTGTGCAGTTTTTATTTGGTAACAGTTGCATCACAACACAAGGATCTTCCTTGTGCGACTGAAAGTAAGCTGTGGGCTACATTTTGTGGTTGACTCCACCTTCTGTGGCAGCCATTTGTTGGCTGCACCCACTATACTGTGTCAGAATTCCAAAGGTGCCCACAGGCTCAAAAAGTTTGGGGACTCATGAAACAGACAACAATGAATAAAAAGCCAGGCTGGCTGTTAAGCTGCTTTGTATAACTCTGTGCTCTTTGATAAACATTAACAATGCTATGGACTTAGGTAGTTTTTTTTTAAAGCATACTTGACATTGTTCCAAGTTGGAACACTGCTCCATCTTCCATAATTTTACATAACATTTGTGACATGAACACTTATTTGTACATTTTTGCTTGCTCTGCCAAGAAGAAATCATATTCTACATTCAGAATCACATTAGAATATGGAAGACATATTGATTAGGCATATAGCATATATGTATTAGAGTTCATTTATTGGATAATTGAAATCAGCTTCCTAATGTTAAGGCAGCAGCCAGCAGTCCTGTTCTTGCTACAGGAACTGCTAGATGCAAGCAAAAAACAAGAAGAGGACAAAGAAGTGTACCATCTGGAATCTGCAAGCAAAGTTACATTTTGAACTAGCAAGCCAAAGGATTTCTAGAAACATGTGTACTTTAACACAATTTTAGAATTCTGAAAAATGCAGGAGAGACATTTTCACATCAGCTCAAGTAACCCTAGGATAATTACCAACAATTACCAACAGGAGAACCCCAAGACTGATGGGCACCAGACCAGCACATGTCAGACACCATAAAAACCTTGAAAATTATATCAAGGAATGTGGCAGGCTGGGCCCGCTGTAGAAAGGAGCATTCATTTTTCCAGCGGAATTATGACATAATATTGATACAAGAAACTTGGACAACAGACGCTCTTGTCAGCTGATGTAACTTTACTGGTAAACTGCTTAGCTGAACTGTAGCCATCTTTGAACTGTGTTACTAACCATGAGAAAAAGCCCTTGCATATCAAAGTAGAGAATGCAGATATTACCAATGCTCAGTGTGAACCTTTCTCTTCCCTGATACTAACAAAGGCAGAAATTCCCCTCTTTGAAGATAAGGCACCTCCAGGGAAAGTTGCTTGACTATCCCCGGAAGAATAGCAACAACAATGAGATAAGAGGGACAGACCATGTGAATTGTTGCACCTCACCTCAACCCTGTTTAGAATTGTAGCTCTGTATAGTTCCCTTTGATGTATCCCAATATAGCCAGCCTCCTAAGGCCACATTGTATCAGTCTCAATCTTCTCCTTCACTCTGATACTTATGGATTATCGAATAAAGCTTAACTTTGCAACAATTCAAGGTCTGGCTGATTTGAAATTCCATCGTCTGACATTTTGAGACTGATCCCAGTTTAAGGCTTATCTGAACCGGCCACTTTTAAGTCAGATGGCTGAAAAAGTTCCAGATGACAGAGAACCTGCTGAACCTTTAAGCAAAGTCAAAACTCCCCCCTGGCACATCACCGGGGCTCGGAGAAAAGGAGGGTCCCCCCTCCACATCCAGATGCTGTCCATCACCCCGCAGAAGTGGCAGCCGAGAACATCGACCACTCTGATGGATGAGGCCCCAGGGCACCATGAGAACCTACTGACCAGACCCGGCCAGGGCGGAAACCTGGGGAGCAGAGGCAACCAGGACCGTGACAACAGGGAGAAGGACCCTGTTGGGTCGGACGAAGAGCGGGGCAGAGGGACTGATTCAAAGGGGGAAAACAGGAGCCCCCTGAAGGGGGAGGAAATCATGGAAAAGATGAAAAAGGAGATGAGAGCGATGCAAAGAGACCTCAGGGACGAGGTCCACACGAACACCACTCTCATGACCTGAGAGGTGCAGAGGCAGATTGACCAGCTGCTACTCTGGGACTTCGGACGAGGCCAGCCAGCGGGACCGGCGCTGACAGATCCCCCGCTGGCGGGGCCAGTTGGCCAGGATGCTCCAGCAGCCCCCCAAGGCCCGCCAGCCTCGGGGCGCTGCTCCAGCAGCGCCAGCCTCCTAAGGCCGCATTGTATCAGTCTCAATCTTCTCCTTCACTCAGATACTTATGGATTATCAAATAAAGCTTAACTTTGCAACAATTCAAGGTCTGGCTGATTTAAAATTCCATCGTCTGACATTTACAAAGTCCATATCTCTGAGATTGCCTCATAGTACTGCCTGTCTCCCCTTCTGGCCCAGCTTGATCTGCCTCCCCTTCTGCTTCTGGGGTGCTTTCTGGCCTACCTTGAGGGTCGGCACTACTGGCAGTCAGCCAATCGACCATTTCAGTGAGGGACATTCCTGTCTTCTGTCAAATGGATATCATTCTTTTAATGTTGGGGCAACTCCAGGTTTAGGTCCACGGATGCTAAAAGGGGTAATGGGAATCCTAATATTCAGGCCTCAGATTCAGTGGGAGCTCAAAGGAGAGCAGCTCCTGCACTTTTCTGAGAGTTCCACCTCCTTATCCATTGAATAGCATGTGCAGCTTCATAACAATCCCTGGATAAGCTCCACCGCCTATTTTTCTACAAAATGACCCCTGCTAATATCTACCTCATTAAATGTAAAGTGCACAGCTTTACAGTCATTGAACCAGCAAGCTATGGCTGTACTTTTACAATTTGGCTTTTAAACACTACTGGTGGTTAATGTCTACCTCTCTCCGCAAGGAAGCAAGACAAGTACCACAACCATCTGGGCCAATTTAGAACAGTATATAGAAAACTTTATTGTAGCCAACCCAGTTGGCAAGGTTCTTATAGGAGGTGACTTCAATGCCAGATTGGGCCAGAATGACCAATTTCTCCATGCTATGTTCAAAGCATTTTCAGCCATCAACAAGATTTATACACATTACCCACATTCCACCAAAGATGGTGCAGCAAATTATGCTGACTTATGCCTTTTTTAATATGTCCAAATAATTAATTTTTTTCATATTGAATAGCTCTACTGTAGGTGATCATCCAGGGGACATTACATTTATGGCAAGAACAGGGTGCAGCACCATTGACTACTTGTTAGTCAACAAAAACCCTTCTTCCCCTTGTTAAGACTTTTCAGGTGCTCCCAGAGCTTGTGGGAGATCATCTACTTCTTTTACTTTACCTTTTTTCCAATATGTTCTCAGTTCCATCTTAAAATCCAATCAAGGACCCATATCTGGCTTTAAAGGTAATGACCCATATCTCACCTTTATTAAAGTCAGGATGCCATGCCAAATGGATGGTGTATCTTCAGCAGAGGCTGAAGGGGGTTTTAGTGGAAGAAACCACATTACAGCATCTATCAATGATCATAGAATCTATATCAGGTCAGGATCCACTGATCCATTATGACAATTTACTTCAGAAACGGAAACCCTTATTTATTCATGACACCGGCTTACAGTCAATAAAAGCAAAAAAGTATTCAAAATCATGGTTTGATAAGGAATACGTGGAAGCAAAAAATACACTTATTTCTGCATACCATGCTAATAATAATAATAATAATAATAATAATAATATCTTTTATTTATATCCCGCCCTCCCCGCCAAAGCAAGCTCAGGGCGGCTCACAACATATATGAAATTTTAATTTACAATATAAAACCATTATTTCAATACAATATACAATTTGCTAAATAAAACCATTATAATTAAAATAATCAAATTACAATTAAAACTAACATTTGCAGTGCTATATTCTGAATATTCTCCTCAGTGGTTTTTGATGACCAGATATAGTAGACTAAATGAAGGCCATTAAATGAAGGCCATTCGGAAAAGGGTAGTCTTGCAGGCCCTATGGAATTGATCAAGACTCCGCAGGGCCCGCACTTCATCCGGTAGTTGGTTCCACCAGTGTGGAGCTACGATCGAAAAGGCCCTTTCACATGTACTCTTCAGTTTGGCCTCCTTTGGCCCAGGGATTGTCAACCAATTCTTTGCACCTGATCTCAGTATTCTCTGGTGCACATATGGGGAGATACGGTCCCTAAGGTAGGTAGGTCCTCGATCATATAGGGCTTTAAAGGTAATGACCAGCACTTCGTAATGAATCCAGTATACAACTGGCAGCCAGTGCAGCTCGCGCAGCCCCGGCTGTATGTGCTCCCACTTTGGGAGCCCTAATAGCCTAGCTGCCACATTCCATACCAGCTGCAGCTTCCGGGTTCGGCACAAGGGCAGCCCCATGTAGAGGGCATTCCAGTAATCCAATCTCGAGGTGACCGTTGCATGGATCACTGTTGCCAAGTTGTGATGCTCCAGGAAGGGGGCCAACTGCCTTGCCCGTCTAAGATGGAAAAAAGCGGATTTGGCAGTGGCTGCTATCTGGGCCTCCATTGACAAGGAAGGCTCTAGTAGAACCTCCAAGCTCTTGACCCTGTGCACCACTTTCATTGGCGCACCATCAAAAACTGGAAGGGGGATTTCCCTTCCTAGACTGCCATGACCCAGGCAAAGGACCTCTGTCTTCATTGGATTTAGCTTCAACCTACTCAGCCTGAGCCGACCTGCCACGGCTTGCAACGCTAGGTCCAGATTTTTTGGGATGCAGTCAGGCTGACCGTCTATTAGTAGATAGAACTGGGTGTCATCCACATATTGATGACACCCAAGCCCATAACTCTGGGCAATCTGGGAAAGGGGGCGCATGTAGATGTTAAATAACATCGGAGAGAGCACTGCCCCTTGCAGCACCCCACAATCTAATGAGTGCCTCTGGGACAATGCTCTCCCAATTGCCACCCTTTGTCCCCATCCATCAAGGAAGGAGGAAAGCCATTGTAAGGCCAGCCCCCGAATCCCTGCGTTGGCAAGGCGGCGGGTCAGTAACCAATGGTTGACCTTATCGAATGCAGCCAACAGTTCTAACAACAACAGCACCGCCACACCACCTCGATCCAAATGCCTCTGGAGATCATCCACCAAGGCGACCAGCACTGTCTCCATCCCATGACCCGGGCGACAGCCAGACTGGTGAGAATCTAAGATGGAAGTGTCATCCAGAAAACTCTGCAACTGTAATGCTACTGCCCTCTCAATGATTTTACCCCAAAATGGTAAATTTGAGACTGGCCAATAATGTGCCAATTTTGCCAGATCTGATGTAATCTTTTTCAAGAGAGGGCAGACCACAGCCTCTTTAAGAGGTGTTGGAAAATGTCTCTCTGAGAGGAATCTATTTACAATGTCCCGTATAGGACATCTAAGTTCCCTCTGGCAAGATTTAATTAGCCAAGAGGGACATGGGTCCAAATCGCAAGTTGTTGGGTGTACAGTAGAGAGGATTCCATCAACTTCCCCCAAGCTAAGTGTGTCAAAGTGATCCAGAACTGAACCAGAAGACAGGCACGGAGACTCGAGTTCTTGTACTGTATCCAATGTGGCGGGGAGGTCGTGGCAGAGCGGCGTGATTTTATCTGCAAAGAATTTTGCAAAAGCCACATAGCCAATCTCTAATTCTCTAGCATTTGGTCTGCCTTGAGGCAGTGTTGTAAGGTTCCCAATTATCCTAAACAATTGTACCGGGTGTGAATTTGCAGACGCAATCTTAGCTGCAAAGTAATCCTTCTCAGTGGCTTTGACTGCCATCTCATAGGACCTCATAAACACTCTATAAGATGTTCTTGTCATTTTGTCTCAAGTGTGCCGCCATTGCCTCTCTAGCCATCTGAGCTCTTGTTTCAGCTGTCATAGCTCCAGGGTATACCACGGAGCCAGCTTAACACAAGGGCGCAGAGGGCGTCGAGGTGCGATCTCATTGATGGCCCTGGATAATCAGCTGTCATCAAGGTCATCAAGGGAATCGTCAGGGAGCCAGGGATCCCGCAGAGCCATTTGGAACTGCTTAGGGTCTATCAGACTCCACGGGCGAGCCAAAATAGGCTCTCCACCCATACAGGGTTGGAATGGAGCATTTACACGAGCCTTGAAGGCAAAATGGTCTGACCATGGCACTGCCTCAGCGGTAATACCGCTCACCAGAACCCCGGCCGCAAAGACCAAATCTAACATGTGCCCCACCTGGTGAGTGGGTGCTGCAACAAATTGGGAGAGTCCCAGTGTCACCATGGAAGACACTAGGTCCATTGCCTGACTGGAGGCTGCGTCATTGGCATGGACATTGAAATCCCTCAAGATCACAAGCCTTGTGTATTCCAATACCCAGTCTGTCACGGCCTCCATCAAGGATAGTAAGGCGCTGGGCAGATGGTACACCAGCCAGATCACCAACCCCTCCCCCACATCCTACACCAGACCGGCACATTCGATAACATTGATCATTGGAGCTGGGAGAGCCCGGAAGGAGTAATCCTCTCGTATAAATAGAGGCACCCCTCCCCCCACCCACTAGTCCGTGATTGGTGAAAGACCGAGTATCCTGGGGGGGTCATCTGGGAGGGAGCTACAGTCTCTGCATCTTGCACCCAGGTCTCGGTCACACAAGCCAGGTCCACATCCTGCTTAAGCAGGAACTCCCTAAGGGTCAAGGTCTTGTTATTTATGGACCTGCCATTACATAACACCAATGACGGAGTCGGGCCATTCCTCTTGACCCCACTATCTGTCACCGTCGGAATGGGATGCAGACTGGAAGGGGGCCGAACTCTATTTTGTCTCAGCCTCCTTCCTTTATAATTCTGTCTGCTCCCACCGTCATACCTTCCCCTCCCCAGGAGTACTGGAATCCCCAGGTCGGGCATCCTCACGGGCATCCAGTGTGGCCTTCACTAACATGGATACAACCTCCCTCACCACCCTATTAGATGTTAAAACTTCCAACCCCACCGTTCACTCACTATTCAAATTTGGCTAGCTCACTAATATTTTAATCTAATAGTGAATTAATTTAAAAATCCCAACCCTGTAATCTCCCCTCTAATTGATTAGCTATTTTTTTAAAAAAAATTAATTAGTAGCTCCTTAATAGATAAACCCCTCCCAGTTAATATCTCCCATCAATTAATTTGCTAAAAATATATAAAATTCATCAAAGCTAAATAATTAACAATAATCCAATTAACTAATACAATTTTTCCCAATTAATTTAGTGGTCAGCAATATAATTCTATGTTCATTTTAGTGAGTATGGAAGGTTAGAAGTCATTAGGTAAGAGTGCTGTAATATTAAAATGTCAGATGTTATCCTTTTTATTATAGTGCAGATTGTTTTTTAAAGTGCAGCTGCTCATAAAGTGTTCTTGAAGTGCAGTCTTAGATGCAGTTTTTTTAAAGTGCAGTAGTGTTGTCTAAGGGCCCGATGGACACTGGACAGCTCAGGTGACCTGGGGGGGGGTAAGACCTCCCCCGTATCCTCCTCAGCCATCTGGATTAAGCCCTTCTGATTCCCAGCTGGAGGGTTGCCACAGGTTCCACAGCTGTCTCAGGTCGCAGCTGAACCGCCCTGCAATCCAGTGCACCAGGCCTCCAGACGCCACTTGAGCCCCAAACAGGGTCTCGTAGTCGTGAGACTCCCGGCTGTCAATTTAGCTGAACATCTGCGCCCCAGCAAATGTCGGCAGCATGCAGGGAGGGTGCCCACAGGAATGGAATGCCCCGGGAGAGAGGAAAATCCACCACTCCACCTGAAAAGCCAGTGGGAAACTCCGCCCATAGCAGTTGCCAGCCACACCACACTGCGTCTTTGCGGCAGCCTCCTTCAGCCGACTGGTTGCTGCCGGCATCCTCGGCACCGCACACTCGGCTCCACGATCCAGCCTCACCGCGCACTCCAGCCCATGGTCTGAATCCTTGAATCTACATCACCATCTAGTAGAAAAAAAGACAATCTATAAACATATAGTGGTCCAGAAGAAGAAAGTCAA
The DNA here is from genome assembly GCF_032191835.1 of Heteronotia binoei. Classification (NCBI taxonomy): domain Eukaryota; kingdom Metazoa; phylum Chordata; class Lepidosauria; order Squamata; family Gekkonidae; genus Heteronotia; species Heteronotia binoei. The sequence continues at coordinate 40,824,906 of NC_083237.1, read as the reverse complement.
TATTAAGGTAACATGGGCACAACTAATTCAGGCAGCAAAAGATAAAAAAAAAAACTTTGATTTTTTTGGAAACTGACATCCAAATTTTCAGTTAAGGAAACTTTTCTGTTAGATTCCCCAGTTATGGCTTGAACCTGGGAAACATATTTCTGGAAGTTACATGCACAGGTCCCTCAAGAAACATCTCTGCAGAACATTGCTAACCTTCCTGAATGGCCTCCTGTTTCCATGAATGAAATTGTCACTGATTAATCTGCTTAAGGGTGGGAAAGCCCCTGGTATTGATTACATCCCTCCTGAGCTGAAAAGTAATATTGATTGGTGGGCCCCCACCTCTGGTCACATTATTTATTTATGTTGATGACTCAGGGAGAATCCCAGAAGAGTGGATACATGCGATAATTATTCCTTTCTTCAAAAAAGGAAAAATTACAATTTACATCCAATTACAAACCAATCAACTTGCTCAGCATAATTGGAAAACTTTATGCAGTCTACCTTCTAGAGAAATTTAAAATCTGGATAGACCAAGAAAATCTATTGGTCAAAGAACAGGCTGGATTTAGGGAGGGAAGGTCTATTCTGGGGCATTGTTTAATTATGCAACATCTAATTGAAAAATATGCTGCTAGCACAGCAGTTTCTCTACATGCTGCTTTTAATGACTTAGGGCGTTTTCGCACTGACCTTAATCGGCAGCGACGCCCCTCTTCACTGCGCAGGATCTGCGCGGATTTCGCACCAATTGCCGCGGAGCACCCGGAAGAGCCGCAAAGTCCCGCGGCTTTTGCAGCGCAAAAGATCCTGCGCGGTGAAGAGGGGCGTCACTGCCGATTAAGGTCAGCGCGAAAACGCCCTTAAAGACTGAGTTTGATTCCATATCAAGGGTAAAGCTTTGGGAGAAACTTGAGATTACATCCATCAATTGAATACATTTACATTTAATGCAAGTTTTATATTCCAACACATCTCTTAAAGTCAGATGCAACAGGACTGGTCATCTCACTAACTCCGTATCAACATCAAAAGAAGTGAAACAAAGCTGTGTTTTGCAATTTATTTTCTATATTAATGGTATGACTAGTAGCCTGAGTAACCCTGATTTTCTTCTCCCCACTTTAGCTAATAGAAAGATTTCTGAACTCCTATATGCCAATTACATGGTAATTCTTTCTTGAACTCCCGTGGGTCTTAGAAGAGCCCTGCAGGCTTTTAGCCTTTTTTGTAATGAAAACCAGTTGATAATTAATTACCAAAAAACAAATCTTTTGGGAAGAGGCCTAAAACTTGGGCCTGGAACATCAATGAACACAGGATTGAGGTCAGGAGCCATAAATATTTTGGGGTAGAATTACAGTCATTAGGGGCAAGGAATGCACACCATGAGTATGTGACTGCGATTGGCCAAAAGTCTGCTCAGGCTATTTTAATTTTTTTTCCATTCCAAAGGAGGGCAATATGTCCCTGTTCCCCTCAGATTATACCAAGCCAAAACTTTATCTCAGCTACTCTATGGGTCAGTATTAGGACCATCTTCCCTCAACTTTGTCCCTTTAGAAAGAGTCCAATCAAAGTTTATAAAGGCAGCTTTTAAACTGCCAAGTTAAAGCAAGCTTGCACTTAGAATCTGGGCTAATTAAAGTAGAGGCCAGGGTAAACCTTGCTTCTATCAATTTCTGGCTCAAATTAAACTATGTTCCTCAAGGACTAACACCTCTGATCCTTAGGGACTGCTTTCAATCCTCCTGGTTAACTGCGGTTAATTGAAAGTTAATATCTCTAGGGTATTCTTCACAGACCCTTCTAATGATGGGTTTAGACCAGGCAATTGCAACTATCAAAAAGAGGGTGCTAGACACTGAACGACAGTGTGACATCAATAAAGCACCAAACTTTTTGGCACCAGATAACATCAGATACATCATAGTTCTAGCAGCATATCTTATGTCACTGGAGTCTCCATAGAAGAGCATTTTCTTTAGCTAGATGGAATGTACTCTCTTTGGCAATGCTAGAAGGAAGGTATAGAAGGACTCCTTTGGTAGAAAGGTGCTGGCATAGTAGAAACAACTGAGATGTTTTGTTCTCTTGTCAGTTTTACCAAGAAATACATGCTAAGTTTATTCTCCCTTTGGTCAGGAAGTTCCCAAACTGTTCTGACTCTGAGCTTTTAAGGAGGTTTCTCATGGGCATTAAAGTGCAGAGTACAGCTTCTTGTGCAAGGTTTTTTGCTGCTGCCTGTAAAGTTCATAAGGATATTTTATGTAATACTCTAGTTTCTTAACTGTCTATTTTAGTTTTTATATCCCATTTAACTGATGGACCACTTTTAAAACTCTGAGCAGTGTATATAATGATTTGTGCTGGTCGTAGACCATAAGAAATAAATTGACTGATTGACTATGATAGACCAAAAGTTTCAAGTTCAGGACACAAGGTCCAAATGGCTATCACATCCACAGACTTCCTTTAATGATTCAACATTTCCATATTATTTTGTTTCAATGTAGATGTTTGCATTATTAACATTCCCACTTCAACAATTAGTCAACATCTCTTGAGACCCTTTGCATTTTTGCTAGATAATAAATAATAAATGGGAGAAGTCTCCTTTTGCATAAAGCTTGAGATGTGAAAGAAACTGAGGATAGAATCATCAGCAACAAAAAAAATAGAATATTAAGGAAAAATAAGGAAAGCTGGTCTAACAAATGCTTCTACAAAGACAGATGAAGAAAGCAGAACATGCTTTAGAATATTTGACAGAACTGTTAGAATTTCTCATTTTCTTCCTGTTCTAGGTATTTACCTCATAATCTTCTTTAACCTCCCTGTAAAATAACATGATTGTAAAACTGCAAATATGTTATCTCCTATCATTCTGAATCCAGATTAACCCATCAATGAAATGGGACTTTTCTGCCTCTCTCCTTCCATTGCAGTCCACTAATCTCAAAATGCTGCCTTTGGGGCATGACATGAAGGGAGTCTGCAGCAGAAAGTGTGAATTGGTAGGCATTGCCAGTTCAATTTGGATCTGACCCATTGTCTGATATCTTGAATTTTTATATATGCATTTCCTCCACCTGATGCATAATTTTATAAAGTGTGATTATGCCTCTCTTCCTTAGTTGTCTTTTTTGCTGGTAAACTGGAACTTTTCAGTATGTCCTTGTAGATGATGGTGGAAACTACTGTCAAGTTGCATGGGGTTTTCAAGGCAAAATACATCAAAAATGGTTTGCCATTGACTGTGTCTGTGTCTCTACCAAGATATTCCTTGATGGGCTCCCATACTATCCAGGGCCAACACTGATTAGATTCTGTGATTTTGTCAGATCAGGCTAGCCTGGGCTATCCAGGTCAGGGAGTCCTTGTAGGTAAAAAGCTTCAAACTACCAAAGAATCATTCTGTTTGCCTTTTTCCCCCTATTCAAAACTGGATTAACAATGGAGAAATGTAAGCCAGTCTTCTACTCCAGTACTCTATTCCTACGCTACAGAACCTTCATTTTCTTCTTCTGGTCAGGCAGCTACATGGTCTATACTGTCCTCCTTTGTCCATGAACTGAATCTTGTCTTCCTCTGAAAAGTAAAGGTCCCCTGTGCAAGCACCAGTTGTTTCCGACTCTGAGGTGACATTGCTTTCACAACGTTTTCCTCCGAGGAATCTAGAAATTGCAATAGCTGCATCCTGAATGCTGGAACATAAGTTGTTGGAGGTTTTCCCCTCTGAATCTACATTTTGCTCTAATTTATATTCATTTTATTGAAGCTTTGGTATGAACACTCAGAGGAGTGGGGCAATATATATTTTTAACACTTACAACAAAGAAAGCACGTAGAAATCAGTAGTATCAGAGGGCTGTACACCCATTGCCTACCTTATCAATTTCATTTAAAATAAAAACTGTTCACCTTACTTTAATCCTAAAAGGAAAGATACATAACAAATGTATGCTTATATAATACTTCTTATTTATGTTATATCAAATTGAATTTCAGGACCTGCAATAACTATATGTATTTGATATCAAAAATAATGCATGGAAACAAGTCACTGATCACAGACTTCATCCTTCTGGGATTTGAGGAACTCCACAACCTTCAAATCTTTCTATTTCTGCTGTTTTTGGTGATCTACATTTTAACTATATTGGCCAACTTCCTCACCTTTCTCTTGATGGTGACAGATCAGCATCTACATACTCCCATGTATTTCTTTGTGGGAAATTTATCCTGCCTGGAGATGCTGTACAGCTCAGCCATCCTACCCAGATTGCTGTCTAGTCTCTTGACAGGGAACAAAACCATATCTTTCAAACAATGTATCACACAGCTATATTTCTTTGCTTGCCTAGCTGGTACAGAATGTTATCTTCTCTGTGTAATGTCTTATGATCGTTTCTTAGCTATATGCAAACCCCTTCATTATGCAGCTCTTATGAATGGAAAGCTTTGTATCCAGTTAGCAGCTGGGTCCTGGATCAATGGGATTGTGTTTAGTTCAATATATCTGGCTTTTATGTTACAGCTTTGGTATTGTGATCACTATGAAATTGATCATTTCTTTTGTGAGTCTCTATCATTCCTTGAAATATCATGCAGTAATACCAGTTTCATCAAACGAGTCAGTGTAATCATGGCTATCATATTTACGTTTCCACCATTTCTTTTGACTTTATTGTCCTATATATATATTATTGCTGCCGTCATGAAAATTCCATCCACTACTGGAAGGCAAAAGGCTTTTTCCACCTGCTCTTCTCACTTGATTGTTGTCTCTCTTTTCTATGGTGCCTTAATGATTGTGTACATAGTACCAAAAATTGAAACCATGAAAGACATTAACAAAATATTTTCTCTTTTGTACACAGTCTTGCCTCCCATAGTCAACCCTTTGGTATATAGCCTGAGAAACAAGGATGTTAGGGAAGCCCTGAGAAAGGCTGTTGGAAAGATTCTGGAAGGGCGATTTGTGAATCAGAAATTAAAAGTGTGATGGTCTCTTTCACCAGATCTAAAGGGAAGTGGGAGACAAAAGAGATAGACCAATTTCACACTATACTTGTTCCGGAGTGGAGAGCCCCTTTGCTACCGGGGCTTCACTCCATTTTCACACAAATTGCCCCGGAGCTATGAGTTGCCACGCTGCTATTCCGCAGCAAGCAGGATATGTTGACAAGCGGTTTCTGCTTGCTGCAGAATAACAGTGTGGCAACTCGCAGCTCCAGGGCAACTTGTGCAAAAATGGAGTAAAGCCCCTGTAGCAAAAGGGCTCTCCAACCCGGAACAAACATAGTGGCTGATTTCGCACTGACCTTTTACTGGCGCGACCACCCTCCTTACGCCGGCGGATCTGCAGGGATTTCGCACCAGAAGCGCCGGCGCAGCCAAAAGAGCCGGCAACTTCCGTCGCAAAACCAGCTCAAACGGAAACCGCCAAGAAGCAGGAAAACGTTTGAGCGGGTTTCGCGACGGAAGTATCCGGCTCTTTTGGCTGCGCCGGCGCTTCTGGTGCGAAATCCCTGCAGATCCGCTGGCGTGAGGAGGGTGGTCGCGCCAGTAAAAGGTCAGTGCAAAAACGCCCAGTGTGAAATCAGTCTTACTTTAAAAAAACAACAACCATAAATGATTTACAGTGCTTCTTCTTCTGGAATCTTCTTGACCGCAGTGAACTTTTTTTTAGCTATGGCTGTGAACATCACACCACACTTAAAAATGTTCTACAGCTCCACCAAACTGTCCTATCTTAAGACTAAGGTCCAAGCCATTTCTTTCAAAGGATGCTTTTGCAACTTTATTTTTTCTTTGTCATCTGCAAGTCTTTGCCTTATCAACTCTTGTGAAAGGTAGCTTCATATTCAGTTAGCAGCCACCATTTGAATCAATGACACTGTAACTATGTCTATAGTTATCTGTGTGTTTAACACTATGATTATGGCATTATAGTCCCAATGAAATGAATCATTTCTCCGAGGTGAGCCTTTCTGATCAATAACACTCTTCTGCAATGATGCCAGCCTAATAAATCTTCTTTGTTTTATCATGGGTTTTTAATTTGCTTCCTTCCTTTTATTTTGACTCTATTACATAAGGGCTATTATATATCTAGGCAAAGGCAATGAATATTTGATCAGTTCTGTTTAAATGCATTGTTTCTCCATTATATTGTCTTAATTACCTTCTCTCATTTTAGGTACTGTTTGTATTTTATTTATTTTTTAGCATGCCATTAAAGGTTTTGAATCTGAATCTGAAAAAAAAAATCTGATTCTATTGTTTTCCATACATATTACTAGTCTCTCTAACATCAGAGAAAAACTCCAGATTTGGATCACTGGAGTGCTGTGATGCAAGCCTTCATTTCTATTCCATGAAATATATGCAATGTATATGGGGGATCCACCCAAGGACTAAGCAGATTCGTACTTGTTTAGTTTTATGTGCCATCAGAGGTTATTGTTCTTTTGCTTTTTGTTACCTATAAGAATATACATCTTAAAGTATAGTGGGTGAATCCAGCCATTCTTTAAGTTGCCCTCCTCCAACTTAAGTTGCTCTTCCTCCCACAGAAGAGTACTCGCCTAAGTTGGAGGAGGATTCTTTAACTTGGAGAAAGACTACAGAAGTGAGACAAAAGGAAATGTATAACAACAACAACAATAGACTGTTCAGTGAAGGGGAAAGATGGGGTAGGTTCCACCCCCTAAGAGAATGAAGAATCCTATAGTAATTCAAAGACTAACAAATGTATACAACTTTGTGAATCAGAGGATACTTCATTATAGTGTGGTATAAATATAGTTCTGCCTACTGAGTACACACTTTGACCTTTTCCACAGTAGCACTCACTGTCCTCAGGCTTCTGCTTTCATCAGCTCAAACAATGGATTCCTCACCAGTTTCAGCATGGACACATTTTGACTCATATCTCTCTCCAATTTTCCTCATGCCTTTCTGACCTTTAAAAATCAATATCAGGAAGATGTGCAGGGAATTGGAGGGAGGCACGGGTCAAAACATGCCTGTGCAGCAACTGTTGGGGAATTGATTTATGGAGTCGGGAAGGAAAGAAGCCCAAGGATGGTGCAACTGCTGGTTCAGGTAGCCAGCTCCAGACTGATTCAGCCTTCCATCCTTCCGAGGTAGGTAAAATGAGTACCCAGCTTGCTGGGAGGAAAGTGTAGATGACTGGGGAAGGCAATGGCAAACCACCTCGTAAAAAGTCTGCCGTGAAAATGTGGTGAAAGCAACATCACCCCAGAGTCGAAAACGGCTGGTGCTTCCACAGGGGACTACCTTATTTTTTTTTTTAGAAGTCTGATTGAGTTGATGGTTGCATGAAACTTTTTTTTCTCAATTACTATCTTTGTGACAAAAGTCATAAACAATGAGCCATCACACACTAAAAGAGAAGCTTAAGATACAGTATCTGAGTTACAACGTATTTTTACTACAACCATCAAAAATTTAGCCACAAAGTTACTTGTTCATCTTAATACTTTGCTAACTAAGAAGTCTTTGCTTCTAAAAAGATAGGGTCTTCCTTAAGCAAAGAAAAAATCAGTTCAGCCCTCAAATATGAAAATTCTGAGTCCAAAATATGTTCTACAGGGCTTTTTTGTAGCAGTAACTCCTTTACATGTAGCCAATCATTCAAGAGCTTTTGTTGTTGTTCAGTTGCACAGTCGAGTCAAATTCTTTGTGATCCCATGGACCCAGTCACACAGGTCCTCCTGTCTTCCACCATCCTCTGAAGTCCATTCAAATTCACGTTAGTTAATGCTGTCCAGCCATCTCATCTTTTGCTTTCCCCTTCTTCTTTTGCCTTCTGTCTTTTCCCAGCATCAGGGTCTTCTTCAGTGAGTGCTTCCTTCTCATTTGGTGGCCAAAGTATTTGAGCTTCAGCTTCAGCATCTAACTGTCCAAGGAGCAGTCAGGGTCGGTTTCCCTGATTTGATCTTCTTGCAGTCCAAGGGATTCTCAAGTGTCTTCTCCAGCACCACATCTCAAAAGCATCTATTTTTCTGTGCTCAGCCTTCCTTATGGTCCAATTCTAACAGCCATACATTACTACTGGGAATATAATTGCTTTGACATACAGACTCTTGTTGGCAGGGTGATGTCTCTACTTTTTATTATACTGTCTAGGTTTGCCATAGCTGTCCTCCCAAGGAGCAAGCCTCTTTTAATTTCATGGCTACAGTCTCCATCTGCCGTGATCTTGGATCCCAGGAATGTGAAGTCTGTCACTACTTCCATGTCTTCTCTTTCTATTTGCCAAGCCATGATGGGACCAGATGCCATGATCTTAGTTTTTTGATATTGAGTTTCAAGCCTACTTTTGCACTCTCCTCTTTCACCCTCAACAAGAGGTTCTTTAGGTCCTCTTCACTTTCTGCCAGTAGTGGTGTCATCCACATATCTGAGGTTGTTGTTGTTTTTCCCGGCAATCTTAATTCTGGCTTGTGCTTCATTCAGGCTAGTATTCTGCATGATGTACTCCGTATATAAATTAAATAAGTAGGTTGACAATATACATCCTTGTCGAACTCCTTTCCCTAATCTAAACCAACAACTAAACCAGTTGTTCCATATCCTGTTCTGACAGTTGCTTCTTGACCCTTATACAGGTTTCTCAGGAGACATGTGAGGTCTGGTATTCCCATCTCTTTAAGGACTTGCCACAGTTTGTTGTGATCCACAGAATCAAATGCTTTGGTGTAGTTAATGAAGCAGAAATAGACATTTGTCTGGTACTTCTGTGCTTTCTCCATAATCCAGCAAATGTTTACAATATTATCTCTAGTTCCTCTACCTCTCCAAAACCAGTTTGAACTTCTGGTAGTTCCTAATCCAGGGCTCATAGTACAGGGCTTTCTGTAAGCTTCAGGAGGATTGGCCACATCAGGGATGTGGGACCCAATATGCAAAGGAGTTCCTTCTACAAAAAAAGCCCTGATGATCTATACAATCTTTCATTAGTACCCTATCCACAGAGTCTATTAGAGAAAGAAAGAAATACCATTAAACCTTAACCGTGCCACCAATGCCAAGCATTCAAATGAACAAGCATAAATGCCCATCTATACTTGGGAAGAGATAATTAAAATGGATAGTATTTTCTATTGTGTGAAGAGTACCATAATTTGGGGGAAGGCTAAACATTCTCTGCAGACTCTAACCAACATAGTCTTATAATCAAGATCCCTCAAATGTCTTTTAATTGATTGACTCAATTCACAACTCCTCATAGTTTCTATCATATCATTGGTATCTATCATCACCAGCCATAAAAATATAAATTCCATGTATTTCCCCAGTCACTCATAATGATGATCTAGCATAACTAATCCATGAAGACCTGATTCTAAATTCAAATTCAACATCCTAGTTTTCAGATTAAATGCTTACAACCAAGCTTTTGCTTCAAAAGTCATATCCCCAATCTGGGGTCTCAAAGCTATTCCTGTCACACATCTCAAAGTTCCCAGTATATTGTGTAAAAATCTTAGCAATGGCCCATTAATATTACCCGTTACCACACTAATCCAAACCCCTACAGCATATAAAAACTGACCAGAAACTTTAGCATCAAATGCTTTAACTGCTGCAGGAACATATTGGCCTTAAAAGGAATAATAAAATCTCAAAATAGCTTTCCCAGTACTCATGGCTGTTCTTATAATAAAGTTCAAATGCACCTTCCAAGAGAAATACTCTAGAAATAGAACTCCTAGGTCGTTTTCGCACTCACCTTCAGCCGGCGGAGCAGCCAGAAAAGCCGGAAGCTCCCGGCGCAAAAGCCGCTCAAACTGAAACCGCCAAAAAGCAGTTTGGCGTTTGCGCGGCTTTTGCGACGGGAGCTTCCGGCTTTTCTGGCTGCTCCGCAGTGTTTAGTGCGAAATTCGCGCAGATCCTGCGCGGTGAAGAGGGGGGTCGCGCCGGCTGAAGGTGAGTGCGAAAACGACCCTAAAGACTTTAATTGCTCTACTTGATTCTTAGACAGACCTGCTACTCCCTACTTATATTTCTTCATCTATCACACTTTCAAATCATTTGGAATCTATTGTCTTCAGTAAACTGAAATGTGTCGGTCCTGAGTTTAACCATTGTTATGGATAAGTTTTAGAGCAGGGTTAAAGTATTGTATATTATCACCATTCTTTAGATCTCAGATTTCTGTGTATGAGGGCCATGTATGTGCTTTTATCATATTATTGAACTGTTTTATGTTTGTCTGATAGTACTCCAATTTCTGAATTCAAGCAGAAGGAAAGGAAGGGGAACTAGAGGATCCTTCCATTACCAAAGTTTGCAGATGTGGAGGTTTCCTATTACAGCAGGAAACGTCTAAGTGATTAGGCAGTGCTCCCACAGCACAGGACTCTGGGACGGGGGGAATTGGAAGGTGTCAATATCATACTAGTGTGTGATGACACTTACAGCACAAAATCACTGTTGTGCCTGTCCTTACCCCTCAATTCCTCTGAGTCTCCTCCCTTCAAGTCCTCCACAGGTGGTGACTCTAGGTCTAGCCCGCATGGCATCTGATGGCAGTGAAGCCAAATATTTAGAATCTAGGATGATTTTTTAAGGCCCATCACAATTCAGAATGCCAGAGTACCAGTCCTTCAGCAAGCTACCCTCTTAGAGACTATGTTGGCGGAGGAGATATTTCCAGAGATATTCCCAGATATATAGGAGTAAGGGAAAGCTGAGACTCACAAGGCAGAGACCTGGAAAGGCCATGGATCTTTCCTAACTTCCATGTGGACAGAAACGTGACTTACAAATAGTGTTTCACAACAAAGCTGTGCTCTCTCTGTCTTTCTCTCAAGATGAAATGCTGCTGTAATAAAACAGCCAAATTAAACTGCATACTTCTAGTTGCTAATAGAGAATTTCCTTGTTAAAAAAATTCACCCTGGTCTCTTGACAGAATTTTCCCCTCTGTCTTCAAACACAAACTGCAAAGCAATTCCACTTATATCCTTTGATTGTTGGCTTTTGATTTTTGAGTTTTTAAAAAGTTTTATTGATTTAAACTACAATAAAGAAGCATTGCAGATGATACATAAAAGAGGGGAAAAGAGAGAAAAGGAAACTTTAAAGAGTGGGACAAAAAGAAACAGAAGCCAGTACAAATATAATTCCACCTCCCAAGATATTACTCAAATCTTCCTACCTACAAGTATAAAAATCTCCTTAAGTATTACTTCTTATCTTCTCTCACCAATATAAAGGGGAAAAAAGTAATTCTCATAATAAACTAGTAAAGCAATATTAGACCAAACAAATCTTCTTAAACACAAATTAAGTATAACCAGTTCATAAAAAAATTCTTATAAGACTGTCTCAACGTCAGATTTCCTGATTTAACTTAAACCTATAATAGGCACAGATTAGTTTATTGATTTAGCAAAAACCTGATTAAAAGGAACACTTAAAATTATTTATTTGTTCATAGCAAATTACATAAGATACATCAAATACAACTGTCTATCTCCATCTAAACTATTTCTCCTGCTAACATATTAGTAGCAAATCTACCATATTACGAAAACTATCAAATTCTGCAACCTTTATACTATCTGGCTTTTCACCCTTGATCCTATTCTCACATCATTAGAAGCAGTCTCCCTAAATATGCAAAATGTGAGTAGATCTACTATCTAAAGAGTTATGCTAATAAACCTCATTAACATTATTTCTTCAAGATCTCTCTTAATCTTTTAAATTTTAACATCTGTATTAATTACGTATTTGCTTATTCAGCAGAAAGAGAGAAAGGAGAAAAAACAAAGGAAAAAAGACGAAAGGGAAACCCAAAATTCCAAAGTCCTTCTTTCCCAAAAACTTTTTAAAAACCCCTTTAAGTTCCTTTGCTTTCTACACCCAAATTGTATCTGAGGCAGCCCCTTTGTCCACAGCTTGTCTTTTAAGTAACATCTTTCACTTCTTAGTCAGAGTTCTTTATTCAGCCATTCACCAAAGCAGAAATGGAAAAACCAAAAACCTTTTTACGGATCGCTTTCCTAATCCAGATGTGTTGCTTGAAGTGCAGCTTTACTCTTCTCAGTATGTCCTGCCCCCCCAACCACAGGAAGAAGAATTCATTGCCATTTTCCCTTCTCCGCTTGAGTGGTTTTGAAAGTCCGTCATAAGAGACCATCTTCTTTTGCCTTTGTTTGTTTCGCATAACAATTTCCCCTTCTGCTTTCATCAATTCGCTCTCTTTAATGCTGAACTCCTGTAGATTAGCTATTTCATTAGTTGTAGGATCTTCTTCGCTCAAATCATTAGCAATGAGCATAAAGTAATCTCCAAGAAGCTGCATAAGTGAAATAAAATCTTCCTTTAAAGATCTGAGATTTGAGCAAATATCTTTTTCATGAGCCATTTCATTAAAAAGTGCCATATTCAGGTTATACTTTCAAAAGTCAGTCTCTCAAGTCAGATTGTATTTTCACTTCCCTCCTGTTGAAGAAATTCTTTCAGTTAGAGTCAGATAAAAGAGACAGAGTTCTTTTTTTTCTTGTATATCTCCTTTGTGTTCAAATCATATTGCAAATTCTTGATAATCTCTGTAATATATATCCAATTAAAGTTCGGGTCAATTTCAGTACTTATATTCAGTCCAATTCAAAAGGTTAAAACTACTCCTGTCGATCCGAGGCCGCTTGCAATAATCCGTGAGCTAGTCTTTTGTAGTTATGCAAAGTGACCCATCAGGGGGTAAATTTAGGAAAAAACACCTACTTCTTAAGTAGAATCATCGCTTTAGAAGTGGAAATATGTTTATTTGAAACTGTACTGGAGAAAAAGAAAGCATAAAAGCAATCGGGAGTTCTTCTTTTTCTGCTGATAAGCAGCTTTCATAGCCGCAGAGCCTCAGGATGCACGACAAGTATAGGGGGCAGTTGCCACTGGCCCCCTCCCCACCGTGGGGTTCCCATGCCTAGAGAAAGCCCTCCAGGCCTTCCCTGTGGGGGTGTCAACGACCAGACTCAGAGATGCCACAGAGAGAGATCTGCGGCAGCTCTGACGCCAAGATGACGGATCCCGGAAGTCCCTTTCTGGCTTTTACTTTTGGCTACAGCCACTCTTTCCATTTTCATTGACAGGTCTGTTCTTTCTCCTCTGCCTCACTTGTAATGATTGATGGGAAGGAAAAATAATAGCAGAAGCATGGAGGAAAGCAAGTGAACAAAACAGGGACAGTAAAGTCCTAGTCTTAAAATAAAGAGGGGGGGGTATTGTTTTTCCCTCATGGTAGTCTATCTGCAGTTCACCTCATGGTAAAGCTGAACAGATTCCCTGCTCAGTGCTCATGTAATGCAATGCATCTCTTTTGCAGGGTTGTTGTCTCTATTTTTCTTGTTCCCACATAACTGTTGCACCTTTCAGAGCTGTATGCTTGGCAGAGGTTCAACATCTGTCAGCTCCCTAGTGCGTCTGCCTCTATCATAGCTGTTACTAGCAGTTCTGCAGGTATGGAAAAAGCCTGATGAAAAGATAATCCACCCTTCCCCTTGGTAATTGGTTTCTTTGCCTTATGTATTCTCATTACCTGATTTTTTCTTCTAACATTCAGCTAGCATCAGTCTCATTTAAGCTCATTGGATCTAGAGTAAGCTCACGAAGACAGCCAGTGCTGTGTAGTTGTGAGCGTGTCAGACTATGATCTTGGAGGACCAGGTTAGAATTCCCACTCTGCCATGGGAGCTTGCTGAGTGAGTCAGTCACATATTCTCAGCCTAACCTACCTCACAGGGTTATTGTGAAGGTAAAAATGGAGAACAGAACAACCTGAACTGCTATCTCCCCTTGGGAGAACAGCAAGCTATAACAGAAAGAAGTAACAAAATAAAATAATACGTAGTCCTCATCTTAAATATAAGCTGTATCCACACTTCTTTGGATATTGCATTGTTATTTCCCTGTAGCAATTTCATCTCCTGGCTGTCTTTCCTACACAGAGAAATCCAGCATCATACAATTGCTATAGTACAATATCCAACTAAGAGTGAACACAGCTTCAATCATTGTCAACAGAAGATGGGACTTTTTTTTCTTTTTTGCTTCTGCTACACTGTAGATGATATTCATTGTAAAACCCAATCATGTATAAAACTTCAAGTATGGTCCAGTTACATAGTGCTTCCTGTTTGATGGCACTAAATTTAGAATTGCTAGATGTCTCATTTCATGAGTTGCTGTTAAATTATTGCTTCTTTTCTTTTCTTTTTAACCAGATTGAGAAATGAAAGGAAATCAAAGCACATTAAATAATTTCCTGTTGCTGGGATTCTCTGATTTGCCAGGACTGGAGGGTTTGTTCTTCTCTGTTTTCCTAACTGTCTATCTGTCAGTTCTCAGTGGGAATGCTCTCATAATTATTGTCACATTGGTCTACCAGACACTCCACAGCCCCATGTTTTTCTTTCTCAGGAACCTGAGTTTTCTGGAGATATGCTACACCTCAACTGTTGTCCCCAAAATGCTTGAAAACCTGCTGTCAGAGGATAAATCCATTTCATTCCTCAGTTGTGCCTTTCAAATGAACGTCTTCCTTATCACAGGGGCAGCAGAATGTTTTCTTTTGGCTGCCATGGCATATGACCGCTACGTTGCCATTTGTCACCCACTGCGCTACACCATCATTATGAGTAATACAGTGTGCTCTGGGTTGGTTGCATCCTCCTGGATGGCTGCAATCCCAATGCAAGTTGGCCAAACTGTCCTGGTGTTCACCTCTTCTTTCTGTGACTCCAATGAAATCAACGATTTCTTTTGTGACTTTCCTGCTGTGGTCAAACTAGTCTGTGGCAACACCTCTATAAATGAGCATATATTGTTTCTGGAGGCAGTATTTCTTGGATTAATCCCATTTGCTTTGATTTCCATTTCATACATATGCATTGCTTCTACCATTCTAAAGATGCCATCTGTAGAGGGAAGGAGCAAGGCTTTCTCAACATGTTCCTCACATCTCATAGTGGTGATGTCTTTCTATGGCTCTGGAATGACAGTGTATCTGAAGCCCAAGTCAAGTCAATCTTTTGATACAGAAAAATTCCTGTCACTCTTCTACACTGTCTTCATACCCTTGTTAAATCCTCTTATTTACAGCTTGAAGAACAAGGAAGTCAAAGTGGCTCTCAGGAAACTATGTCTCCACATTCATCTCTTAAAAAAACCCAAATTTTCATAGAAAGTATGGAAAAAATAAAATGTCATAGAGAATGGCTGCTCATTAATGATGGCCACATCATCTCAGTAAGTGTCTAAACAAGTTACATGGTAATTTTCAATGCTTACTTGATTTACACTTATTTGATTGTAACTATGGACATGAGGAAGAATACTAGTGGTTGAAAGTGCCAAGAAGTCACAACTGACTTTATGGGAACCCTGTGGAGTTTTTATCGCAAAGAAAAAAATGTTTAGAAATGGTTTGCCATTGCCTGCTTCCTCATCATGATCCAGGTATTCCTTGGAGATCTCTCATCTAAATATTAGCCAGGGATGACCCTACTTAACTTCCAAGTTCTGATGAGATTAGGTTAGCCTGAACTATTCTGATCAGGTTAGGAGAAAGATTAGAAAGGACAATAACATTTATATCTCCCCTATTAATAATGAGGCATCTTTTAACCATTTTTAGACTAACAGTAATTCTGTTCTTCCATGTATTTGGTCAGGTTTACAAAGGTTATCTAATGTGAATCCTTCATATTGATAGTAAAAATGCACCACTCGAAAACCCTCTGACACACACATACACACATCATTATTTTCTATTATGGAAATTTAAACTGTTTTGAGAATAGAACTAAACTCAAATAAGGGTACAAAATATCAGACGTTTGTGTTGTTCAATTTGCGAGGAGCAAAAGTATAAAAAGGAAACAGTATCACTGCTTTGGTGTGTTATGCTTCAATTTCTCATTTA
The DNA here is from genome assembly GCF_032191835.1 of Heteronotia binoei. NCBI lineage: Eukaryota > Metazoa > Chordata > Lepidosauria > Squamata > Gekkonidae > Heteronotia > Heteronotia binoei. Next base: position 40,808,945 of record NC_083237.1, on the reverse strand, counting down.
TTAGTGATAATGCCAACCAACCAATTAAAAAGGTTGTTTGAAATTGTGTGAATTTTAAATTATATTTAATTCCTTAACCTTCTTCTGTCCTTGTCTTCAACATTGTTCTTACAAGTTCCACTTATTGTGCCAAAAGTACATTGGGCTTTAAGAGAGGTGTCTGAAAGTTTTGTGGGGAATTAAGGTGGATTTTGGAGCATAAATATTTAGAACTATTCAGTGGTTATTTAATTTGGAAAGAGATGGTTACATTTCTCACCTGCTTCTAACGGAGTAGGTTTGGGGAGCATGTTGCTTCCCACAAAGTATCACCATCTTATTCTTCTCCACTTTACATCCCCTCTCACTTACACATACCTGTGTGCATGTCCCCCCCCCCCCCCCCACACACACACAAACACACATTCTATCTGTTTATTACTCTGGGATTGTTATTCAAAAGAGCTGGAGAGGAAAGCTGCTGAACTCTCTCCAATGACTCTCCAAAATAATATTGTCTCAGAGATCCCTCTGAGGGCGAACATCTCTTGTTGGAATGGGACTCTGCCAGTACATATTGCTTGACAGAGGACAGAGAATGGGAAAGATCTGTGACCCTTGAGCCAATGGAACACTGGATCCAATCCATTTATCTTTGCTGAAATGTCTTATTTTTTTTGCACTATTTCCACAGTACAATACATATGCTCCCTCTGGTTTTGGTAAGACTAATTCAGTGATATCATGATGTGCTGATCAACGGGGTTCTTTTTCTACTTAGAGACTTCTTATCCCTTTAAATATTTTCTGAAGTTAATGTGTCTCCATTAATTTTAAAATACATATATTATACAGAGAAAAGGTTTCTGTTCTGAGTAGGCTGAGTAGTCCTTACCCAAGCAGACCTCCATGTGGGGTTTGGAGATTCTCAAAATTACAACTGATATCTGGTCATCTACCTGGGGCTATTTCTTCTATTTCATTAAATTGAATGAACAACCCATCTAAGGCAACCTTGCACACACTGTCCTTGAAAACATTACAAAGTTACACCTATTAAATTAAACAAAATGGTGTGATGTTCCTAGCCACAGAATCTGTTGGTCCTTAAATTTAATATTTATTCTTCCTTAATAACAGATAACAGAATTTTAAGGGGATATAGACACATTTTAAAGCATAGCAAAAAGGATAGATTTAGGGTTGGTATAAATATAGTTCTGCCTACTGACTACATACTTAAGGTACCTAAACAGAAAAGGAATGGGGGGAGGATGTTATTATAAATATATGTTTTAGTATTGCTGTTCTGAAAATCCCTTCTACCAATGGGAGGCAAAAGGCTCTCCCTCCTTTTTACAACTGATTTTAATTTTAAATTAATTCAGAAATGTGCTTTGGGGGTTGTATAGTGTTTGTATGGTTTTCTCTTTTAAGTAACTTTGCCCAATAGCAACTAATAAATGATGATGATGAAGATGATTATGATCAGGGCTTTTTCTTTTTTAGCAGGAACGCACAGGAATGCAGTTCTGGCTGGCTTGGTTTCAGGGGGTGTGGCCTAACATGCAAAT